>NW_017728943.1:38533579-38590172 GCF_001723895.1 Crocodylus porosus
CCCCAGCTGACTTCCTGCCCTTTGGGCAGGGGGCTGGACTCGATGATCTCCCGAGGTCCCTTCCAGCCCTAATGTCTATGAAATCTATGAAAATATTTTGTCTTCCAGCACAAGTTGAATAGATTATATGGAAATTCTTGAGGGCTGCTCAGTTTTCAGTCGCACATGAAAAAGAGAGAGAAAAATAGTCAAACAACATAAAATGACATCTTGGCACTTGGAGCTCAAACACCTGGTGTACATTTGGGAGGAAAATATTTGCTAGTCGCTCAGGTCCCTTCAGTTAAAGGCTAAGCGTTTCAGCTCCAGTTTTCTGATCCACCAGGGAGACCTATGGGTAAGAACAGTGGAGATAATATTTATGATGCTTGAAAGTAAAATCTTTTGGGTCTTATCAAGTGTGAGCCATTGTATTTTTGATAATTAGGGGTGCACCGGTAGAAATTTTCTTGGCCAATACCGATAGCTGTTTCTTCAGGTATGTCAATCGATATCCATCTGATAACCGATTTACAGGAGCACAGCCTGGCAGTGTGCAGAACAGCACCCTGCAGGTAAGTCTGGGGAGGTGAAGGGCATGGGGGAGAGAAGTGGTGTATATGTGTAGGGGGGCGTAGATCGAGAGCCCCACAGTGAGGGAAGGAGTGGGGTAGGAGCTGGGACTGGGGGTGCAGCCCAGCGAGGGCAGTGAATAGGATGCCAGGGCAGGGAGCAGGATGGAGCTACATGCAGCTCTTCCAGGGATCAGTGTCCTGGTGCTTAAAAATGGCAGTAGTGGCACTTGAACTAAAGGTCATCAAGTAAAGTGCTGCTGCCACCATTTTTAAGTGCAGGGACAGTTTTAGAGGTGGAGCCAAGTGGGGCAAGGGCAGATGCAGGTTGCCCACTGCAGGCTGAGGGCTGTGCACCCTGCTGCCCTTTGCCCCAGGAGCCGTGTCCTGGCTGTGCCATGTCCCAAGCCTGCCCAGTGGTGGGATGCACAACTTGCTGCCCCTGCTGCTGCTGGGCAGTCAGGGGGTGCAAGGCCAGTGTACAGCTCCTAGGGCAAAAAGCAGCAAGGCAGACAACCCTGAGCCCACAGCAGGCAGCCCATATCCACCCAGTGCACAAATATGGGGGAGCACGTACCTCCCCTGGGGTTGCGCATAGCAGTGGGAAGCCACTCTGACCCCCACCTGTGCCTCCTGGACGAGCTGCCTGTGGCTCCATACCACTCTCTGCCCCAGCGTCTCATTCACTGCCCTGGTTGGGCAGTGCCCCTGCCCTCGCTCTCCCTCCCTTTTGGGGCCTCCATCCTGTCCCATCCCTTCCCTTCCCTTCCCCAGAATTAACCTGCAGGGTGCTGCTCTGCATGCTGCTGTGCTGCGTTCCTGGTCATGTGCAGCTGTGCCAGGAGGCATATTGTATTTATTGGTAGATTATTGGCTACTCCCGCCAAAAAAAAAACAACGATAGGCAATAATGGTAATCTTCCTTTTATCGGTCCTGATCCGATACGGATATATCAGTGCACCTCTATTGATGATTGTCTTTCTTCCCTCCTGGACCATACAGGGGATCAAAAATAATTTTCAGTAAGAGAATGGGCCATTAGCAACTTCATCCTTTCCCTTCCTTCTTTGCAAGTAGCAATATTTTGGCAGGTTTCATAAAAAAATGCTTCAATTTTTAAGATAAAGATGGTACCTTGTATATAGTCTGTCTATGCATATCCTCATATTTAGTTAATATATAATCTTATGCTGTTCACTTCATACTCTGGAGCCAGTAGAACAAGTTTATATATGGTATAGAATCATAAAATCATAGAAAATTAGGGTTAGTAGGGACCTTGGGAGTTCATTTAGTTCAACCCCCTGCTCAAAGCAGGACCTTCCCTAACTGTATCATTCCAGCTAGGGCATTGTCATGCCAGGCCTTAGAAGTGTTTCTACCACCCCTCCAGGTAACCTGTTCCAGTGCTTCCTAGTGAGAGTTTTACCTGATATCTAACCTAAACTTCCCTTGGTGCATTTTGAGACCATTTCTCCTTCTTCTGTCATCTGCCACAACAGAACAGTTCAGCTCCATCCTCTCTGGATCCCCCTTCAGGTAGTTAAAGGCTGCTATCAAATCTCCTCTCAGTCTTCTCTTTTGCAGACTAAATAAGCCCAGTTCCCTCAGTCTCTCCTTGGAAGAATGTCTCAGCCCCTGAACCATTTTCATTGCTCTCCACTGGACTCTCTCCAATGTGTTAGAATGTTAGAATCTGCATTAAAATCTTAATTTAATTCTCGATCACTCTCCCTTGTGTTTTGCTGGTGGTTCTAGGTCCAATACAACCAAGTCATCAGTTAGTGATCCAGACTCTGTGAGGCTACAACTCAGCTTGTGCTTTTATTGCAATATTTTTTATAGTTATGTTTTATTCTCCTGATGGCCCATGTCAATTTTTGTAAACATACCTTTAATATGTAATGATTGATTAGAAGCTCTCTCCTCATTTGGGCTAATCTAGTTGGGGATGGTCCTGCTTTAAGCAGGGGTTTGGACTTAGATGACTTCTGAGGATACTTTCAACCATAATTTTCTGTGATTGTAAAATACTGTTACAGCAGAACTGATCCATTCTGGGTATGGACTTAAACTGTCAACCCATACCTTTGGTTAAGAAAGTGTTTGGTTAAGAAAGTGTTTGAGCATTTGGATACCACATAACATAAAATTAGGTGCAAGTGAGGAAGTGTGTTGGCAAGTGTCTGACTGCCCCAACCGACTGAAGTGGATGATAGCCTTGGGTCAGTTCTTGCAAATAGATGGATGAGTGGGTGGCTTTATATACCTAAGTAAAATCACTTTCATGTCTCCTTTTGGTTAGTTTAACTAATTCTGCTTATAGGTTTCTGAACAGCAGATGTGGCACAGAATAGTACTTTGTAAATTTCCTGTGGTTGCTGAGGAAAGCTATAGGAAGCCTATAGATAGCTTCAGCAAATGTGTTCTAGGTGCTGCACTGCTGTTTCAGGCTCTTTGCCAATATTTGTAGTTTCATAATCATTTTTCCTATTTGAAAAACATTTTCTCTCCACCTACTGCTTTTTGAAGGATGCACACAATCAGCAGGGGAAAGCCCTGATTATACAAGAGGAAAAATAAAACAGAAATATTTTCCTCTGAACTTTGAGTTACTGCAACTTTACTTTGCAAATCAACTCTTTTTTTTTCTTTTTTTCTTTTTTTTAAAACCATTTAAGTAGTGGGTCCTTCAATCTCTGAACAGCAGCAGAGAGAGGAGCCTGTTCCAAGAAGATAAGGAGTGAATTTTTGCCTTTTCTTTCAGATGGTAAAGGTTGGGTGAAGGGAATACAGGAAACATGTATAAGTGATATGGGTGCTTTGCCTTTTCTATCTTCCAGCAACAACTGTCAGCTTTAGTAGATGCCTTCTATACTTTTCAGTCCCCCGCAACTCACAGGGTTGGACACTGATATCCATTGAAGCCTGAAACGATCAGCTTGTCTGCTCCCTCTTAATATCTCCCAGAAGCAAGATAATCCAGAAAACAGTGGTGTTATGACTTTAATTGTGGGTTATGACCCTTACATTGGCCACTTCTTAATGGATGGATGCTCAAACTGTGAATCCCTGGGAATAATGGGAGGGATTATATTCCCTGACTCAACACAAACCATATAGCATCCTAATGAAATAAAATGAAATAAGGAGAAAACACCACCCATATGACAAGCAAGTATTTTAGCTCCATTTTACAGGTAGGGAAATGGCGGTGCAGAGAAGCTAACTGATTTGTGCTCATTGTTTATCAAAAAAATAAAGCAGGGGCATGAGAATAATGTCCTTATGAGATACTCAATTTCATAATGTTTTGAAACTTATAGAAATGCAAATCGATATTCAGTATAGTCCTTTAGGTTACATATTTTAGCACTGTAATGAGATACCAACTAAACATAAGGTTGGGTATGTGAATTGATAAGGCACTGAAACTGGGAATCTTAAGTCCAAGCTGTGTGTTTGCTCTCCCTGTTTCTTCTCGACACAGTACGAGACAGTTATTGTGGTCTTTTTAAGTGATGGCGTGAGCAAGGGGCAAGTTAAATGTTGTCACTGAGCTACTGTGGAGTATCTGCCTGACATTCAGGAAGAAAGAACAGTGTTTGTAATGTAGTGAAGTTTAACATCTGTTCATAACCTTTGTAACGATGGGAATGGGTTATAAAATGACAGGCGTTGATTCTCTGCCAATCAGCATATATTCAGTTCAGCATTTCATAAACACTGCCAATTATCTTTAATACAAGCATGGCCTCAGAAAGATCACCTTGATTTAATTTTTTTAAATGCATTGAGTGGAAACAGAATGAGGTACTCTGTTCTTTAAAGCCAAAGTGCTGTATTTCTAGCTCTTGGCAGATATTGTCCACAAGTACTTCATGTTCCACTGGGTTTATGCCAGTTTTAATGTACTGTCTGTACTGAAAGCATCAAAACCAGACTTTCTTTAATTTGGGGCTCTACAACTAGCATTGATTTTTCATAGAGCTCCTCCATCCTAACTGCTATCGTTTTAACTTTGTTTCCTTGAAAGACTTTGGGAACAAGCCTTATTAATGCTAGTTATTGCAGTTGGTGTGCTTGGGCATGTACATTAGGTTTTCCTTGCAAGTTGTGTTTGGCTGCTTATCTAGTTTTAGCTTAAAATCCCAACCAAATACATTCATGCCTGGGCTCTCGCATACTTTGAATCTGAGTTCACTCGGCCAGATTGGCCGTGTCCAGATGAAAGTGGCTGCGTGGTATATGGTGCTGCAGACACGTTTGCAGTGCCACATACCACATGTTCAGCTGTTCCCCATGCTGCAAAGAGAACAAAAAAAGGGGGGAGCAGTGCACATGGGGACAGCACATGCCAGTCAAAACCAGATTCTGGCTGGCTGGAGCCACACTCCGCCTGCCAGCCAGGCTCCACACAGCAGGATAGCTGCTGCTGCACCCCAGTTCAGGCTGCTGGGGCCCGCCCAGTACTGGCCACAGATTGTCCCACTCAACCCTGGGGTAACCTGCTGCACACCAGAGTGCATGGCACAGGCATTCCCCAGGGACACCTAGTGGCGGCACAAGGTGTGCCACTGCTACTTATCCCTGGGGAAACAATTGTCCACACTCATGTGGATGCAGTCCTTGGGGTATAGTTTTGAGCTCAGGTTTTACTTTTAAGACGGGCGTTGTTTTGCAGCGAGGGTGCAGCTGAAGCCCTGATAACAGTGCTCAGGTTTCCATTGTTCTTCACTGCCATCCCATAACTCCCCGTCTGTTTCTCTTCTGGTGCATAGGAAGGGAGAGGCTAGGCAGAAGGTACCTGCTGGTCTGCGTGTGCCCAGTTGGCAGAGGATTAAGCCCATGATGTTGGCAGGAGTAAGGGTTGTAGGCGTAGGTCCCAAGAGTTGCCCTTGGTGTGCACCCACATTCTATGCTGGGAGGCAGTTTTAATGAGCTAACTAACAAAGCTGGAAGAGTAGGATCTAGCACTAATGTCAATGGACAGTTTCAGCCTTCAGACCAGTTTTCATGGTTGTTAACTTGCAAAATAATTTTGAGAAGTTATTTGTGTGGGCTGCCCCCCAAAAGGAGTTGTTGCTGCTGCAAAGTTTAGGACCTGAGTATGTTGTCAGCGATTCAGTTTGCTGCCTCCTGCTTCTCCTGTCATCTCCTAAATTGAAACCTCTTTCAGAGCATTTAGTTGTCCTGAGTCATAGGTTTCCAAACATTGCAGAACTTTAACACTGTAATTGTCATGTTGGAAAAGCTTATTGGAGATGACTGAAAACTGCAGAATGAGAGTTGAGGAATCTTTGTGACTCTGCTGCAGTACCCTGGAGACTTCATACAAGATTTAGTTTGCTGTAACACTTTCACACCTGTTTACTTTCACTTCAAAATTTAATTGCTCACTTTTTGGATAAAATAAATATTAACCCTTTGTAAAAGGATGCTGTGCTGTGTTAGTCCTTCCTCTGTGTTGCCTCATATATTTGGAAAATAGGTATGTTTACAGTATAAAGGCAAGCCCTTGAAATCAGGAAATGCCACATCCATCAAGCAAGCTTGATTCTGCTCTCAAGTGAATCTATCCTGTGCACTGAATGAGGGAGGGGGTCTTCCAGAATAGTGGTATGTGAGCTCATATAACTGAATGTTATCTTGTTAATAAATATAAAATGCTTGTGCATTTTTATGTATCCCTCCTGAGATCTGGGGTAGCACTGCCCCATACAGGGGCTCTGAAGAGAGCAGTGGCTGCTAGGCCTAGGCTAACTCTCCTTTACTGTTCCTTACTTCTCTGGGAATGCCTATTGCAGCATGTTGCTGCTTTGGCAGCTGGTGGCCCTGACTTTGGTGAATGTCTGGTGGCTTTGGTGTACTATCAAAGTTTTCGTGGTGGATTTAAAGGAAATATGGGGGAGCTGGAGACTAATTTATTTATTTATTTATTTATTTACCCTTCTCTTCAGTCAAACCTGAACAGAGGTGGTTTTACTTAAGTTCAGTTTGTTTGTTTGCTTGTTTTTAACTGGTATTTAGAAAAGGATATATGGCTAAATCAGGACAAAAACCATGTAGAAGGATATTGTAGTAACTGCTGGGGAGAAGGAGGGCCTATTTGATGCCTAATCATCACAAGCGTGTGTGGTCCTGTTGTACTCTTATGGCTGCAGTCTACATGAAATATTCCTGCTATTACACTTTTGCAGGAACAGCTGTTTTCCAGGTGACTCCTAGTCATTCCCTAATTGTTCAACAGGCTGATGCTCCTTTCTATAGGGAACGTATACTTAAGATTGCCTTGATGCTAAAGATCAGGCCTGTGAATTGAACCTGGCTCTCGTATTGCCCTGCTAAAGCACTAAGCGGTTGGTTTAGCTGTAATAATAGTTCCTCTCTTTCATTTATCCTTTCCCATTGTTGTTAGTAATTTTAGTCTGTCTCTAAATCAGTAGTTTTCAACCTTTTTTTGTGGACCCCTAAAAAAATTGAATGAATTTATGGACCCCTTTGAATTGTAAGTGTGGGTATTCACATAATTTTGATTGATCATAGTCATCTTTTGTGGACCCCTTAAACATAGTTTGCAGACCACCAAGGGTCTGTGGACCGCAGGTTGAAAACCACTGCTCTAAATCATTGGCATGTTAAAACTGCAGCAGGTCAGGAGTTACTCATTTGAACCATTTTAAAGAACTAAGATTTGAGTCTGTGGGACTCTCGCTGCACTAGAACATTGATTGAACACAACATATGCTGTATTGATAGAGAGGAACTGACTCTGTTTTTTGTCTGGTGTGTGTGAGAGTTAACACTGGACCCAACCCTGGACTCCATCCCTGTTCTTTGCAGCCCCAAAAGGTGCCAGCCATCTTGTGACTTAGGGCTCTCACTATTTGTTTCTTCTGGTCTACCTTGCCTCTATTTCTGTGAAGAAAAATTATCTTCCTTGCTTAAGATGTGCATCCTAGTTTTGGAGGGCTTATTTTTGGAAAGAGAGGTAGATGTGGTACACAAGAAAATACATTAATTTCCTTTAGTCTTACCATCATGGTGTTCAACATTCTTGTCTCCTGTTTTCACCAGCAGCCAAATTCATCTCAACACGAGACAGGATCTGTTGTTTTCAGCAACAGGTCACATGATGGAGACTCCTGTTGCATTCCCCTGTTCCATGAGGAAGTGCATTTAAGGATCATGGTATTCTTGGACTATGTGAACTTACATACTCATGCAGCCTAAGAGTATGTAGTTCTGCAGCATGACAACCCAGACTTGGTTGGGTTTTATTTTGTATTTAAGGGTTGTTTTTTTCTTTTATCACTTTTAACCTAATAATAGGTGTGTTGTATTCATCCAGAATAAAGTCTACATTAGGTGCAATCCAGGTTCATATAGAAGTAATGTTCTTGGCTTTGAAATGCACTCCTACAACTCCTTTGGGATTAGGTTATCCAGTTGCTTCTTTGGATATTAGAAGATTGTACTGCATATAGACTGGAAGTTAAGGGTTCGTCTTTTTTAGCACTGTCTCACTCTTGCTCGGTACACATCTTAACTGCTTTTTACAGTGTCCTTCCAATGGTTCATATATTATAGCTGCATGTAAAAATGGAAGATGGAAGGAAGCTGTTTCATTAAATTTAGAAAAAGACATTTCTCAGATACTTAGCATAACGTGTCAGCAGCTGCAACATACCTAATAGAAGTTAATAGAAAATCCTGATGCAGAATTCTGTGATACCTGGAGGCATGCAGTACTGTACAGGATAGACTTCCTTCATTTTACTTCCTTGTGCTTCTAGAGGGACTGCCAGCTAAAAACTATGCAGTGATTCCCTCTGTTCATCCCATTAGGCTTAAGCTAGCTTGCTCTTGCTGTGACTCTACATCAAGGGTGCTCAACATCTGGTACTGTAATCCAACCTTTGGGGCTCCCCACAGGTCTGGAAATTTGGTAGCAGGAGAGCAGTGGCACTGTTTCTTTGTTGCCAAATCTCTGGACCCATGGGGATTTCTGCCAGCCAGATGACACAGTGCTGTGGGCCTCCTCTAGGTAACCCATTTCAGTGCTTTACTACCCTCCTCATGAGAATGTTTTTGCTAATATCCACCTAAACTTGCCTCACTGTGCCTTGAGATCATTGCTCCTTGTTCTGTCATCTGCCATCACTGAAAACAGTCTAGCTCCATCCTTTTATAACCACACTGAAGGTTGTTGAAGGCTGCTATCAAATACCCCCCACCTTCTCTTCTGCAGACTAAATATCTGCTGCTTTGCTCTCTACTCCCTGCTGTATCTTCTTCTGTACTGCCTCCCTGATCTGCCACAGACTGCACACAAAGGCTCTCCATGCCACTTGTGCCACAGATTGTTCACCTTTGTTCCAATTGTTGCCAGTACTTAAGCAGGCCCCAATGATTTCCAGAAACTGATGACATGGTAGAACCGATGATGCAGCAGCTGCTAGATCATTGCTATATCAGCTCCAACAGTCTTTCTTTACCAGTTGTGTACCTTCTTGTCGAAGGAGCATTAGTAGAGTAAGAGGAAAAAGTGCAGGTACCTACTGTAGTATGTGTACAGGTGACCCTCGCCATTTGCAGGGGGTACGTTCTCATATCTCCGTGAATGGCGAAATCCATGAATAAGGCACTGTGTTCATGAACGCTGTCTGCATTCATGAACTTGGTGCCCCCAGTGGCTGGGGGGTGGGCGCACGGCTGCTCGGGTGGTGGTGGGAGCACAGTAGCAGCGAGCGCAGAGCTCCCAGGGAGCTCCTTTAAGTGTATTTAAGCAGCAGATTCAGCATTCACAAATATTTGAAACTGCAAATGCTGAACCTGCGAATAGTAAGGGTTGTTTCCTGTACTTTAGTTTGGATTTTTTAAATATATTCACTCTAACAAAGAAACCTGAATTGCTCTGAGGTGCATGCTGCACAGTTGCTTAAGAAATATGTGTCTTGAAATGTTGTAAGCTACATGCTATTAAGTCTTTAGACGTGCACAAAATTTAAGTTGTAACTGATACTGCATCAAACTCTATGCTTGCACTACAATTATTTCTAATTTATTGTGAACCATAGTGGTTAGTTAAATTATGTACAGCCCAAATCTGCCTCAGTGTAACTTCACTTATGTCAGTTGGCATGATAGTTATCTATGTCACTTACACTGGTTCAGTTTCACTTACTTCAATTAAATTAATTTCTGAGTTACTCCTGTATATTTGAGTTCACTCTCTGACTTGGTGGTAGTGCATCGGTACTGAGGGAGGACAAAACTTGGCTTGTAACTCTCTTTCTCCTTCTCTATACACTGATTTGAGAGCTTACTAGATAGTATCACTAGAAATAAAGCCTTAGTGCTGATGAAAATTGGTCATCTGCCAAACACATGGACTAAAATTTCAGCTTTTTTTTTTGTTCCGCCCTCAAGTAAAAACAAACAAGAATTTTCAACCCTTTACAAAACATACTTGTAACCAGGTTCATATGACTATTCCGGCCATAATGAGATGTAACTTATCTTTTTTTTTTTAACAATGGCTTTATTTATTTTATGCATTTAACTAATGGATTTGCCATCCTTTAAAGAATCACCAAAAGGAAGAGTATACCAGTCTGAGCTAACTTTTATAAGGTGTGAATGAACTTTTGTTTTATTAAATGTTTGCAGTTTGTGGCACAGTTAGGCTCGCATTTGGAGCACATTGCACTTAGAAATACTTATTGCAAAGACTGGAATTCTGTAAAGGGATGCTATCTTGGCAACATATTTGCTGTTTTAAATTATGCTGTGCTCGGGAGAGAAAAGATTCCATATCCCAAAAAGGCTTTACGTGTGATTCTTGATTTCTTTCAGCTGCTGCTTGAATGGGGCCTTTGATTTTAGTCTTTAGATGCCTTTTTTTTATTAGTCCCATTTTCTTAATTTTGGTAAGTCTCAATTATGTCCAATTAAAAAAAAACAAACATGTATTTTTCCTATATATGCAACTACTTTACAGTTCTCTAACTTTGTCTTTCCTTGATGATTTTACCTAATTTGTGCTTTTTATTTTTATTAAGTATCCCATTAAGGGGAAGAGGGGAGAGATTAGATAATATGTGCATGGGGAAGATGTAGCATTTGGTAGACACTACCAAAGATCTGCTTGTAAGAATCTATTGTAGTTTTTATTTAAGAAATATATTATATATACAATATGCTTACTTAAAATATATATATATTATATTTCATAGTGAGCTCTGCCACCAAGTGAATTGCCACATAAGGAATTGCTAAGGAGTGTCTTAGAATCCAAACCAAGTTGCCCTTTCCATATCGTAGGGGGAGATGAGAAGGAATTGCTTGGCTGTGGCTCTGGCTGTTGAAAGGATCAAAGACCATTGGGTTGTAGTGTTAATATTTGGGTTTGCAACTCTTACTTGCATGGGTGATTTCCTTGGGTAGCTTCTACTTTGTCTCACAAACATAAACCTGCAGTTGCTCCACTGACGATTGAGAATTTGGCCTATTAAAGCCCAAATTCTGCAACCATGCTTGTGCTTAGCATATCTATTGGGAGAAGGGAAAATGACTTTCATACAGAATGTTAAGCATATTATATTTACTTGACGAATCGGAGCCTAATTTCTAAGAACTGTTTTGCAATATGAGTCCAGGCCCTCTTCATTAGAGTTACCTATTGAATTATGACTGGCTGTTCTGGTTAAACTAGTTCTATGACTTAGTCTGTAAACAGCTGCATTTGAGCAGTTTGGCTATGTCATGTATTCTTTAGCTTTCAAATATTAAAAAAATCTTGGAAATTAAATATATCTTTAATTACATCTCATTTAGGTCCTAATATATGAGTTGATACCTAATATATTTGGAGTAGGTCAGATTCGTAGACTCAGTTATATTAGTCTAGTTACTGCCATTTTTACTAATACTGTACCATTGGAATTTCTTTGGGTAAATGTGAAGTGAACAAGATAACTGGCCCTTCTTTACAGCATATTGCTAAACTCATGCATTGCAAACCCATAAATTGGGTCTCCGAGAATCGTGAGATTGGCTTAAAATACCCAATTGTTTTAAAAATGTATTGGTGGCTTTTATTTGTGTTCTGACTTTTAGGCTTTTAAGAGTTGACCCGAACCTTCCCCTGCAACCATGACAGCTGAAAACTTGTCTCTATCCTCCCCCTTTCCCCTCCTTAAAAAACCTCAAGTAACTGCATGACTTCAGGAGCTTTTAGGGGCTTTAGAAAAAACACTGAGTATGAGATGCGCAATAAAAGTTGGAGTTGAGAAGTCTTACTTTAATGGTTCTGATCTCTCTTTCATACTGTGGTTATTCTACACAGTGCTGCCTTCTTCCCAAGGAGTCCCGTCTGCCGTTACACCCTGATGCCTCTCAGCAGCACCCTGCATCATTCTGTCAGCCCCTAGCCTTATCCCTGCTGGTTCTGCCTCCATGTTCTGGCACAGACCCCCAAAGAATTACCACTGTCTGCCTAATTGCAACTCAACAGTGTTACAAGCAGGCGATGCAGCAGCAGCACTGGAAGGAAGAGGCTGTGGGCTACAAAGCTATTAGAGCAGAGGTTCCCAACCCCTGGGCCGCAGTCCAGTACTAGGCTGTGAAGGGTTGGATGCTGGTCCACAGGAGGGCTGGCTGCAGGACTGGAAGTCCAAAAGCGATTGGCATGCTGCGGACTGGCAGCCAACCCTTTTTTTACTCGGTATAAAAAAGGGTTGGCTGCTGGTCCGTGGTTTGCCAGTCCATGGTCTAAAAAGGTTGGGAACCACTGCATTAGAACAGCAGTTTTCAACTTTTTGAGCTGAGCCCACCTTTTGAGCCCCTCCCTCCACCCCTTGCCCCTCACCTCATAGGAGCAGCACAGCCAGGCACAGGGTGCCCCTCACCCTAGCATCTGCTTCGACTTGGCGGGGTGGGCTCCACCTGCCATGACTCCACCTCCTGCCTTGGCCCCGCTGAAGCTCTAGGCTGTGTGCCCACCACAGAAGTGCAGCAGCCCACTGGCAGAGCCTGTCCAGGGATCCCTATCACCACATCCCTCCCACAAGCCTACAGTGGCTCTGGCTCCTTCAAACTTTGTGTCCGCACCCCCCTGCACTGCACCCAACTCCCCCAAGTTCCTTCATGCTCCACGAAGGAGCGCACCCCACAGTTTGAAAACCTCTGCATTAGAGAGTGTTCCCTGCAGGGTGCTGCACTTGCACTCAGTCACCTGCTGCCACTGCTCTGCTGTCCTTCAACATCCAGCCTCATTCAGAGACCGTTTCAGTCAAGCTCCTGTTTGCTTAGGTTTTTTTTTTTTAGGGGCAGAAGTTTTTACTAAGTGCAAATTTATGGACAGTTGGCCCTGTCCGCACACAAGGTCCTATTTACAGCATACTGTGCTGGAATATGTTCTTATAGTCAGAAGGCTTATTTTTCTGTTCAATAAGAGGAATAAGCCAAATAAGGTAAGGGACTTAGTACTAGTGTAACTGTTTCTGTGCTAGGGGTATGTGCCATTTGAGTTGCATATTTTATACGCTGCTCTGCATGTCCTTTCACAGCATTTAATGAAGTGAGCTCAAGCTTACACGTTTCTTATTTTAGTTCATCAATAAGGTGCATCTCTAACCTACTTTCTGCCTGCCTTCAAACTAACACAGCTAACTACATCTCTGCTCAACCAAAATAGTTTACGCTAGTACAAATACTGCTTTGACCAGGGCTCAGTAGGCATGGTTCTTATCTGCTGCTTCCTACCCGATCGTAGTTAGGCTGGTGTCTGTACTGCACTTTGGTTTTGTTCAGGTTATTTTATTCTAGTACTCTTGTATGATCAGTATGATCCTTTTTAACATCCATTTAGTGGTAATAAAATTGAAGAACACCGCTAGTTAATGCCTGGCATAGCAAGGCCAAACTCTAAGATGCAGGCAAGACGCTACAAATGTCCCCAGGCAATTGTGACAATGCCCCTTAATTATCATCTGTTATCTAAATGCCAGGTTGGTTTTTTTTTTTTTTTTTTTTTTTTTTTAGCTGCAAGTGCTTTTAGCACCAAAGCGCAGCTACTGCAATCTCAGTTTAGTCTAGAATAAGATGAGCCTTTTTTTCCCTAAAAATTGTTACTCGAAACTTGGGTACAAATCCTCTTTTGGAGGTCTAACACCAATATGCGAACCTGCTGCATATACCTGTTCCCCCTACATAGAGTGTGCATATTGTATTCTAATCTGTATTGCTGTGTATGTTCCCACTGCCAGTTGGTGTTTAATGTGGACTGTGTTAGTTTCTCTCATGGGTGTAGACTCTGTATTATCAAATACAGAAAGTAACAGGAATTCAAAAATAAAACACCATAGTGGCTATTTTGCCTCACCAGGGATTTTTTTCCTTTCCCCTCTCTCACTCAGGAACGAATCGGTGGTATCGCTTGTTGGAGAGGACTCCCAAGGAGCTCCTGATTAAAATCCTATTGCCATATTTCAGGGTAATTGTGATAACTTTCTTGAGTTTTGAAACAACTGCATCTTGCTAAGGGAGCTGGTCATATCAGTTGTGTAAGTAATTTACCAGGCACACTCCAGGCTTCTATTTATGGGTTATTTATAAACAAATTTGAATGTCTAGCAAATGGTTCACCGAACAGTTCAAACATACACATTCCAAGTGTTGGGATTTGGGCCTCTCTTCAGTGTACTCACTATTCATGAGGCATGATTAATCACTAAACTTGCCTGCTATTTTTCCTGTGCCCTAAATAGGTGATCTGAAACATTTTAACAGGATGATAATAAATAGCAGATGACAAATTGTGAATATCGGTATTCATAAGAGCAGATATTTTGCAAGCAACCTTTCGCACAAATGTTCGTGAACAGTGAATAATAAGAGGCACACACATGGTCAAGCTGAACAGCTGTTTGTAATTCAAATAAATGTTCATAAATACTGTTTATGCAGCATTCGGCCATCTCTGCTGTTAAATCAATTCTGGCAGATGTGGTTTATCCCATAAATCTCAAAAAATGTACAGGTGAAGAGCCAATTTCTTGCCTTTGGAACAGATCAAATTGCCTCACGTAGCTGATTTATATTAAAAAAAAAAACAAATTCTACAGTCATGGAAAGAAGCATGCCCCCTACTTGCCTCAGTCCCCCCTACAAAAATACACCACCCCTCTTTCCAGATGTGCAGTTGTAAAGCTCTGCTCTCAGTTATACTCAGCAGAGTTGAGGGAGTTTTCCATCCCACTTTAATACCAGTGTAATTGCCCAGCAATGTTGGTTGCTTCCTGATCAAAAGAATAGTTATTCCTTAAAATGAGAGGTAATAAATAACATCCCCAGTGTTTGATCCCTGCCTCTCCACAAGCATAAGCACACATGGGACACCAAGTTTTATGTCTAACAAAGTGTGACTGTGTTGTTGAAAATTTCTTGTGTTCCCGTGTCTCCAAGTTGCATGTAGAGATGTAGCAAGTGCTGCACAAACTTCATTATAAAAGCCTAATGCTTCAGTCTTAACCTGTAATATGTCTTGCCTCATTTGAGCAGAGACTTTATGAAGTATTTTTTGTGCTGATGCATCTTCCAGGAGCAGAGTCAGTCAGACTCTAGCTACTTTGACTGAAAGCATCTCATGGTGAGCCTAGTGGACCATCTTGTAGACCCCACCGTCAAAATTCTTTCTAGATAATATAGGTTGCAACTCTTTTGGATGTTGAGACATGCAGAAAGTAGATTGGTTAATGTTAGAGTTGCATGAGAGCCTGGGTGAAAGGAAGCTTTTGGACAAACCTGTTCTTTACTGTTTCTTGATTTTGTAATATAGTCAGTTATTTTGTGAAGACACTCTGAATAAACAAGTTCTTTAAACCCAGTGGCTTCAAGGCCAAATTTGAAGTCCAATTCACTTTTAGGCAAAATTCCAGTGACCTCAGTGAACTAAAATGACTTCAGGGCTTGGCCTTTTGGGAATAATGTTTTTTAAATGTCAGTTAATGTCGAAGGCTGATTTATTTATTTATTTTAATTATTACTAATATTCTGTTTTCTTCCTTGTTTTGGTTTTATGTTGTGTTATTCCACTGACTTCACTGGAATTATTTGATATTTGCTTTCTGTTTCCACTACTACTGATGGGGGTAGTATTTGGCTCTAACACACTGGCCTCGAACATCACAGAATACGTTTCCTTAAGTCTTAACGTTTTGTACTGAGCATTTTGTCTAACTGTTCTTCCCACCCACACATCCATAAAGACAAATGAAGAAACGACAGTGAACAACACAGTGGATTTGAGAATGTGGTTACTTTAAAATAACCAATGTGACATTATGTTGGAACAAAAATTATAATTTGAGTACTGCAAAAAAAAAAAAAAAAAAAAAAGTGCCTTATGTACACTGCTGAGCAAAAATGTTCTCATTGTCTTCAAAAACATGTGGATTCCTGACTAATGATATCTGAAGGTTTTCGTCCCATTGTAAAATTAAAAGTGAAAACAGGACAATTGTCCAGTTCAAGTAATAAGGACTGGTCTGCTAAATACTACATCTTTTGTGTGTGTGTCTATATAAGGTCCAGTCATAGATTCATAGGTATTAGGGTTGGAAAGGACTTCAGCAGATTGAGTCTGACCCCCTGCCCTACGTAGGAAAGAGTGCTGGGGTTAGATGACCCCAGCTAGGTTCTTGTCCAGTCTCCTCTTAAAGACCCCTAAGGTAGGAAAAAGCACCTTGAAACCCAATCCAGATTCTGGCAACCCTTACTGTGAAGTTCTTCCTGGTGTCTAATCTAAATCTGCTCTTCGTCAGTTTGTGACCATTATTTCTAGTTACTCCGGTGGGTGCCCTGGTAAACAGAGCATCTCTTATTCCTTGCTGCTCCTCCCCTCTCCCCCCTCCATGAATTTGTAAATGGCCACAAGATCACCTCACAGCCTTCTCTTGAGGAGGCTGAAGAGATGCAGGTCCCTCAATCTCTCCTCATAGGGCCTTACCTGCAGGCCCCTAACCATATGAGTGGCCTTCCTCTGAACTGTCTCAAAGTTATCCTCATCCCTCTTGAAGTGCAGCGCCCAAAACTGGATGCAGTACTCCAGATCAGCCTCACCAGGGCTGCATAGAGGGGAAGTATCACCTCCCTGGACCTGTTTGTCAAGCACCTGCTAATGCGTGATAATGTGCAGTTAGCTTTACTGATCACTTCATCACAGTGATGACTCATGTTTATCTTGGAGTCAATTATGACTCAGCAGCACTGCAGCAGAAAGGGATCTCAGAGAGTGTCATCCCCCAGCCTGTAAATTTGTTGGCGATTCCTTCTCCTTAGGTGCAGCACTTTGCAATTCAGCAAGAACAAATGCATCCTATTCTGTTCTGTCCACTTCTCCAACCTGTCCCGATCCGCCTAGATTCGTTCCCTGCCCACTAGCGTGTTTACTTGATCCCATAATTTAGTGTCATCTGTGAATTTGAACAGAGTACTCTCTCCACACCCTCATGCAAATCACTGATGAAGACATTGAACAGCACTGGTACAAGAACTGAATGTTGGGGAACTTCACTGCCCATATCTTTCCAGGTCAATGCTGACCCATCTACCACCGCACCCTGGGTGCATCCCATTAGCCAATTTGCTACCCACCTGACCGTGTAATCATCTACATCACAGCCTCTCAGTTTATTTATGAGAATAGGATGAGATACTGTATTGAAGGCTTTCTCAAAATCCAGGTAGATGACATCTACCCCATCCCCTGCATCTAAGCATTTTGTGACCTGATCATAAAAAGAAACAAGGTTAGTCGGGCAGGATCTACCTGCTGTGAACCCATGCTGATGTCCTTCAGCATTATTTTTCCTGCTGGACTCCCACAAATATGATCCTTAATAATTTTTTCAAAGGTTTTCCCAGGGATAGAGGTGAGACTAACTTGTCTATAGTTACCCAGGTCCTCCTTCCTCCCCTTCTTGAAAATAGAGACCACATTGGCCCTTTTCCAATTCTCTGGGACCTGACCTGAGCATCATGCATGCTCAGACGACCATGCCAGTGGTTCTGCTATGACACTGGCCAATTCCTTCAACACCCTTGCATGAAGATCATCTGGGCCCACTGACTTAAACACATCTAGCCCCTCCAAGTGTCCCTTCGCTAAGTCAGGGCTAACAGTTGGTGGGCTGTTTTCCCTCCTGTGCTCATCTGTAATCCAGTTGGGAGATTTTCCTGATCTGTGTTCAGGAATACGAAAGCAAAAAACTCATTGAAGAGCTCAGCTTTATCCCTCCTATCTGTCACCAGTTACCCTAATCTGTCCTGTAAGGGTCCTGTATTACCTTGTGCCACCTTTTTCCTCTCTGTTTTACCTGTAGAAGGACTTTTTGTTGTCTTTAATTTTCGTTGCCAGCTTTGGCCTTTCTGACTGCCTCCCTGCAAGTAGCTACCCCTTGCTGCCTTCTTGGTAGCTACCCCTTGCTTCCACAGCCTATATCCCTCTTTTATTGCCCCAAGGCTTTCCTGGATTTCCCTGTTCAGCCAGGGGGGTTTCTTGGTCCCTTTGCCCCCTTTTATCCACAATAGGATTGTCTCCTGCACCTGAAAGATCACTCCCTTTAGGAATGACCTCCCTTCCTGGACTCCCATCTTGCTAATGCCCTTGATCATCAGTGCTTCACTAATTAATCTCCTGAGCATATTGAAGTTGGCCTTTCTGAAGTCTAGCACTTCTGTCCTACTGGTTGTCTTTCCCAGTCCTGCAAGCACTTAGTGTTAGACTCAAACTCCATAGGCATAGAGCAGGGGTAGGCAAAATGCTGGCTGGATGTGGCCCGCCAGGCCATTCTATCTGGCCGGTGGGGCCCCTGAATAAATTTAGAAAATTAATGTGTATCTGGCTGCCTGCCACGTGGCCCTCGATGGCTTGCCAAAACTCAGTAAGTGGCCCTCTGCCCAAAATAATTGCCCATCCCTGGCATAGAGTATCTCAAAAGGTTTGTTCGTGGTTGGGCCTCCCATGCTCAATGGAGGTGTCAGATAGACAGCACTGCAATTTAAATTCCCCTGTATATCTAAATATATGTAGACCTGCTTATACTATTACCCTTTGTCACAGCCCTCTGGGTGGAGTTTCCAGCTCTCTGGATAAAGTGCTGGTTGATGACTCAATTCCTCTGTGGTCCTTGAAAGCTGCCATAGTTTACACATACTGAAAAGGTATGGTTTCAACAAGGTAGTGTTCCTATACATGGTAGTGTTTGTTTGCCTGTCCTCTGTGAGTAGAACACTTCAAAATATTTTTGGACCAACAAGGTCTAGAAGTTTATTAGACTCCTAATTCTCTCCTCCAGAGAAGTTTGGTCAAAAGGACTTGAGCATAATTATATATTTACAATATAGTAACACAAAACACTAAATTAATTGTATAACCTCTGTATAATCCATCAATATGCTTAAAATTAAAACTACAGGAGGCTTTCAATTCTCTCTTTATTTTGCATCATCAGAGTCTATGTTTCTGTGAATAGTGCACAGCCTTTCATTTGCCTCCTGAGGTGATATGTTTCTCATTGTCTTCAAGGCATTTGGATTCCTAACTAGGATTTGTAAGAATCATAAAAAGTAGGGCTGGAAGGCAACTCCAAAGGTCAGCCAATTTAACCCCCTCGCAGAAGCAGTATCGTCCCTATCCAAACCATCCTATACACATCCACTGTGTAACCTATTAGTAAAACTACATGGTCAGCCCTGGTGCTACCACAAACCATAGTACCCTAACCTGCCACAGGAAAAGCAGGAGGACAATGATGACCAACGTCCTGATGCTATGAGGGATGGTAAAATATGCTCAAGAGATCCGAGGGAAAAGAGCCACACCCCACGCTGCTGAGGAAGGTAAAAACTCCCACAGTCTTTATCAGTCTGACAATGGGGTAAAAATCCTTCCTGACCACAAATATGGTGCTTGTTTTGACCCTGAGCAGAGGGGCAAGATTTAAGTTCCAGCAGAAGCATTGGTACACTCCATTCAAAATTCCTAATCTTGGCTGCTGCCAGTACTCAGTGCTTCTGAGGGAAGTGAGGGTGGAAGGGAAATGAAAAGAAAGAAAAAAAACCTTTGACATGTAGCAACAGTGGGGGCTGGGGGATCCTTCCTAGCCCATGGAGCAACCAGCAAAGCTTAGACACATTTGGAATACCCATAGTAGAGCACAGACATGTAGCTATCAATTATGAAGTCACATCCCCATTAGGGATTAGAATTGGTTGTTCATTATAGTCCATGCAGGTGATTAAACCACAGTTAGATAGTCATTTCCATAAGTTACTGATTTGTGGTACAGTTAGACCAGTGATTAACAAAGAGGGGAAAAGTTGGTCTCCTGATTTCTACAGAAAAAAATTCTCTCTGATACGTTGGGGCTGTTTCTGTCCTAGTTTCCAGAAACATTGGCTGTTTAACATGAACCTAGTCATACCTAAGAGAAAAGCAACAGTTACTTAACGTGCATTACATACTGTGCACGCATCTGCCAAGATTTGAGTAGCCTCAAATACAACCCTTGAGAGCGCACAGTCTCTCTTCTATCCCAAGCAGGGTGAACAGTTGTAGGTACTCAGAGACATTTTTGTCCAAGATGTAGATCTCCTTCACTCCTAAATGCTTGGAGCAAGTAGAAGTAGGAGTGGAAGGTGAAATACGCAACTTCCAGACGCAAGTGGTCAGATCTCTGCTTCACAGACACGTAGTCTATCCAGTGTCTGGGAAGGGTTTGGGGAACCTGGAGTAGCTGAGTATGGGACTTTGGCAGGATGATATTCCACACACTTTCAGATCAATCCTGTGTGCCAGAGTTCAGAACAGTGACTTGGATTGTGTAGAAAATGTTTTCTGCCCTTTTTTTGACAGTATAGTTGGGAAGTAGGCTGGAGGAAAACTGGTCTGTCCTGTATAGAAGTGTAGAGTCTGGTGCCTGTATATGCTACTTTCAATTTAAGTGGTCCCATTTTTCATGGCTAGGAATCAGTACACTGATATTTATGTTTTTTTCCCCTCCTCTACCCTAAGTAGAAAAAAAACAATTACTGATAGTAACCTAATATAAAGAATTGCTTTTCCCTAAGCACAAGGAGTAAGTGACATTAGGTGAGGCTAGTGCAGTGTGCGCACATGTGCGCACGCACACACACGTGTGTGCACCCCCCTCCACTGACTTCTTAAAATATTTTTATTTATTTATTTATTTGCAACAGTTTAATCTTTTTTTATTCAGTGTTATAATTCATGTGGAAACGAACGAGTGGTGAATGTATCCTCCTACAAAATTCAGTTGTTTGCATATTTCTCTGTTGTTATTTGGATAAGAGGTTTGCTACATAGAGTTAGGTATTTGAAAGCTTACCTAATTCTATCATAGCTATGCAGTTGGTCCAATAAAAGATTGACCACCCTAAGAAATCCTTGCCTCTCACATAATGGTATCTAGAAAGGATGTGCTATACTGTTGTTTGTTGACTAAGGTAGGAAGAACAGTTCTGTCTTGCAAGAGAACTAAATAGGAGAAAGCTTGAGGATCATGCAGTGAAGTTTTTTAAATCAACCCTACTATTTAAGAGAGCATTTTAGAATAGGGTGGCCAAGGATTTAGGGATGAGAAAGAAGGCTGTTCTGTATAATTTTGACTTGGAATTTCCCAACTCGTTTTTTCCTCTCAAAATATCTCTCAGCTTCTTAAAGTACTCTCTATTCATTTAATGTCCTTTTTGTGTTGGGTGTTGGGAAGCTAAACTGCCACTCAGTGATATCTCTCTCCTTTTTTTCCCCCTGTAGAAAGCCAGATAAAAATATTCAAGATTTTGCTACTGTTTATCAAACTGGTTAGCGTGTTATAGTTGTAGAAATCTTTAATTCACTTCAGGTATTATGGAAAAAAACTGAACTTTTAGTCAATGTGAGGCTCTTTTTGAGGATTTTAGAAGAAAATGGGGTAAAGTTGGGCCTACTGGAAATTTCAGCAATACATTTTAACTGGGTGGGTGTGGCCAGCACTTGCTAATATTTCTTTGCTAAACTATGTGAAATGTTTTAGGTTATAATTAGTGGTGCAGCAGTAATTTAAGATTTTTCTGCAGACTTGTTTTGTGCCTGGTCTTTTTCTTTTTTTTTTTTTTTAGCCTGATCAGGGATTTTTAGGTCTTTAAAAACAGAAATGTTCAAAATTTCAAATAATGCAGATACAGCTACTAAAGTAGAAAAATGGGTCAGAAAGCCATCTTTCAAGTTATTCTGATAAAGAGACCAAAGCTTGAAAGTGATTTGAATTGGACTTCTTTCTGTCTCTATGTTTAGGGTAGCTGGAGTGGCTTAAGTAATGTATTAGTTGCTTCTTTGGGATCCATTATGTTCCAAGTTTTGTGTAGTTTACTCGACTAACAAGTAGGATGTCTTGGAATATTTGTATTCATTGAACTGCAGATACCATATTTGTCTTAGAACTTTTTACAAATTCCTATGGTTCATCAGCAAAACTACAAAGTCCTTGACAATATTTTTTCCAGGTATTGAGGAAACCTCAAATTCTGAGTCTCAAAAGCAGCTGGTCTGAGTAGGTGCTCGTTTGCAGCTCTCATTAACTTGATCCTGTTGTTTTTCTGTGTGTGGCCTCTTTGGGCATTGCCTTCCCCAAGACAATGGTCTTTTTGCAGTCTGGGATGTTAAGCTGGCATGTCCCTTCAAACCATAGTTCAGGGGATTGATGATGATTTCTTTATTTAAGTGAGTTTCCTTTGGACTGCCATGTTTGAACAGTGATCAACTTGGGTATAACACTCCAGCATGAGTACCCATTAGATAGTTCATGTACTTTAATTTGACAGAGAAACCTTTTCTTAAGTTATTAGGGACCATAGCAGAGTGGCATGGTATTGGTACAACATGGCAAGAATATTTTGTTTTTTAATCCTTGGTTAGCAATGTATTCAGAACCCAAATAGGCAATGACACTATGGTAGCTTGACTGAATGATTTTTGGGGCTGGGTGTGAGTGTAGATGAGAGGGAGACAAAGACCTTATGCCCAGGTGGACAGGAAACTTGTGGCACTCTGTGACCTTGAAAGCCTCAAGCTGCCCAGGTGAGCCCTAATCGGTTGGGGAGAACACCAATTTACTCTCCAGCAAGTGTTTCATCTATTGCAGATTTCCAGAATAGGGGTTTCCCGGTAGTTCCTGTTGTACAATGAAGAGGAAAGTAGATTTCAGCTGTTGAGTAGATCTCTGGGTGGGAACTCTCTTGTACTCCTAGGAGATTCTCAACTGAGTTTATACTCCTTCCCCTCCCCCCCCATGATGATTTTTTTTTCTTTTGTGAACAAATACCTAAAGAAATTGCCAAAAGGGACTAACAGTAACACCATGTTCCCCGCCAGTTCAAAAGATTATATGGTACCCGGAATTCTCTGACATAAGCCCTGCCCTTCCTGTTTCCTATGAGAATCAATGTCTTTTTTTGTGGTCCACTTACATGTACAAACTCCTAACTTCACACAGTAAGAGCTTGACGTTTGCAAGGTCCCATCTGAGAAGGAGGGCCTATTCTGACAGCCATTGAGAAACATGTGGGAAGCATTCTGATTCTGGTGCACGGCCAATGAAGGGAAGTCTCTGCCTTGTAATAGGGACTGCATTACTTCAGGGTGATGTGGATTAAAGTCTCTTAAGGTACAGAGTTTTTTTTCCTGATATAGAGGCCTTGAACAGTACTGTGGACCAGTGGTCATTAGTGACCCCTTAAGATAATAAAATGGTTTCACTTCAGATTTACTTTTCTTTTTTTATAGAGCTGTTTGACTAGAATTAACTTTTTTTTTTCTCTAGCACTAGTAGTCTTAAGTATGCCTGTGGATTCTAGAGAGAAGTGTTTTTCCTACAGAATTGTATTTGGTGGTTAATAGTGCCACTAGGAGGAAGCTAAAGGATGGTTATGAGTTCCTCAGTTCATGCTTAAGGTGTTACATTATGGGTGAAGCTAAGCTCTCTCCTGGGTCTCTTGCTTAAGAATTAGAAAGATAATGGAAATCAGAATGTCACTTAAGACTTGCCTACTCTCTACTCTATTCTTGCTTCTTCTCTACTACATAGACTATCAAGGCATCTGTATACTTCCAGGGTATTAAAAAAGCCTGAATATATCTAATACAAAGGTATGGAAATCATTCAGTAGAGTAGACCAAATTCTGGTTTTGTTTTTTGTTTGTTTTTAATTATAATATATGACCTATGGTATGGATATAAGGTAAACTACTATGATGTTAAAACATCTATTGATGTTCAGGTCCTGCTGTACCTAAAAGAGGTGCGTAGGAAACAAAGGACAAAGGCCTTTTTTCACAGTAACTTAACAGTGAGACTTTTACAGGTTCTGAGTGGTGCCCTAGGTCTGGAGTCAGTGTCTTGAGTCAAAGTTGCATTGTTTACTTGGTGGTAACAGGCTTGAACGTGTGCACAGAGCTTTAGAACAGGAGTAGGCAAAATGCAGCCCGCAGGCTGGATGTGGCCCACCAGGCCATTCTATCTGGCTCCCGGGGCCCCTAAAAAATTTAGAAAATTAATATTTAGCTGCCCCTGGCTGCCTGTCATGCAGCCCTCGATGGCTTGCCAAAACTCAGTAAGTGGCCGTCTTTCCAAAATAATTGCCTGCCCCTGCTTTAGAATATCCTCTTCTCTATCTGCCACCTTTTTCATCATTACCATTCTTTATTATTTCTCTGAGTACTTTTATCCCTGTTACCCTTTAAGACTACATTCTAAAATGATTCCTTAGGACAACTTCAGGTTCTGCCCTTTTGTTTCAGTTTCTTGCTCCTTCCTGTTGCTTCATGTTCCCTCTCTTCTTAGAATTATTCATAGAACCTCAGGAAGTCATCTTAGTCCAACCTGTTGCTCAAAGCAGGATCATCTTTATCTAAACCATCCCAGTCAAGTGTCTAACTTCTTGAAACTGTCCAAGGAGTAGCCTGATCTGATACTTAACCAGCCTCATAGTGAGAGAGCTCTTCATAATATCCGACTTAATTTTTTTTCAACTGTTAGTTAACTGTTAGTTAAGATCATTGCTTCTTCTCCTGTGTGTCAGGGGGGTCCCTGCCTTTCACAGTCCTGACCCAGTGTTCCTCACTGCTCCTACCTCCACGCCCGAGTGCCCCAGTGTATGGGGTATGGGGGGGTGCCTAAGTAGCCCCTTGCAGGCTGGAACTCTGTCAGCCCATAAGAGAAAAGCCACAGTTATATGCTTTTCTCCTTTAAAGGAAAACCCATTTTTAAAGTTTGCTCATGACCCTTTCATATATTCTTGAGACCTTCATTGGTGTCAAAGGTCACGTGACATCACTTCCTGATGTGATGCCACTTCCTGTGAGGTCTTTGAATATGGCTTGCCGACCCACTGGGTGATAAAAAGTTTGTGATCTGGCCCCACATTCAAAAAGGTTGGGCACCCCTGATCTAGATCATTTATTAATATATTAAAGAGCACTGGTTCGAATATTGAACCCTGGGGGACACTGCTGGTCACCGTGCAATGTGTTGACTTGTTTCCATCAACTATCACTCTCTGGGTCCTACCACAGAGCCAGTTCCCCAGCCTTCGGACTTGTCAGATGAATCTTCAGTCTAATCTTTTTCAGACTAAATAATCCTAGTTCTTTCAGTCTTTTCTCATGTATTGTTTCTCAGGCCTCTTAATACAATGTTGCTTGTTTTCCATTGGACTCTATTAATTTGCCCACATCTTTCTTGAAGCAGGGGTCCAAAACTGGACATGGTATCCCAAGTGAGGTGTTACCAGTGCCGAATAGAGTACTTTGCTTCATTTGGAAGTGATGCTTCTGTTAAAACAGCCCTGTATATTATTGACTCTGTTTGCAACAAGAGTGTGGTGTTGGCTCATATTCATCTTATGGTCTCCTGTATAACCTACAGATCCTTTTCTGCTGTGCTGCAGCCTAGCCAGTCATTGCTCAGTCTGTTTGTATATTTGTACATACAACTGTTTCATCCAAAGTGCAGGATTTTGCACTTGTCCTTATTGAATTTCATTTAATTGATTATATTCAGATCACTTTTCCAGTTTATCCAGGTTGTTCTGGATTTAACCCTACCCTCCAGAATGTCTAAAGATCTACCCAAGTTGGTGTCATCTGCAAATTTTGCTAAGTGTATGTTCAGTCCCATGATCTAAATAATTAAGATATTAAATAACATAGGACCCAAGACATCTGGATCCTGGGGACCCCTGCTTGATGCCTTCTCCCAAGTAGACCTCAGATCATTGATTACTGCTTGTTGAGCACAATGATGCAACTAAGCATGTATCCACCTTGTAGTACTTTAATCTAGTCTGTATTTTCTTAGCTTGTTAATGAGAATGTTGTGGGAGACCATGCTTAAGTCATGTCACATCCGTTGGTCCTGACCCCCTTCCCTCCCAACAATCTATAAAGTCTGTCATGGAAGGAAATCAGGTTGGTCAGGCATAACTTGCTCAAGCCATGCTTGCTGTTCCTGGTCACTTTGTTTTTCAAGTGCTTAGAAACACAGACCTTGATTACCTGCTCCATAATCTTACCAGGTATTGAGGTCAGACTGAACGGTCTGTTCCCGGATCCCCCTCTAGCTGAGCAGCCACCATGTCTCAAAAAAACTGTCTGTTGCTAGAAGTGACCACCTGCCAACTTGCACCTTCCTGAAAGTTCAGGTCATCTTTGTCTTTGATTGTCTTCTGGCTATCCCTCTTCCATGATCCTGGGGATCTCCTCATGCTCACAGATGGTTTTGAGCCTCATCACCATGTCCTGCCACTCCCTTGCCTAGTTCCTGAGGGAATCCACCAGGAGCCACCTTTCATGCCATAAACACTCCCAGACCTGGCTGTCATTGGCAGGAACATGGAGGTTGTAATCCCCTCAACCTGTTCGAGAGCCTTAGAGGTCTCTACCTCCTTCACTTCCCTAGACAGAGCTTGTACAGATGCATGTGGAAGAGGCTTTGGCAGTGGCTTTGGCATTACAATATCTTCAATATAGTTGAATTTTCTTCTGCCTTCTCCGAGTTCTGCTCCTGTTTCCCTTTTTAGAAATTCCTTTTTCCTCTTTTGCCTGCTTCTATTCAGTAATCTTACAGTGAAGGAAGGTTAAGAAGCAGCTGGGGCAAACTCCTGTCTTGTTGATGTTTGTTGTTGTTGTTGTTCTGGTGTTGCTGGCTCTCTGGCTAGCATACAATCAAGCAAACATTGCCTCCTTATTTGTCTCCTTGTTCCTACTGTTATCACACTGGCCATAAACAACCTTGCTAAATGGCAGCCAAACAGAACCTAGACCACCAAGCCCAAAACATACACAGCCTTCACTCACTAACATTAATGAACCCTCTCACAGGGCAGCCAAGGCTCTCTGCTCCTCTCCTAAACAAGTATTCACACTCAAACTTCCCTGGTCATTGGCTTCTGGTGCTTCTCACTCTGGCACCACTTTCCTGTGGGTTTCGTGCCATGCAGGAACTCCAAATTCCTATGCACTTTGGATTTGTCTTTTACTTTTCACCCATTTGTTTTGCTGAAAGCTGAGAGTTAACACTCCAGTGAGATTAATGGTTGGATAAAAAGAGAACCCATCCCTCCCAGAGACTTGTTTCTGGCTGCCGGTGCACCAGAAAGGATATTGCTGCATTCATTTGTACTTGCTTCACATCTACAAGGTGTTTTCCATTTAAATGCAGTGTCTATAAATTAGGTACCCTTGAAATGAAAGCTCACAACTGAATGTCATGCACATCTTCATAAGTTAACCAAGCAGATTTTCCCCAGGAGCTAGGTACTAGTGTTACCATGTCAAAGAACACAAAAGGGAATGGTTGTACAACTTCAAGGAAAGGACCATTTATTTTGCTTATACTCCACTTTGTGAAATTTGGTGCAGTACTTTGCAGGGAAAGGTACTCCATTGTCCTTGCAGCAAACAACCTGCAGAGTCTGGCATGATTGGCAGCAATTCTTTTTGCTTAGGGAAGAGTCCAGAACTGCTGGTGTAGTGGTAGGAGTCAGTCCAGTTTCTCATCTAGCAGGTGGAGTAAAAATTCCTGTGCTGCTTTACTGTAGAATAATGATAATGTTGGCACAATACCAAATAGGAATAAACTGGCACTGAATAAATATATTTGGCTGGAAAAGGGAAAAGTTGTCTAGGAAAGGAGTAATATCCTGGAATAGCCTCTCGGAAGTAGCTGGGCTGGAAAATTAAGCTACTCTTGAACAGTTAATGAATGGGATTGTATCAGCTGACACCTGTGAAAAAAGGAGCCTGGACTCTGACCCCTCCAGGCCTGTGTTTGGACTGAAAGGGGTGGGGGGAAGGAAGTAAAGGCCACTGTTGTTACAGTTAGTGGGAAGTAAGGTTATAGAACATAGTATGGGTGCACTGCTGTTGCAGGCCTGTAGCGGTACCAGGCTTATAGCTTTAAACCAGCTAATTAGGGTTCTGGTAGGCATTTAACTTTGGCAACATGAAGCTCTGTGCTGCCTATGTTACCCTGCTTCTTAACAAAGCAGATGGCTATGCTGAGCTCTTGATTCCCACAGCAAGACTGCTACCAGTACCACAGTTTACTTGGGTATGTCTCCATTATGTAGGTGTACCCACAACTGTGTTAAGCCAGACTATAATCAGTGCTACTGACAGCTTCATTTTAGTGTGCGCCAAATTAAATCTACCCTTGGATTTAAAACAGTTCTCATACCACTTTAATTACCATATTTACCTGAATCCAAGATGACTGAGTTTAAGATGACCCCCAAAATAAATTTGTTACAATTTGCCATGTATATAAATTAATTATTGGGGGGGCATCTCGAATTTATCCTCACCATGGCTGCAGCAGGGCAAGTAGTGACGGTCAGGCAGTGGGGGAGTTGAGTGGCCTGGCCCCAGTTGCCTGTCCCTGTCCCTGTCCCCGTCCCCCTCCCCCCCCCAACCGTTGCCCTTCCCTCAGCCTCTGCTCCCCGAAGCCCCTGGACCCCTGGTGCCACCTGACCCTCTGACTCTAGCGCCATTCCGACATGGGGCATAGAACACATGGTTGCTCTGGCTCCAGCCAGGCCATGAAGCAGTGGTTGCAATGGCAGCAGCTCTACTGCATGGCTGGACTAGGGCTAGAGAAACCATGTGTTCCATGCCCTGGGCTAGAGCAGGGCCAGAGCTGCAGGGTAAGCAGCCACATGGGGTGTAGGGATTGAGGAGGCAGGAGCAGAGTCACAACAGTCACTTCCCCTCATCACACTTGTACTTGAATCCAAGATGAGCCCCCCCCCCCATGTTAAATGGGGGGGAATGGGATCTTGTCTTGGATTTGAGTAAATACAATATATCAGTTTAAAAACAGTGCAGCTGAAAATTAATAAATCCCTGTGTGGACACAATTATACCAGTATAGAGGGACCTATATTACTGCCATAGATAAGCAATACCTATATAAAGTTTCTTTATGTTGGAACTGCTGAATATTGCAGGCTGAGGTGGTACAGTTGTGTGTTTTATTTTTTTGAAACAAACTTCAGCCCAGACCAAAGCAGTACAATAACTGTGTAAAGCTGTTCTATGTATAAATCAGGCCTAAGTGTAAAATCGTGCATGAAGAACAGGTCCAGGGAAGTGATACGTCCCCTCTATGCGGCATTGATCAGGCTGCAGTTGCAGTACTGTGTCCAGTTTTGGGCACCACAATTCAAGAGGGATGTGGACAACCTTGAGAGGATTCAGAGGCCACTCGTATGTGGTTAGGGGCCGTATAGGCAAAGCCCTATGAGGAGAGATTGAGGGACCTGGAGCTCTTTAGCCTCTGCAAGGGAAGGCTGTGAGGTGATCTTGTTGCCACCTACAAATTCATTGGGGGGGGGGAGCAGCAAGGAATAAGAGATGCTCTGTCTACCAGGGCACCCCTTGGAATAGTTGGGAATAACGACCACATACTGATGGACAGCAGATTTAGGTTGGATATCTGGAAGACCTTATTCCGGCAACCCTTACCGTGAAGCTGGAATGGGTTCCAAGGGAGGTGGTGCTCTCCCCTACCTTGGAGGTCTTTAAGAGGAGGCTAGACATGGATCTGGCTGGGGTCATCTAACCCCAGTGCTCTTTCCTGCCCATGGCAGGGCGTCAGACTTGATCTACTGAGGTCCCTTCCGACCCAACATCTATGAATTGGTGAGGCTGATGGGTGAAACTGAGATTGGTTGGAAAAAAAAATAGGATTACACTATTTCTCTATGCCTCCTTACACTATAGTCCCAGAAGAGTTCATAACAGTCCTTGAAGGATTTATGTTCATGTAATCAGGAAAGAAAGTTGGGTTTTTTTGTTTTTGTTTTTTCCCCCTTCCCATTCCAAAGTAAATAGATTTATTGATCCAAACTCCTAAGGACATGGACACATTTAACTCTTTAGAACAGTTTAAATGAGGCTTAAACCTGAAACGGACAGACATATAAGCCTGTCAAACCAGTTTAGACCCAGTTCAAAAGCCTACCTGGGAAATTGAGTAACATTTTGAGCTGGTACGCTGAATGGGTACTGGCGTACTTGTGGACACTAACGGTGCATCTATACATGACACTACATCACTGTAGTATGCGCTAAGGTGACATAGCATCTACGGGCAAGAACCGCGGTGCAGAAGCTACTTTACTATAGCAACGCACTCCCCTGGTATAATATGTGAAGTAGCTGCTAAAAATAACCGTGCGCCACACACATGGTGCAGTAACAGTGTCGCCATGGCAATACATGTAGACGTGTGCCCTAAGTTCAGTGACATCAGCCTGGTCAGCTCTGCAGGCATTGCTCCGCCCTTCCCTTTCTCCTCCCCTCCCCCCTTCTCCCCCTCTTTGTATATTTCTTACCCTTGCACTGCTTGTTCAGTAAATGCTATTTTTCTAACAACCAGCAGTGCCCTCATTCTTATGCACCCTAAGCTTATCATCATGCCCCCTTCACCGCCCCTAGGAACCAAAAAGTAGGCATCCAGGCACTTTCTTTCTCCCCCCAAATCAGGCTTCAGTCCTTTGTAGCCTGCTTCAGTTTATTGAACTTATGCTTAAAAAACAAGTGAAAGCAGAAACGTGACAAAATGCCCCTGGCCACAGGTCACTCACCCCCTGGGACTTGAAGCACAAGTGCAATCTTTTTCCCTTCACCCACTGTGAGGCAAGCTGGGCTGGTTGTGCACTCCTGCTGTCTGGTGTTGGAGCCACAGAGTATTTTCAGAGAGTTGTGAACCAGTTCCAAATCAGTGATGTTTTGGAACAGTTCAGTTATGTCTGTCTGCGCTCCAACTCTCACTCTGCAAATCCAACTAACCCATAGGGTTTAAATCTTCACCACTATCTGGCATCTTGCATTGTCGTTTACACTTGAGTAAAGTGACTGCAAAGTAAGTGCTAGATGCTACCATTTTGATTTGGTTGGCAGTCTATTACACTTAAAATCATAGAAAATTAGGGTTGGAAAAGACTTCAGGAGGTCATGTAGTCTAACCCCCTGCTCAAAGTAGGACCACCCCCAACTATATTAGCCCAGCCAAGACTTTGTCTAGCTGTTTTAAAAACCTCTAAGGATGGAGATTCCACCACCTCTCTAGGTAACCTCTTCCAGTCCTTCACCACCCTCCTAGTGACAGTTTTTCCTAATATCTAACCTAAACTTCCTTCCTGCAACTTGAGACAGTTGCTCCTTGTTCTGTCATCTGCCACCACTGAGAACAGTCTAGATCCATCCTCTTTGGCACCCCCGTTTTAGATAATTTAAGTCTGCTATTATGGCCCGCCTCAGTCTTCTCTTCTGCAGACTAAATAAGCCCAGTTCCCTCAGCCTCTCTTCATAAGTCATGTGTCCCAGCCCCCAAACCATTTTCACCGATCTCCACTGGACTCTTTCCAACTTGTCCACATCCTTTCTGTAGTGGGAGGCCCAAAACTGTACACAATACTCCAGATGTGGCCTCACCAGTGCAGAATAGAGAGAATAATCACTTCCCTCTGTCTGCTGGCAATGCTCCTACTAATGCAGCCCAGTATGCCATTAGCCTTTTTTCCAGCAAGGTCACATTGCTGACTCATATCCATCTTCTTGTCCACTGTAACCCCAGGTCGTTTTCTGCAGAGCTGCAGCTTATCCAGTCAGTCCCCAGGCTGTAGCACTGCATGGGGTTTTTCTCTCCTAAGTGCAGGACTTTGCATTTGTCCTTGTTGAACCTCATGAGATTTCTGTTGGCCCAAACCTCCTGTAGCAGACCCCCACCACCTTGTTGCTCTCCCCTCTGACGTTTGTCCCCTAGTTCCTTTGTTAGGTGTAGATGACCACAAAGATGGTTTCATAGTTGATGGGGTCAGAAGGGACCTGAACAGATCATCAAGTGCGACCCCCTGCCATGGGTAGGAAAGGATGCTGGGGTCAAACGACCCTGGCTAGGTGATTATCGAGCCTCCTTTTGAAGACCCCCAGGGTAGGAGTGAGCACCACTTCCCTTGGAAGTTGGTTCCAGATCCTAGCCACCCTGACTGTGAAGTAGTGCCTCCTGATATCTAGCCTGAATCTACTCCCCATCAACTTATGGCTGTTATTCCTTGTTACTCCTGGTAGTGCTTGGGGAAACAGGGACTCTCCCATAGCCTGCTGGTCTACCTTGTCTGGTTTGTAGATGGCCACCAAATCCCCCCTCAGCCTTCTTTTGTGAAGGCTGAACAGGTTCAGGTCCCATAGCCTCTCCTCGTAGGGCCTGCGTTGCTGCCCCGATCATGCGAGTGGCCTTCTTCTGGACCCTCTTGATGCTGTCCACATCCCTTCTGAAGTGTGGTGCCCAGAACTGGTCGCAGTAGTCCAACTGTGGCCTGACCAGTGTAACAGAGGGGGAGGATCACCTCCTTGGACTGGCTCGTGATACATCTGTGGTTCCATGACAAGCTGCGGCTGGCCTTCCTGACCGCGTCCTCACATTGGCAGCCCATGTTCATTTTGGCATCAATAATGATGCCAAGATCCTTTTCTGCCTCTGTGCTGACTAGAAGGGAGTTCCCCAGCCTGCAAGTATGGTGCTGGTTCTTCCTCCCCAGTTGCAGTACCTTGCACTTGTCGGTATTGAAGCCCATCCTGTTCTCATCCGCCCACGCCTGTAACCTGTCTCAATCTAGTTGCAGCCTGTCTCTCTCCTCTAGCGTGCCCACTTCTCCCCACATCTTAGTGTCATCCATGAATTTGAACAAGGTGCTTTTCACCCCCTTGTCCAAGCTGCAGGTGAAGATGTTGAACAGTGCGGGCCCGAGGACCAAGCCCTGGGGGACCCCACTGCCCACATCTCTCCTGGTCGAAAAAGACCCATCCACCACCACTCTCTGGGTGCGGCCCTTCAGCCGATTTGTGACCCATCTGGCAGTGTAGGCATGGGGAGATGCAAGATAATAACAAATTAAGCTAATTGGTTAAACTGAAGTGGCCTTAACTTCAGTGAAATAAAAAGGAATGAGATCAGAAGCTGACCTGGTATGTACAGGTTCCTTCTTTTCAAACATAATCTGTAGGAATGAACTGCTGAAAAGTTGCTGATCAGAGGAGTTGCATGTTTGAAAGAGAATAAGCACAACTGGTATCTGCAGATGTGTTTAGAGCAGGTATGGTCATAATATGCCTCATTCAGATCTCAGCAGTGGCTGTGCCTCAGGAGTTTTCACCTTTGCTATCTTAATGTCTGCTGTATTGGGGAATTATTTTTGCTGTTGGGGGCAAGGAAAGCTAGTTGGGCTAATAAGTTCTAATTTTTTTTTGAAGGCCACAGTATGTAGCATGTATTGGTACAGTTATGTAAGGCAGGCTGACAAGGAAATAGAACAGTGTGTCTCTGAGACTAATCCAAGAGAACTGCTGGGAGTCAGGCTGGTAAAATAGTGTTCAACACACCCTCTACTTCCTTTTTTTCCTTTTGGGGCCACAGATTGATTGATTTGTGGAGAGCAGGCAAGATGCGAGCTTTGACACCAGCCAATGGTGTCTGCTGTCATCATGTGTTTACCTTGCTTGCGTAACACAGAGCCAGCCCCCATCTCAGCTAGCATGCATTACCAAATGCTTAAGTAAAAGCACACAGAGCAGAGGCTCTGTCTGATAGTTGCTAGGGTTTATAAAGAATTCGCCTGGAATTTAGTGGATCTAATTTTAATTAAAAGGCGGATTTAGTCTCCTGCTTTTTATACTGTGGAGAAATACAGGAAGAAGAAAGAAGTGCTGGTAAGTATCTGGAGGTGGTGTCTCAGCAGTCTCTCTTTTTGTTTTAATGTCACATTTCTGTCTTGTACTTCAGGTTGATTTGAGAGCCTTGTAAAAAAGAAAAAAAAAAGTGTTGCCTTCTGTGAGAAATTCAAAGCAGTGTTTTTCTTCAAAGTGATGCAGCAAAATATGAGATGGTGGTGTGCATTTGTAGGTTTTCCATCCAAAGTAAGTAGCAAGAGGCTTTCAAATTGCATATTAAATGGTGAACAGCCTGTGTCTTTGAAAGTATGTGAAGGTATTTACTGGGCATTCCAGCTTGTGAATGAGAAGTGATTGAAACAGTATTCTCTAATGAAAGGATTACTAAGCACAGTCTTTTAGAGAAAGCTGTTAAATATTTAACTTCTTTATTAACATTTAAAAATAAGGCAGATTGCTGGTTTCTCCATCTATTAGTATAAAGTGGTTATGTGAACATGTATTATTGTCATAAGAGCATCTGTTATCTAAACAACAACCTTGTACACTGCCTATTCATTAAATGCAAGTTGGGGGGAGGAAGGTTTTCAAGACCATAAAGTGGGTGGGTTCTTTTCTTTTCTCCACATATTCTTATATATTGCACATTAGACCTCTGTGGATTGTACAGTAGATCTCCATGTTACACAACCCATTGAATTCTCCATCCACTTAAAAAAAAAGTTTTAAAATGAAATGTGAAGGTTTTTATTATTTATTTTTTTTTTTTAATCATTTTTTTTCTGTATTTTGGCAGTCTTTCCAGAGCCCTGTCCAAAATTCCTTAGTGTTGGAAATGAAAGTTTGATACTAGCATCAAATTTGAGAACATTTTTAAGATGATAATACACTAAAATTTCTGGGTGCCTTTCTCTTATTTCAATACTGAGAACTCAGAGCAGCATATAATGGACCTTTGTTCTGCACAGAATTAGATTCTTCCTGATCTTTGCCCCTTGGGAAGCTGGTCTTTAACCATAGGTAACTGTGTGAGCAGAGAAGCTGTACTTTTGGCTGGTAGCTTTGTAATACAAATGTAGAACCCAAGATGTAGACATGCAGTACTGTATTAATGAAGAGAGTTGTTGTGTCGTCATTATGTACTTTCTGCTTCTCAAACCATTTCTTTAGATCACGGGTTTACATACCACTTTCACAGCTTACGTTAAGTCTGAGTGACTGCTCCAAAGAGAGATTATCCCAATTTCTTTAAAAATCGTGAGCACAATGAAACCTGAAAATTTAAGAACCTTCGCAAGTAGCTTATGAGTAATTTTTAGTCCAGTTCATCACAGTTAGTTATTTTAACTGAGTTAAGTTTGCAACATTTGGCACTAGTGCTGCAGGAAAAGCTCTATAGTTCAATTGTAGGCTTAGTGCAAAATTCTATGGTTTGTATTATTAATCGTAAAACTGACCTGGATGCAAGGATGGCTAAACTACTAGTTAATATCCCACTTTGGGACTGGCTAGGACTTCCCAACTAACAAGGTTATATGGTAATAACACAGTGGAAGCTTTAAAATAGCCACCCTTTGCTAGAAGATAGATGTTTTCAGCTACCCACACACGGTATCTGAATTATATCATTTATAATCCGTGGGAGTATATCGTGGCTTCCTCAGAGGAGGATCAGCTGTTAATTTTCATAACAGAAAAATATGCTGGAATTTTTTTTCCAGTAAATATTTTCAAATGCAAATGGATTTATCAGTTTCTTAGGCTGGTGCATTGGCTATTACATAACATTTTTTTTCTCCTGTGTGTGGGTTTAGCACAGTTGGCCAGATTATGATCTCATCGTTGTCAGTTCAGTGCAACATTTCAAGTCAGTAGAACCACAATCAAATTCGATTTTAGTATACATAGGTGTCTTTTTGCCCCCTTTTCCCAAAGAGAACTGATTTTTGTTGTATTGTAGCAGAAATTTTTACCATAGTTTGTAAATTAGCAGCACATCTGCTAAAATGTTTGGTTCATTGGACAGAACTATTACTTCATGCTTTCTCTAGTTTATGAAGTTTCAAAGAGTAACTGACAATACTTGTATTGTACTTACGTTAATTGAACAAAATGTGGAGGTGAGGCCACACTGATTGTCAACTCTATGAAAGTGACCAGTTGTATTGACACTTCACCATCTATATTTCAGTGCAAGACAGTAGACTGACTCACATGCATAAAGTTACTCCCCTTCATAAACAGTACCAGGTTAGGGCCTTCCATTCATGATTTGACTTCCATGCTTTTTTTTAAGATTAACGGCCTGCTAACAGTAGGATTTTTTACCAAGAATATGTTAGTTCTGCTCTTCATTTATTAGGGGTAACACTGGCAGAGTCTAAAGGCACAGAAGTTGGTAGATCTTGATCAAGCCATCTGTCATTTTTGGTATACATTATGGCAGTGGATGAGCAGTCCTTTCTAGTTCAGTATCCAAACTTTTTTTTTTTCTGTTTTCTGTCATAAAAATGTTGAAAATAAAATAAAAATATCCTGTGCATACAGTGAGTTCCAAAGCTTTTTTTGTTGGCTATGTATATAGAGGGAAAGGAACATGTAGTATATTCTCTTTCTCAGCGTCTAAACTGTGTGAGGGCAATACACCACCACTGATCTTAAATACAAAACGAACTTTGACTCTATTTTCAGTAATGAAAAATATTATGGAGACAAAAAATAAAACAGTCTTCCTTTTTAGAATGCTGAATTCCTACTACTGATATCACAGCACCCTAACAGTCAGTCTTATCATTGTACTGTGCTTACTGACCCCCAAGTAATTTAATAGCCAGGTGCTATATACAGTCCACAGAATTTAAAGCTCTGAATATGTTTGCAGATACAAGTATTTGTTTTAAGAAAAAAACAGAGAAATACTGAAACAATAGATTAAATAGATGTATGCCTTGTACAACAGTGTTTGTTTGTTACCTACTGTTTAAGCCAGGTAATGATTTCAGTAAAAACAGTACTGTAGTGATTTTTTTTTTTGAGAAAGATATTACAATAAAAATGGGGGAAAATAATCAGTTGTTAGAATTTAACTCTCCAATTAGTGTGGTTTGTTATCATTTATACAGAACCCAAAGCAAGAGTATAAGCTAATGCATTGAAAAACTTTCATACTAGGTAGGGCCTCGATCTTCTATCTATTATTCAAGAATTCAGAAGTAACTGCAACTTCCATGAAGTTACAGTAATGTAAATCAGGTCTGTAATCTCGTCCAGGAGGTAAAGTATCACCTGAAAAAATATAGGAATGTCAGAAACTGGGGACATCAAGTGTGCTTTTGTGGATAGTAATCTGCCCTTGGAAACAAGACACCTGCTTCAGAGTGATAGGAATGTGAGGGAGAATGTAGTGTTGTACTTGTATACATGAATTATTGGAAAAGCATAGCTTCTTGATCCTATGAACTTCAAGCACACAAATTATCTTGTGAAAGTTGATGGGACTATTTGTCAATTTAAGCATACGCTTGTTTTGCAAAATGAGGGTCTAATTCTATTTTAATGGTATAACTACATCACTAACTATGCAGTTCTCTTTATACTTCTCTGTAATATACAAGCATCTCTATTGTTGTGACCAAATACATTTTAGTTTATCAGAACTGAATGTATAAAGTGAAGGGCAAGATTGTACCTACTTGTTTTTTTTTTTTCTTTACTAGTAAAAATCTTTGAATGTAAATGAATAAAGAATGAGAGCCTGGACACATGGCACTTCCAGCAGCATAACATGCATTGTTTACGGAGTAGAGACCTGATGTGTAGCTTACGGGAACCCAGTCTAGAGTTATCCCTGATAACTCCCTAGAGTTACTGAGTGGAAAGCAAAGCAACACTAAGGAAGTTATACTACTTTAGGTATCCTGTATCCACTTTTATCCTAGGGTACCTGTTTGCTCAATTACTGGTGCCCCACCACTTCATGGTGAAAGAATATATAATAAACAACTGCAGCAGCTACCAGGAGAGACCTGATCATCTGTCCACTCTGGACACCAATGTCAATTGCATCAGCTTGCAAAACAGAGTTATACTGGTGTTGACATGTCACATGTCCAGGGTCTCAGACATGTAAATGTAAAAATAATTGCATTTTTATCTGGAATTGCTTCTTGTGCACCTATCTAGATCCCTGTTCCAAGTGAATGAGGAATGAGATTTGTGAGGACTTCATTATTTCTTCATGCAGAATTAACATTTTATAGAATTTTGCAGTTGGCAAGCATCAGATCTGCTGTCCTTGTATTATTAAGGAATAGAAATAAAGATTTTTAGACTTTATAGATGTAGAACATAAAGAAAATACTGCAATACCCAGTGATACCAGTTAGTTTTGCTTTTGCTACTGAATCAGCATTTTTTTTCTTTAAAGCACTCTGTCAATGAATACACTGTGAAAGGTTGTTTTTTTTTTCAATTTGCAGGATTTTAGAAAAGGCCAGTTTGGCACTAAATACAGTTGCTAACAGCCCATAATGCTGGCTCTGTGTTTAGAAAATGACGGTAATTTTATTACAAAGAAACTTTTATTCTAGTATTTTTAGCTCACAGCAGAGTATTTAATGAACCTCTGCTTAGGCCTGTTGAACTCCCCCCCGCCCTTTCAGCTTTCATTTTTGTTTGTATTTATTAAAGCTGCATTTGAGTTAGCTGTTGTGTAGACTTATGAATGAATTCACAAAAGGCTATGCACCAGCCAGATGCCACTCAGAATCTATAGATTTGTAATAGTAGCCACAAGGAAGTGTAATATGTATACAAGGGACCATGTAATCAGAAAAGGCAGTTAAATAAGTAACTGAGAATCTGATGCTGAAGTATAGCTGGCAAAAAAGAAAAAGTGAGTACTAAATTGTCATGGTCCCAGCCTTGCAAATACTTGGGTGTGTGACTACTTTTACTGGCATAAGTAATCCCATCAAATCAAGTAAAGCTGTTCATATGGCAAAATGTCTGCATGGTTTGGTCTCTGAAGCAGAGGTCTCTTAAATGAAAAAATTATGTACTGTTACCTGCTCTCTGAACAGTCTAATAATCTTCCCTTCTAACTTTATAAAAATGTATGCAGACAAGTTGCTGATTTTTGTATTTAAAAGATCTATGTTCTGTACGGTTGACTAGGAACACATGAAGAGCCTTGTATGTGGCTTAATGGAGAGTTCCTGTCACAGTGGACCCTGACCTGGTTATGGCCAGTAGGTGCTACTGTAACATGAACATTGGTGGGAAAGAAGCAGTTTTCACCTTCAGCCCACATCTATCCTCTGCTATTTGTGTAGTATATTCTGCCTGTACTTTCCAAAGAGAAATGTGTAGGAGGGGACCTTGAAAGACGTTGGGGAAGCTTCAGGATGGGTGTGCTCAATTGCTGCAGGTCTAAAACACTGTTACCTCCAAGTACTCTAAGCTTTGATAATAGGTGTTTTCTTGTTTTTACTGACTGAACTGAGTCAAATGGTAAATCTGACAGAAGCTTCCTTGTAGTGGAAAAATTAGGGGCAAAGTTGGTGGATCAGGAGGTCTCTAACAACAAAGTATTTATATATGTATTTATTTTATTTGAGATGTATGCCACCCTACCTAACAAAGGCTCAGGGTGGCTTATAATGTACAAAACAGGAGAAACAGAACAACTCAACAAGGAAACTGTTGTCCTTTGAAATTGAGATGGCAATGACATTGGTTGGTTTGGTTTCTTTGAGCCACCTGAGTAGCCACATTGTGCTTTGAACTGTCTGTAGCATGCTGAGCAAAAGATGCTGCTTTGAGTTGCTTGGTTAACAGCAGACATACTGCTGTTGTGAGAGAGATGCTGTTTGAGCTTCTGTTCTGCCTCAGCAGTTGTCTTCTGCTCATAGGCTGCAACTCTAGTATGGATGAGGCTTTGTCAGGTGGAACAATCGTAAGCGAGATCTTCTCAAGACTGAGTCAATGCTGAAACATTTCAAGGAGGACTTGAGGGAGTCCTTAAACATTTCTGGCCTCCCCAAGAGCCCTTTCCCTCCTTTAGCTAGCCATAGATCTTTGGCAGTTGCTCATCTGACTTCCTAGTGACATGGCCTGCCCATCTCATCTGTGATTTCATCAACAGAGTGTGGATACTTGGAATGCCTGCCCGCGTGAGAACCTCAGTGTCTGGGATCTTGTTTTGCCATCTTATCCTCATCAGTTTCCTCAGACAGCCCATGTGAAAGTGGTTCAGCATGGTGTCCATACACCATCCAGGTTTTGCATGCATACTTCCGGACTGGCAACACAGTAGCTTTGTAGATGTTCAGTTTTGTTTGTTGACTGACACTCTCCCACATTTACACATAGTCTGCCGAAGGCCATGCTTGCCTTGGCAATTCTGGCATTTGTTTCATCATCAATGTGAACTACACATGACAGTGCACTGCTGAGATAAATGAACTTTTCCACTGCCTGGAGGGTTTGGCCTTTTACTGTGATGGTAGACTCTGCGTAAGGCTTTCCTGGTGCAGGCTGGTGTATCACTTCTGTTGTCTTAGTGTTGATTGTGAGACCAAACATGTCACATTTTGTAGAGAAATTGTCCATACTCGTTGCATGTCAACCTCTGATTTGGCATTCAGGGAACAGTCAGCAGCAAACAGAAGATCATGAACAGTCTCTTCCTTTAACTTTGTCTTCACCTGTAGTCTCCTCAGTTGGAAGAGTTTGCCATCAGTTCAGTATCTGATGTCAATCCCAGTGTCACGGTCACAAAAGGCATCTGTAAGCATGGCAGAGGATGTCATACTGAAGAGGGTTGGGGCCAGTATACAGCCCTGCTTGACTCCATTTGTGAGTGGGAATGGTTCAGATGACTCATTCACAGTGCAAACAAGCATGTCATCATGAAATTGCTGAACCATAGCAGTGAATTTCTCTGAGTAACCAAATTTTGCTGTGATCTATCAAGGACCTTCCCAACTGACTATCAAATGCTTTTGTCAAGTTGGTGAAAGTCATATACAGGTTGGAATTCAGTTCCTAGCATTTCTGTTGAAGTTGATGAGCTGCAAAAATCATGTCTGTGGTTCTGTGTCCTTTCCTGAAGCCACATTGACTCTCAGACAAACCCGGATTTTGCTGGCTATTGACAGCAAGGAGATGACCTGATGGTTGTCACAGGATTATCTATTGCCTTTCTGCTTGTACAAGTAGACAATGGATGCATCCTTGTACTCCTGGGTATTGTTCCTTGAGTCCACATTAACTGGAAGAGTTCAGTCAGTTTCAGAGCCACATGTGAGCTGCCAGTCTTGTTAGACCTCTGCTGGTGTGGCATCTGCTCCAGGTGCTTTGCCATTTGACAGCTGGTGAATTGCTTTCACACGCACTAATCCTCTGACATTGATTGAAAGAGATATGTTAATGTCTGTCTGGGACAGTCCATCAATTGCCTCCTCACTAATAGATGAATTGTAGATTGAGGATGTCGATGAAGTGTTCTGCCCATTTTTGTAGTATCTTTCCTTTGTTATTGCACAGTGTGGTGCCATCAGCACTCAGTATTGTAGATGTTCATGATGATGACTGTTGTTGTCTTCAGAGCATCATAGAGATTCCTCATAGTATTCCTGTCTGCGTAGGACTGATTCTCATTTGTCTTGTTACTCAGCGATGAGTTTTGCATCTCTGAGTTTGTGTTAGACAAACCTCTTGATGTTGTTGAAGGATGCGTTCTTAGATGTTGAAGTGCTGTCTTCTAAATAGGCCTTATGGCCAGTGTTTCTCATTCAGTAGTCTTCCTGTGTTAGTATCACTTTCATCAAACCAGTCTTGATTTTTTTACATGTGGTGGGGCCAAGGATATAGGACGCAACTGGGTACTGAGAGTCTCTGAAAGATGCCCAGTTTCGCTCAATGTTATTAGAGTAGACATCAGTTGTTACTAGCTGGTTGCTCAGTTCTTCAGCAAATGCCTGTCTCACATTCTCCTGTTTCAGTTTGGAGAAATTGAGCTTTTTGACTTTTTTTTGCCTTGTGGTAGTCTGCTAGGATGTATCTGGATATTCAGCTTGGAGATCTGAGTCTGTGGTCAGTCCAGTATTCTGCATTTCTGGCCTTTGTCACTCTGACATCCTGTCTTTCTCTTCTCCTGATGATGATATAATCAGTGAGATGCCAGTGCTTGGAGTACAGATGCATCCAAGATGTCTTGTTGCAGCTTGGCAGGTGGAAGACTGCGTTGGTGATGAGGAAATTGTTTGGTGCATTTCCTCAGCAGGAGGAGCCTGTTGCTGTTGCACTTCCCAAGGCCACTTTTTCCAGTGATGCCTGGTGATCTGCTGCAACTCTTAACATTTAAAATCACTGAAGATGATTAGCTTGTCTGCCTTCAGCACTTCTGTGATTCCTCATAAAATGTATTTGATAAAATCAAATTTTTCATAATATTTGTCCTTAATCACATCTGGGTTGGTCATGGTTGGTGCATAGGTGCTGATGATAGTTGCACATCTTTGCCCAGACAGTGGGAGTCTCATTAGCATGAGTCTGTCATTCACTCTCTTTGGGAGGTTTGTATGCTTGCTGACTAGCTGTGTTTTGATGGCAAACGCAACACCAGTTTCATGTTGCTCTACTACAGCCACTCCAGCAGGTGTTGCCAACTCCTTTTTCAATGAATTGTCCTTCAGCTAGACGAGTTTCATTCAGGGCTGCTATCTGAATGTTGAACCTGGACAGTTCTCTACCAACTAGAGCTGTTCTCTCTGATCCATCTGCTATTGTGCAGTCCATTAGTGTGTGCACATTCCAACCACCAATGGCCTGTGGTGTCATCTTTGTCTTTTTTGTCATTGTGTGTGATTTTTGACCACTATAGTGGGATCCCAGTGAGCTGTGGTATTCTGACCAGGGTTAAGGTGAAGCAGACAATGTTTTAAGGCACCTTTTCTAGCCCCTTCCTCAGGCTACATAGGTGAGCAGTGTGATCCTAAATAGGGCTACTCATTCACCCAGGGGGCTGCCAAATTCCACTGCTGTTCCAGTCTAGTAAAAATCAACCTTGTGCCCTGAGCTGCCATGTGCAGGTCTGCAGCTACAACTCCCAGTGCATCCACATCAGCTCCATTGCTCGCATCACCGTAGGACTTGAGGGTGTCTATGGGAGGTCTAGAGATGATGTCATGACTTGCACATCAGTTAGATTTAAGTGAGGGAAAGTTGTACAGAGCCACCCTTGCTCTGTCATCTAGGCCTGTCTGAATCCAATGGCACAATGGTATTGAGATGTCTGGAGACAAATGCGTGGATGGATGGATGGCCAGCCATCAGGTCCTGCAGCACCCAAATGGATGCCCTGCACTGTCCACACAGCTCTTGCTATTTGCCTTTACAGCTGGGGATATGATCATATCTGCTTAGCCACCTGATCCACCAGAGAGGACTTTCCAGAGAGCCAGGTGTAGCTGTCCACTCTGGTCAACAGTCTGGCTCTGCTCTTACTTTTATTTTGGGGTTAGCTCCCCTAGCCTTTCCCACCAAGGGGTAACCCTCAAGGCATCAGGGGCTGGGGTTTAGGGCACCCCAGACTTGCCCTTCCCTGGGCTTTGACCCTGGTGGCACTTTCTGAGGGCTACTCCACCACAAGCAGTTCTGCCACAGTGACCCCAAACCCGACGAGGGTGCAGTTTTCAGTCATACCCAGGACCAAAAGGAAACTAGAACATCAGCATAAACCAGCCCCCATACCATAGTTTTGTTTACTAAATGCCTGCCCAAATAAGATGTTATAGTGCTTCCAAAACGTCCAGGCTTGGATCCTGGTGGGCTTTGTAAGAAAGAGTTTCATAGTGACTCCTGACAATGACATCCCCTGTATTGTGCCACCTGTGTTTGGCTACTTGCAAAACATTGCTGGTAACTGAGCTTGGGAATTGTTATGCAGCAAAAGGAAGAACAGTAAGACGGCTACCAAACTTCCTTGTGCCTGTGCTGAGATCTTAACTGTCCATGTTCCAAGATGATTGATCTTTTTGATGTGACATTTCTAGGACTTCTGTTTCTGTCATTTTTGCCTTTTATTCTTGTTTGACCTTTTTTCTTTTTTGTGGTGTGTTTGTCTGGTTATGAATGATTTTTAAAAGTATGATACAGATGATCATAGAAATTCAGGATCTTGAAGCAAAAGGGGCTTATTAGATAATTCAATGCATCTTTCTCTGCCAGTTCAGGAGGGTTCCCTGAAGGTAAATTCTTACGTATTTTGTCTAGTTCTAAATAATTCATGAAAACAGCCTTCATCCACTGCCTAGAGGATGTTATTCCAGAGCCTGTTAGCTGATGACAGTACCCTGAGAAAGCAATATTTTCAAGTGATGTGAAATTTCAGCAGGATTATTCTTTGTATTAGAAGATTTCATTGAGATGTAATTACCGCAAATTCTGTTGAAGAGTCTACAAGCATTCCTTTTTTAAAACATGCAAATGATTCTTTGCAAGTTGTGGCAGTTCCATCATTGAACGTTTTTTGTTTTGTTTTGTTTTGTTTTGTTTTGTTTTCAAGTGCAAGTTAGGCACCGAGATGCTCTAAGCATTTTTTTTTTTTAAATTGTCTTAAAATCAGTAAATATAAAGACAAACACAATGCGAGGGCTTTGCCTATAGTTGAATTTCAGCTGCTGGTACAGACCTCTTATGTAGAAACAGTGTGCACAGGTATGAATTGTATTACCTCAGCATAGTCTGGGTGTATACTAGGAGCTTAGGAATCATAGGAGAGTAGGGCTGGAAGGGACCTTGCAAGGTTACCTACTTCAGCTCCCTGCTCATGGCAGGATCAACCCTGACTAAACCATCCTAGACAAGTGTCTGTCTAACCTGCTCTTGAAAAATTCCAAGGAAGGCAATTCTGCAGCTTGTCTACGTAGCCCAGTGGTTCCCAACTTTAGGTCGCGACCCAAATGAGGGTTGCGGGGGCAATGCCGACGGTGCTGCACACAGAGGACGAGCCACACTGTGTACTGGGAGCTCCCCCATTCCCAGGCCACTGCACTCCGCTCCCAGCAGCAGGTCGCAGCAAAAAAAAAGGTTGGGAACTACTGATAGAGCTTGTTCCAATGCTTGACCACCTTGTAGTCAGGAAGTTCATTCTATTCCCCAACATAAATTTCCTCTGATGCAATTTAAAGCCATTACTCTTAGTCTTGTCCCATACAGTCACAGAGAACAATCTCTTTCCATCACCCTTCAAGTGTTTGAAGACTGTTATCAAATCTCATTCAGTCTTCTTTTCTCTAGACTAAATAACCATAGTTCTTTCAACCTGTCCTTTGTAATTTATGCTTCCCAAGCCTCTAATACAGGGGCAGGCAATTATTTCAAGTGGAGGGCCAGTTAGTGAGTTTTGGCAAGCCATTGAGGGCTGCATGGTAGGCAGCCAGGAGCAGAAAAATATTAATTTTCTAAATTTTTTAGGGGCCCACGGGCCAGATAGAATGGCCCGGCGGGCTGCATTTTGCCCATCCCTGCTCTAATAGTCCTTATTGCTCTGTTGGACTCTTTCTTATCTGTCCACCTCCTTCTTGCGGTTGGATACAGTATTCCAGGTGGGTCACACTAGTCCTGAAGAGTGGTGGAATCACTTCTCTTGATTTGCATGAGACACTCCTGTTAAAGCTGACACCAGACTGTTGTATTTTTACAACAAGAGCACACCATTGTCTTGTATTCAGCTGGAGGTTCAAGAGGTGGCAGAGGCTTGCTCTGTTAAATCTAAAATCCTTATGCAGAACAGGCTCAAGTTTAATTGCATATGCAGGGTGAAATTTGGAGTGATTGCAGTGGTGTGAGTTGCATGTCAGTTTAAGTGAGTGTAACTTGCATAGCAAAGGCATGGAAGGCAGAGTCCTGCAGGAAACATAGCCAAGATGGTGGAAGAAAAAGCTTGAGGGCCTTCCCTTTGGCCTTCCTTGTAAGTGGCTGTAGTACATGTACCAGTAAGTCACAGTGTGTAACTTAATGTCAACATGCAAGGCAGTTCTGGATTTGTCGCACTTGTCTATGTTGTAGAAGTAGCATTCCTGGCTTACATTGGAGTTTTGACTGTGTATTACTTCTGAAAATCAGGGTGTGGTGTTTAGATACTTAGGCTTGAATTTAACAAAGAAAGAGAGAAAAAGCTGGAAAACTTCTTTTTTTAAAAGTCATGCAAAGTTCTTAGACAGTGGAGGAGCAAACTGTTCCCATGATGTGGCACTTGGATTTGAAAATTCATGAGTTTTGGCCTGTGGTTTCAGAGTTAATGATGTTTTTAAAGTCTAAAGTGTTGCATCGGGTACCTATTGTCTTGCTGGGCTACTGTTAAGAATGAAACATCTACAGTTTCTGGTCCATGGTTACAGTTCTTTGGTCATTTATTCTGTGGTTGTCTTCCCCACAAGAGATTACTTGGCCATCTGCTCAGGTAGTTCAGGGTCTAGTTTCTCAGTATGCATATATAATTCCCATTCAAAGTTAGTGAGAGTTGGGTTGAGACCCTGATTTTGGGGGCCAGCAGCTGCATTTTCCTGAACTCTCCACATAGAGAATTTGCTACCTGAATAATAACAAAGAGAGGCCATGCCAGCCTTCTTTACACCACACAAAAAGGCCAAAAATTCCCATCTCTCACCTGTCTTTCTGCTAGCAGTAAGACAGTTTAAAGAGATCTTCAGCCCTTGTCCAGGGAGAAAGGTACAATGAGTACTATTCAGGTCTTCTGATTTACTGCCTAATAATATTTACCAGTCCACGGGTATTTCTTAGTGAGCAGTACTGTTGATTCCATGACAGTTAAATAACTGCAAGAAGAAAGTGTCAATTTTAGTAACATCCCCTCTTCACATCAGAAAATTATTTTGATGGCTTAGGCAAAAGTGGTGGCATGCAGAGAAGATTGAACTGAAGGGGCAGAGACTGGTGAGAGACCAGTATGCATTTTGAAGATTGGTTTGGCATGTGAAGAGACTAGACGTGTAAGGAGGGGGGTTTTATTCAAAACTGTAAATACTTGTTTGTAATAAGCTGCTATGCAGACTGGGAAGTGCATCCTTTTTCTGTTGAGCATTACTACCACTGTGCTACTATTCTTTCCCTTTGGGAGAAACAGAGAAAGCGAAGGAAAAAATACTGTAGTTATAATCCATGTAAGAGATTAAGGCAAGCTAGTCTTAGAAATTCCTCAGTTCAGACCCCTCCTTTATGTAGTGTTGCCTTAAACATGTCAAATTTTCTCTTTCCTTCCACATTTCTGTGATGGAGGTAAATATTAGGGGAGACTTTGTCTACACCAACAGATTGTACTACTTATGCAATTTCATACTGATGTTACTTTTTCCATATGGAATGGGGAGCATCTGTACCAGGCTGACATGCTTACTGTACCAGCGTAACTGCCCACAATAATAGGGTGTTCAGTGTCCATCCCAAACAAAGGCAGCTCATCAGCCTAGCATTGGCAAGACATCCTAGTATCTGTATCCAACAGTGCAAGGAGTGATATGGCCTGCATCACATCCAGCTGCCTTTGGTTCTCCAGCCTTGTGACTATTCAAAGTTGAGTTGATGGGGGTTAATCTTCAATACAGGTCCACAGCAAGGCTCCAGTTTGCTCTGGATCCATAACAAAACCCTTTAAATGTTCTGCTTCCACACCCTCTACATTAAGGCTTGCATCCGTATAAGCAGCTTAGCTGGGGTGGGGGGGAGAAAAAAAGAAAACAGTCTGCATCGTTGACATAATTATATTGGTGCAGTTTTCAAGTATAGACCAGTCCTTGCCCAATTCAGAGTTAAGAGGCATCTAGGACTTATCATATTAGGCTTTTTACTAGAAGTGCACCAATGCATCTGTCTGATGTCAGATCGGCACCAACACAGAGATAATTGACTGTATTCGAAATCAGCCTGATTTGGCTGATAAATGGCCCATGTACATAGGCAGCCACAGCGCAGCACATAGGTGGCAAGGAGCACAGTCCAGCAGCTTGGGGAGCAGTGTCCAGCTGATGCATCTGTTGTGGTAGAAGGGGAGGGGGAAAGGAAGGTGTGTTGGGGGGGCAGATCAAGGCCCCCATGGTGAGGGAGGGAGTGGGGTTGGGGCCAGGACTGCTCGGGCAAGGTGCCGGGGGCCCAGAACAGAGCTCCGGCTCATCCAGGGGAGTGTGGGGAGGGGGTGCGGCTCCCACTGCTGCACGCACCCCAGGATACCACAGGGGACATGTGCCCCCAGATCTGCACGGGGAGGGCTGGGCTGGGGCTGCGCTCAGGGCAGGTGGTGGCAGCACTGGGAGGGAGGTTGGGGGGGGCTACACTTAATTTTGGGGTGGCTGCAGCCCCCTCGCCCACCCCATAGCCCCATCTCAGTGCTGCTGCCCGTCCCAAGCACAGTCGCACGGTCCGGCCTCTCTTCCCTCCTCCCCCACCCCCCATCCTGTGCCAAGAAGAGCCTGGCTCCAGCCCACAGTGGCACCCTGCCCCACAGATCTGGGGGCATGTGCCCACCCACAGTGTGTGCAGCAGCGGGATCCGCACCCTCCCCACCCCTGGCATCCCCCGGACGATGCTCATCTCTGTCTCACGCTCCGCCTCAGCTGGGCAGTGCCTGCCTCAGCCCTACTCCCTCCCTCACTGTGGGGGCCTTGATTGCCCCTCCCCTCTCCCTTCCACTACAATAGACTTACCAGCTGGACGCAGCTCCTCAAGTTGCTGAGCTGCATATCAGAAACCGGATCAGCATCGGCTGATTATACCTTCTTAAAATTGGCTATTGCTGTCACCCCCAAAAATCTCAATCACTGCACCCCTGCTTTTTACAAACACAGTTAAGAAGGACAGTTCTTCCTTCCCCAAGAGACGATAGTTCAAGACAAGAGATAGCATCTGAAAATTTTGGAAAGGTATAAAGAAACAGGGAGATAGTATTGGTAAGCTTGATAGGCAGTGCTCTCAACATATTGGCAGCCTGTGTAAGTTTTTTATAGTCTTCATGGCAAAGGATAGTTTGAAAGAGGAGAGTGAAGTGGCTCTGCAGGTGTTTGGGAGAAGTACCTCAAGTGGGAGGGTCAGCATAGGAAAAAACGTGAATTGCTGATTTGAAAGTTTATCAAGCAGGCAGTTGTGGCTAGCAGTACAAACTGATCATGAGAAAGTATTTGACCTCTACCGAATTAAATGAGAGACATTGGGTAGGTGGGCCATAAAAGGACTCGAATGCAGAGATGCATATCAGGCATTCAACATAGTACAGCCACTGGAAAGATGCAGAGACAAGGATAACAATGGTTAAGAGGAGACGGTAAGAAAATGACCTGTGCGGCAGTGCTCTGAATGGGGCAAGATGTTATTAATCAAGGTTAGAGAATGGGATGTTACAGTAATAAGGCACAAGATGGTGAAAGCTATGTGCTCTCTAGTTATAGAAAAAGCTATAACTTTGATGTTGTGCAGAAAAAAATGTGCTGGACTTAGACCTAGACATAGTTGAGATGCAGTGCTTTAGAGAGACTGTTTTAGCCATGTTAAACTTGAAATGATGACAAGACATGAGGTGATGTTAGAGAGCCAGGAAGAGGTTTTCATTTAGTTAACTATCAAGCAGCACTTTTTAAAGTACAGAGTACAATATCAGTGTTAGCAGTAAGATGAAAAAACAGAAGTTAGTATTATCTCAGTGTGATGGGAGGAGTGTTTTAGTCCCGGCTAACGGAAAGCTTAAAAAAAACATAACAAGGGGCTGGCACAGATTTTTCAATCTTAATATCAACAACCCAGAGAAGTGAAAAATGCTTTGGTTTTCTTGCAGGGTCAAACCCCAGGATAGTTAGCCTTTGATTCCTAGGCTCCCTGGTGAATGCTACAGATTGTATGAGCCTTATTATTTGAGGCACAAGTTGCAAACTCTGTTAGTTTCTTCTCTGAAGAGGCAAGGTAGAGGTGGCTGAAAGTTTCTGTTAAACAGCTGACAAGGGAATTGTGAATAACTCCAGTGTAAACACAGAAACCAGATATATAATGAAACCTCTACCATGGAGGCAGTTCTTACTAAGAAATCTGAAAAACCTCAAAACCTCAGGATACTTTCTGCAGAAATGTTGTTGTCAGCTATCTAGAGAATCCATGGAAAAAGGCCTTGAAACTATAATTGCACGTATTCACAATTCACACTGGAAGTTTTGCTCTGAGTCATGTTTTCTATAACCCCTGTGAACAATCACAACTCACAGTGTAGTTCCTATATTGAATGTTAGCACCTTGCAGTTCAGTCAGCAGCCCCAAACTAGTATTTGGCAAGTCATTTTGAATTGCAAATATATCTGATTAAAACTTTTATGTTCAGAAACCGTTAATAAGCAGAAAGGACTAATTTCTTTTAAATACCCTCCATTCTGGTTTACTTATTGGAGAGCTGTACTTGAGATAGTGGGTTGAGTTCAACACCATTTAGATGGGACAGCATCAGTGAAAATTGTATTAATGATCTATTTCTCTAGGGCAGTGGTTCTCAACCTGTGGTCTGTGGACCCCTGGGGGTCTGCAGACTGTCTACGGAGTCTGCAAAAGATGCCGACAGTCAATCAAAAGTATGTGAATACCCACACTTACAATTCAAAGAGGCCCATGCCTCTGTTCAAAATTTTCAAAGGGGTTCATACCTCCATTTGAAATTTTTTAGGGGTCCACAAATGAAAAAAGGTTGAAAAACACTGCTCTAAGGCAGCATCAGATGCTTGTTACTGTACTTAAATCTATCTTCTATCCTATATTCTAGGATATAGAAATTTCAGACATGACTTGCAGGAATTCCAACCTGACTTGGTACATACCCTGTTTTCTCGCATATAACATACCCCCAAAATATAACATGCAACTTGTTTTTGAAAGGCATTTCCAAACAAAAAACCCCCCAGGGTTAGGGCTCCAGAAGGCAGGAACAGTCTAATCTTTTCATGCTTTCCTGCTTAACTAAAACCCTAGCTGCTGCTGAAGACTGGTCTCCATGGGTGGATCTGTGATCTTAAAAAGAGCTAAAGAGCTGTGAAATAAGAGAAGAAACCAGGAGCTGTACCAGACAGCAAAACTGCCCTAATGAAAGTTAGCTTGATTAGTGGAATGACCATTAAAAAGGAGAAATACTTGTTAATGCCTGTGAAGTGAAGAAAAATGGCCTATTATTTTCCTCAACTTCCTGAATAGTATAATACAATATAATATAATAATACCAGAGATGCTGCACTGTGGAACAAGATTATCTCAGTGTGATGGGAGGAATGTTCTAGTCCTGGCTAACGGAAAGCTTTAAAAAAACAGAACAAGTGGCTGGCACAAGTTTTTAATGCTTTCATGGTGGTTTTATCTCAGGCAAAACATCAGTTCCCCTGTTTAATGCCCCAATTTGGAGGGGGGGGGTGTAGCATGTGCTATATGCAGGAAGGTATGATACATGCATATTTATTTTGCATATATGGCTGAAATTCACAAGAAAAGTCAAAAGCCTGGGGGGGAAAAAACAGCATACGTGAAGCAATTAGAACTAGAGCATCCAGACAGGGAGACCACAGGACAGACATGCGTAACAATATGGTGGGTCTACAGGTTCTTTTAAACCTTTTGTAGAGCTGACTTAATGGGCATAAATAATTTTATTGACATTCTGCTAATTTGTTTTACCTTTTGTTTTTATAGGAAATAATGAAAAAAGTGTGCCAGCAATCTTGATCAGAAACTGGAATTTGAGAAGTCACTAACCAAGCTCATGTTTTCTCCTGATCAAGAAAATCATCCTTCTAAAGCACCAGTAAAATATGGTGAACTGATTGTTTTAGGGTAAGTGTGTCATACCTAGAAGGGAGGCTAAGTGCAAAAGTGGTGGGGTGCTACATTTGGTATGGTCAGGATGAGCCCAGGTTACCCTCGCATCATCTACCCCAAATGTGATTTGTCATCACACACTTAAGTTCTGCGTGCATGTGTCCAAGTGGTGCCCAACTACCACTTGCATCAGTTCTCAGACTTAAGTAATGGTAAGTTGCTGCTCCTTTTTACCTAGTATATTAATTACTAGACAACCTATTTTCAATACAGTGTGGAACACCATGTGTGTCAGAGTTTTTTTGCTTTCCTTGATGCAATTACTTGAAAGCTATAGAACCAAAAACCACATCATATTGCAAATAAGTTGTCTAGTTTTATTTATATATATATATATATATATATAAAAAAAAATATTAATTACTAGACAACTTATTTGCAATATGATGTGGTTTTTTAATTTAAATAAATTCATATAAAATAAATAAATATTAAAATAAATATAGGACTATAATATGTTTCCTTATGGCTTTTTTCACAGATACAATGGCTCTCTGCCAAATGGAGATAGAGGAAGAAGGAAAAGTAGATTTGCTTTATTTAAAAGAACCAAGGCAAATGGGGTGAAACCCAGCACTGTACATATTGCCTGCACCCCACAGGCAGCAAAGGTACGCTTGATTAATCAGCTGTTGTTAGAGCAGAAACTGGCCTAGGCCTTTTTGGTACCATGAACAGCTGGAGTTAATTTCAGTGTATCGTTTGCACTCCTACTGCTGTCAGAAAGCATCAGGCCCTGAGAGGGGAGGAAAAGTGGTTGATGTCCCAGGTCTTGGTGCCTTTCACACATAGCAAGAAACAAGCCACCCAGGAAAAAATTTAAATCCTGTCCTGAGCACCACGTGAGAAACATAAGTGGGTCTGGAACATGAACTTCTAGGTCCTAGGAGTCAGCTGAACACATAATACACATTGTTTTTTCTCCACAACTTGTTACAAACTTGTACTTCAGCTCTCCAGTTTTACAGTCCATACGTGCTCTAAGGCAGTGGTGCTCTTGGTTTTGGCTCTTCCTAGCCAGGATTTGGGCTCTAAGGCCCCTGTGCTACCTCCACTCAGCCCCTGCAAACCAGGATCAAGCCCCATGCTACCATGCATGCCTGATCTAGTGCACAGGACCACAGCCTGTGGGGCTCCCCGTAGGTCTATAGGAAGCCTTCTGAGCTGGATGATACAGCCCCAGGGGCACTCTTAGTGTAGGGCAGTGTTTTTCAATCGATGTGCCACGGCACAAAAGTGTGCCATCAGAAATGAACAGGGGCACCACAGAACTTTACCATGGTAATGAGCTACAATAAGTTAAAGCATTCCCCATTCTTATACAGGTGTGCTACGGAACATTTTTATCAATGTAAGTGTGCATTGGACTGGAAAAGGTTGGGAAACACTGGTCTAGGGCTAGGTCTAGTCTTCATGTCAAATGGTTGACATATGATTGCCCAGTGAAGCTCTCAAAGATGCATAGTTGAACAGGGAGGGAAGCCACTTGCCCACCTAGGGGGTCAGGGAAGTGATTCAAGAATCTGGGCTTTGTGAGACTGCCTCTAGTGCTTCAAAATCAAGTTTCTTGTTAGGAAGGGGCAGTGGAACATTTAAGTCCTGGGGAAGACTTGTGTGAAACAGGACTGATGAGAACAGAGAATATTATTGAGACAAGAATCCCTGTTGCATTTGGATTGAATTGAGTACCTGACTCAATTAAGTAAAATGTGCTGTATTTGCTTGCATTGAGCTGTCAAGGCCCTCTGCTCCCACTAAAGTCCATGGGAACTGATGAGAGCATATCAGCATACTTCAGGATAGGCCCATAAGTAAATCCATTACAACTATTGGCAGCTTGCAGACATGAAAAAACCCCTCAAAAATGGTGCTTGACTTTAAACTCAGTAAATTCTTGTACTGAACCCAGCACATGCCCAAAAGAGGCATCGCGTTAGTTGGACCCAGCTTTCCCAACATCTGTATAGATCTGGTGCTTTAGTGGAGCTTTTTTGGTGCTTTTATCTAAAAGCTGATTGAGTCAGCTTTTAAATAAATGCCCAAAAGTCCTGCTGAAGGACCCAATCTGTACAGATGCTGCAGATCTGGGTTGAAATAGTGCACTGTTGCTTGTGTTTTTGAGTGGGAGAAGGAAGGGGTTCCCATGTCTGTCTGCACCCAGTGTGATCACTCTTGCAGGCATAGGTTCTGGCTTTTTGTTGTCTTCCCTAAATGTCCTGATAATGGAGAGTATTGGTTCTTAAGATTTTTAGATCAGGGAATTGCATAAAGTAGCAGAGGCAAAGTTTTTTTGAAAATGAGGTTGACTCAGGTGCTCTAACTCAGTTCCTTTGCTCTCAGTTCCTACTCTGCTTTCCCTGCTTCTCCAGGCTCATGAGTGCTCTATTCAGAAGTGAACAAGGGAGATGCATTTGTTCAGTTACAGGCAACTAGGCATTGTTTTGCCAGACAAAGATGGCACAAACTTTCAAAAACTACACAGCCCCCAGGCTGACAAACTGAAAGCTTAATCTGTTTTGCAAGGTCTTCTGCATCCTGTACTAAGTAAATTTCCATTTCCTTTGTTTTGCTAGCAGCACTTCTTATAATTTGTATGTGTAGCTTATCAATCACTGCTAATATCAGCATGAATTCAAGGGGGTTTAAAATAAAATACATTTTTTTTCCCCTTTAGTGTTGCATAAGTTCAGGACAGAAGTTATGGGGACATGGCATTCTTGTAACTTTGTTGCGCTTAAACATTCTGCAAATCTTTTGTCTAGGCTAACATATGTCTAACACTAGACGTGACTAATATGTCTGTCACATAGCAACACATGTTTTGTAGCAGTGTTGAAGGGGTCAGTTGGATCTATTTCTGATTCAGTCAGGAAGGAGCTGAATTGGTTTCTGTATAATTTTGTGTTGAAGTCACACACCTGTAGCTTATTGTTGGTGAGTTCATAGATTAATTGAGCACAACAGAAGGTTGACTTGTATCTCAAGGGGTAGAGCATGTTTGTACCCAGCCCAAGAATGGAATTTGGTTGGGGAGGAGGGGGGTACAGTCTTTAGAGCTCTGTGGGTGCACATGAGGTATGTCCAAAGAGCACTATGTTCTGGGGTGCATAATTCCTAGACACATACTAGGAGGAAGCAGGCTTGACAAATCCCCCATCACAAGAACATGTGATGTTAGACCTATTGTGAGTCTCCTTTGAGGTATCTATCTCTTCATTCATACCAGAACCTAAGATAACATGGCACTTCACATTCATTATACATCTTTCCGTTCATTTCTCATTTCTACAAATAGAGACTGCTGCAATTAAGGCCAGTGTCAGGTAGCTACAGTGTGTTGCAGAGATTACCAGCCTGTAGAATAAGCATTCCCTTGCAGAGGGAAGTATACTTTCTCTCGCAGTTTGTCATCTCCACTGGACAATTCATAGAAGCACCTGGGAATGGTCCTTGTCCTCAGGAGAGTGCAGGAACTGCAACTACCAGCTGGCCTGTAGAAAAGTAAAACAAGAGGCTCTGTGCACATTCCGCTCTTTACTTTGGGAGCTGGCTTCCATTGACTTAAGCTCTAGGGCTAAGTACAAACATTTGGCAGTATTAGGGGGAGGTTACATCAATTCAAAATGGCTGACCAATATCAGGTAAATCAGGTTGAAGGGGGCTATCGAGGAAATTGGGGGTCTAGCAGGCTGAAAGGTATCAGGGGGTTGGAGGCAAATGCAACCCACAGGTGGGGTAGGGGGCAGATGCAAGTCATGGGTGGGGTGAGGGATCCCATTCCCCCACTCACCCCCAGCGAACCTGCACCCCCCCATCCTTGCTGCCCCTCCCTCCACCAGGACCAACTTGCTTGACTCAGCAGCAGTGAACACAGATAAAAGTGGTTACACCCAGAGCGGCTGGGGGGGAGTGAAAAGAGCAGCCCCAAGGCTAGGGCCAGTGGCTGGGTTTTCATAGATTTCAAAGACATTAGGAGCTGAAAGGGACCTCATGAGATGAAGTCCATGCCCCCTGCCATAGGCAGGAAGTCTGCTGGGGTCAAATGATCCCAGCAAGATATGCATCCAAATGCCTTTTGAATGAGTCCAGAGTAGTTGCTTGCACCACATCTGTGGGGAGTGTCTGTTCCAGACCCTGGACACTCAGACTGTAAAGAAGTTTTTCCTTATGTCCAGTCTAAATTGGCCTTCCAGAAGTTTATGGCCATTAGACCTTTTTATCCTTTGGGAAGCCCTGGTGACCAACTGTTCTCTTATATCCTGGTGCAAACCCCATATGTACTTGTAGGCTGCCACCAGTCCCCCCCTGAGCCTTCTCTTCTCCAGGGGTGGCACAGGATGTGCACAGTAGTGAATAAGGAGTCCCATATCCCTCAGCCTCTCCTTGTAAGACTTGCTATCTTGGCTTTTGATCACGCGGTTGGCTCTCCTTTAAACCCTTTCAAGCTTATCCACCTCCCTCCTGCGTGGGGGGGCAAAACTGGACGCAGTACTCTAGGTGCCAATCCTAAGGCTGGCAGAGGATGTGCACAGTAGTTTCATGCACCAGTTTGACCTAAATTAAATGAGCCTGATACTACATAGATCCAGGTTTATCTTAAACTGGATTCTGCAATTTTTAGACCAGTTTTTTGTGCATGAAACGTGTGTGTTTAGACTGATTGCTGGTTACTGACCCTGGGTCTCTAAGGCTAGGGACAAATGTTCAAAAAGCCTGAGCCTGAACTGATTCAGTCTTTGGAAGTTAGTCTAACCTGGGTGGGCTGAACTGGTTTGTAATTGCACAGACATCCTGCAGTGGTTCAGGCTAGAAGCTGGCAGGAGGGGCGGGAGG
>NW_017728943.1:38590272-38619126 GCF_001723895.1 Crocodylus porosus
GAATGCTAGAGCAGCTCTTCCATCCCTTTCACAGCACTGAGCTGAGGGGGGACATAGCCAGACCCTGGCAGGACGCTTTGATTAGCCCAGCAGGGAATTGATAAGTGTTTATCAACCCATTAAGAAAACAACAGAGGGACATTACCAGCATGTGGTCTAGTAGCTAATATACAGACACCTTCTCAGCAAGGCAGAGGGGAGGGAGGAATTCCTGCTTAGCAGGGAGTGGGGGTGGGGAGCAGCCCACAGTCTGTGTTGGAGCTGCAACCAGGGAGCAAGGAGGAGGGGCCAGCGCTGCTGTGGAGTAGAGAGGGCCACCCAGCCTACAGAGCATACCAGGAAGCTGGGGGTGTCTGGTTTATCTTAAACCAGCAAGGGGTCTGGGACAGACATTGCATAAACCGGTTTGACCCAAATCAGTTAAGTCTGATACTACATTCAACCAATCTCAAATTGGTTTCAGCCATTTTCAAACTGGTTTATGTGCACTGAACATCTTTTCTGTTACAAGTTTAAACCAGTTTCTGATCACTTAAACCAGTTTGTGTGTAATATCTTTCCCTAGCCTAAGTGTAAGGTCAGCACTGGTACAAGCTAAGTTTAAATGACGTAGCAATTTTGAACCCATTTTAACTTCCCACATTTGCACTTAGCCTAGATGTTTGCATCTTGCACAGATTTATAACAAAGGTGGCACTTTATTGCATATTTCTTGTTCCTTTTACTCCTATTCCTGGGAATAAGTTGGATACATTTTTTTTTTTTTCCTTTTTGGTCCAAAAACACATGGTATTGAAAAGAATAAGCCTATTACTGGGGATGGTGAAACAGACTTTGTGTGTGTGTTTCTGTGTGTGTGTTTGGGGGGGATTCATATTTAGTGCCACCCTCCCCACTGCCATCCTTTATGCTGAATGTGCCACATCCTGTGAACAGCACTTGCAGGATACTACACCCAGTTGACTTTCCTTTGAGTGCTGGGGAGAAGTGGACCACAACACAGAAGTGTCATTCCCAGGACATCCCAAGGATGTCTTAGACTGCTAAACTCAGACAGTTAAACCTGAGCTCAGATGGTGTTTAAGTGAATGTGTCACATCTTGTGCTAAGAAACAGAGGCCTGAAAATGAACTTATAAAGAGTGCTTTCCTGTCATGCTAACTGCTATGATGCCAATATGTTTAAGTTGCTCATTAATTAGTTGTTGACTATTAATCTTTGATCTGTTGTATTTGTGATGCTTAAATATTATTCTTTTCCATAGGCAATAAGCAACAAGGACCAACATAGTATATCATATACCTTATCTCGGGCCCAGACTGTGGTGGTTGAATATACACATGACAGCAACACTGACATGTTTCAGGTACGTCACGTTTTAGACATTTCCTGTATCGGAAAACAGTACAAGATACCTTTTTGTGGCATTCATGCAGTTTAGGAGTTTAATACTGGATGCATTCAATCCTCAGCTTGCAATCTTTGTAATTGCTGTTTATTTAAATTGCTTAAGAGCCCCAAGGGAGAATTGATTAGAAGAGATTGGTCATTTCAGGAGTAGGATTTTATTCATGATTCTTCTGTAAACTACTTGTGCAGATCATTCAGCCTGCCTATTGCTTTTCTTCTTTTGAAAGATATAGTGTATACTGATTTCCTGAACTCTTACAGAATTCTAATTAGTGAAGTAGAAATACAAAGTGCAAGTAGTTTGGACTAATTGCTATTTTATGATATAGGAAAAAAAACCTAAATGCAAGTGACTTCAGCAATGGGGAAATGTTGGAACAGTGGACTCGGTTGTGATGCAGTGCTGTAACTCCAGTGAGTTTAGCATGTACTTTGGGTTCACATCATGTGGACCATGAGTAGAAGTGGACCCTAGTGGGGGGTTTTATCTTATCTTATTTCCTGTTTTATTCTTAAAGATTTTTCTTTCCGAAGAAATTAGTTTTTATTTTTCTTCTCATGTCTCTTCTTGCACCAAAGCTGCATTGATTTTGTTGCATCAGTTATGGCATGTTTTTCTGTCTCAGCTAATGGCTGTGGTGATACTGCCAGATCCAAGGAGGTGGCAACCCCTGAAGACAGTAGCAGAAGCTTCTCTGCAATCAGGGATAGCTACAAAAGGGCTACAATAACGTAAATGTATCAGTTGCTGCTTGTAAAAGTGCTCCCTTCAGGCTCATTATAGTATGACTGCAGCTTTGAAATTGCTAGTAGGGTTCAAAGCGCCTGAATTTAGGGGAGAATTCCCTATGGCTTGCAACTGAAAGAGAACACTGTGGGCAGCCTCTCTGCAGCCAGACAGAAGAATGTTTTCTGAAGGGTGTGTTTATAGCATTTTACTGTTTTTCCTGGTTGCACTGAGCTGTGGCAGGGATATTTTTACTAAAATACAAGCTTCATGTGCCTAGTCTCTTATAACAAGTATCATCTTGATTCCAGTATTCTTTCAGAACAGGAATGCCAGGTATAATACTCCAAGTGTTCTTTCCTGATGTTTGTACATCCAGCAGGTTCCAAAATTTGGTATCAAAACATTAGGTTAGGTTAGGCTTGTATAACCACAAGAGCTCAACTAATTGTCGTCTTCTATGAACAGATTTCTTTTTGGCTGTCGTGGCACTGTAACAGTCTGTCTGCCTAACTTAATTTATAATTTTCTGGATGAGATGACTTCCAGTGGGAAGCCATGTCAGATCCGACTTCTTCATAATTATTTGTCCCTTCTTTTACCTGTATTGTGATTCCTGAATGACCAATTAGGAGTTCTGTAATTCATCAGGTCAGAATAGTACAAAATAGTCAAAAACCTAAATTTCAAGTCGAAAAATGCCTTCAGTGTCCAGGAAGTCATGGTTTATTCCTGGTGGTTTCTAATTCTGTTGGGTTTAAAAATTATGTCATAACTATCTTCTGAAATCTTGTATTTTCTCTTGCTCAGATTGGCCGGTCAACAGAAAGCCCAATTGACTTTGTTGTGACGGATACAGTTCCTGGAAGTCAGAGTAATTCAGATACACAGTCAGTACAGAGCACTATATCAAGGTTTGCTTGCAGAATCATATGTGAACGGAACCCTCCTTTCACAGCAAGAATATATGCTGCAGGATTCGACTCATCCAAAAACATCTTTCTTGGGGTAAAGAGCCACTTTCTCTTCCTGGCTCAGTGCAGCCTTATATTTCAACTAGCTCTTAACTCAGAATTAAAGGTGAATGGAAGTTCTTTCATTGATGTCATTCCTCACAGGAGAAGGCTGCCAAGTGGAAGACGTCAGATGGGCAGATGGATGGATTAACCACAAATGGAGTTCTTGTTATGCATCCACGCAATGGGTTTACCGAGGACTCCAAACCAGGGGTGTGGAGGGAGATATCTGTGTGTGGGAATGTATTCAGTCTGCGTGAAACCAGATCTGCTCAACAGAGAGGAAAAATGGTAAGTGTTGCAAGCAGCATTTTATGCATCATGTTTGAGACATACAGCCATAAAAGGTTTGGCTTGAACTGAGTGAGGCAGATTCTAGCTGTTGTTTTGCTGAAGTGCCTTACTCCATATTCATGTTGACACTTTTTGTGAATGGTGAAGCCATTTGATAGGGGCTGACTCAGTGTGAGTAAGACTGGCAGAATCTGTTTTTAAATTAGTTGTTTTACTGCGTATCTAACTGATCTGCTGAATTGAGTGGTGTTCTATGAGCAGAGAAAGCTTTACTACCCTGTGATGCAAAAATTACTCCTAGCATTTCCTCTCTTGCTTATACTTTTCCCAAGACTTCCATGGTTTTCCAGAATAATTTTCTCATGGTTCTTCAGAAGTTGCCAAGATTTCTTTAAAATGTAAGCCCCATTCAAAAACAGTTCCTGAGGGAATGACATTACATTGTCTTTATTATTTATTTTTGACCAAGCTGCTTCATTTGTTTTTAGAGGGCAGCGATGTATCGCCCACAGCTCTGCTCCATGCCCCACCTTGGCTGGCCAGCGTGTGCCCCAGTCCCACTTCCTCCCTTACCACAGCAGCCTCAATGTGCCCCCCCCTCACATTCCTTCCCTCCCCAACACACTCTCCCCACCCTACCCCCAGACTTACCAGCCAGATGCTGCTCTCTAAGCTGCTGGGCTGCATATCAGCTATTGGATAGGTATCAACTGACATGGCTGGTTAATAATTAGCCATCAATGTTGGCCAAAAAAATCTTTATCAGTGCACCCCTAACTTGTTTATGTTCTTATGGTGTATTTGTTTAGGAATGTTGGCTACTTTCGGTTTTTTGTTTGTTTGTGATTTGAGATTAGTGTGCATTTTATTTCACACAATTTTGTAAGCATAATGGAGTATGAAGTAAGTTTTATTTTCATGGTCCCATGCCAATCTGCAGCTCTTTCTTCTCTGACAGTTCAACTGGCTTAGTTAGAAACATAATCAGGAAGGACTTTAAAGATGATTATAAGCAAGTTTGTTTGTGAAGGTCTCAGCTTTTGGTTGTCCTATCTGAGACCTCTTTTAAATAGGATAACTATAAGGGACAGTGGAAAATGTGGGACACTGACCCCCCCCTCTCCCTCCTCGGCCCATCTCAAGTCAGTGGGGCTGTTGCAGGCAAGGCAGCAGTGGTGCAGCTCTGGTTTTACTATTCAGACAACTAAGGGAGTCAGTGGCCTATTAGTGACCCATTGTTCTTCACTGCAAAGATGTTAACAGTCATCTCTTTCTAATGGTCATTCCACTGGTCAGGATAATTTCTCTTAGGGCAATTTTGCTGTCTGATAGAGCTTTCTATTTCATAGCTTGTGTTGCTCTGCTTTCCCACCCTCTGCTTGAGACACTCATTTTACTTTTCACCAGCTGGCTGGGACCATTCTCCATAATCTGGGACTGTCCTGGCCAAACCAGGATGGATGGTCATCCTGTCTTTAAATGTCCTGAATTTTTCTGAAATCATCCACACAGGGCCCTCTCCAGGCATCCTTAGTTAGACACTCACTATTGGTAGTCACTCAGCTTTTGGCTGGAGGTGCTTGACAAGATTTGACTCTTAAGTTGTTTGGTGATTATGTTCATTTTCTTTCAATCCCATGTTTTGTAACATCTGCATATTTCCATCCCCTTCCAAAGGTTGAGAATGAAACCAACCAACTCCAAGATGGCTCACTGATTGATCTGTGTGGAGCTACATTGCTATGGCGCACTGCAGAAGGCCTTTCACGCACTCCTACAGTGAAGCATTTGGAGGCCCTAAGACAGGAAATAAATGCAGCCAGGCCTCAGTGTCCAGTGGGGTTTAACACATTGGCATTTCCTAGCATGAAGAGGAAGGATGTTGTCGATGAAAAGCAGCCTTGGGTGTATCTGAACTGTGGCCATGTACATGGTTATCACAACTGGGGAAACAAAGAGGAGAGAGACGGGAAGGATCGGGAGTGTCCCATGTGCCGCTCTGTTGGCCCCTACGTGCCTCTGTGGCTTGGATGTGAAGCTGGATTTTATGTGGATGCAGGACCTCCAACTCACGCATTCAGCCCATGTGGACACGTGTGCTCAGAAAAGACAACAGCATATTGGTCCCAAATTCCTCTTCCTCATGGTACTCATACTTTTCATGCAGCCTGTCCATTCTGCGCACATCAGCTGGCTGGTGAACAAGGTTACATCAGACTTATTTTCCAAGGACCTCTTGACTAACACACATGCCATCAAGAACTGCATTAAACTTATAAGCTAAGCTCTGATTTTAAACCAACTGTCTCATTCTCTGGGCTTTGACAGTTTGCATTAAAATTAAGATTTTTGTTTTGTTTTGTTTTTGTTAGAGCACCTAAATCCCTCTCTACATCAGGAAAAGTCTGGAGAAAAAAAGAGAATTTATGGGGCAAGGGTTTTTGCCTCTTTGTTTAGTGACTACTTTTAAAGTGGGGAAAGGAGTTATGCAGAGAGAAATACGATGCCTTCAATTTAATGTTTTTGGATGACATGCCCTTGGTAGCTTAAAAGTTATTTTGTATAACAGAGGGTAAAATGGTCAGCTCAGTTGACATTAGTTTACAGCTTTGATGCAAACATTGTAAAATATAGCAACCTGTATATTAACTTTTTCTATTTATCTTTATTATTGAAAATATCCTAGAGCGTTTTAGAGTAGCATGGTAGTAGTGTGTTACATCCATCGACTGGATGTGTAGATTAGTTCTGGGTGGGGAAAGTAAGGAAAGAAAAAAAGTAGAGTTTTTTTTTAATTTAAAATAATACTGAGTTCCTAGAATAGCTGAAAACTTTTTTAAAAATAATGCAAATTAAATTGTTGTTAAAGTGTGCTTAACTACATGAAAGTTAAGATGGACCTCTTGAAATGTCCCTCCATTGGATAGGAACATAATAAAAGTACTGATAACAAGAAAGCATTTACCTAATTCTTTGAATATGCAATTTAATCTAAATTTAAGGATTTTTCTCCCTTAGTATTAGTCTCTTTATTTAGTATTAGTAACATTTGTGGGGTTTTAATTTAAACAGTAACAGAGCAGATAGAAACCCCCCTAAAAACACGGCTCAGCCATTTTTTCAGTATTGGAAAAACTTGCAAATTAGCCAAAAAGGTGTGATTTTTTTTTTTTTTTTCCCCCCTTGTTCTTTTATTTTTTTCCCCCTTTAAATTGGGTCTGACCAATTGCAGAATCTCTGTTGAAAACTACAAGGGCAGGTAGGAGGCCAACTTGCTTTTACTACATTTACCTTTCAGCTCCAGGGAGGTGAGTGCACATATGCAGTTAGACCACAAGTGATAGGAAATAACAGCCTGGTACCTAATGGGCTACATCCCAGGGCCATTGACTTATTTGGCTCAATTGGAAGTCTTTGCTCAGGAAAAGCTCAGGTTGAGACTGAGTTGGATTTGCAGAGCTGCGTGTGGGAAGCTTGCATGAAGGCTATTCACACTACAGCTGATTCAAGTCAGTGCTTAGTCTCGCTTTCAATAACCACCCAAAATGCTCTCCTGTCTTTGCTCCCTCCTCCATCTCTTACCAGCAGAGGCTGTGCACTACATGCAGCTTGATGCTAACCCACCATACTTTGTGACAAATGTACAACCTGATATTTAAGGATTGAGTTGAGCTCTGTGTTTTTGTTTCATTTTTTAATCAGCTATTAAACTTTTTTTTTTTGGTTTGGAAATATGTACTGCATAAATTGACAGTAGCAAATTCCTGTACTCTGTAGCATAGCTCCCCCTCCCCCCCCTTCACACCCTTTCTAAACTTCCCCTGGTAAAAACAAAATGACCTGTGTTGCTTAAGTCACAGATTTTATTTTGACTCTCAAGAATTGTTTCTACATTTTAAAAAGAAATAGTATATATTGTTTGGTTCACTCAGGAAATGCATGTCAGGAAGTCTGTATTATAAGTTTAGTTAGCTGTCATGTACAAGTAACTGCTGTTACACCCCTTTCATAGAAATATAACTGATTTTGACATTTTTCAGATTGTTATATGCATTAAGTAATGAGACTTATGCAGCAAGGATCCCCTGTATTGTACTTGTTCTAATCATTTATATTAAGACTATATTATACTGTAGTTTAATTTTTATTTGCAAATTAATTTATTCAAACTATGTGAGTAAACACTTTTCAAAAATAGGAATTACAGTATTGTCTGTTGCTATGTTTGATTTATCTCTGCTCAGATGGGAAAGGTTTAGCAGAGTTCAAAAGAATTATTAGTATTATTTGAGTTGTCTCTGTAAGATGTCTGAAGTGGGAAAGATACTTTTTCTCCCTGGTTAGAACACAAAAATCCAATGATACAATCTTTGGGTAATGGAGTTATGATGATGACACAGACTACCCCCATATGAAAGGAATCCCTCCAAATTTGGGACAGTGGTACTCCCATTCCTTTCTCTTTAGCCTTTGTGTCCACTTCTGCATAGAGTTTCAATCCAAACAGGGTTAGCAGGGGGTAATACTGCTCTTCACTGCAGGATTCCTTGTGCTGCATCCAGACTGCTCAAAAGGGAGCATTCCTCTTCTCCACAACCCCCTCAAAGCTGCCAATTCTGGCACCTCTTTCGACTTCAAGAGCTTTTTAGGTTAGGGGCCAAGTGTATCATTGGCTGAAAACCCATCAGTTGAAGATGACTGAAGATGGAGCAGGATGTACTATCGTGATGGCATGACTATGTGCCACCCTGCTGCTGCAGTTCTGATAAAGGCAAACGTGGTCTTAGTGTGCATCAGGAGAGCCACTTCCAGGAGAGATAAAGAAGTATTGGTAGCATAGTACAAGGCCCTAAACTCAGTTGGAACAGGTGCAGAGAAGGACTAATATGCTGATGATGGGAGCAGAGCGCCTATCATATGAAAAGAGACTAAATGAGTTTGGCTCATGTAGTCCAGCAAAATGAATGCTGAGAAGGGACATGACTTGTTCTCTATAAATACACTAGAGACTAAATGCCAGGGAGAGAGAAAAAAAGTATTGAAGCTAAACAACAATGTTGGCACCAGAACAAATGGGTATGAAGTAGCCATGAATAAATTTAGGCTGGAAATTGGAAGAAGGTTCCTAACTGTTAGAGCATTTTGGTGTTGAAACAGCCTCTCAGCATAAATAGAAGTAAAAAAAAAACCAACCACTGTTCACTTAGTATCTTCTGTATATTGCTTTCATGAAAAGTTATCTGCAAGTTTAGAGGTCTAGGTTTGATGCAGCTGGTCCCTTCCAGTCTTCTGGTCCTGATTTTAATCTCAAAGCAACAAAGCACAGATGAATAAGGCAAGATTCTCACCCAGCAGAAATGGTGCCCTCTTCCCAGATGGACAAAATCCTGGCTATTTACTGCTCCCTGAGCAGGTCCCGCTGCTCTTGTTTCTGGCCTTTGGGTAAGTAAAAAGCAATATGATGCGAGTAGAAACTATAGTATTCTCTAACTGAAGCATAAGGAACATCCAAAACATAAAAGCAAACAAAAAACCAAACATCTCTGACTTAATCTTCTACACAATCCAGTAACGCTAATTAGTGTCTTCTCCAGGCCTGAGTAGAGAGAGCTAGTTAGCTATAGTCAAGAACAGATCTAGAGGTTGGGGTGCAATGGCATGGATGCATCCCCCCCCCCCCTCGGTCTACAATGTCATGAGAACAACAGGCAGGAACTTAATCCCTGAAGCAAGTAGGAATCCCTGCCACCCCCTTCTCTGTGCTCAGCAGCACATCTTCTCCCCATGCTGCCACTATCCCTGGCTGTCCCAGGGATGGAAAAGGCTCCAGAGCTGCTTCTGTATGCTCCAGGCGGGCTCTGTGGTGAGCCAGGCTCAGCTTGGGACAGCAGCAGTGACAAGCGGGTTTCTCTTCCCTGCTGGGTCCCCTAATGTTCCCTGCTAGCCCACGGAACAGGCCCTGGGGAAGGGAACCTGCCTGCCACTGGTGCCATGGCTGTCTCTGGCAGAACCTGGCTCCATGTTCAACCTAGCTGGAGTGGGGCAGGAGTGGCTCTGGAGCTTTCCCCCTTCCTGTCCCTCAGTCAGCAGGGCACAGCAGCAGTGGTGGACAAGGGAGGGTAATGTGCTGCTGTGCTTGGAGGAGAAGGGAGGTGGGGAGGAAAGATACCAGACTGAGGGACTTGAGACCTCAGCTTTTGCTCCCACAGTGCAGTCTACCCATCCTGGTGTTGAGGAGGATGGCTGGGAGTGAGGGGCATACAACTACTGCAACATGCAGCTTCCCCCCCTCCCCTTAACAAAATCCTCAGTATGCCCATGGCTATGATGGTCTGAAGTCAGGCAGAAAGCAGGACAGGGTGGCACTTTGGAGATTAACTTTACTGCCAGCAACAAGACCAGTATTGGAGAAGGCAGGGCAGGGTGGCACCTTTAGTGTCTAACTGGTTCAGAGATGCATAAGCTTTCACAAATGACAGTCTACCTTCAAGTGCTTTCTGCCAAAGTAGTCTGTCACCAATGAACACTTGTACATTTCTGAACCAGTTAAAGAGAAATCTGCTTTTTACAGCTGACTTTTAAAGCCATTCAACACTATAGTAAATGGGGGGGGGGGGCGGGAATGTGCTCACTTAAGCACACTCTTAAGAATTAAGAACAGAATTTGTGGAAAAGCTGCCATGAAGCAGCATTTATAGTCACTGTGATGCATATGCATGCAGCACACTTAGCAATGCATTTGTATGATGGCCTCAGATGATACTAGAAATCCTTATCTTTTATGAAGTTCATGTTTTATCACCACTGTTCCTCTGGGCTCCAGGAGGGGAGGAACACTTCAGAAGGAAAACAAGAACTGCAGCCTGCATAGAATGAACTGAGTCACTGAGCCTCATTATGTTAATAATGTACACAGGCCTGAGATTAGATTTTATAAGATGCTATGGGTTCCTATGGCACGTGTTTCCAGGCTCTATTGCTGCTTGCCACTTCTTTTCTTGTAAGCAGGCGAGATGTTGGAACATAGAAGCATCCTGCTCCTTCCCAGCTGGGATTTTTCTTTGTTCAGAACTCTGAAGCAAACTGATATAGCTGATGGATGCTGCCTGACTGCATGATCATGAACCAAAGCCCTGTTCGGTTATTTGCAATTTAGATAAGATAGGTTTGAATGAGGTCTATCTCCGAGTGCTGTCTTAAGGCCTGATCTTACTTTATAAATTACATGGCTACTAATCTAAGGGAGGGGTGTCAAATTCATTCAGCCCAGTACGCCAGATGAAAGTCACTGAGCTGTTCTGCAGGCTGGATTGCATTGTGCTGGAGCCAGCATGCAGGGCTGGTCCAGCACAGGGCCTCACAGCACATGTGCCCGGTCCAGGCCTGCATGCCACATGCAGCTTGCACTAGTCCCATTCTGGGGCTCGCTTTGCAGGTGTCACTCAGGGATGGCATAGGGCACCCTGTTAGGCCAGCCCTTTTCACTGGCTCCAGTGCAGCATGCTTCAGGTCAGCCCTGGACACAGCTCACATAGCCAATCTGGCACATGCCCCCAACTGACACCCCCTTCCCCTTTGCTGTGTGTAGTGCTCACAGCACTGTGTCCAGCCCATGCGGCAGCCTGGGACCTATGGGTGGGATCAGGGCTCCATGGGCCTTACGTTTGACACACTTGATTTAAAGTTTCACATACTTCATGATCAAGTTGTAAAATGAATGTGGGTTTAGAATGCAATAGGTGGGGGTAAAGTATTTAAAAGCGCTCAAGTCCTGTTTTCAAAAGCAACTTGAGTTAGTGATGTTAGTCTGATGTAAAGCAGGGCAGGGTGATTCTTTTTGAGAGGCATAAGCTTTTGTTGTCCATTTGTAGCATCAGATGAAGTTGGTCGTTGCCTACAAAAGTTCATCCCTCTGAATCAGTTACTTTAATGTGCCACTCTGCCCTGTCTTTATCCCAACTACAGAAAAGATCTGGTGACTTAAATGATTAAGTCACTTAAACAGTTTTTCAAGCTTCCCCCTGGGTTCTTGGTTCCTAATGTGATCTACTTGGACATGCATTTGTTAGCTGCAGCCAAGGGACCCTTGTTGGTCAAAGGCAGTTAGTGCCATTTGCCGTGTTGGGCCCCTAAGTCAATCCCTGGTTCCCATGTTAGGTAGGTACAAATGGTAGTGACCAGAGCAAATTGCCCGAAGCTACCACAAGTGGAAGCTATGAAGCATTGAAGCTGAGCATGAGTTTGTGCCACAAGACCATGCTTCTGCAGTAAAATTGCCAAAGGATGTTCCTGGGAATGAGCAGCCTTTAAGGTCCACACATTTTAGGCTAGAAAGTGATCTGTGATGGTTTGCATCATAAGAACAGTGTCTTCCAGCTGCCTAATCAGGATAGCTAAGGTTACAGGCTACAGAAAGTCAGTTGGCAGCAGGTGGTAGTTTCTGTGTTCTGCAACATTCCAGGTGGGGTGGGAATTTTTACACCTGATGCTTGCTTTGCAGATTCAGAAAGCTGATGGAGTCAGTAGTGGTGGAAAGCAGCAGCTTGACATCCGTTGTTAGCAAATGCTTGCAGAGTAGGAAAGGGGCTGCTAATGAATCACACTGATGTTTGCTGCTAGTATGTTTCTTACCTGCTCGCTGCCACCCTCTGACAGCCAATTCATTAGCTTCTTTGTTGGTGCTGGGTGTTCTGAGTTGCAGTTACGTCCCCTTCCTAGTTTCCTCTTCAGAAAGGTAGCAGCCTAAGGAAACAAGGAATGGTCCATTCACTCCAAATGCACGTGACACTGGCACAAAAGCTGGTCACCTTGTAAGCCTGGTCACCTTCCCATGACATCCAGCTTTACAAACAGTGTGGTGCTGGGTAGCTATGTGATGGCTGCATGCTGGGTTAGTGACTAGAGCCAACAAGGGTTCAGGGACTTCAGTGCTGTCTTCAGCGATACAGTGGGCTGTCCCTTAGCAGAAATGTTTCTTTGCTGCCAGGATCAATGTGTTCCCCCTTAAAGAAACACTGTATCAGGACTCCCATTTCATGCAACAGCAGGATTTGTACTGTGCCACTTGTGTTTGTGCCCATAAGCAATGCTAGATCTTTCCCACACCAAATGCTCCAAACCCATTTGGTGCGTCATCACTACAGACAATAGCAGCGTGTGCTACAGATGATGACGCATGGGAAAATAATTTCACTAATCAACAAACTTGGGTCTATTCTGCAAATAGAGCTTTGAAAGGAGTTAGAAATACCCAATATTAGCTATATCCCAGCATATTGTTGTCTTTGGGGAATTGCAAAGGCTTTGATATGAACAATAACTGTGGAAATGTGGCCTTGGACCACATACAAGCATATCATTGTGGAATGTCATGTTCATAAGTGCCTGATCCTTTCTATTCCTGACTCAGTTCCTATGTTCTTCTCAGCTGGTCTGTCATACATTGTCTGCTCTTTTTCTCTATGGGGCCAGGACCTGTACTTGACCCAAGCAGATGCTGATCTGTTCAGCAACCACCCTCTTGGGAACACATGAAAAAGCACCTCTGCCTGCCTCCCCATCTGGTGTTTGTCTCACCCAGCTGTGGCTGTGTAGAAGCAGACAAGCAGCTGATCAGACACCCCCATCTGAGGATGTGCTCATGGGCTGAGGAGTAACTGGAAATCACAGGGACAGCATTAAAATGTTCATGGCAATGGAATTACTCCTATTCCAAGAAAGGTCAGAGCTGGACAGAAGTCCAGGGAGAGTAAGAAAACATTTGTAAATTATGGCATGCCTCTGCTGGAAAAAACCCAAACAAAAACAGATGAAGCCTTAGCCTTACACACACACACACACACACACACACACACACACACACACACACACACACACACACACACACACACACACACACACCTCATCTGCTCAGCCCTGTGCCCCTGACATCAGTATTTGTGATTCCTATCCTACTTTTTTGTACCTAGGGAATGTCAACCTGGGACCATGATTCCAAGCAAATATCAGGGGGTTAAATGGGAGGGAAAAGTTGTGTTTTGGGGGATGGTTGGCCCTGAAGTGGAAAAGGGGTTCCCAGTCAAAAGGGTTGAAACTCCCTGGCTTCAGTCATTTTAGCAGAGTGGGTAACAAACCAAATGCTGCCTGTAGAATTAAGAATGTACTTACGAATATTGCCCTTTTTGTAGCTTGGTGATTACTGTCATCCTGTTACATTAACTGGCTTTACCACCTCTGAATGTTACTGTTTTAGTGGCACCTTTGCTGAAACTGAGCAATGCTTGGGCATTAGTCAGTTATTAATCTGTTTCCTCTGTTAGTTTTGTTTTCCTTCCTCTTTCGCTGCAGCTGCTCTGTGTACCTGTGTGTGTAAGCAGGCAACCTTAAACTGATTTGTATGGCTAGCTTCCCTCTGCTGTCCTTTAGAAATGTAACAGTAACAGGGCCCCTTTAATAAGTTATAGCCTTGTATTTTCAACAAACCTATCTATTTTCCTGTTTCTAATGGAAAGGAGAAGCTAGCCCTCAATGAAAGCCTAGCCCCTTCCTAAAGTATATGTTCAGAGAGAGAAATCCTTAGGAGGAAGACCTGTTTTTTATATTAAATTAAGCAGCAGAAGTCTCATAGGACATTAGTTGAAGGAACACTGATCAGAAATCCTGATTCTTTCCCCCCATTATTAAAGAAATCCTAGACTATCCACTTTGTTTTCTACTATTTTCAGTGCATTGTTTATTATCTCTTGAATCTTTCTCACTTGGGTAAAGAAAATCAATTAAATCAGTCATGCTTTACCTCATATACAATTAACTGGTTTTCAGTCACGTGCACTGCAGGGATTTCTTTTTTAATCTTCCCTTTGGAATACTTTTAAGTGAGGAAACATTGGATTTAAGTTGTGCAAACTTCATTTCTACATCAGTGTGGCAGGGACATCGCCACAAACCAGACTTACCTTGAGGCCGGGAGTGGAGAGCGAGACAGAGCTGATGGGACACTGCCAAGGATCAAAGCCGCAGCAGGAGAGAGGCTGCCATGGGAGGATGGGCCATGCTGAAACCAGAGGGAGAAAAGCAGCTGCAGGGGAGCCGGCACATGCAGCCACACCAGTGTGGGCACACTTTATGGAGATGTGTTGACACTGGTTTGCCAGCTGACCCTCGGAGGGAGGAATAAAAACCTCAAGGGCCAGCATTCAGGGAAGACCAGAAATGAGTCCTTCAGAAGGCCCAGTGCTGCCAGAATCATACAACAGCCCCAAAAGTGGGGAGTGGTGGCAACCCCAGGTGGGGAAATGTCCGGACAAAGTTGGCTTGGTGGAGCCTGCACTCTTACCTCGGATGAGACTGTGGATCCCAGATGCAGCCAGTGTAGATTGAAACAAGGGTGAGCCTGTGGTGAGAGAGAGGAGAAAACAGTCAGATGCTGTGAGTCGATATTGGGAGCAAAAGGTGCACGCCAGGAAGTAAGGCATTCAGGGGCAAATAGGAAGCCAAACCAGGCTGACGTGAGACCTGAAACAGAGTGGTACGCCATCCGAACTGGACTGTGACTATATAAGGGCTAAAGCCCTTACTGTGGCGAGCAGACTTTGTCCCAGCCACAGCCAAGGAGCAACATCTCTGGTTGGTGCAAGGCAGGGTGTAGGGGAGGCAGAGCCCCGAAACAGGAATCCAGGGAAGAGTGCCGAAGAAGGGAACCAGGGGAGGCAAGATTTAAAAACAGCCTCCCAACAATGTAAAAACAGCCTCCCAACAGTACCAGCAAGGCATGGCAGGAGAGAATCCCTGAGGATCTTTTGAGGTATCTGACGGGAAGACAAGCTGTCAACCCAAAAGGACTGCTCTCGAACAACCAGAAAGGGTGAAGCGCACTAGTGAACGTCACAGGAGGTTACAATCAGCTACATTTGGCCTGAGATGTAGATGTTCTTCACTCTCTAGTGAATAATATTGGATATTATGGAAATATGATCAAGTAAAGAGTTAAGCAAGAGGTATAGCTTTTCTATACTTCTGTGGAATGAATGGCCTCATAAAGAATTGGTTCTGTGACAAACTGATTGTCTACACTTCCCATTAACTTCAAGTGATGAGACAATGCAATTCTTTCAGTGGGAATTGAGGGGGTGATGAGGAGTGACTCCACACTTCATGACCTGGGTTTTACTGACAGCATTTTTAATGACACCTTTAAATAAATTTTATTTTTCTTAATTTTCTTAATATTTTTCTTAATGTGATCATATTATCACTTACTTTTACTACATTAATGCCGTTGGTAGTGTGATTGCAAACTTATATTTGCATTTCCCCTAATTAGAGATACTCTTATTTAAAGTTACTGACAACTTCAATGAGGAAACCAAAAGATTGAAAAAAAAAGACTGGATCTGCAAGCTGAATTTAAAGGATAGGTTTCTTTCCAACAAACATTTAAACAGCCCGAGATGGACTTGATCTAAATTATGTGGGATTTTTGTAACTGGCATAGTTTAGATTGGTAAAGAAACAGAACACACATTTGCCCTTTGCGGGGTTCTGCCATTTTTAAACCAGTCTGTTTGTTTGCCAAACTTCTGTTATGGGTATAGACTGGTTTCTAATCACTTATACTAGTGAAATTATAATGCCTGTACCTGGCCTAACACTTAGATGGAAAATCTTTCTTAAAAAATGCATAATAACCAAAGAAAGAATGAACTTTTAAATTTATCCTTTCCAAAAGCCATGTTTTAATAGTGGGGTGGGATGAGGATGACCATAACTTCTCATCTACAAAAAAATCCTTTTTTCCCAAAATCAACCCCCACAAAATCAGGGAACTTGTACGAAGCTGGGATCCTGGCTTTCTTACCAGGATAGAAGCAGCCTGTTTAATTAATGCTTTACAGTGCAGCAGCTGTTGTATTACAATTTAGGCGGCTCAGGGAATCAGTTGACTTTTTGACTCATTGTTCTTCAGTCCAATTATTAATGATCATCTATCCTTTTTAAAGATCTTGATGTTCCAGTAATCAAGCTGACCTTCCTTAAGGCAATTTTGCTTGTTCCTGTTCTTCCTTTTACTTTCTTCCTGTTTCACAGTTTTGGAGAATCTTTAGTTCTTTTCAGAATCCTAGATCCACCACAAGACCAGTCTTTAGCAGCAGCTTGGGTTTCTGCTTTAATTAAGCAAGAAAAGAAGGGTGAGAGGGTTGAAGATTAGGCTCTGTCTCTGCTCTATGCAGCCCTAATTCTGAAAAAAAAAACCCTTTTCTTCCTCCTGCTTTCCAAAAATAAGGTGTATATTCTATTCTGGGGCATGATGTGTGCAAAAAAATATGGTACTCTGTGGAATGAGAATGAAGAAAGTAAATCTGACCTACAGCATTCTCATCTTCTGTTCTACTAGTCCCAAGGAAGGAATGTGCTATCTTCTTTTTAACTTATCTATGTCAGTAACCTTTCATTCCAATTAGTTGTGCATAATATTTTCAAAAGAGCTTGCATGTTTTAGGACTCTAAATCGCATTTTCAAATTAGGCTCAGCTACACAAGGACAAGGAAGGCTAATTTGAATGAACTCATGCTGTGAATTTCATTGGTTGAGTTAAAGTGCACCAAACCCCTATGTAGACACTCCTATTCAGAATTAGGTGACCTTAATTCAACTCTGTTGACTTCTTTGGAAGTAGACATTAAGTCAAATTAAGGCCATGTAACTCCAAATAAGTGTCTAGGCAAGTCTTTAATGTAGTTCAACTCCCCTACTTTAAAAATTAATTCAGATTAAAGTTCCTGAGCGTCCCACTGTAGGCAAGTTCCAAAATGCTTAAGGGTTGCTTCCAGCAGATCTTCTATAAGATTTATGTTGCTCCAGGGTATTTTAAAATATCACCCTGCATCTATGAAATGTTATCTCTTTAAAATGTTAAATCTCATATTGTTCAATGTAAGAAACACAAGGTAACAAAGCGGGGTGGGGGGGTGAGTGAAGGGGAGTTGGAGAGGTAGAGAGAGAAGATAAGTGCTTGTATAGAGCACAAAAATTGTACTTCATGTTTTCTTCTAAAATTATGTGTCAAATAAATCACGTTTAAAGTGGAGTGTTTTTCATACTGAGAGCTGTGGAATTAGTATGTCCATGAGAGCAATAATGTATTTATAGACTATGTGTGTCTGCATTTTGTTGTATTTTTATCTTTATAGGCTAATGGCTAATAAGTCACACTGCATTTATGTTTCTGCAATAAAACCATGTCTAAAAGTAATCACATATGAGGTTTACATCACCACTGGCCCCAAGTAGAACTCCAAGTTGTTCTCAGACTGCAGTTAAACTTTTCCTCAGTAGTGTTAAGATGTGGGTCAGTATCTAGCTTTGCCAGGATGAGGTTGAACAGCTGAAAGAAGTAGAACTGGTTAGCCTAGAGAAGAAATGACTGAGAGGGGACTTGATAACAGTCTTCAGATACCTGAAGGGTGATAGGCTGTTCTTTGTGGCTGGAGAAGACAGGACTAGGAGAAACAGTCTCAAGCTGCAACAGGGGAAATTTAGGTTGGAAATTAGGAGGAACCTTATGATTATGACGGTGGTCAGGCATTGGAATATGCTGCCTAGAGAAACTGTGGAATCTCCATCCTTAGAAACCTTCAAGAGCAGGTTGGACAGACACTTGGCTGGGATGGTTTAGTCAGGGGTGATCCTGCCTTAAGCAAGGAACTGGACTAGACCACCTTGTGAGGTCTTCCAGCCTTACTTTCCTATGATCCTAAGGTAGAAGAAAAGATACTAGGTTCTATTGTCTGTGTGTGTGTGTGTGTGTGTGCACACGCGTGCGTGCGTGCGTGCGCAGGCAGGCACACTAACATGCTACCAAGTACAAGGCATTGGGAAATCTGGGGCCTTGTGGTCTAACACTGAGCCTTGTCACACCATCCAACCTGCCCTGGCCTGTAGCCCAACCTACAGATTGTTTGCACTGGCTCTCCATAAAAGGAGTAGTTTCTAAAGCTCTGCAGGTAGAATGTTTCTGACCACAGCTGCTTCCACCTGAACCAAAGTCCACTGATGTCAACAAAAGACTTTCCCTTGGCTCCATGGGCTTTGGACCAAGCTTTTTTGACACAGTGTTTCTTAGCATCCCATACACACATAGTGATAACTTCAAAACACAGGATATGGCTGTGATTATCCCAATATGTGATACCAATGAAAGGTGGCGGCAAACATGGGTAATTTCACGCCATGTTCTTGGGTATAGCTGCTGTCCTCCTTGCTATATACCATGTCACCAATCTTTGAAGATGGCACAAATAAATCTTCAGTGGCCACATCTACATGAGCCATTAACTTCAGAGTTGCCTAATTAGATCTTCTGTAAACATCGCAGTGTCAACACATGCAGCCCTGTTAGGCCACAGTAAACTAATCAACTCCACTGTAGGTTAGTACTTGTAAACACAAGTACTATCCTATGGCATCATTATTTAGCTCACAGCAATGCACATGTAGATGCTGAGGAGGCTGACTGGGGTACAAGGGTGCTTCAGTGGGAGGGGCTGCCTGCCCTAGTGCCCCAGCCAGCCCTTCCATAGCACATTGAGCAGGCTTAGAGCAGCCCCTGGGGTCCCCTGTCAGGTGGGGATGCTCCAACCTGGCTCAATGTGCTGCGGTCCCAGGTGCCAGATCCAGAACTTACTGTTGCATTAATATCACATGCAGAAGTACCCAGCCATTGGGATTGTGTGATTTTCAGGTCATTGCTAAAAATATTGACTTGTGCAAGGCCTTAAATCAGCCCCTGCAGAATTCTACCTCACTCAGTGTGAAGTCTCCCTTGACAACTCTCAGCCAGTTCTTAATCCATTTAACATGTGGTTTATTGAAATGGTATAGTGCTACAGGGTTTCCTTTATCAACCCAGTTTATCATCTCAAAGAATGAAATCAGGTTTGTTTGACAAGATCTATTTTCAGTGCAACCATGTTGATTAACATTCATTATGTTATCATTCTTTATTAATTGAATCACATATCAGCTTTTCCATCATGTCACCAGAACTGATGTTAGGCTACAATTTAAATATTGACGCAGTGTTCACATTCTTCCAGGTTTCTGGAACTTCCCCAGTATTCCAAGACATGAAAAATTTATATTGAAGGCCTGGAGATTTCTTCAGACAACCCTTGGGTGCAAGTTATGTGGGCCTGTTGATTTAAAAATGAGTATCCTTAGTAGGTACTATTCAATATAATCTATAGTTACTAATGGACAGGAAAATTAGTTCATCATTCCCATGTGATTAGGAATGCATCATCCTGCTTTCCTTCTCTCCCCCTGCCCCCCCCATACCAAACAGAACTATTTATTGAATATGATGCCTTTTCTATATCACTATTAGTAATTTTACTGTCTCTGGCTTGTGGGGGCCTTGTACCCATTATTAGAGTGGCTTTTGTTTCTTGTATACTTAAACTCCTTTATTGTTCATAGCCCTGCCAGCCATGGATTTTTCTCTGGTGCATTTAGCATCCCTTACACACATTCTACATTTCATAACTTATACTAGTTGCCATTCACTTTATTATTTTCCATTTGATATACATAGTTCACTAAGCATGAATATTCCTGTTTAGGCCTGTTCTCTATTTGTCCACACTGAATATAATTAGGTCACGACCAAGAGTCCCTAGTGTAGACTGTAGTAGGCCCCAAACTGTTTTATGGCAATATGGTATAGCACAGTGGGCACATCTACATGAGATGCTTTAATGCACAGTGGACTGTTCTACTGCACATTAGTGCATCATAGCAAAAAACATGCTAATGTGCAGTAGAATTAGTCTGCTGCTCATTAAGCATCACAAAAAAGTTCACCTTGGCTACTGTGCATTAGCACAGCTACTGAGCCTTTATCTAGTTACTAGATTCTAGTACCTCATATTAGAAGTACCAAACAATGCATAATGGGAAAGTTGCATTAATGAACATGTAGACACGCGCAGTGATTCTCAACCAGGATGCTGAGACACCCTGGACTGCCACCAGATTCTTTGAAGGGTGTTGCATGATGTGAGGAGATAAGCAGATAAGCTCAGTAGACAGATGCAGTGTCAGGCTTATTCCTGCATGAATGATTCCCCCACCCCAACTGCCCAGCCCTTCTGCAAGGAGGTAAACACTCTAATATATAAATTAGTTTTTAAAATTGGGCACCGCTCCACAAAAGTTATGAAGGGGTGCCTTGAGTCCCAAGAGGTAGAGAACCACTAGTATTATATATGTATTGGTTTAACCAAAGTTTGAATAAGAGCTGAGTTGGCTAAGGAAATGAGCAGGCAGAAAAATATCAAAGGTGAACGCAGATTTATAAAGCTCAAGAAAGACTGGTCAAAACAAATAGATTAATGGTTGCTTAGTATGTATTTGGTGGTTTTATGCCAGTTAGGACTAGTTGTTGCTTAAATAGAGGTTAAGGATAGAGATTCTACTCTAATTGATTTGCCTATTAAAAACACGTTAAAAGAATTCTGGGCTTTAGGAAGTGGTTTAATATCAAACCAGGCAGGAGAGTAAAAAAAACAAAAATTAGGTTCACCTTAGAATCTCTGCTCTTAAACTATGGTTCCTGAACTATGCCTTGAACTATAGTTCTTGCCGAATCGCCCATCTGCAGATGATGCAAGATGAGGACTCTTAAAAGAGAATTTTACACCTAGGTAAGAAGACCTTTTCCCCAATATTAATAACATTTTTTTTTTTAGATGAATGAACATGTAACAAATGTTAGTCATTTGCTTGATATGTCTTACCTGTACTGTTATCTATCTTATTTGTATTTTATTATCAAATTTGCTACTAAAATTGATTTGCCTTTGTTTAAGAGTGTTTGATTTTGGTGGGACTTGTTCTTCAAACCTTTCTTGATTCCCAGAATAATTCTGGGGCTCAACAATAGGAGGGTGACCATATGTCCCACTTTTCACTGGGATAGTCCCATTTTAGACACTTGTCCTGGGCATTTCACCAGTTTAGTTAAATACACACGTTTGTCCTGTTTTCAGCAGGATGCTCAGGACACATGTTTAAAATGGGATTGTCCAGCACCACATACCCTCAAGCCTACTCTCCAATATATTCAGCTGAGCATGCTGGAAAGGGTACAGAGTGGCTAATTACAGATAGGTACTACAGTGAAATTCATACTACTCCCTAGTTTGATTCAGTGGTATGGAGAAAACTTCTACCAGTCTGCCTCTTGGTGCTGGGGTGGGTGTTTTGAATGGATGTTCATCCATGTCCATTCAAAATCCTGCAGGTCTGTTATCAGTTGCTTGAAGAAACAAGTACCAGTGCCTTTAATCTGGGAGTGCAGACTCCATCCCTGACTCCCGATTCCTACCCACTCTGTCCATCATAACCAGTTGATAATTTTTCAATATTCCAATCATACAAATACATGATTATATCCACTTTCTTCTTGACAACGAACATCTCCTGTTCTTTCTGCTTGTTACTCTGATTCTTAGCACTGGGGTACAGGCAGGTAAAAGTAGGATTCCTCAAAGATCTCTTCCTGGTTTACCATGGACATTATAATGCCAACCAATAACGGCTATGCAGCATTTCAGCCATACTAGTCAATACTATATGCTGCAGGCACGTGGTGTTCCTTTGTACTAGCTGTTCACACCATTTCTTCTCGCTGCTGCTGCTGCAAAACTTCTTTCATTCTGATGGAGGTTACCATTTCTGTTGGCAACTCCTCTGTCAGTAATGAGGAATTCCACTCGTGACAGCAGAAATCTGTATGGGCATCCGCTGTATTGCATTTTAATTAGTCTAAATAAACATTGACCAATGAACCTTCACAAGACACCTAAAAAAGGAAAACCCATTCTACAGCCCCCACTTCAAAGATAGGGGCAAAATAGGAAAGAAAAGAAAAGGAATACCTGATCTCCAGAACTACATTCACTTCTCTAACCTGGGTTGCCTCTATATAAGAGGCCATTTTTTCCTTCCCCACTTACCTTAATTAGAGGTGAGCCATGCTGGAACCTTCACACCAACCTTTGGGGTGCTGGGATGGGTGTTTCAGTTAAAGCAGTGGTGATCAAACTGTTCAGCCCTATAGGCCAGGTAAACGATACAGGACCAGTCCACAGGCCGGATCTTGTGCGAAGGGTCAATCCAGACTTGGTCTATGGGTGTGATCTGGGACACTAGCACATCCCCCATACAAAGGATCCAGCTGTGAGCAAACAGTGATTCTAGCCATGGAGTGACTGCACTGGTGTGATCTGGCACATGGGGGCAATGTCATCTGGACTGAAGGGTCCCCCTGGATTCAGAGACTTGGTAGCAGCATTAATTGCCATGGCTCTGGCAGCAGTTAAAGGTGCTACCAGATTTCCAGAACAACCCTGCCACCAGATTTCCACACCCATGGGAAGCCTCACAAGCCAGATGACAAAGCAGGAAGTTGATCACCAATGGGTTAGAGGACAGTTCTGCATTTGTGAATTGTTACTCGCTGGTGATTTTTGTTTGTATTGTTCTGAACTTTTAGTAAAAGAAATGGCAGTAAGGTAGAGATGTATGCTTCCCCATCTCATTTCTGACCCAGAGTCACATATGTCCCTGGAACTATTTGTATATCTTAGGTGCGTTGAGATCCTTGGATGAGAGGCACAATAGAAAATCAAAGAACTGTCATGAGACAACAATCTAGTCATAATTAAAACTTTATTAGATTTCACTTAGAGCCTCAGTCTTAGAATAGAGACTAACCTCTAATTGTCCATAATGCATGTTATTGTATTACTGTCCATTCTGCATGTTTTACACTGCTCTCTAAATCATCTGATATGGGCCAGGACACTGGAGTAGGTAGACTATCGATCTATTCCAGTATGGCCAATCTTACAGTCCCTGTGACATTAACTGACTAATGACTAAAATTATATATGAGAGACTCCCTCTAAAAGGCAAATTGGATAAATACAGAGGCAGAACAGGATGACCTATGGAGCAAATGGAAAAGTGGTGTTACAACAGCATCCTATTGTACTCTGAGCATTCCCCAAAGGGTTGATGATAAAGTTGCTATAGCTTTTCTGTAAGTAATGCTTCTGTATCGCCTTCCACTGGACCACAGCTTTCCCTACCTGCACTGAACACATCCAACAACTGGACCTAGTGGAAAAAAGGCTTCTAACAAGCCTGAACCTCTGATATTTAGCAGATTAACATTTAATGAGGAGCTATTAATAATGAATGCAACATAATGGCCTACTTAGCCAGATTTTTCAGCAGAGCTCGAAAATAAGAGGACTGCTTTCAAAAGAATGAAGCATAGCCTCCAAGGAGAAAGCAGCTACAAAAAACAGTGTTAGGCAGCCTCACTAGTATTGGGCCAGTTTGGAGTTTTTCATCCCTTTTCCTTTAAAAATCTTTTGCATATTAGGAGGGAATATGGGCCAGTGATCAAGGCCCTAACACAGAATGCCAGAGCTCTTGAGTCCAGTTTCCAGTGCTACTAGAGATTCTTGTGTGACTTTACTTAATTTTTCTCTGTCTCCCAATAAAGTGGGATGTATCCCAGCACAGCTGATCCACTTCATTGGGCAAAACACACGTCGCCTGCTGTCCCATCTGTTGATGCTGTGGGACAATGGGCCATGTGTTATCCTAGGTGCTGAGGGGCCAAGTCCCCTCAAGCACTGAGAATCTCCGGTGTGAGTCTTCATATTTAGGGAAAATTGGGGTTCTGCCCACTTACAGAGGTGCAGTCCCAGGAAATTCTAGGGATGCATCTTTGTAAGCAGAGAAAATCCAATTTTCCCCACTTAGAGACACACTTCAGCGTTCCCAGAGATACATCCCTAAGCAGGGAGAACCTGACTTTCCCCACTTAGGGAGACACATCCTAATGATCCTAGGGGGCACGTCTCTGTAAGCAGAGAAAGCCAGGCAGGCATTTCTAAGACTTCAGGGGCTTGATCCTACACTGGAATTCTTGGGGTACACAGGACTGGGCCCCTCAGACACCTAGAACACCTGCCCGGGGTGATCCAAGCAAATAGACCACAAAGCAAATAGACATCTGCTGCAATAAAGCATGACAAGTTAATGCCACTGTTGTCATAGCCATGAGTTTTGAGCATTTGTGGCACAACAAGGGGCATGGATGTCTTTCCTTGGCCTCTGGTCCACCAGAACGATTTTTATGGCAGCACAGATATAACAAAGGCCACCTTTGTTGCAGGACCTGGCTTCCTAGGGTTCTCCCATGACTTCTGCCCCATGCCAGCTCCTTTGTCTACACTCCTTTTTTACCTCATCTGCTGCACCTTGATGTTTCTTATAGTGTATGAAGAGGCTGCCCCCAGGGTCCCAAAGTGAGCCTCCATTTCTCAGCCAAGTGGACTTCCCTATGCCCAGCCAGCTCCTGTCTTGCCCCTAGGGCAGTGGTTCCCAATCTTTTTTATACTGGGGATGGGTATGGGAGCAGGATGGGGTGCATGGAGCTGGCTGCCTCCCTCCCAGGGCTTCCCGGCTACTCAGCTTTAACTCCGCACGTGACTGCAGCAGTGGAAGCCACTCACCTGGACTGGGTAGTGGGGGTCCAAGATAGACAGGGGTATGAGTGTGGGGCTCGTGCCACAACCTGACAGCCAACCTTCATGTGGCCTGGTGGTTAGGAACCTCTGCCCTACAGCACTGAACTGTAGCTCTCTTGGTCCTATCAGTGCCTCAGGCCACTAGTCACCTTATGAGTTGTACTGATGGCCTCTATCCTCCCCTACAGCCACACAGGCCTCACATAAGTTACTCTCAGTCCACATACTAGCCTGTATAGGCTTCATCCCTCTTAACTTTGGCTGAGCAGTTGCTCTAGTTGCGGACTCCTAAGCCTAGGCCCACTTGCTCCAGCGTGACCCCTAGTCCCAGCCTCACTCTTCCAGGGCAGCAGCTCTGGCCCTCTTGACTCCGGCCTGACCCGTCTCTCACTCACATTCTCTCTCGCCCCTTACCAGGGTTTAAAACCCCAAGTGCAAAGGTACCTAGGCACATGGCCTCCAATCTTACCCTACAGCCACAATCCAGGCCTCTAGTATCAAGCTTAAATATGACACAAATACTAGCAACCGCTCCCAACTAAGAGTCTCCCCCACTCTGGATCAGTATCACCCAGCCCCGGTGATGAGTAGCTTAGGTGCTTACCTGTCTCCCTCCTGCAGCCCCACCTCCTCTCCAGACTGCCTGTCTTGCTTCAGGCACCAGGGTTATATGTCCTGAAGCACCTCCCTAGACACACAGCAGTTTCCCCTTTTTGCTTAATGGCCAGCATGCCTTTCCCTGCTGTAGCTTAGCCCAGCTGCTTGAAGCCTTTATGCTCAGATGGTTACAGCCCTCCATTCCCATCACTAAACAGAGATTAAACTTTCTTACATCACAGGTGTAAAATTAATGGCAGCCAGGTTTGCAAGGTGCTCAGAGCGGTGGTGGTCACACAAGAGAACCCATTCTAGGCAATCACTCCCAAATATAAATGACTGTCTTGTGCACACCCTTCATAGTCATTTCATTTGGATCAAATTTCCCTTGTCTGCTTATGAGAAAACTATACGGGACAGTGTTGAAAGCCTTACTAACCTCAAAATGCATATGCTACTTTCTCTTATCCTGTTACCCTGTCATAGAAGGAAATTGCATTGGTTTGACATGATTTGTTCCTGACAAATCCACATTGGCTATTTCTTATCCCCTTATCATCTTCCAGCTGCTTACAAACTGATTGTTTAATAATTTTTTCCTTCCCAGAGATTACCATTGGGCTGATTTGCCTTTTGCCCTTTGGGTACTACCTTTGCCTTTCTCCAATCTTCTGGGACCTCTGCTGTCCTCCATGAGTTGTCAGCAATTATTACTGACCGTTCAAAGATTGCTTAAGCTAGTTTCTTGAGTCCTCTAGGGTAAATCTCATCAAGCCTGTTGAATTGAGTACATCTAATCTAACTATTCTTTAAGATGTTCTTTTTCTATTCTGCATTATATACCTACCCCTTGTTGTTAATGTAGACAACATTAAGCATCTGGTCACAATTCACCTTTGCAGAAGTTGAATAAATCCATGTACTACTGGTAGTTTGTTTCCATAATAACCAAGCTGCCCCTCCAAAAAGGAAATCTTAATATATTTCTCAGGTGCTCTTGAAAAGGAAAACAATGATTGAATAACATTTTAAAAGAGAATTCGTTCTCAAGAAGATAGAAGTTGTGGGAACAATGGAGCTGCCACTGCGTGTGACAGCAATATATAATGCTCCATGGAGTATCTAATACAGCTCAGTGTATTTTAGGCAGGAAGGCAAATGCTTTCAAAAAGAGCCCTGATTTTGGTTGCCTCCATTTTTGAATAGCCAATATACAACATCAAAGGCCTGACTTGAAAAGGATGATGTGCCCACTGCTCCAGATGCAATCCCTGGGAACACTAAGCCCCCTTCCAGCATCTCCAGCTGGACTTACCAAAAATCTGCATCTGCTTTTGAAAGTGTGGCTGTACATATGTGGGGCTACGCCTGTCTTTAGATCTATGTGCCAATCTCCTTTCAATACTGGAGAATAGGTGAATGGATAATGACTTCCTTGGGCATGGCATCAGGAATGGACATACAGGAAGAAGAGCAGGTAACTGGAACAGCATGTCCCCATGCCAATCCAGAAGGGAATCTGCCTAGAATTTCTTACAGTCTCAGCCTTTGGTGAAGTACCATGGTGGCAAGTACAGGCAGAGGAGTCCTTCTTCCAACAATGAATGCCAGGAAGATACAGGAGAAGGAGAGAGCTTCAGAGCTGGTGAAGTGCAAGGGCTCTGCACAGAGGGGTCCGTCACCTGGCAGAAGGTCTAGGGGCCAGACCCCTGCTCAGGCCATGAAAGACAAGCTCCCCTGCCCCAATGGGACAGTCAGATGACAGCAGATGCTGAGGGGAGCTTTCTTTCCCCCTGGCTTCTTTCCACGGGGTTTGCCAAGGGAGCAGTTGGGCCCATAGATTGCCTTTGCTTCACTTCCTCTTTCAATCATCATAATAGCATTTGCAAGACACCTCAGAGGCCTGAGGCAAAGTGCAGTGCTGATCTGGCACTTGTTGCCACACTGTCGGAGCCATGCAAAAGCAGGAAAGGAAACTAGCAACTCTAATAACTCTGAATCTTGACCCACCCACAGGGTAATATTGTACCTTGCAAGGCTTGGACTGTCTAGATCAGACTCAAACCAGATAAGTACATAGCAGCTTTATACTGGCTTGAAATCTTTAATTATATCTTATGCATCAAATCATTCCTTTGGCAATAAGGGTTTCATCCTCCTGAGCAACACCATCATTTACTCTGACTGAACTCAGAAACATCTCGTGTCTCCCTGCTTTCTCTGCTCTTGTTGGTGCCTGACACAAAAGAGTGAGCAGCAGCTCACTGGCAGGTTCGGGGCCTGGGTCACTAAGAGGCACATTTACATTTTCTTCACCTGCCCCCCTGTGCAAACTGTACAGTTTAAAAGGACATCAGCATTAGTTTATGTTTGACTGAGCCAGGAGCTGTGGGCATTGTGAGCAAAGGATGTTTTCTGCTGTGTGATGCTTGGCCATAGCAACAAAGAGAAATGGACTGGCCTGGACTGCTCACGCAGGTGACTGATATCAGGGTTCTCTATACGTGTGGCAGGTATTGATTTCCAACTGAATTATAAGTGCAGAGTTTACATTGCTTCTTCAGTGGATCAAAGAAAAAGAATTTGCCACTTCCCCACTGAATCAGAAGAGGCAACAGCTTTCTCATGTTCACTAGTGTCCTAAATAGGAGAGTTGGTATCCATGCAGTTCAAGGGAATGATAACTGGAGGAGAGCCTATCATCTCTACTTGATTGATTCCTATCTAATTCAGGTCAATGGCACAGGAGAGTCATTGCCAGCCAATGGCTGAGCAGTAGCTTAGGTGAAATGATATACTGATCTCTGAGGTTGCTGTGGGACAGGTGCCCAGGCTACCTAATTCGTCATCAAAATGGTTAGCTCTGCTGGCAGCCTGAGAAAGTGGTCATGAGACAGAACTGTCCCTGCATCCATAGTGAAATCTCCTCAGGTCACAGCTATGACGTGACGGGGACAAGGTGAAGCATGGTCCCTCTCTGCCTGTTCTGCATCTACTGTTCAACTCCCAGTGCTGCTGAGCCATTCAGGAGGGTTTGTGTCACTTAACGAAACTAATGGCCAAGATCTGAGTATACAATGGAACGTGCTGGACTTTAGGAAAGCTGATTTCAGTGAACTCAGGCGATTAGTGAAGGACGCACTGCAGAGTAGTAGTTTTGAAATGATGGGAGCCCAAGAAGGGTGGCTGTGCCTTAAGGAA
>NW_017728943.1:38619226-38642164 GCF_001723895.1 Crocodylus porosus
CTCGATGATCTATTGAGGTCCCTTCCGACCCTAGCATCTATGAATCTATGAATCTATGAATCATTTACTGATACAAAAGTAAGGTGGCTAGTGAATCCTGAGACTTATGAAACAATGAAAACGGCCATGTGACTCCAGTTCCTTCCTGAACAATCCCATGCCTTGTTTTATTGTGCTCATATTGTAAGTCGTTCATGTTCTAGATAATGTGTATTCTGATACAGATTACAGGGCAATACATTTATGGTCACATTATCTGAAAACAAATTTGTCTTTGGGCAGAGTCACTGACAGTCTTGTACCAGGGTCACATGGAGAAAAAAATTATTTCCAGACTCCATCCACTTGTGACTCCAAAATGAGACACAACTCAAACAGACTGCGATTATAACAGCTCTTTATACTGCGACTGTCCCTCCTTTCTTGTGTGTGATTTAATTAACAGTGAATAGTTAAGGATTCTATTGTTTTAATAATTGCCACTATGTTTTAGATAAAGAGGGGCAGGTTACAACTCTGTGACCAACTGTTCCAGGCTGCCTGCAGACTCAGGCACTGCATCAATTTACATCTGGTACACATATGAAGATTATTTTCACAACAAAAAGGGCCAGATACTTCTCTTTAAAAAAAAAAAAAAAAATTGAAGCAAGATTCTTGAGCACAAGGAACAACCATTATGCTTCTAAACTGCCGCAGCCAGGACCAGTTGACTCCTGTCGTATGTGTTAGAGCAACTGTTCTCCACACCAGATATAGTTCAATAATATTCAGTGAGCTAAATAACCATGAGCTAAAGTAGGGCAGTCCAACTTTAGAGTAGCCAGGGCTTGCATACTGACCAAGGCACAGAATCTACCAGTTATGCCTCTGTCTAAATTAGCTAGTTTTTAGAAAAGTTAGGTCCATGTTAATTCTCATTCTTATATTCCTTGTTAGCAATACCAGAGCGCTCACTTTGTATCACTGGCTGTAGCTATAATACCAAACAGTTCCAGTTATAACCAGCTGTTCCCACACATGCAGGACTTTTGGAACAAAATGTTTAGTGTTAGGCTAAAAATTTCCAGGTTTGGTCATGGCCTAAGAGGGCACACCCCCATGACTGGGAATATGTGTTCCCCAAGGAGAAATAGCAGTGGCGCATATTTGTGCGGCTGCTAGTTGTCCCCAGGGATCGCCCCTACATGCATGCTCTGGTGCACAGCAAGTTACCCCAGGTGGGGTAGGGAAGACTGAGGCCAATACCTGGGCTGACCCCAGCAGCTTTACCTGGAGTCCTGGGGGCCTCCCAGAGCTTCAGCAGTAGCAATCTGGGTATGCAGAGCATGGCTCTGGCCAGCCTGGCTCTGGTTTTGGGCAGCACATGCTGCCGCCTCATGCACTGCTTTTTTCTGCCATGGTTTTTTTTGACACTGGGATCTCCTGGTGTCAAAAAATCTCCATTGTGCTGCAAGTCAGCAGCTTGACAACACCTGCATGTGTGGCACATGTGGTTTGCAGCACTGCAGATGGATCTGTGGCACCACAAACTGCACCTATGCACTTGTCTGGACACTTCCAGTGCTTTTCAAAATCTGAGGAAAATCTGTTCAGCCTGTTAAGTTACACAAGAGAAGGGAAGAACATACTTGCTGCTGCTGTAAATAAAAATAATGGCCATTTTGCACATAGAGGTAATTAAAAGGGAGAGTAGAGGGACTTTTCAACAAGCCTTTGTATGGTAGTTATAAATGACTGAAAAGATTACATTGGTGCATGCCCAATAGGCAGCTCTTAAAAATCTGCCTGTTACAGCTGCATCAGGCTTACCTGTACTAAGAGAATGGTGGACCTTTCGCTCTTCACCAGCAGCTGATTCATTTAGCAGTTGATGAGTCTGATACTGCTTCCAGCAACATGACTTGGGGCAGAATTTTGAAAGTATTTAGGTGATTAAAGTCACAGTGGCATAACTAATGGGTGGGAGGGGGTGCCTGGGGAAATAGCCCCAAACACCTTCATAGGGAGGGCTGGGGAGGGAGGCATGAAAATAACAGCAACTGGCAGCCAAGAACTTCTGCTGCCTGGGAGTGCACAAGTACACTTGTGACTAAACACGCAGAAGCCAATTTTCCCAAGAGCCCATGTGCCTAAATTCCATTGATTTCTGCCTTTAAGGACCTGTAGGTGGTATGATGCAAGATGACAGTGTCAACCAATGATTACCTCTGTGTTGCACTTCTGGGTGAAAGGTAGATGGAGTATATCCAAGGCTTTATTTCTAAATGCATAGCAGCAGATTAGGCCATTTATGCCTCAAACCCACATATAAATGCAACAGCCACATTAGCTCTGTCAGCTAATGTGGCTGCAGGGCTCACAGTGGGGCAGCGTGGTTGGCTGCAGGGCTCGCAGCAGGGAGAATGCTGCTGCAGTTGTGAGCCTCGTGAGAAGCAGGGCTCACAATGGCAGAACATATCTCAACAAGGCTCACAGTACCGGCAGCATTTTCCCCACCGCTTCCACTGCAAGCCCCACATCTTGCAAGGCTCACAGGAGGAACAGTATTCTCCCCACTGCCCCTACTACGAGCCCTGTACCTTACAAAACTGGCAGCGGGAGTAGCATTCCCAACGCTGCCCCTGCTGTGAGCCCTGCAGCCCATCTCAGCTGTGGGGCTTGCAGCATAGGCAGTGTGGGGAACACTGCCCTTTCTCTGTGCCCCATCAGGTGAAGGGTTTTTAGCTGTGGGAGCCAGTGCAGGAGGAGCCCAGGATCATGATCCTGTACTCCCTCTGCACTGGCAATAAAGCGCAATAGGATCTAATGCACGATCCCACAATTGTGCCTCCTGCCATGCATGTGTGACATGGCAGGAGGCATGATTGTGTGGTTCACAGAGTAGATCCCATTGCATCTTTACCTGGATGTGTAGTGGGGTCCTGAGGGTGTGAAATAGGAAGAGAGATAAGAAGCACCTAACAGACAGCAAAATTGCCCTAAGAAAGGTTAGCTTGATTAGTGGAACATCAAGACAGTTAAAAAAGAGACAGTCATTGATGCTTCAGGAGTAAAGAACAATGAACCATTAGGTCAACTGACATCCTCAGCAGCCTGAATAGTAATGCAATACCTGCTGCACTGTGGAGCAAGAATCAAAGCCAGGTATTTCTATCCCAGGCAGAAAATCAGCTTTCCAATTAATACATGCACCTCATTTTTGGGCTGCTGATTTTGGAGAAAAGGTATGTGTTGTATGTAAGAAAATATGGTACTGTGTGAAAGCTGAAATGAATTTTCCTGTCAAGTTAGGATTATTTTTAAATAACTAGGAACTATAGCTTTATTGTGGGTTGGCAACGACATCACCCTCATCAAATAAAGACCTGAGTTAATAGCTGATAGATCCTGTCTAAGAGAACAATTTCTTGCACTTGCAAAGAGGTGAATTCAGCCTGGTTATATTTTCTCAGCTCTGACTTCTGTGATCCAGTATTTCCTTCCCTGAAGCATCCTTCTGAAACTCAATTGATGGAAAGTGGAAGCGACGAAACAGGAAGAGCACTGTCTGGCCTGAATCCCAGGTATTGCTTGTTTTTTTCCTGACAAGCTGGGGAAAGGCCGCCATCTGCTGTCGTACATGGTGATTGCTGGACATTAAATGGGCAGTCAAGTCCTCAGCATAAAAGAAATGTATGCTGATCCCCATCTGCTTGATTTCCTTGTACTTCTGGTTTAAAAGACAGGTGCTCTGTTTTCAGAATAAAATAGTGAGAGAGAAAACTAGCATTGTGTACATGTTGAGGGTGAACAGACTCAGCTCCTGCAGAGGGCAAATGGAAAGCCTGTCATGAGAAGTTTAGAGTTTGTTAGCCATGTTGGTCTGAAATCAGGCAGAAGACTGGGTAGGGGACACCTTAGCGACAAACTGGTCCAGAGAAGCATGAGCTTTTGTAGGCAAAAGACTTGCTCAGATGCTGGTCTGATGCTACCTGAGATTAGAAGACAGATGCACCACTTCTTCTCTTTGTCTCCCAGTATACGTCCTTTAAATTCATCTAAATATCTCAGATACTTTGCTATCACCCAAGAAGTCTGGTAGAGTTAAGAAATGAACTCAAGTCTCTGACATCACCAGCTACTAACGTACTTACTAGACCCCCTATCTCTTCCTTAAGCCATAACATAATTTTTTAATGTGCTCTCTCTCCCATGTTTCCCCCAGGTATATTCCATTGTAATGGGCATTTCAGAGGTGAGGGGATTTTAATGGGCATTTGGCAGGTGAGGAAGGCAATCTTAGTAGATGAGAGTGAGGAAGGGATAATATGTGAGTAGCAGGAAGGCCAAACAAGAGAAAGTTCCAGTGACCAAGGCAAGCTGTGGCCATGGTTTGGACAAAGGCCTAAAATACTAAGTAGGGCAAAACACCCTTTCTTCTTACCCTGGCTTGGCGAGATTGAGCTCCTCGCTTTTCTTTCCTGCCCCTCAAGAGTCTGGTGTAGCAAGAGCTCCATCTCCTGTTAGGCTCCATTTCTCCTCTCGTGGTTTCATATGGAGCAACAGCTCCTAACCCCAGATCAACTCCTAGGATGTGTCAGAAACTCTGGCCAGGTTTTGCCTGTCTGCAGCTTGAGGTGCAGTTTCCCCAAACCCCTGCACTTATCTTCTTGAAACTTGGAAGACTTTGTGGCCTCAGCAGGGGCCACCACCCCTGCAGTTTTAACCCCGCTGTGGCTTAACACGTACACGTGACATGAGTTTTGCTTTCAAGAATTTGTGGTGCAGTTCCCCCCAAACCCTTGCATCGATCTTCTTGAAACTTGGCAGGGTTCATGTTCTCAGCAGAGGCTACCACCCCGGCAAGGTTCTTCCAAATCAGACAAAAAACAACAAAGGTATAGATATTTCAATGACTCCCAATTATACCCTATGGCTGGATCTCTGAAGCAGCTCCAAAGCTTTTCCGAAGTGGTTCGGAAGCTCCAAACCGCTTCGGAAAGCCTAGAAAAGCTAGTGCTTTGATCCAGACATGCTGCTTCAGCACCCGAAGTGTCCAAATCTTCTCCAGATCCAAAGCACGATCCAAGCCCTCACACAACCCTAAAAGAAGGGCACTTGAGATCAGTAATGGCAAAGCCAGCTGGCTGGCATTCTTGGATTTCTTACAGACATCAATAAGCAAAACAGGAAGAAATGGAGGCACTTAAGCAGTTTCACAGTTTTATACATCTGAGACTGTTTCTTCTGTTTACATTAATATTCTCTGGGATTAAGACTACACCTATCTCTGCAATGTACCACAATGGGGCACCCCATTATAAGCAGGCGATTTAAACACTGTTTTGAAACAGATAAACAAACTATGGACACGTGGAAGGAAAACAGAGCCAGAGATGTTCCCAAGAGCTTATGGAATTGAGTGATGGGCAAGATGGTGCATACAACAACGGAAAGAGATAAAAGTGGAGAGAACTTGGAAGGTAAAATAAGTGGCTTGATTTTGGCCATATTTTACTTGAGTTAGTGGAGGTCTATCAAGAAAGGTCTCCTGCAGAGATGGTCAGATGTATGGAATAGAACTAATGTTACTGGCCAAGAATTGGAAGGTAGATTTTTGAGTCACCTCCAAAGAGGTGATGGTTGAATCTGGTAACCTTTACATCCCCCAATGATAAGGTACAGACATCCCTAAGGACAATGAGAAAATAACTTCCACATGAGATCCTGAAGAAGCATAGGAGAAGATCTATGGTCAAAAAGGGGATAGTCCTATTTAGCACCTGAATCTATACTGAGAGGCTGCATATCATGTTCACTATGTTTCACCATACTTTCACAGCTGGAATCTCTTTCTTTACTTCAGGACTGAAAAATTCCCAGAAAAAGACCCATTACACTGATTTTTTTAATTTTAAAAATACACCATGGCACTGCCTGTGTTCATACTTGATGATATTGGAGCTGTTACTCTGAACTGACCATTCTTTGTTTTTCAGCCCTGAAACTTAATAGACACCCTTCCTTTTATTCTGATTAGGCTTGTTGATAAATGAATTCAGAGAGCTCTGTGCTCAACAAAACCAAACAGAAAGAGATCACAATATGACAACCAGACAACCTGGTAACTGAAGTATTCGATTACACTGTTAGACAATATTGCCATCCAATAAAATGCATACATTTTAAATACAGAACTTAATCTTTTTACTATTATTATTCTGTAAAACCAATAAGTTGTACAGTGCAAAAGAACATTTTAATAGGAGCATTTTTAACCAAAAATATAGCTGTACCTTGTCTAATATGCCAAGGAGTAAATTGTTTGACAAAACAAGTAAGAAATAAGCCAGTGTTCTATTTTTTATTATTATTACTATTTTGTTCCAAGAGACCACTGTAAACCCTCAATATTTCCTGTTAGTCTCCAAGCACCCTTTTCATCAAACTTTTAATTGTGAATGCTAAACAGATGAAGGGGGCATGGCGCAATCTATGGACCATTTACTAGAGGGTTGCAGACCACCAGAGATCCATACACCATAGCACCATACTTAGGGAACTGCTGCCTTACTGCTACTTCATATACAGAGGACTAAGTGCAGCTCAATTTGTGAGCAACTGGGGCAACTGGATACTCTTATTTTAAGGACAAGATGTGGTTTAGCAAGGTTATTGCTTCATTTATATTAAAACTGACTTGTAAGAATTATTCTGTTGTGACCTACTCAGTGATCCCCACCCCAAGTCCTGCCACTTCTTATAGAAGTTCTTCCAAGCCAATGGTTGTTCTCAGAGCTGATCTAGATATGCAACCTCCTTTCTGAGATGGAGTTACAAGCACTGCACACAACAGTCCAGGTCAGGCTGCCCAGTTATTGCTTATTATTATTTTCCAAACATGCCTTCTACATGGTTGTGACCACTATACTTTATTCTTGAGGCTTCCAGCACTCCAGTGGGGAGAGCCACACATGGAGACATAGAGCCAGCCCAGCCTGGCACTATACTTTAGCTACTGACATCTAACAGTATCTAAGATTGTCCAAAGCTCAGTAAAAGTATATTGGCATTCCCATACTGGGCGCATCTACACATGCTCCCACAGCGCCATTGTTACTACACCACATTTTGTACTTCCTTTTGGAAGTTGTAAATGACAGTGCAGTAATAGCCTGTACACTAGCAGGGAGTCACAAAGGATGGGGTTGCTCTCTGCCTCCAGCCCCAGTGCTTTGCAGCTCCCTGCTCCCCACAGGAGCTGGGAGCTGAGCTGTACCAAGATTGGAGAGCTCGCTACTTCCCTGCTGAGCCAGGAGCTTGCCAGTAAATGTCCCACTTATGGGGTAGCTGAGTTGAGCTGCCAGCAAGTCCCCTGCTAGGCAGGACATCCCTGCCCAGAAGGGGGCTGGCTGAGACCTGTACCAGTCCTGGGGCTGCTGCCAGCAGGGCCCTGGCTAGGCAAGAAATCCCTGTCTAGCCAGTGGCTCGCTGGCAGCTGCCTCAGGAGGACAGCTCCTGGCAAGCCCCACGGGATATGAGGCTCACTGGCAGCTGTGTATCCCTATGTGCTGGGAGAGCTCTGTTGGCTGCAGTGGCAGCTGTCTCTCAGCCCCATGCACATCAGGATCTCTCCTGATGTGCACAGGGACAGGAGACAGCTGCTGCTGCAGCTGGTAGAGCTCTTTTGGCCCTGTGTGCATCAGAACTAGCCCCTGTGCTGCCTGCCAGTCCTGCCCGCCCCGCTAGCACTCTAGGGGAGCCTAGAGCTCCCCCTGGCTGCTGAAGAGGGGCAGGGCAGGAGCAGTCCTGTACCGGGTTGCTCCTATTGGCCACATCCACAAAAGCACGCACCGTAGTAGGCATCTCACATGTGAGAAAAATCTCCCTACACTGCATATTTGCAGTGCAGACTCTAAATTTGATACTGGGGAATCCTGGTATAACAAAAAATGCTGCCTCAGCATGCTGGAAAAAATAGAAGTGAGGCATGACTCACAGCAGCGGCTCCAGAGCTGGCTGGGACCCAGACTCTGTCCTGGCTTGCTCTAGAGCCTGCCTGGCACCCAGGGTCTGACCTGGGCCCAAGCACAGCAGCAGGACTAGATAGGCTCCCTTGCAGCCATGCATGGGAGCCCCTCACTCCCCCCAGTGCTAGCGGCAGTCCCTCTGGGTGCTCTGCCAGTGGCTGGCAGAGCTCCTCGGCAGTGCGCAGTTCCAACTGAATCCTGGGAGCTGCACGTGGCAACAGGAAACCAGCCTAGCCCAGCCTGCTAGACCAGGCTGGCTCTGTGCTGCCACATGGAGCTCCTGGCACTGCAGGCAGGATCCGTGCACCATTGGGCCCCTGTGGGACTTTCAGCACTCCAGCAGGGAGCTGCACATGGAGACACAGAGCCTGGCAGTACACACTCCCAGCTGCTATGCCAGGAGCCCCATGTGGCAGCATTGAGCCTGCCTGTCCCAATGACATGTGCACCATGAGCCACAGGGAGCTGTGCATCATCGGGCTGGGCAGGCTCCATGCCACCACATGCAGCTCCACTGGAGTGCTGGAAGCCTCACGTGGAAGCATGGAGCTGGCCTAGCCTGGCCCAATGGTGCACAGCTCCCACCTGCAGTGCTGTTAGCTTCATGTGCTGTCATGGAGCCAGCTGGTCTTGTCTGAAGGTGCATGAGCAGGTTGCACGCTGCCACGTGCAGCCCCAGGACTCAGCTGGAGCCATGCACCACCAGGGGGTCTCTGCCTGCCATGGACCATGAATACCCTGAGAGTCCCCTGCCTGCTGCTGCTACCACTGGAGGCAGGGGCTGTGCACCATGGGGTGTGGGGCATGTGCTGGGGCCTCTCCCCCTTGCCAACACTCCCCCCCATACATACTCCCACACCAAACTGCCCACAAACCCCACACCTGCCCATACATATCCCCATACTCATCCACAAAATCCATACCAACATCCCCCCTACAAAGCCCACACACTCCCACACCCCCATAAGATTATATCACATTAACAGCATGTGTAGACATGCCCTGTAAGATGTACTCATAGTTTAATTTTTCCCTCCAATGTACCGTACTTTTCATAGTAAACTGATCCCCTCCCAGTAACCAAACCTTTCTAAACTCACCACACCCACTTCCCCAATATTAATCTACTAAATCTGCCATCAAGCACTTAGCAGAAATGCTGTGATTCCTCTTTCATTCTCTGTACTCATTTATCAGATATGAAATTACGCAAAATATATATGAATAATAGAAATGGACATAACATGCAGATTCTCAGGGGTTACATTTACATAATTTTTGTTCACAGCATTTTAATTGTCATGGATTTTTTTTAATGTAGAATTATTTCAAATTGGAATTCCAGGTTCTGATTGCCCCTACTCTTAAAATCTTTATACACTGGTCCTCTCCCCAAAAGCTACCCACTTTTGGAACAACACTGCAGCAGTTCTATTGCACATAGGGACTTTTGGCACTACAATAGACAGAATGCAGCTTTCACCCAGGAGAAATTATGACAATAGCATTTTTACATCAGCAAAGCAATGTATAGGCCAGGCAACACCGAGTCACATTCTCAGAGGAGCTCTATGTGACCTTGGGCAACCTGCATGTGGGGTGTCAGGATAACTAGAAATTCCAACTGAAAGAATTACCATAAAAAAGATGTTAAATGAATCTAAGCTGTGGTCCAAAAGACAGGAAAAAAACCCTCATCAAATTAAATCTGGTTTGCTGATTCCCAATTTTCATGCCAACCTTTTGTTAAAGAAATTTGACCATGCTGCTTATGTTACTTTTATCTGCAAAGGAGAACTATTCTTAGGACTGGTAATAGATTGCACAAATACCAGTTGACAGAAATAGCCAATCAATGTCCCTAGATCTTTGATGCTGTCTGGAAGTATATCCTCCTCCAAGACACTAGAAGTCACTCATTTAATAGTTATGCCATCTATGGAGGGAGAAATATTCTTGTTTTGATGGGATTGGTTGCTGCTGCTGAAGTCTTTACTCAAATAATGCATGGACAGAAAAGCAAGCAAATTAAAAACAATGCATAATCACTTTAATAACATAACATAATTGCAAGGTGGTCTGTGCACTTACTTGTACATTCTTCACTCCAAGTTGTTGCTGAACAATGTGCTAAAAGTGCTCCATGCAATATGTCATGGGTGAGGTTAGTCCATGACAGCCATCCACAGGTACGCAACATCCCCCATTCAGGAGAAGGCTGAACACAGGCCAGATAAGGAACCAACTAGCACATTTGATAAGCAGTGTCAAGCTGCATATCAGATAGTATATTATTACATTCTACAAATATGACTTAAACTTTCATTTATTTTAACACAGGTATGTGGTTTCTGCAGTTATTATGAAAATGTAACAAAGCATTAAAGGCAGCTAATTAAAAGAAAATGTCAATGAAGTATAATATAGAGATTAATGATAAACTATTAAGAATTTTTCTCTGAGTAGTCAAGAGGAATATTTTCCTTGGAATTGAAAGAAATGAAGCAGTGACTAAAAGTTCACACAAGGACAAGGCTTTCCTATACATATTTGACTGGATTAGTCACCATGAAGCTCTAATTAAAGGAAACCTAATAGAAATAGGAAGCTCTGTACTCACCCTATTTAGTACCCATCTTCTCTAAATTTAGGGTCAAGGCCTGATTCAGTCATGTGCTACTGAAATGGTACAAAATGACCTTTCAAAACAGCCCTAAATGGGCAGCTGGGACTTCCCCTGGAATGGGAAAATCCTCCACTTTCATCAGGTTGCCATAATTTCCTACTGTTATGTTGACATAGTTGGTGGGCTAGGGCAAGAAATTTCTCAGGGGGGATGCAAGAGCACCAGCAATGGAAGCTTGGGAAATGGTCTTTCCAAGCATTATAAGTCAACACACATTAATGAAAGTGCTTTACCAGTCCATCACCAGCCCTTGGTGCAAGAGGCAAAAAAGGGGGTTTACAACTTAAAGACTAGCAACAACAAGAAAACAGGATAACAACAGAATGCAACAAGCTGGCCCAGCAAGTGTGTGTCTCCCCCGCCCCCCATTCCATTTCTGATTTCCATCACCAAGCGGATCTCAGCTAAAAACACTGCCAGGTGGTAAATCTTTTGAACTCTGCTACACAGAATATTTCAGATATGACAAAAAATAGTGATCACATCCCAGTTCCCGGAGGCTTCATTGTACCCACAGACATTTAGATCCAACCTCTCATTCTAATATTGATGGAGCTGCGTCTCAAGGTGATGTCAGGACTCAGTTTTTTTTAATGAAAAGGAGTGGTAATCAGACAGCATGCAGAATATTCTTAGTTACTAGAAAAACAAATAACTTGAACAATAATACATTCCTAGATTAATGACTCATTTCAGATCTATCATGAACTTCAAAGGAACTAGGCCCATGAATAAAATATGCACAAGCTTGAGTGTGTGGGCGATCAGGGGCTAATTGTGACAGCCAGTCATGCAACTGCACTGTATTAAAGATCCCTCATCTACATAACTGTGTCACTCTGAGAATTATAAGACAGGTAGCCTGAAGTAGACTCTACTTTCATTTCTAGACTAAACCCACAATCCCCTCAATGAGAGTGTCAGACTTCTATATGTGCCCTTTGAATACTGAAATGGTTGCTGGGAACTAATGGCCAGATCCAAAGGAGGATTCAAGGACATAAAAACAGGGCTTAGGCAGACTTTAACCACCTCAGTCCAAAATGGTGATGCAGAAACTATTCAGCAGCCACCTGGAGGTGCTTATGCTTAGGGTGAAAAATGTTTGGTGACAAATGAAGCAGAAGTCCCAGATTGGTGCCATCTCACCCACAGGTGCCTGGCCTGGCTCCCCTGATTAGTGGTTGCGGGGTGGGCTGGGTTGAACACTGCTTTTCCTGCCTGGGGTAGGGATCAGCTGGGGTGAGGCAGAGCTGGGGCTGGGTTGGACAGGGCCAGGGCTGGTGCTGGGCTCCAGCATGGGGCAAGCTGGGAAGGCCACATGCCACCAGCAGCCTTGTATTCTGTTGCTGTGGCTGCTGCCAAGGCCTGGGCTGTACATGGTGGCCCTGGGAAGCTGCCAGCAGCAGGGGAGTGAGGTACCGTGTGGCCACACAGTGAGGGCTGGCAGAGGGGCCACTCCCAGCTGGGTCCAGCCTCTGTGCATAGGGGATGGAGCCCAGCCATGGACCCTTCACCTTGCCTGGCCCTTCCTCATTCTGCCATCAGGGTTCCTGAGCTGTGGGGTTGGAGCTGGGAGAGTTCAACGCCCTTGTGCGTAAATGCACTGGACAGGACCCGTGCTGCCACCCTCCACAAGTGGATGCTTATATATGTGTCCATGTGGGGAGGGGAGTGAAGAAGCATGGGGGAGGGCGCATGGGAGCGCATGCCCCCACCTCTGTCCCAGATTTCTTTACCCCCATCCCAGATTTCCATAAAAATAATATGGTCACCTTACCTATGCTTACTAAGCCCCTCTGGTTTTGGCCTTAAAGTTCCCATGATGCTTGCAGGTCTGCCTTCTGGGCATGCTCAAAACTTCCCCGGTCTGAGCAGGAAGACACTTAGGTCCAACCTAAGCCCCATTGGGATGTGGAACGTAGGTGGAGTGGTACCTATGTCCCTTATGTTTCTCAGGGCTAACCCAGTGCATGTTGGCCACATGACTGTTCAGCATCAAGCAGAGCTGCTGCTGGTTCCAGGCCAGTGCTGGTGCCCACCTTTCAGGCAACTGCCTCACAATTAAAGCATGCACCCCCCGAGGTGCTCACCTAATCTGAGATAATTCAAAACCATCCCACCCCACCCTGAGCTTGACCTAGCCACCAATTCAGCGCGTTAGGCTGTGTAAAAACATCCTCCTCACTTCCTGTTGAAACCAACCTACTGAGCTACAAAAAATGCAAGATCTTGGGCACTTTTACACATGCTCCAAAGCTGGGAGGGTGGTGCTTTAATTAGAGCGGCTCCACAAGTCTATTGCAATGCACTGGAATTCCAGCGCATTGGAACAGCTTTGGTGTTTGGACATAGGTGCCCAGGATCTCTTTTGTTCACTACAAGTAAGAGGCAGCATGATTTTTAGGCCTGGCAGTAAAGGCTCTCACCTGGAAGGGGGATTTCCAGGTACCAATCTCTGGTTTCAGGATTATTTCTGTTTCTTATCCAATGACCATTTAATGTAAAACGCATAAAACAGTCCAGGGAGCAGGAACAAGAATGCCCCATCCCCAACTGAATGTACTAACCATAGATACTAACTTTTGTTTTTTGCCAGTGGGTTATTTTTTGCAGGGAGGGGTGTTGCATTCCCATGCTGAGCCCTGCACATGCCCAAAAGAGGCAGCATGTTACTTCAACCCAGCTTACCCGATGTGGCTTGTGGGTGCTGAGCACCCGCTAATTTTTTTCAGTGGGTGCCTGAGCCCCAGAGCACCCATGGAGTCGGCACCTATGGTACTAGTGTGTAAGCTACAAAATCATGTTCCCTCCTGCTTGTTCTTCTCCTGGCTCCATGACTGTGTCATGAAGCCAAATAATCTTTCAGCTCTTATATAAAAGGTGGGCAGCAGTGTGACCTTCTCCTCCACCTTCCTTTTAATAAGAGTGAGCCCCACTCAGTCCTTTCAAAGAGCACTTCTAGTTGCCTCTGCTCAGGAGAGGACTCCAGAACTTAAGTGAAGAGGGTATCTTGTATTCAGCCCTGACTCAGATGCCTGAGATCCAGAGAGGTGTGGCACTTTAGACACACCACTCTCCTGAGCATTCACTGTTGGCTAGCCCGAGACTGCTCCCGGTTTAATGTGCATATTGTTTTGTACTGTCCTTCTCCTTCTTCCCTCTCTGTATGCACTGTACAGAGAAACTAGGTCCCTACCACTGGGCTTTTGATTCCACTCTAAGAGTCAGGGCCCTAAAACTTATATGTTGTACCGCCTAACTTGAAGGGCCCTGCGTACTTTCTCAGATGAGACTTTAAAAGATTTCTGCCAGGTAATACAAAAGATTATATGAAAATATTGTGGGGAGAGAAATTCCTGTAGGTCTGTAACAAGTACTTAATATTGATCTTTGTTTACCATTTTCTTTACTCAGACATGCCTGTTTTATCTAGGTTGAGGTGGAGCTCACTTAAATATTAGGGACAATATGGATGGTATTTTCAAGGGGAATTTATTTTTTATCTTCTACAGAGTGAACTGGGGAGGTGCACTTAGTGCCTGAGTAGTTGCTAATGGACCAACATAGGGCACATCTACACATGCAAATCATTTGGGAACAGTTCACTCTTGAGTAAACTACTCAAAAGTAAACTCTCCCCGGCACATGTCTACACATGCAGGGCCATGGGAGCAGATTTGCTGCTCCTAGCAACAGACTGCTCCCACTCCCAGCAGCCCTGCAGCTGGCCCTTTCAACAACCGGGGGGTGTCTAGGCTCCCCCTGGGTGTTAGCCCAGAGGCCAGGAGACAGCTGTGTCCTGGCAGGAGTTGGGATATTTCTTCCTGCTCCCAGGAACTGCCTGCTGCCAGGGGGGGAGGGAAGCAGCAGGGCTCCAGCACTGGAGCCCAGGCAAGGACAAAATCCCCCTACCTTGGCAGCAGGAAGCTCTCTGACCCCACTCCATGATCGTGGGGCTCAGACTGGGAGATCCTTATCTCCCAGTGCCAGCTTCAATGTCACAGGGCCGGTGCTGGGAGAGAAGAATCTCCCAGTCCAGGTCCCAAGACTGAGAGACTCAAGCTGGGAGATAAGGATCTCCCACCCCCTGCCCCACAATTGCAGAGTGGGGACTGGAGGCTCCCTGTTGCCAGGGCAGGGGGACATTGACCCTGCCCGGACTCTGGTGGTGAAGCCCGCCCTGGCAGCAGGCAGCTCCCAGGAACAAGGAGAAATCTCTTGCACCCTGCTGCCCGGGAGCACGTTTGCTCCCTGTCAGGCAGCTACGCATGTGCTACTGTACAGTAAGCAATCTCGAGTAAATTTGCTACTTGCATTCACGGGTAGCAAATTTCTTCATGGTTAGAGCCAATTACTGTGCAATAAGTGTCTGTGTGTGTAGACGTGGATGCTTACTGTGCAGTAATTAGCTCTACTAAGCAGTGAAGTGTCTTATGCAGACATGCCCACAGTGTGCAGACTTTCCTTCAAAACAGTGTCAGAAGAGGAAGCGGTGGGACAAAAGAAGGCCGTCTCAGCATACTGGACACACGCTGTCTCAAATGATATTTCTTTTTCTAGTTGCAAAATTATGGTTCTTTGAATTCATCAAACATTCTAGTCATGTCTCATTATGCAGCAACATGAAAAGGAAGGGCTGATTAGCTTTCCTTTTTTAATTACAATGGTGAATCTTTTAATCAAATACCTTTTTAGCATAGATAACCATTTTAAACAAGTTATCCTGGTAAACATCCTAACTAGATCCCCAGGAAAGCCTACCACCTATAAAAACAGTCAAGCACAGATTTTGTTTCCAGCTGTGAATTTAAACTGCTGACCTAAAATGCAACAGAAGCAATACCAACAAAATAAACCCTCACAAAATGCCAAAACTTCAACTTCAACATTTGTTGTAAAAGTTATTCTCTTCAATGTGTTCAGGATGTTTTCATCAAAAGTACGTTACTTAATATCTGCAACAATTACATGTGGGTATTCACTTGCAGAATTCTCCCTTCTCTGACTGCTATGTGAAACAAAAATTGTTTCAGACTTATCTCACTGTGAATTCAACCTATTATCTCAAAATCACTATTATTTCTGAACCATCCAATCACAAATCACCACAAATGAAGATACTTAGCTGACAATTTTGTTCATGAGGTAGGCGCAATAGAATTGAATGTGCTCCTATGCAATTATAGAGTTGAAAGCACTGATAGCAACAGAACATTTTTCTCCTAATAAATCAAGTCCAAATAATTCTTAACATAGCAGGGTGAAAGATGTGCAGTTTTGTAGGCTAACAACCTATCACCACACTTGAAATCAGTTCTTACTTATGGATTAACCAGTAATAAGTTTATTCACCCCTGCCAGATAAACAAGTTTGTTTGTGGTATTATTCATGCCAGATGGGGAAGTGAGACTGCAGCATGGGCAGTCTGAGAACATTCATTAGTATTCCACAGCAACAACCAATATTTTGGAACCTAGTATAAGGTGGATGGGCAGCACTAGTTCAGATGCATTGTGGCCAGGAAGCATGGAGGTGAGCAGTGGCACTAAAATAGGCATAACTGCACCTGTGCTCCCAAAGATGCATGTAAAAGTCATCCCTTTCTTCCCTTGGTCCTGCAGTAGCTCCTAATGGACTCTGTTTTACAGCTGTTTTCCTTTTCTTCCACATTCCAAGCCCCACAAAGTCACTGCATGACATGCTCCTTACTAAGGGGAATATGATTTTGTGATGAGCAGGAAAATGGAAAAGAAGACTAAGTACAAAACATGAAGGGCATACAAAGTTAGAAAGCAAGAGGGGATAAGAGGAATACCAGAAAAAGGATAAATGATACAAGAAAAGTAAAGGGGTAAGGATATATGATAGAGAGAGGGAGAGGTAATGGAGAGCGAGACTGAAAAAAGCAAGATGTTGCCAGTAATGTGGTCTAGAGCAGACTGTGTAGTTAGGTGTAACAGGGGAGGTCAGGATTCTATCTGCCAAGTCATGGAAAAGGGAGGGCTCAAAAAGCATTCAAAACTTACCAAAAAACAAAAAGTATGTTTTGTAAAATGTCTATTAATTTGCATGTGCAGTTAAGGACCTGTGGGGAACAAAAAATGAGTACTTCCCACACAAACAGCTGTGAACTACTAGAGGAACCTGACCCAATAAATTCCATTGTTCTGTACACAAGCCCTGATTCAGCAGAGTGCTAAAGTAAATGCTTAATTTTACACATGTAAGTCCTATTTGAAGTCAGCTCCATAATATGCAATATATGTAAGGTAAAATTGCTGCTACAAAGTATCATTCACTAAGGCTTCTTTGATGGATATAGGGCTGCCCTAAAAAGTATGAATACTATATATTGGCCTAGTTATTGGGATGCTTTTTTATCTGTCTCTTTTAATTTAACCCAGCAAGAATCTGTCTGGAAAAAAGCAGGCAGGAAGGAAAGAATAGCTCAAGATGAACTACACATAACAAATGTCTGAGAATTGTTTAGAGACAGTATCAGAGCTACTGGCTATGTGGACCCTTTCTTAATCTACTGATTATCCTATGGACCTGTTTTTTGACCGGAAGGGTGAAAGCCCAGGAACAAAGAACATAACTGCAGTGCAAGGGTTAAGAGTGACTCTTTCAAGAGAGAAAATACAGTTGTTTACAGGAATCAGACTGAAAGAAAGGTGCTTTGGAGAGTAGAGGTCTGAAAAAAATAAGATCTGCCAAGGTTACTATCAGGAAATGGCAAGAGCTTAGTTAAAACAGACGTGAGCACAGACTGTTTTACATTCCTTTTACTCTTTGTTCTGGCGGTTTTAAGATACTTAAAATACTTTGGTTTTAAGAGAACTGTCTGGTCATTGTATACTGCTGGTCACAGATTCCTGGAGAGAAGAACCACAGGCATCCAAACTCAGCTGAACCTCTAGAGTAGACCCATATAACTTTGGTTGCTGTATTACAAGGCCTAAAGTTGGGGAACTATGAAATTCTACACCAGAGACAGGTATGGGGGCAAAGTTTGAAATTTCTGGGAACACATTTAGAAACCACAGAGGGATGTCTAGCCCTATGCCTCTGACAGATCCAAAATAGTATTGGGATCTACACCTGATGTAGACGGGCGTGTGCATATAAGGGACCTCATTTGTGACATCTCAAAGCTGTTTACAATGCCACAAACTGCATGCAGCACATGTGCACCTGGTTGCTGCTCTGCTAATTTGCAGCCTGGCACCAAAATTTGACACTGGGTGTGGTACATGCTGGTGTGGTACATGCAGCAGCAGCATGAGCTGCTAAAATGAGCTTGGCTGCCCTGCGCCATGCTCTGGTTGACAGCCAGGTGCCATGCAGCAAGATCAGCACCACTGCTGCCCTGGGAGGCAAAACAAAAATATAAAATGCATTCTCCTTTGTACAGTAACATAAATAAAATAATAATATCTCAGCCCAGGGGTGTGTAGGAGAACACGTATTTGCCTTCCCATATTTTTTTGTGTTCTTTATGCCTAGATCTCTTTTCCTGTTTTTCTGCTTCTATACCTTTTCTTTATTGTGCAGAGCACAAAATCCTACTCAGTTTTCCTCCACAATTGTTATGAAGTCAATCTGTATGCATCACTCATCTTCTGTTGCTGATAGTTATAGTATATAGGACAAATGAAGGGCTAGGGGCTGTAGTGTACCTCCCCATCAAAGTGTATCCTGAGCAAAAGAAATACCAATCAGAAGAAATGTGGAATACCGATCAGGATTCATAGCAGAGTGAATGGCAGGTGCATAATTTACATGCATTTTCAAAGAAGCAACGTAATAATTGGGCACAATTCACATGCATTTTCAAAGAAGCAACCTAAGAATTGTTGTGGTTCTTAAATATTTGACCTTGGTGACCTTGACATTTTTGCTTCTTGAATTTACTGACCCTAAGCCTACCAAATAATTTGGGGTGGGCAGTTATTTTGGGTGGAGGGCTGCTTACTAAGTTTTGGCAAACCATTGAGGGCCACACAACAGGCAGCTAGGGGAAGATAAATATTAACTTTCTAAATTTTTAGGGGCCCCGCAGGCTGGATAGAATGGCCTGGCGGGTCACATCTGGCCCGCAAGCCGTATTTTGCCCACCCCCTATTTATACCCAAGGGAGCTCTTGGACTAAAGAATCTGTCTACATTTGCTACAGAGAATGTTACAAATGTTTTAAACTTGTTTGTGACCACACATGGTGGATGGGGTAAACTACCTTAGAGCTTCCCTGTGTAAAGAAATGTACTGACATAATCATACCGGAAGAAGTGTTCAAATGGGGAGCTCTACCTGTACAACTATAGCAGTATAATTATACTGGTAAAAGCCCACATGTAGATAAGCTCCTGGAATATCTCTGCTTCAGTTTAGATCTTTACAGTCATTCTACTGCCTGTTCTAAAATGGTTGTAAACCTGTTCATAATAGACAGTCAAACTATGTTACAATCCAATCTGGTGACAACACAGTATAAATCAAAGTTGTCCACAAGTATAGTTTCAGATGTTTAAAAAGTTATTGTTATGCTGAAAGATGTTAATGGCTGTAATAATTGGGAATCTTTAATAAAAAGACAGTCACACATCTTGCTAAAACCAGTGAGTACGCCAAGTGCTGTCTTTCAAACCCAACAGAAGGAACAGTTTACTCAGTGAAACAGTAGACCAGAACTGTCCCAGCTAGCGGCCCAATAGACAGGCATAGCAATGCGGCATGTGGCTCCACACACAACTGTGGCACCACATACTGTATGTTCAGGTGTTCTCTGTGCTGCAAGGGAACAGCACAGAGGGTTTTTTTGATCTGTGGATATCCGGGGTCAAAAAAACCTGCGGAACTGCCAGCTAGGCTCTGCACAGCAGAATTGCCACTGCTGCAGCCCCAGGAGGTCCCCAGGACCCCAGGCATGGCTGTTAAGGCCTGCCTAGTGCTGCCCCCAGCCTCCCTTATTCCATCTGGGGTAACTTGCCATGCATCAGAGCGTGCATGACAGGCATTCCCTGGGGACAACTAGCAGCAGCTCAAGGTGTCCTGCTGCTAGTTGTCCCCAGGGAACCAAGCATCTATGCACATCTGGATGCAGCCATAAAAGCTACTGCCTAAGGCACAAAGGTTCATGGGCAAGCCCAAGCAGAACTGGCCTAGGCAGATTAAGGGCATGACTGTGGGTGCATTTAGAGCCATTTCAAAAGGTGAAGTTCAAGAGGGCAGCAGCTGTCATGTGTAAACAAGCTGAGAATGATTTAAGCTGAGAATGATTTAAGTGGAACAAAACTGCTCCAACTTTAAAAGAAGCAATATCACTTTTTCCTGTCTTCTGCCTAACTTCAGAGTAAGAGGGCTAACTGTCTCTTCACATTCATGGTTTGCAAACTGGGGGGGGGGGGAAGAAAGTCTGAAGGAAGAAATGAGAACATAATTCAGAGAAGAGAGCTTTTTAGGTTGCACAGAATTCACTGGACTGGCAGACATAGAGTTTTCTGTGCAAAGAAACTGCCTGCTGTTTGTTTTTACTGTTTCAAGAGAAACAGGATTACATGTATAACATCATTACAATGGGAATAAAGCTGACTAGTTATCAACATGTTTTCTTTTATTGAAAAATGTCCTGTATTATTCTGCATGCTGGCTTAGTACTCAAACCAAGAAGGTAGTATTATGGGGTTTTTTTACCATTGTAGGTTTTCATAAAGCTGTGAATCACCATAGTTTCTTAGTGCTCTCCAGGAAAATAAAACACAAAACCTGTCTTCCAACCAATAGGAACCAGCTTAAGGTTATCAGTAGTTTAAAATATATGGCATATATAAAGTGTGAAGATGCTGATGTGCTTGAAGAGGTTACTGCAGGACAGATAAATTGATTTACATGAACCTGTATTTAATTTTCAATATTTCCTCTGCCATTATGTTGTCAATTTGCTTAGCCTAGTTAGAACTCTTAGATGTTCAATGAGTTTTCTTCAGTCTTGATGAACCTAAGTAATTTTGTATTATCTGCAAATTTTCCCAACTCATTGTTTGTCCCTTTTTAAATGACTGATAGCGCTAGTAATGCTGGCACTAGAAGGGACAACTGCAGCATCTCATTAATAATTGTTTGCCAAATTAAAACTGAGTATTGATTTTCACTTTGCCCCCTTTCCCCTCCCACCTTAGTCAATTTCTGACCCATAATAACGCTTGGCTTCTCACACCATGGCAGTTCAAGTTCACTATCAACTTCTGGAAAGGATTTTGTCAAAGGTGTTTTTATTAAAACTGCAAGTCCGTTAAATCAACCAATTCTCTTTAATCCACTACTTTGCTGTCCTTGGGTGCATCTCCACAAGTGTGCATGTGCAAGGGGGCGTGTTTACCGCAGGACAAATAGCAGCAACGCATATTTGTGTTGCTGCTATTTGTCCCCAGGCATGCCCCCGCATACATGCTCTGGCACGTGGCAAAGGGACCCAGGTGGAGTAGGGGAGGCTGGGGCTAGCACCTGTGCTGGCCCCAGCAGCCTTACCTGGGGTCCTGGGGGCCTCTGTGGGCAGGAGTGTGACCAAACCAGCTACTTGGAGCCTGGCTGGTCAGGCTCTGGTTTCTGGCAGCTCACACTACTGCAACATGCACTGCTTTTCTTGGCAGTTTTTTTTTAATTTTACACCAGGATCTCCATGCCCCTTGAGTCTTTTTAGTTTCAAGGCACCCCTTGGAAAATGTCAAATCTATGTCTTTTCCCTTGATGTTCGACTATAGAAAATGTCTTTTCCCTCGATGTTTGACCACCAAAAAATAACAGAACAATTCTTCTGCTGCAAAGAATTGAGAGACCTAATCGGTCAGAATGTTTTTAACACTCCGGATTATTCCTAATTGAAATCTCAGGGCTTGTTTTGTAAATTATGTTTGCATACCTAACAGTGCTACCATTGCATGACACCCTGTGGCACCCTTGAAAGTAGGTCAAGGCACCCCAAGGTGCCACATCATCCTGGCTGAGGATCATTGGTCTACCAGATTTCGTGAAGCATGATCTTATTTTGCATATATCTATTTTGAAGAAATTGGTGTAAGTCAATGTGTGAACACTCCTGATTTTTCCCACAGGCAAAATCCCTTTCAACTTGTAAAAAAATATAAGGACCTTCTTGACTAAAGCTAGACCCTAGCTACAGTCCATACTGTATGTAACAGCAGCCATTTCAGTAATGACAAAAATTCTTATCCATTTCCAATCCAATTATGACATTTCAAAGGGATGCTGTTAGGTGAGACTCAAGGTAGAAAAGTAGGGCTGGAAGGGACTTTTGAAGGTCACCTAGTTCAGTGGCGCTAATTTTTCTGGCATGCGTGCCACTCCAGCCCAGCACCATACCTAGGCTCCTGATGGTCCCAGGCGAACTTTTAGTATCGGGCCCCCCTTTGTCAGGGATAATAATAATGATAATTTTTTAATTACCATTTCTGGACCCCCTTTCTGTCTAGGCCCTGGGTGGCCACCTGGTTCAGCTGTGCCTGTGTCCAGCCCTGCTCCAACCCCCTTCCTCTGCTTTCTGCCCTGTGCTCCCTTCTGCTCTACTGCGTGCCATACAGAGGCTGCTTGTGGCATATGGGCTGCAGGTTGGCTACCCCTGCTGTAAGTCCAACAGAGCGAGGCAGGATTATCCCGTACAAGTCTGTGCTTTCCTATAACCAAAGACACACAGTCGACCCTGCCACCAACCCTCACCTGTCACAGGTAAAGCATGGCGACAACAATGGCCAGCAGCCTCGCCCCTGCAGGGGTGTCAAGACACACTGGAGAGGTCCCAATAAAAGAGCTGGGCTATTCCAGTTGCCAGCTCTGACTCAATCCTGGGCACACTGGCGACACACGCCATGAACGTGCCCAGCGCGTGTATCAGTTATGAGTTGCAGTGAGCAGACTTTACCTCAGGAGGGTAAATGCACATGGCTATGACATTTTAAAGCCCCCCCTGGACTCAACGCTTAATATTTCTGTTAACGCAGGCCCTCTCATTGACCTCCCCGGTGCCACTCAGCAGGCTCCTGGCCAAGTCCTGGAGACTGCGGGGCTACCCTGCGCTCCGGCTTCCCAGGCCCGGGCCGCCTAGGGCCTTGCACCTCCGCGTGTCTTCACGGGCTGCCTGGCCCCAGCCCTCGCCCTCGCCGTGGGCCCAGCGCTGCCGAGCATGGCGCCAGCCGCCCCGCACAGCCCGGCAAGGGGCGGGG
>NW_017728943.1:38642290-38711100 GCF_001723895.1 Crocodylus porosus
GGGCTGCCCCGCGCCCCGGCCCCGGCCCCGGCCTGGGCGGCTGTGTGCGTGTCCGTGTGCGCGCGCGCTGATGTGCACCTGTGTGTGCAGTTGTGATGTGTGTGTACACCCGTGTGTGTAGTTTCAATGTGTGCGGAGTTTTGCTCTGTGTGTGTAATTTTGCTCTGTGTGTGTGCAGTTTGGCTGTGTGTGCGTAGTTTTGCTCCGTGCATGTGTGCAGTTTTGCTGCATGCGTGTGTGTGTGTGCACCTGTGTTTTTAGCATGTAGGTTTGCTGTGTCTTTCCCTGTGTGTGCAGTTTTGGTGTGCGTGTGTGTGCAGTTTTGCTCTGTGTGTGCACCTGTGTGTAGTTTTAATGTGTGTGCGTGCACACATAATTTCGTTGTGTGCGTAGTTTCACTCTGCACGTGTAGTTTTGCTTTCCTTTCCCCCCAGCTGAGAGCCTCAGCCCTGTACCATTGTGCCTGGTCTGGGGGTGAAATGGAAGAGGGGCGCTCAGCCTGGGGTCCCTGAGGGTTGGTGCCTCCCAGCCCCACAGTTATCACAGGCCAGGCCTGGAGTGAGAGCAGTCCTGAGGGTCCGGATGCCTGGGATCACAGGCACTTCTTGTGCCTGAACAATGTCAGGTGAAGAGAGCAGAGGTGAAGGGGGAGGGGGTTATAAGGTGCGGAGTTTCCTCAACCTGAAGTGGGGGTTGAGGTGCTGAGTTTCCTCTGCCAGCACTCTGGCAGCCCAGCCAGGATTGGGGTTAGGGATTCAGTGCCTGGGCTTTCACCCTGACCTAAAAGCGTCCCTTCAAAGTGTGACTTGAATGACCTCTTAAAAGGAGACAGGGGTGAGCCTCCCACTTGTGGGTTCCCCACCCCCCACAGCGCTCCTGCTCTGAAGTGAAACATAGAAAGGTTAGCCTGAACCTCAGTTTCCTGGGTTTTAACTGCTTCTAGCAGAACTCTTGCTTTTGTTTAAGCAAGAGCAAAAGCAGGTTTGCAACAAAACAGGGCTGCACAGGGGGAAACATAATTTATGGCAGTGGTTCTAAACATTTTGAGACGTAGGGCACCTCTTGATTTGGTTTTTTTAATTTATATTTTAGGTCATCAGCAGCTCTTTGAGTCGTGCACCCCAGCTTTTGTAGCCTGTGTGATGGAACTGGAAGAGATATGAAGACTGCCTCCCTGAGAGATTCTTGCAGTGTTGTCACTAAGGTATGGCAGTAGCCTAATGATAAGACTTCACTGTAGTGGCTATGTAGTCTGTCAACGATTGCCCCTTGCGTACGGAAATTGGAACATGTATGTTTGTGATGCCTTGAGTTTTCTCGGGCGTAGGCCAAGTATTAATGGCAGTTTGATGAGTGGAGAAATGGAGTAAGATAAGTTGCTTTCTTTCATGTAGTTTGGATTTAATGGATACTCATACACTCAATTCCTATGTGGAGGTGCTGTATGCTTGCAGTGAACTGTTAATTTTTTGTTGACAGTACAGGGAGTTTTTTCTTTCTTTTGCTATGTTACATGTTTCCCGCTCTGAACAACGCTTAATTGTGTAGCACTTCCACTTTATATTTCAGTGAACTTAATCCTGTGTGTTATAAACTTTTAGATTTCAGCATGCAGAAGTATGTCCCTGAAAAAGAGGTGGTCCACAAAGTTTTGTTATCTTTTGAGGACTTTCAGTATGAGGTATCTATTTCTTTATCTGTGTTGTGGCTGAGGAAAACCTAAGACTAAGTTCTGTAGGGCAAGGTGTTGAGTTTGCTTTGCTCCCACAGCTGGATCCATATTGCAGGGCTTCTTGTAGGCCAGATCTGGTTGGCAGGCTGTATCTTTGATACTCTTGCTATAGAGCATGAAATAGTAATGTAACTTGTGAGAATAGGTTTGTGTTCATAGTGGTTATATGAGTAATGCTCAAAGCTAGTTTTCGAGGGTCGTCTTATTGTCTAGTCAAAAGCTGAAATGCAACATAAGGGTAGTCTCATCAGTGAGGTTAAAGGGCAGTGCACTGGTGAGAAGCTTGCTTTCCAGCATTGAAGAAGGTATGACATTTCCTACTGGAATGTTCCTCCAGGCTCTGTCTTTAGTATTCTCCTCTGTTAAGTAGGTGCTGGATAAATATGAAATATATCTTCTCCCCTGCCACTTACTCTTTAAAAATGGAGTCCTCTGGAGCAAAGGGGACTAACCCACTTGATACCCCCGGGCTGGATCTGGACAGCAGGATGCAGTGAAGATTAACACAGTCATTGCTCACCCTGTGCCGCTGAGACGCATCACCAACAAAGCTCTGTACCCCTGGGAATGGTGAGGAGCCTCACCCTCACTTACTCTGCCCCTTAATTCTTGCCGCTCCAGGAGCCCAGCAGGTCTTATCTTTGACACTCCTGCTCTGAGGGATGGCTGTGGCTCATGTAAAAGAATCAGCCCTTTCACAAGCTCCTAGTGGATAAGTGTCTGTCATGAAAGCTGCAGCAGAATTAATGGTTATTGGTCCTCTTGTTGAAGATTGAGAAAAAAGAGAAGGTTTGGATGGTTTTTTCTGCACCCATTACTTGCACTTAAAGTTGATTTCTTGGCTTTCCTTTTCCAGAAGGAGGTTTGAAGTTTATTATTTATGCAGTATGATGAAGGCTGGACTATTTCAGAGTATGCTGTTCTTGTTCTTGGCATGATCTTCCATCTAATCACAGTCTTTCAAAAGCTCTGAGATTGTAAAAAGTTTTCACCCGATTTTCAGAGACACCTGCAGTTGTAATAAACTCCAGTAGGTTCTGTGAATAAATAACTCTTCTGAAAATCTTACTTTTAGAAAATCAGGGCCAGATTCTCCAGTTAGCGAGGGGTGTTTTATACTGCACACAGCAGCACAAGCTGGCCCTAAACCAGCTGAAGGTAACTGGTAGAGAATTCAACATGGATAAGAGAGTACTGATGGCAAAAACTGGTGACTCAACTGGGGTGCTGCAAGATCCTTTCGAGGGTGGCACAAGTACCACTCAGTGGTTAGCATTGTTAGGTGCACAAATATAGTTTATGAGATAAGCCCAGAGATTTCAAATGGTAGTTCATAGTGTTAAAAGCATTTTGATCTGTTATGGTCTTTGACTATTATCTTTCTGTAGTCAAAAATCTAGTAAAAACTAAGATCTGATACTTCTAGAGGGGTGTCTTGAGTCTATCAAGAGGTGCCCTAAGTCTCAAAAGGTTTAGAACCACTGCCATAAATTCTGTTTTCCCCTGTGCATCCCTGTTTTGTACTGTGGTATCTCAGAAACAGGAAGTCACAACGGCTGTATTTTTGAACTGTGAGTACTGCTGCCATCTCCAAAACACCTCATATCACAGGACATTTTTTAGCAGTCTTCTCAATGGAACTTCTGTGGAGGCTCATCAACCTGTATTCAGCTGCAGGTGTCCTGGGAGCAGTGTGAGGTGCTTCTCTTACCTTTTTCTAAAGGGATAATAAACCACTTCTGTAGAACTCATTTCACCCAGAAATTATGCTATGGTCTCTTGTATGGCATTGTGGATTACTAACGCACCAGGGCTTGTTTTTAAAAGTGAACATCCATTTTTATGATTTGTTACTTGTTTGTGAATAATTCCATCACTTCTGACATTTGAAGAACTTGGTACATAATGAATGTAAATAGCTGTATATATTCAGAACATGTTTGCTTGACATTTGATTACAGAAATGTAAAAGAGACTATTGTTAGTGGACTAAAACTGTTATGTCTTAGGGTTAACAAAACAATCTGTACCTCAGAGAAATGGATAAGATACAGTTGTCTTTTAACATAATAGCTACATTCTGACTTCACATTAGTAATGTTTATTATTGAGAGCTAACATTGCAACAGAGAAGAGGAAATGTGTTCAGTATGGTTTTTATATCATGGATGTCCTGCCGAATTGCTCCTCCAGTACCTGAAAAACTGAAATATCAGCTTAAAATAGTTTGGGTATAGGGGTGCCAAAATCTCTCTTTCATTTATCTAGTAATAGATTTCTTCAACTATGTATATGCTTACACATATGCACGTGCACCCGCAAAATACACAGTGAGGTTTTATTTCCTATAACAGTCCTACTCTTGTGGTTTTAAAAAGATTCTGTATTCCTAACGTCCATGTTTGTTTGTGGGTTTTTTAACCTGCTATTACCAGGGTGGATTTGATTTAAATCAAATCAGTTTAAATCACTGGTTAGGAAGCCTCAATTTAATCATTATTTTCTACAAAAATGCATTTTTGTTTGATATCCTTTATTCATGTAACTTCTTGAAACTTAGCACTTTTAGAGAAAGTTGTACGCAAGGTGTACACAAACTCGCAGAGAGCCAATAGGGCTGATGGGTGGGTAATCAAGTCTCTCATCTCCATATACTACTGTTAACAAGGATGTTATCTCTGGAGACCGCAAACTCTCCCTACGCCTGAAGAAGGGCATTTGTGCCCGAAAGTTTGCAAAGAACAATATTTCCAACTATTTAGTTGTTCTAATAAAAGAGATCACATCTACCCAAAGAACACAATTCCACAGTTTGAGAACTGAAACTAAGCATCACAGAGTTGCTTAATGGGATCTTCTAGGCTGAGCACTGAGTCCTGTTGGGTAGAGTGGTTTTCCTTAATCTTTAATCCTGGTCAGGGCTAGGATTATGGGGTGGTGACAGCAAAGGGTTGAGGCCTGGGGCAGAGCCGCAGTCTGCTCCCTGCATGTCCCTGTGACAGGTACCAGCTCTGTGGACAGCAGCTGACCTCTGCCCATGGAAGCAGCGCCTATCGCATGGATGTGTGGGGAGTGGATCCCGGCTGTGCCCTGGGCCCTAGCTCTGTGCTGGCATTGCTTCAAGATCCCCTCCCTGGCCCTGCCCTTCCCCGCGCCTGTCCCACTCCCAGGTGCTGCTCCCCACCCTGCCCACTAGTGTCGCAGGCTAGTCTCCATGAAGACCCCACCTGCTTGTCCTCTCTGTCCAGCGTTCCCTGTGGCAGGTGCAGGGTGGACTGGCAGCAGCAGCCAGGCAGAAAGTTCAGCTGCCATACTGCCCCTGCCCCGCCGTGGGTACAGGGGGGCGGGGCAGGGCTGGCCACATGTACCATGGCCTGTGCTGCTCCCTGTGCCTGGGCCAGGTGGGGTAGAGGGACCTTCCATGGGCTGGATAAATTCCCTTGGTAGGCTGGATCTGGCCTACTGACTGTATTTTGCCCACCCTTGAGTTAAGCTGAAAAAATAAGAGGGTGCTGAATAGACATGGGTTAAAAAATAAAAATGCTTTAGTGCAAGAGGAATTGAGTTGGTTTGACCCAGCTCACCCAACATCTGTATAGCTCATATGGTTCAGCAGGACTTTTTGGCACTTTTATCTAATAGCCCTTCAGCCCAAACAATTGCCCACTCCAGCACCTTCTTATTTTTTTTAGCTTAACTCAGCTGATTGAATCAGCTGCTATTAGATAAAAGCACCAAAAAGCCCCAGTGAAGCACGCAAGCTATACAGACCCTCAGCAAGCTGGGTCAAACCAATGCGATTTCTTTTGGCCATGCACTGAGCTCTGCACTGGGGCATGCTGAGCTGAAAGTAAAGTGCTGTTTTGTTTTGTGTTTTCCATTGTCTGTAGGCATGGGTGTTTTATTATCAGCTGAAGTTTGGGTGATACAGGTGAATGATAAGCCAAAAGCTTTGCAATGAGAGAAGAGTTTGGTCTCCTGTCAGGCCTTTGGCAAGTCATTTTACTTTTCTGTGACTCTGTTTCCCCATCTGCAAAGTTGGGATGATGATAGTGACCTTTGTAAAGCATTTAAAGACCTATTAGTGAAAGATGCTATATAAGATCTAGGTATTATTTTTTTAATTAAGTCATTTGACTCTTGGTAGTCCTCCAGTGCCTCTATTCAGTTCTCAGCTTGTCTGCCTAGAACAGTGATTTTTCACTCAGCATTCAACAGCACCCTTTCAAAGATGCTGTGCAATGCCACACAATGTTAGCAATATTAGGTGTGCAAATGTGATTCACAAGATAAACTCAGAGATTGAAATGTGAATCCAGTGTTCTAACCCATTGTGGTCTATTTAAGTTTTTTGCAACAAAAAAGTTGCTCTTTTATTTTTCCATTGATTAACAAATGAATGACAACTACTAGCTGGCATATTCTAAGGAGTGCCTTGAGTCTAAAAAAACAGGTTGAGGATCTTTGGCCTAAAATACTGAACGTGTTTTCACATAATCACTGTGAAAGAATCCTAGAATGGCTTAGCTTACTGCAGCACAAAGAATTATGGGATATACCCCAGGAGCCCTCAGAAGACACATGAGTGAGGGTAACACTGGTGGGAACTCAATAACTTGAATTTGGCTTTACATTGTGGCTTTTAACATTCAAGTTTGGATGACCTGCATGCCAAGTACACAAATCTGTTGTACAGTGAAGACATATAGTACCTTTTGTGTAGGAGCTTGAAACTTAGGTCAATATTAAGGAAAGGGGTGCACAGAAATGTTAAAAACCTGTTAGCGGAAGAAGTAAGATTGCAGTTTAGAGGGCTGGTGATGGGCAGGCTGACACACACCTCGGCTCAAAGCTTGGGAGCATGGTAAGTGCACTTGTAGTGCCATAACTTGTAGATGGATGTTCATGGAGACCTCCCTGGTCATCCTCTTGCCAGATTTTCAGCATCTTAACCTGGGCCCAGGGCATAAAAGCTGTTCACAGAAATCTTCACGGCCATTTTAACACTGACTATTTCCCCCCAGTCTCATTTTCTGAAACAACTTTTTGCTGATATTTAAGAAAAGGGGCGGTGAGAAGGGAGAGAAATTTGTTATGAGGTGCAGGACAGACTTGGACAGTTTCAGTCAGAGAATTACTTTGTTGGTTATTTCTAAATGAAAACAAAAGTAATAGTAGGAAGTGTGATGCAGTGTTAACTGGAGGTGCCGCTACATACTCTGCTTATGATAGTTTTCTTATTGTGATTTTAGAAATGCATGTTAGATTTAAAAGTAACTGTATAATAATGGAGTGACAAATTTAGGCAGAAGACAGTGACAGATTTAGACTCTGAATGGCCTGAAGACTAAACTCTGGCAGGGCACTGGAAGTGCCTGCCAGTTTGAGAGATCAGGCAGCCTGCTGAGCCACCAGCAGATTTGAGTCCAGGCTAACTGAGGAGCCAGCTGACCCAGGGGGCCGGCAGGTGAGGCTAGGCCTGATCAGGGGAGTCACTCGATTGGAAGAGGGCTGGGTTTAGATAGGGTTGTAAGCCCAGCCCCTGAGAGCAGGGGCTGGCAGTAACACGTTGGGAGCTGATGTAGGAACATCACCCAGCAGAAAGGCTGCTGCTCCTGAATGCCAACAAGCAGAATAACATCTGGAGGTTTGGGTAAGAACTAAGGGGAAGGAGGAGGTCCCTGGGGGACCCAGTGTGGGGTCCAGAGCTCTGAGAAGGAGGCTGAGTGCCTGGGGCCTGTTGAGCAGCCAGATGAGCCCAGAGAGAGGGGCTGAGTGCTCAGGGGCCTAGTGAGAGGCCAGGTGAGCCATGGGAGAGGGGCTGAGAGTCTGTGGGCCTATTGAGGGGCCAGGTGAGCCCTGAGAGAGGAGCCAAATGTTTGGGAGACCTAGTGGAGGGTCTGGGTGAACCCAGTAAGTGGGGCAGAGTACAGGGGCTACTGGGGGGTCTGGATGAGCAGAGAAGCAAGGGGCTGCATTAGGGAAGACCTATGGAGGCTCTGGGTCAGCCCAGAGAGAGGCCCGAGAGGGTGGACCCACAGAGACAAGAGGGCTGACAGCAAGAGGAGTGACCCTGGGGATCTCAACCACCATGTGCGGGGCCAGGGCCCAGGATGGGGCAAAAGGTGAAACAGACCACAGCAGAGACTGCCAGAGCTGGGAAAGCTTGGAGTTCTCAACCAGCCTCAGGCAGGGTCAGGGCCTATGAGAGGCCAAAGGTCCTTTTGTGGTCATAGCCAAAACGAAGGGGTCAAGAGGCTTGCAGCCTGAGATGAAGTTGGCTTGTACTAGGTCATCTGATACGGCTTCAGAGGCCCAGCAAGGGGCCAGGGAATAGAGTGTAGGACCAGATGTGTCCAAGGACCTGGATAGTGAGGCCCAGTGAGCATAGTGGGGCCAGAAGTGTCTAGTGGCCCAGCGAGGGTCCAGGAATGGAGTGCAGGACCAGATGGGTTTAAGGGCCTATATAGTGAAGCCTAGTGAGGGGCCTGAGGCATATAGCGAGGCCCAGGGACTATAGTGGGACCAGAAGTGTCCAGCAGCTCAGCAAGGGGCCAGGAATAGAGCACAGGACCAGATGCATCCAAGGGCCTGGAGAGAGGCCAGGAAAGTGGAGAACTAAAAGGGTCCAGGATGAGGGACCAAAAGGGGCTGGCAGCCCAGAGAGGGGCCAGGAGAGAGACTGAGGGACCCGATAGCCCAGGGTGTGGTTGTGCATGACTGAGAGGTCTGAGAGCCCAGAGATCGTTTGGAGGAGAAACTGAGGTATCTGGCAACCTGAGCGGGGCCTAGAGGGAAACCGAGAGGTCTGGCAGCCCAGGAAGGGGCTGTGTGAAGAAACAGGGAGGTCTGAAGGCCTGAAGTGGGGCTGAGAGAGGCCAGGAGGTCAGAAGGCCCAGTGAGGGGTTGTATCAGTAATTGGTACATCTGTACCAATTGGAACATCTGTAAGGATGCCATCTAGGGGCATGGTATAGGGAAGGTACAGAGCCATGCAATTGGTCCATAAGGCCAGGACCACAATCTGGGTGGTCACTGTAATAAGACCAGGGCAGCCTCCCACACTGTATATTAACTAACATCAAGGCATGGTGGGTGAGAACTGGGCAGACTGCCTGCAGAGCAGGGTATTTAAAAACAAAAAAATTTAGGTACCCTGTGACATGCTAGTCTAGTGATAAATAGGGGTCTGTCAGTGAGGTCCAAGGATAGCATCCTAGTGAGAAATCTGTAATGTTAGCTATAAGAAGAAAGAAGAGGATTTCTTCCTGGGTGTCATCTTTATTTCTGTGTCTGGCTATCATGCACCCAAGCTGACATTTAGTTGCTACTCCCAGTCCCCCACCCCAGCCTCATACTTTCCTAGGTTGCAAGAGAGAGAATGTAAGAGGACTCACTTTCTCTTCTCCCCATCTAATTCTTCCCATCTGCTTCAGAGAAGGCAGGGCCCATTTTTCTTTCCTCCTGCTTTTATTCCCTTATGAATATCTCCAGTACCAGCTGCTTCACCTGTGACCTTTGGTAAGCTGTACTCCTGGCAAAAACTTGACATAATTTTTTGACAGTTCTACTGTGGTCCACTAGACTTTGGATAGCATTACTGATACCAGTCAGAGAATACTGTTGATGTCACCATATTGCTGCTTGACAAAGCTATAAGTACCAACAGGGAACCTGTTTCTCTTCACTCAGGAAGACAACACTAAATCAGTTTACACTGTTCCATGTTTGGAAACTTCTCTGTGTGATCAAAAGGTTGCAAAATGTTTTGTTTTTTTAAAAAAAACAAAATAGATTCAGTCCTTGTTGAGTAGATTCTCCAGACCCATTGTATACTATCTTAGACATGCTGAAGATCTAACTTCTACCCTCTAATTTTAACTTCAGTGAAGTACAGATACTTAGAGTTAACTGGAAAGTAGAGCTTTCTTATAAACTTCAAGTGCATGTCTCTGTCCCTCCACATGCATCTCTGTCTGAATTCTGCAACTTGTTTGCACTATAAGACCCAGTTCAGTGAATTCTGGTTATCTTTCACGGTTGGAAAGACAGGCCAGAATTCTGCTTTTCTTTTATGATATTTTTGCAGTTGCATGGGATAATAGCCCATTTTTGTGGAGGTCTGTATAAGAACATAGTCCTGTTATTTAAGAATTAATTTGAAGGTAAATGAAAGTGAAAACCTTTGTTTAAGGACACCAATTTTAAAGGTATCCTAAGTTACACCTACATAAACTTGTCATTTTCCTCATTATAATGGTTACCTTTTAAAAAAAATAAAAAAAACCCTATTTTTTTCCTAATATATCACTCTAAGAACATTCAAATTCCTTAGCACCCTCTCCTCCCTAAGGTAATGGAGTTTGAGAAAAATGGATTCCATGTATTGAAGTGATAGATAAGAGTGCTGATAATCCTCGGCATGAATTTTTATTCCCCAGACTGCCTCGTTTTAATGGTATGCATAGTTCTTCTAAAATTTTGTTCGGCTTAAATTTAGTTGTACACATTGTCAGCTGCAAAATGGTGGCTGGCCTTTTTATTTTTAGGAATAATAGAGTTAGTGTAACCCAGTTCTTAACTGCAGAGCATCTAAAATATTAATGTCATTAACTTGTATGCTTGCATCTAGTTATTGCAGCTTGTATGCTCATGTAAGTAGGAGGCTCAGGAGCTTGGGCATTTTACAGTTTTTATCGCACAACTTGATGAACTGGAATGAGCTGAAATATTTTGGCAGCCGTCCACTCTATTAGTTTGCTTGCTTTTGTTTCATGTTAACTTTACATTTCCTTTTTCATTAGATTTGAATTGAAAGATATATGCAACACATTGCATATTTCAAGAAATTGCTGATTCTGAAGAATGCAGTAGTCATTTGTTTATAAAGTGTTTAGTGTTGTAGTACAAGACAGGCTTTTGTGGCAAATTACTAAAACAGCCCAGCTTTTAGGGGTCAGTTATATTAAGTGCTAGTAAGGATTCTCATCTGTAAGCTGACTAGTCACATTTTCTTCTGTAACTTGGAAGGAATTCATGGAAATGCATTTAATTTTTCTTAATTCCTTATATTTGGCTAATTTTCACATAGGATTACAGGTTGTACCCTCTCTGTTTTTACTGCTTAGGTAGGTTTGTGCCTTTATACGTGGCAGCTCGTTGAAGTTAATTATCCACAAGGTCCCAACTTATGACTCTACCAGAATAGCTGTTAACTATGAATAATTTAGTACAGCATCATATTACAGGCCATTTAGAAGGCTGCTGCTGCCTGTGATTCCTTACTTCCTGCTGAAATCAACTCAGTGGTATGAAAGTTCTTTGCCACACTTGTATTTTTTCTGTGTCCATATTACTGTAAAATTGTATACATGTACAAAGCTGCTTTGAATATTTAATTGTGATTAAGAATAAAAAATAGCCTTTATAAGAAGTCAAAATAGTTTGTTTTTTAAACTCAACTAAAATATATCAAACATAAAAAAAATCTTGAACTTTAAACGTTAGTCTATGGAGGTTCAGGTAACTGAACTTTGAATTTTAGGAAATATTTCAGGAGGCAATAGTTTGTTAACAGAAATGAGGGAAACAATGGCTCAACCAAAGGTATAATTTCAAAAGTAAAAATTTTCAGTGCATATATATGCTTTGAAGAAGTATCTTGGCTAACACAACGTTACCATGAATACACAAAGTATACATTTATGTGATGTGATTTTTTTTTTTTTTTTAGCAGAAACAGCTAATATAGACCTTTGGAACATCTTTGATTGCTGGAGCCCTAAATACTCAGTGCTTTGCCTGTGTCTTCAGGAAACCTGAAAATTCTCTTTTACCATGATTTTTATGTTTATGATTTCTAAATTTAATAGGAAAGGATTTATGTCAAAAAGTCCCATTCTTTGGACTAATCTTGTTTAGTGATAAGATCCTAACAGTAATAAATGCAAGTGAGGAATGTGACAGAGGAAAAACAAGCATAATAGAGCACTAAAATGTGGTGGGAAGTACTCAAGGAGACAATAGGAAGAGAGAAAAGAAATCAACAGATAAAAACCTTAAAATGAAGTCATTCTCTGTGGTGTTATACTTGGAAGAAGTTCTTTAAATTCTGGAGACAAGGTTGTTTGGGTGGATGTGACGTCTTTTATTAGACCAACTAAATAGTTGGAAAAAATGTTCTTTGCAAGCTTCTGGGTACAAGCACACTTCTTCTGGCATATAGAGCATTTGTATACATATTTGCGCTGCAGCACCAGGCACTTCTAAAAGCACTCAGCGCTGTGGCGAATGCATTTATATAAAAAGCAAAATGCATGTCAGTGCTGAGAAAATGGCAGCATGCTTTTGAAGTAAAACTCATTGAAGGTGTTTTAGTTCAAAAGTGCACTGCCACCATTTTCTCTGCACTGACTCGCATTTCACCACTTATACAACTGCACACAATGAGCTGTCATGCGCATTGGCTCTCATGCAGAGCAGACTCAGTTAATCAAGCTGGATCTCCGTCATGTCACAGTGTGAACAAGTACATGTATAAATGTCCATAGAGACTAAATCATGAAGGAGTTTAATCTCATGCAGTTATCTTACTGGTTGCTGTATTTGCTATATTTGACTACTTCCACGTATTAAAGATAAGAAATGAAGTAGTGATTCTCAACCAGGGTGCTGTAAAATCCTGGGGTGCTGCTAGATCCTTTGAAGGGTGATGTGTGATAATAAGATGAGTAGATAAGTGTAGGCTCAGAATTGTTTGCATGACCAATTCCCCATCCACACTGCCCAGCCCCTCTGCAAGGAGGTATTTACTGTATTATACAAATTAGTTTTTGAAATGGGGTGCCACTTAATTCACAGACATTATGGAGGGGTGTCTTGAGGACTGGAAGGTTGAGAGCCACTGAAACAGATTAATACCTTTCTATTTTTATGATATTTATGGACTAAAATTTAAGGAAGTGTCTGTATTTGAACTTTTTTTTTGAGGGGGGGTATCTCAAGCTAACTAGATTTTCTTAAAAGAAACTTGCAAATGAGGCAAAAACATGGGGCTTTGTTTCTTTTTTATGTAAAGGAGGCCTGACAGTTCTTATTTTAATTTTATATTTGCTCCTTGATATTTAGCTCTGTGCTTTGTTTATTTCCTGTCTGGTAGTCTGTTCACATAACTGAACAAATAACATTCAGTAGGGATGCATAGGGATCTACTGAACTTGAGGAGGCAGGCAGCTGATTTTGCAGGGAGTTCATGGGGCTGGATGCCATTATCATGAGCTTGTCATGGTGGGGCCCCCCATGCCTCTACCAGTCCCTCCCGTCCTGTCCCCAGGGATTGGCAGATGGCCCGAAACTGCATTTTAAGTACCCTGATTGAGCCGGGGGGGGGGGAGGAGGGGGAGCCATTAATCCACGCATTATTAAGCATGGATTAATGGCTTCTCCACACTTAATCAGGATAATTAAACCATGGTTTCAGGCCATCCCCACTCTAAGCATTCATTTACACTCTGCGAGGGTACTTCAGGGTAGAGGGCGGGGAAGGGCGTGAGGACAGTGCAGCTCCAGCCCCTTCTCCATCGCTGGCCCCGAGCTGCATGTGCGCCCGCCAGTGACAGCAAGCCAGGCCATGGCTCCATAGACCCTGGAGCAGCTGCTTGTTGCCTCCCCGCTGCCTGGTATGAATAGCCTGGGCTCTGTGGTTGTGGACAGGGGCCTCCCCAATGCCTAGGTCTGGTCCAGCTGTGGCAGACAGCTGGGAGACTTCAAGTGGCTGCACCAGAGTGTGTGGAGCCTCAGCTTGGCTTGTTGCTGGTGGCAGATGTACACACCTCTAGGTAGATGGAAGAGAAGGGGCTGGTGGCAGCGCAGCCGTAGCCCCTTCCCTGCCCTCCGCCCCAAGGCACATGTGAGCTGGGGCTCCATGAACCTGGGTGCGACCTTCCTGCTATGTGCTGCAAGCAGCGCCCCCCACTGCCTCCGCAACCACCCCACTCTAAGACTGCAGGGCTTCCTGCTCTTTTCTCTGCTTACCAGTAAGCTGTTTCTTCCTAGCAAACTTGCCAAAATCATGGAGCCTGCAGTTTTTTGAGGAGAACACCTGATTTTGCATTTTCTGCAAAAGCATGAAATCACCATTTTGGTAGGTCCCTAATTATGATACGTCAGCTATCAAAGCAGGTGAAACCTGATGAGTTGACAAGGGATTTTCCCCCACCGTTTACTTAACTGTTTTGTTTGGAATTAAACAGATGTTACAATAAACTAGGGAAATACTTAGGAAAATATTAATTAAAGGGCTGTGAAAGACAAAATACACACTGAGACTTTGAACCAAAAAGAAAAAGGATTTGACATTCCTGATATTTCTCACATTTTGGGGGAAGGTATTTAAAGGGGTACAGAGAGAGGCAGCAGATAATCAGGCCTTTTCCATCCTTTGATAAGAACCCAAACCTGTCTTCAGCTCTTTTGTAGGTCACCTTTAGAACTAATGGCACAAGCACATTTCTCACAACAAAATATGCTTCAATGACATAATGATGAACCTGTTAAATACTTTATAGATTAATTTATTTTAAAAACTCTATGCATTTCATATTCAGCAACAACATATTTTATTACCATATTTAACTGAATTCAAGATCCCCCCCCCCCAAAAAAAAATAATTAGATCCTCTGCATGGAAAATGTATACCTCTGTTATAATTTTACATGTATAGAATCTAATTATTAGAGGGTCATAAATTCAGCTGGGGTTCCTTCTGTCTCCCTCCCATCTCTAATCCACCCCCCATCTTGAAAGCAGAGAGACTTGTGAGAGGGAGAGAGAGGAGAAAGGCAACCATTCTACACACAGAGGCTCTAGGACTGCAGAGGATGGAGAAAAATGGGAGAGGATAAGGGAAGATGTGGAGACAATGACAAAACATGAATTGTGTACACATGCAGACAAATAGTTAAAAAAAATATCCTATGGGGGTATTTTTCAAATGAGATGTGAGAGATGGCACAGCTTTGCTTTCCTGTGTCTTTGATTTTTGTTCTTCCAGTAAGAAAATAGTTAAAATTATTCTAGTAGACATACAGTATTCCAGGGACTGAGGGAATCCCACAGCTTTTTTGCAGCATTTTCCTTAGTCAGATTTTTAAAATGTTAACAGCTATGGTGAATGAATCATAAGGAAAGTGACTTTAATGATAGAGGGTGTCTATATACGTGCTCCAGGGTGGGGAGGGGGGCACTTAATTAGAGCAGCTCTCAGAGCTGCTCTAATTAAAGCCCCCACAGTATCACATGTATTCAGTGTCCGATGCTTCAAAATGGCAGCAGGGGCACTTTAACTAAAGCTAGTTCAAGTTAGTTAAAGTGCCTCTGCCGCCATTTTGAAATGCAGGAATGCTGAATACACATGACATGGAGGCTGTTGGAGCATGCTAATTAGCACACTCCAACAGACTCGCAGCAGACTTGATTAATCGCATTTCTTCCAATACATGCTCCAATCTCCCCCCTCCTCCCCTAGCCCCAAGCAGCCCCTTGCAGGCTAGAACTATGCCAGCCTGCAAGGGGAACCTGTCACCTACTGCTTTTTTTTTCTGTGATTTTCATCATAATCGGTTGACACTGTTGAGTGTCTTTGCAACCACGTTTTATCGTTGTGACCCCAAATGGGTTCACAACTCCAAGTTAGGAAACCACTGGTCTAGAGTCTTTTGGAGCCAGTGACCTAGAATCCTAGTAAAGGGGCTGGATGGAGGGAGAGCGCTCCTTTATTAATACCCTCACCCCCCCGAATCTCTTCCTCATACCCATGCATGCGCACACATATACATACATTCACTTTACATGTAGTTCACTTGCCTTTCCATAAGGACAATACTGAATTTTATATATTTGGTGGAGGTTTACTGTAAACAAAATTTGTACTTTGTATGTTTAAAAGTATCGGAAATGTTTGGGACATGCACAACAAGAAAAACAGATTTCCAGTGTGCTCACTGCAAAAGGATTCTGCTATCCTGGGAGATGACAGAATTATCTATCAAGTGTATGCATCTCAGGAGAAATGATTTGAACCATTGTTCATGTTTTGTACACAATACATTTAAATACATTTTTCAACCCTCATTGCCAGCCTGGAATATAAAATGCAAGAAGCATCAGATTGTACTTATAGATCATGGTGGACAGAATACTTTGCTGGTGTAACTCCATTGGAATCACTGACATTAAATCAACAAGGAATTTAGCCTTGGGTCAGTGCATCTGAAGTTTCTTATGTGTGACCCACTGTCATGGTTTTATGTACTTGTATGATATTGCTTCTCTTGAGGAGTAAAATAAAGTTCTCCTTTTACTGGTGTCTTCATGTTGCACACCCCACTTTCTACAATTGGGCAAGTTCTGAGAGGAAATACGTGTCCTACTGCTTGCATAGTGATAGTAACAGATTTAAAGTGCTTTGGAATTTTTGTCTGCAACATTTAGACAACACCCATTAGATATATGTGTAAGACTCTATATATGTGGCTGCATGGTTAGACATGGAACATAATATTTCATTCTGCCTTTTATATTTGTGCTTAAAATGGATCTGTCATTGGGAGAGACCTTTAAGTATTATTTAAAATTGTATTGATTTCTATAGCTGGGTATTACAAAAATGGCATTGTTATGGCTTAGTCTGTAGTCAGAGCTGCATTAAAGGCTTGGTATTTACTGTTTCTTCTTTAGCTACTGTCAAGTGGTGATTTTATGCAATGGCATCAAGCCACAGTTCTTCACCAGTGCCTCAGTCAAACAGCAGTGATGCATTCTTTAAAAAGGAAATGGATTCTGCTAAATGCTTTCAACCTGTACAGTCACTGCCAGATGTATGTCCCAAGGAACCTACAGGTGAGTTGGCTTATAGGTAGCCCAAAACTGTTAAAATGACCAGTTTAAAAAATGAGTCTGTAGTGATGAACCAGATTCTTGTGTTTTCTTACTAAGAAATCAGATTTTATTTTTCAGTAGGTAAAGTGAAATTCTGTTCTGTCACACCCCAGTCTCTCTTTGGACCAAAGGAGAACCTTTGTTCTCTTCCTCACTCCCTCATTTTTATATTTCTACCCTACTTGTAAGGTCCTGCATTGTTGTAATCATTGTTACAATGCAGGAGTAGAGGATGGGATTTCTGTTGCAGCCTGTGGATGATCACCATCAGTACTTCAGGCTGAGGCCTTCAAAGCCTTCCCTTCCTCTGGAGGTTAGTTTCACTGCTCCTATGACACACTGCGGTTCCGTTGGTGTGGGGAGGAAGAGTCCAAGATCCACAACTGTGGTGACTCTCTCATAAGGCCACCTCTTGGTCAGAATCCTGAACCTAAGGTGTGGAGTGGTGGGATAGAGTAGAAAAACAATTCCTTAAAATAATAGGGAAGAATCCTGACTTTACTTGTAAGCTCTATATTGGTGTATGCAGTAGATCTGCAATTCAGTATATTAAAGATTTGTTGAATTTTTCAGAGTTTTGCCTCTTCGGTGCGAGCTGGTAAAATTGAATGTTGTATGAAGAAATAGAAAGAAAATATACTTGTAATTACATATTCAGAATGCCTTGTGTAATCTGAACACAGAAATGCAAGTTTGATAGATTGTCGTGGAAATGGGTTATATGCATCTTTCCATAAATAATTGTGATTATTTGCATTAAGAACTTTTTTTTAAAATTAGTGATCTATATCAAGATTGATATTGTATTTATTAGGATAAATGTACATTCCAGTTGTCATTTTAATAGTCTTTTATATTTTGTACCCACAGGTGATCCTAATAGTTTATGTGACAGCCCATCTCTAGTTGCAGATCAGCATCGATGGACTATTTTTCATTCCAGAGTAAACCTCCCAGCAGCACTAAATGATCCTAGGTTAGCAAAAAGGGAATCTGATTTCTTTACAAAAACATGGGGACAGGACTTTGTGGACACAGAAGTCACGCCTTCATTCTACCTCCCACAGATTAACAAGGAACTTTTTGCATCATACCAACAGGACATCACTCAGGTAATTTACTGAAGTTAGGTACAAATAAGTATCAAGGGCTAAAAAGGGATTTGAAAGCCCCCTGTGTGGGACACCATAAATTAGTGATTCTGTTTGTTAATAATTGCTTGTATTGTTCTATAAAAACTTCCTGTCTTGTTCTGTTAGCTGACTCTCCTCTTAACACTGGTTTAGGAGTTCCAGAAGTTCAGTGTTCTCAACATGAGAAGTATTGTCTAAATTTTCTCTTCTTACCATTTTGCTGTTTTTCATTTGTGTTTGAGCTCTGTACTCTTGTTTTAAATGTACAAACCTTACACTTCCTATTCTTTCAGTTTTTGGCCTTTTCAGTGCAATATAAAATCTTCCAATACCCTGGTGGTATCTAAAACAAGACAGAAATCTTGTTAACTACTGCTTTAAAACATTCTACATACAAAACATTTACATCTGGAATAATGAAACAGGAAGCTGGACAGTTTCTGTCACATCAGGAAATTCAGATCTGCAACAAGAGCTTCTAAATCTCTTTCAAGTATATGAGTTTACGTACACTTGCTTTTTTCTTGTGACCTAAAAGAAGATTGGGAGATCTCCTGATGTTTTCTGCATCCCTAGTTGCAGTTTCCTTTCGTTGGGTTGCTATTGAATGAATTATCTTTAAGGGCACAATCTTAAATGTTTCCTGCTGACTCTATAGTGCTTAGTCTTGTGAACAGATGCATTGAAATTAATAGTACTGCTCCGGAGGGTGAGCAGTTGTGCTTCTTTGCATTTGCAGTATTAGGTCTGAAAGTGGAAACTTTTAGGTATTATACAGTTGCTTGTTTAATTTACATAGTCATCTTATGTGAATTATGATGCATACTTATTGTTGTAGTATTTTTTTAGCTTCTCTTCTGGAAATGTATGTCTAGTCAGAAGTGGAAAATCTGAAAAGTTATGTGAGACACTGAAGTAGACTATGTTATTATTTGTTATTTGTGTAACTAGCATTTAGGAGCACTTGTCATAGACTGGGATCTGATTGTCTAAAGTATTGTATGAATATAGAGCAAACTAGATAAGTTTGGTCAAAGAGCAATTAACAAATATTTGATATGTTTAGTGTTGGGTCACTTCAAGTACATGTGTTGGAAGTTCAAGAAAGATTAAGATGTTCTGGATCCAAATGGTAAAAATATGCAGGATGGAACTTTTTTAAGAGTTATGTGTTTGCATATCTGATATTAACATATTAAAAGAATCCTTGTAATAAAATCATTGTATAACAATGCATTGTTTATGAAAGGAAACAAGATGTTGTTTCCTTCCATAACCAATGTATTGCTTATTTTGGAGGGAGTATTCTGCTCATGAAAGAATCTCTAACGGATTTTGTAGCTACAGTTTTCCATGGAAAAATAGTTTCTAGTTTAAAGAACTGGAACCCCTGGTTAAACTGTATAGGCAAAAAATAAAACTTAACTTATACCCCATTTAGTTCAGCTTTCACCATTTGTGTTTATAAGTAAGGTGGGGAAGTAACTTTTATGCATTTTTATACTTTTTGAGGGGGAGGTCAGTAAAAGGGTGTTTTATATTCTTAGTGCAGGTTAATTTACTGATTGAACAATAAATAAATACAGGTTTTGAATGTATCATTACAATCCAGTATATACAGAAGTTTCAAGTTATAGGAAGGAATATTTAACTCATACAGCTTAAATAGTTTTATTGCATTTTTCCATAATTTCACTTCAGTGAAGAAATACATGCAAGCCACAAACAAAAATAAAAGATGCCAGCCTTCAGAATGATCTTTGTCACTTTTACTTGCTTGGAAGTCACTTAAAGATTTTAAGAGTTGAAAAATAGCTGTGAACTCCTCAAAATTATTTGGTGTCAAGCATTATCTTGCTTTGACAAGGTTCTGAATATTGTCTTCCAGAGGGGGGAAAAAAAGAATTTCACTGTGGTGTTACAGCAGCAGAATATTTCTTTAATTTCTTGTCTCTTTTACAGAGAGAGAAGATTCATGAAAGATGCAAGAATATTTGTCCTCCTAAAGATACCTTTGACAGGACTCTCTTACATATTCATGGTATAACTTCAGCCTTTTATTTGTTAAAGTGTCATTTTCATTTCTCAAATGAATAATAAAATGTGCCAGTGATCTCTTGCAGTTTTTCATGGACTTCCAATGCAAAAATGCGCGATACTGGTTTTATGATGATGATGATTGCAAATCCAGGCCTGGTTGGCTAGAGCTGTTCTTGATGATTATTAGCATGATATTCATAACAATGTAGATTTAAATTCTAGTCTGCCATTGAATTCTCCTTTGGTGTATATCCTTCACAGTTTATAGTTACATCAGTGACAATTTTTTTTTTTAACTTCCTTCAAAATACGAAGCCGAATTATGCAATTGCACTGAGCTTCTAGGGGCTTCTTAATGGGGCTGTGAGAAACAGAACCATTTCATTTCGACTTCTGTTTCACCATTTTGAAGGGACAGTGTTTTGTTTCGTTTAGTTTCGAAGCACTGTTCCGTTTCGTCTCGTCGAAACTATTTCAATATTTCACCCATAGGCTATAATGGGGAATCATGATAATGCCTATAACTTTGTCGTTTCTTGCCTGATTTGAATGAAAATTGCAGGGATGGTAGCCCCTTCTGAGGGCATGAAGCCTGCCAAGTTTCAAGGAGATGGGTGCAGGGGTTTCTGGGAAACTGCACCTCAAATTGCTAAAAGCAAAACTCGTGTCACCTGCTGGCAGCCTCCTGTCATCCTGTGTGCAGATCTGGGGGCCTGTACCCCCAGGAGGAGTCCAGCAGCACTGGGAGGGCAGGTTGAGCTCCAAGGGGCTGGCAGAGCACTCCGGGTGCAGCCCTTGGTCTCCCTGCCTCCTGCCGCCAGGCTGCACTCCAAGTGGCTCCAGCAGCCCCATGGAGCTCAGCCTGGTGGCAGGAGGCAGCAGGAGAGCCAGTGGTGGAGCCACTCAGAACGCAGCCCTGGTGAGCACAGCTCAGTGGTGGGAGGCTCCTCAGCCCCACAGAGCTGAGTCTGGAGGCAGGAGGTGGGAAAGAGCCACTGGCCAAGGCTGTGCTCAGAGCCAGGATTGCGCTCCAAGCAGCTCCACCACTGGCTATCCCTCTGCCAGGCTGAGCTCTCTGGGGCTGGTGGAGCCACTCGGAGTGCAGGTCTGGCTCTCCCTCATCTCCCGCCACCGAGCTGCTTTGAAACTCAAAATGTTTTGAAGTTTTTAAAATGTTTTGAGTGCCCTCATTTAGTTTCAAAGCTGTTTTGAAGCCTTTTGCTTCGTTTTGATTTTGCTGTTTTGAGCTTGAAACGTGTCAAAACAGCTTCAAAACGAAACACCTGTTGAAATTTTGCACAGTCTTACTTCTTACATCCTTATCAGAGAAAAAAGTCTCTCTGTCTCTGGGAGATACAGAAGTGGAATGGTGGTCATGACATCTCTAACTATGCTACATTCAAAGATCATCGTTAGTAAAGTCTGATTTACTTGTGTGGTGGTTTTAATGGTGTCTACATCTGCATCCCTTAACATATCTCGGCTTTATATTGAATCACCCCAGCTATCTGAAATTGTAAGTGAAATTGCCAAAAGAAACAAGCAGAGAAAATGCAGTGGATAGTCTGAAGTTAATGTAGTGTTTTTAGACTTCACTTTTTGATGAAGTAACTGTCAGAGTGGAGTGCTGTTTGGGAAAGAGATGTATATATATCTTATCCTTGGAGACTGTAAAGCAATCCCTTGTTCTTTTGTACACCAGAGAATTTGTTTTGTCAGACTTTTTGATATCTCCCATACAAAATGAACACCAGCCTTCTTATGGCTTGTCATCTCGTTCTGTTATTTCTGAATAGCAACTTGAGAAAACATGCTTGTTCTGGAGTTTAGCTTAATTCACTTCAATAGTATTTAGGCTTTTCTGTAAATAAATGAAAAACCAAAACAACAAAAAAACCCTAACTGAAACTAAAAGGTAGAGAAAGCATTGTCACTCACGTGATCACAAAAGGATGTAAAGCAAGGTGGTGTTAAGAGAAAAGGTATTAAATAAACTAGCATTCCACATGTTGCCCCTCCCTGTGGTACAGTTAGCCATCTTTTTTTAACCCAAGCACTCTTAGCTTGAGATCTCACAGCCTTAGGTGTTGCTGTGGTTTGAGGCTGAGAACAGAGCAATAAGGCTCAGTAACTAGGCCTTTTTGCTTTATAATAGGTGCTTTAATATTAATAACCCTACAGCTGGCAAAGCTCCCTTTTACCCATTGTTGCTGGGGAAGGTGTGGTCTCCAGTTGAGGTCTTCTCATGTCTCTATACCACATTTGACCATTCTGTTATGCATGCCTGTGCTCATTTACTGTATGATGAAAGATCTTGCAAAGTACATGTACCTTCAAGCAGCAGGCATTGCAGCAGGTGTTGCATTGTCTGAGGCTCTGTGCTGAAGCCACAGGTGGTCGAGCCAATGGTATAGCCCCACTTCTTTATTAGTTCCTTGGAGTGTCCAACTCTGATATGTAAGTGGTTGAGACTCTGCCACCTTTGCCATGATTCGTTAGCTCCTGGTGGTAAAGACTTGGTCGCTGTTTTTTCACTGTCCGGTATTTTCTTCAGCCTCTCATTTCACATCTGCAGTCGTGTCTCTTTGGGTGTGGCATTGAGAGGCTGGGTGCTGGTGAGGAAGCTCCTGTGTAACGTCAGACATTTGTGTGCTGCGGGATGGTCGTACAGTGGGTATCTTGCATTTTTCAGTTTGTCTCAACTGTTGTATCCAGCTGGCCACTGCTCTTCTGATGTCAAGCAGAGCGATGCCAACCAGCAGGTACACTTAGTTTAGGCTGGTAGGCTTCAGACCTCCTGTAATGCATCTGCAGCTATCATTCAGGATGGGTTCCAGGCACTTAATGTGTATGGATCTCTCCCATACAAGGCATACATACTCAACAGAGGAGAAACTGAGAGCCAGACCAGTGGTTCAGATGGTTGAGGAGTTAGCTCCCCATTTTGAGTTGGTGAGCTTATATAAAATGTTGTTACAAGTACTCACCTTTGCTTCTGTCTTCATGATGTGTTCTTTGTATGAGAGGGTTTGATTGAGGGTGACTCCAAGGTCAACTGGGTTTGGACAAGGGGATAGTGGGGTCCTGGAGCATATAATGTTATCTCATGGTTTTTGAAATGGAAGGCACATACTTGTGTTTTTGCTGGGTTGGCACATAATTGGTTTTCAGTGTAGTGTGAGGTTAGGCCAATTATTGCCTTGCTTAGGGATTTTTCAACATGATCAAAGCCAGTGTTTTGGGCTGTTATGCACAGGTTGTTTGCATAGATGAAACATTTTGTTTCCAAGTCGATTGGTTGGTCATTCATATAGATATTATGATATTATATAACAGCTGTGCTAGTACGTTTCCTTGGGGGAAGCCATTAATCTGTTGCCTCCATCTGCTTCGTTTTCCATCCAGTTTAACAAAAAAAGTCTATTTTTGAGCAAGGTTTGTATCAGCTCTGTAACATGTAGAACTTTTGTCATTTCCAGAGTTTTGTGGAGGAGTCTTTGGTGGTTAACTTTTATTGTAGGTGGCTGTTCAGTCTCTGAACACAACTCTGGCAACTTGACCCCTTTCAAACCTGTCCTCAATATGTTGAGTTGGATTGAGCAGCTAGCTTGTTGATTTTTCCAAGGCACAAGTCACCCTATTTGGGGATTAGGTGTTTATCCACATATAGGGCAAGCTGATTCAATATCAGTCATTTGTACAATTTGTATGTGTGGCATAGCAGAGTGATAGGACTGAAGCTCTTTCATTCCAATGGATCCTTCCCTGGCTTTAGAAGCGACTACCTGAGCATGTTGCCATAACTTTGGGGTTTTTTTGACTGGCTGTGCATGAGTTGTATAGGCATAGGAGCCATTTACAAGTCTGGGGTCCGAATTGCTTGATTTGTTCAGTAAGTAAGTCAGTAAGGCCTGCTGCTTTCCTAGTCTTCGGTACATTAATACCAGCATTCAACTCCATCCTTAAGAGGGGGTTTTTAAAACCCAGGTCTTTATAGAGTACTTGTATCTTTCCGGTTTGAGGTTTTTTTGAGATCCAGTTGAGGTAAGGGATCCCTACTTTAAAATTCTTCCCTTCTGCAATCAGATGGGCCCACTTTAAATACTGAGCTCCTTTCTGTGGGTGGATTAAAGGCTGAGAGAGTAGCAAAGAGTGTAAAAATCATCTCCCCCTTCAAGTTGTATCAAGTCAGGAGGCTGCTGTACAGCTATTTCCACATCCCCCACCAATCTTTCCCTCTCTCTGTGACACCCTCTATGTCTGTTACTTCAGTTCATTGGCTGGAGGAGTGCTGTCTGTGCTCCTGTCTCTGTGGGATAGTGTTATATTTGTGTGGTCTGTGTTTCCATCCCAATGCCACTCTGCCTCCCTCATTTCTCTGGCATGGTCTCCTTTTGGAGCACCAAAGCTGAAGCCACTCAGGGTGGAGGATGTGGGGGCGGCTTGTTCTGGTCATCACCAGCTGGCTGGAATGTTGCTCTAGTGAATATGAAACACCGGGTTTAATGATCATTTTGTTTTTAAAGCAATCCAAAAATCCTTAAAATCCTTTGAGCACTATGTGGAAGCAATACCTGAAAACAGAAGAATGATAAAGGACATCAAAGCCTTAAATGATATCTTATTATTGAAATTAATTATTTTGTTTTGTTTTTCTGATTGACTGTGGAAGAATGATCTCAATCTTATATTTATCCCATTAGTTTACTTATATTTTTGTTTGTAGATAAATCCAGGACAGATCTGGAACAAGTACCTAAGGTAGGACTGCTGTATAACAATAGGTATATTAAAGGAAACACAAGCTTGTCAATTTTGCATGTTCACATGTGCACGTAAGTCAGAGGAAGACCCATTTTGCTAGGTAGCCTCTTTGGCTAACCCTCCTAAGGAACAATAATACTCATAAAGTGTAGACAAATGAATTATTAATGAGTTATACTTTTTTTGTCTCCTGAGCTGTATTTCTTCTTTTGATGGATTTTGAAGGTAAAATCCAGCTGCCTTTATGCTCTTTCCTTAGTGAATTGTACAACTGTGCAAGACAAGGCAGCCCTTCTGTTTTCTGCAGCAGCGTGGCCCAGCTTTCTAGGTTTTTCTTGGAAGAGAAACTTCTAAGAAGGGACAGAAATGGGGGGAATTTGCCTGTTTTGAGTTACTGTGTAGACTGGTAGCTGTGTTTTTAATTTCTTGACATTTCAGTCACGCATCAGTATTGTACTGTGGTTGGCACAATACAGGCAAATAGCAAAGAGAGACTTCTTACCCACTGATTCTTAGAACCTTAGTGATGCACAGGAAGTGACAGGTGGGGAAAACAAATGAACTGAAATTCCATTTTATTCAGACTGAAAAAATGACAGGTTAACAAGTCAGTAGTAGATAAATAGTTTAATACTGGTCATTAGCTGCATGGCTACAAACCCTCAGGATATAAGCAAAAGTACCTTTCACAGTAACATTTAAAGTAAAAGACCAAGAGCTAGGCAATGCTTGATATGACTCAAGTTAAGCCCTTTAATATTATGTCTGATGCTTGGGATAGAAAGTTCAGTCCTCCTGGGTGTTCTGGGTATCTAGCAATTTTGAGGAGTAAAAGTAAGCTGAAAATATTTAATTAAGATTGACAGAGTAAGATAAAAATTATTTGGCCTTTTTGTTAGAGCCAGATTTTTTGCACTATGCAGAGGAAGCAGATTTTGCTGCTCTCAGGGGTTTGTGAATTCACACCCTCCATCCTGCAGAGCACAGTTTTGTAGGGGCTGCTGAAGAGTGGGAGCAAGGGAGCAGAATCAGTGAATTAAGTGAGAGAAATCTTTCACCAGAGAAAATGTAAGGGATGTACAATCTACTCAAGTTCTAATGGGGGGTACCAGTAGTAGGTCACCTTTACTGCTGAAGAGCATTTCAGAGGAGAGATTCATTTTGAACCTGCAGATAAACTCATCTGAGGATAGCCTGTGGTTCAGACTGTGAGCTGGCATCCAAATTTGGATTTGCCTGCAGATTCAGGAGGACTGCACTACAGTGGGTTACATTTACTTCATACCTGGAAAGTTTATCACAGGACAATATTCTTTATTTAATTAATTTGGTACATTTAGCTTTTAAAGAAACTAAGAGGACCAGTGGATCAGTCAGACTCAAATTTGTGTGCACTATGTTTGTTAATGGGAACAGATTGTTTGTGGGGAATGGTGGCAAGGAAAGAAAAATATATATGTATTTCTTTTTTGTTTCAGATTTTTATGAAACCAGATTTTGCCTTGGAAGATTCCTTAACATTTAATGCCGTTTTACCATGGTCTCATTTTAGTACTGCTGGGGGAAAAGGAAATCGTGATGCAGCTTCCTCTAAGTTGCTTCAAGAAAAGGTAAATACTCCATACAATATGCCAAACTGCTAATGCATCTGTTTATTGATTACAAAGGAATCTTCTAACAGATAAGAAAGACATGGTCTATTACATGATGCATTCATTTTTAGGCACTGATATTTTCCTTTTCCATCAACCAAAATATACATAAGAGGGGCTTGCTAAGAATCAAACTTCTATTTGAAAAAAAATCCTATCTGCCAAGTGTAGGGCCAACAGATGGTCAGTGCTATATATATACATCATGTGATGATTTTCTAAAAATCCTTTTAAAACCATCAAAGGCGATGATCCATATCAATAACTTGTTTGGTGGGTGTTCTAAAAAGTATGAATTGTGATTGCAGATGAAGTCAGGGACAAAAGGTGTACATTGACAGTTTTGGAACAGTTTTAACAAAACTTTTAGGGAAACCCCACAGAGAGCAGTGTGTACTGTGCACTAGGAAGAAGTATTAAAGCTTACCTCATATATGCTGACAGCTTCTTTTTAGCTTTGACATTCCATGCCACATATGCTGCCGCCTCTTTGAGTTTGTTTTAGCTAAATGACTTGTGACTTGGGTTCAATTTAGAGCTTTGAGGCAGAGTTCTTTCACACATTTAAGAAGTAGAAGTCTTTGGGATAACCACACTCAGTTGTCTTTCTAAATTATGCATTTTTAATAGCAATAATAAAAACAGACAACTATTTTGATGCCATAAAAGCACTTAAATGTATTTTCAAAAGCAGTACATGATTTTAAGCTTTTTTAAAGGTAAAAAGCTTTTTAGGAGCTTTTCTAAAATTCTGCGAGTATTGATTAAAAAGCATTAGTCTGTCACTAAATTCTTGCAACTTTTTTCCTTTCCTTGTCATCCCAGTGGACATTGTAGTAATCTAATTAGTAGTAAGATATTTTGTAGTGATCTATGCATAGCAGAAGCTGAAGAATGCTTGTAAGTTCCAGAATGTCAACAGGCCTAGGGGCTCTGTATGAAGAAGAGAGAACCTTCTTTCATGTTTCAAAATTTTTAATTTCAGTGCGATGAAAACAAACTCCAGCACAGTCTAAAACCATGTTCTCCAATACACCTCAATTGCTGTGACTTGAATCAGGCTGTTTTTTGGATATTAATGCTTATATGAGCATCTTAGCGGACTGCTAGTTGAGTTTATACATTCCATATAAGATGGGACTCTGATAACAGTGCAACACACAGAACTGAAGAGTTGAGGCACTAAACATGTACCACTGTTCCACTGAAGGGCCGCAGTACCTGCTGATGTGGAAACAGCAGTGCTTCTCTATGCAGTGACTCAAAGGGCAGCCCTGTTCATGCTCACCCTCAGAAAGGACTTGTCTGCAAAGATGGGAGATGTGAAGATCCCCAGGAACTCTGTCTGTCTGATTTGCACATCCCTCTCTACCTGCTGCAATCGCTCCCAAAAGTAGTGCTTTCATAAGCCAAGTGGAAATGTGTGATACCCCCAGCATGGCACAGCAGCTTTAGTGCATGATATACTTATATACATTTGTTGTTATTTATAGGCAGGTACCCAGGCCACAGTCGCAAGTAATGGATGCTCTGTGATAGTATTAATATCTGATCTCTGAGATTCAAAGATTCAGGCATCCTTTTTGTTTGTTCTTCCACAGTGTACTTGCAAACAAGGGCACTAGACCAACTTTTCTAATGGTTTTTAAACTTGCTAAAAACTGGTTATTTATTCATTTGCCAACATGAAAATGGCTTTTGAGTGTTGCAGTGTCCACAACCAGCTGATCGTTTTCAGATGAAGGCATTTACTAAGAAATATTTTAATTAGACCCACAAATAGCATTTTGATGCTGCTGTGTTGTGATAGACTTCTTGGCAAGTTTAACACAGTGAGTTTTTGTTTGCTTGTTTTATTTATTTTTTCGTCCTTCTCTTTAGCTGAGCCATTATCTGGATATTGTAGAGGTAAATATCGCTCATCAGATTTCTCTACGCTCAGAAGCATTTTTTCATGCAATGACCTCTCAGCATGAACTGCAGGACTACCTCAGGAAAACCTCCCACGCTGTAAAAATGCTTCGAGATAAAATCTCCCAAATTGATAAAGTTATGTGCGAGGGATCACTTCGAGTTTTGAGACTCTCACTTACCCGAAATAACTGTATAAAAGCATACAACAAACTGAAACTAATGGCGACTGTACACCAAACACAACCTACTGTACAGCTGTTGCTGTCCACATCCGAATTTGTTGGAGCACTGGATTTAATAGCAACAACACAGGAAGTTCTACAGCAGGAACTTCAAGGCATTCACAGTTTCCGGTAGGTGATGTCAAGGGAACTGCTAGAAGTAACAGTATTAAATATAAACCATGCTGTATCGTGTCAATCTCTTTTTTTAAGCTTAAGTTGTTTACTGATTTTTAAACTGAGTCTGCTCTTTTGGCCTTTTGTTCTTGGGTGTCACCTTTGAACAAATAATTAGTGTGTGGCGTTAACACCATGGCAGTTTTTGTGTGTGTGTGTATTTAGGAAAAGATTTTTCAAAAGAACTTGTATGTTCTATATCTTACTTTAGTGTCTAAGGTCTCCAATCAGCCTGAACATGCATTGTATTAAATGATGTACAACATACAAAAAATACAGTCCCTATCCCAAGAGCTCTGTAAGAATAGTCAGTATAGCAGGCTGTCTTTTAGAATATCTCCTGTGCTATTTATGATATATTGACTCTTTGGCTAAAGCTGGGTGATTTATGATGCACAAAGTTACCTATTTGGCATAGTATTACTGGAAATAATGTAATTATGTAATTATTCCAGTAAATATGTACTGAAGTCAGGGAATCAGAGTGCTGAGGAGCTGTATGTTTTTCTCTAAAATTGTATGTAGCTTTCTCTAATTATGCAGTTTCTATGTTCTGATTGTTTGTGGCTATCTCATTTGCATATTAACTACATAGTAACATTACTGAAAAATGCACAAAAGTAAAAAGGATAAAATTGCCAAACTACATACAGGGCAATATAACTTAAATCTAAGTGTTAGTTAAATCAGGGGTGTCAAACTCATCTGGCCCCACAGGCTGGATGAGTGTCGCAGGGCCACTCCACAGGTCAGATTGGGCTCACAGATGCCCACCCACACACTGTGGATCAAGCGTGTGTAGCACCTCCAGGGCAGTCTGGGATCCATGTTGCACATGGTGCCTACCCTGGCCAGACTATGTGGCCTGTTCTGGATGTTCTGGGATCTTTGCCTGCTCCAGCTGCTCTGGGACCTGTTCTTCATGTGACACCCACAGAGGCCACATGTGGCATGGGTCCTGGATTGGCTGGAACAGGTGCTCCATGCAGTGCAGTCTTAGACCAAATGGGGGGCATGCCACATGCAATAAGGATTTCAGACCTGCCAGGGTGGGAGCCATTGAGTCAACTTAATGATGAGGCTCCACAAACCATATCTTGGACACACTCAGTTTAAACAGCCCACCTATTGTTTCTGACTCACTTACCTTTTCTTTTTTTTCTTTTTAAAGAAATTCTTTCCTTGCTCTCCCACTGTTGATAGCATTGCTCATCTCTCCAGGGTTTTAGTTGTTTGTTTGGTTTCTTTAATGTACAATTAGTTCGGCCAACCCATGATGATAACCACGCCTTGACCTTTAGCTTCAGAATTTACTAACCCAGAGCTATGTTTTTTTGTCTTAGAAATGGACAATGCTTTTCAGTTATCAGTGAAGTATAAATTTTATAAAGTGAGTGTTAATTACGTAGATGTACAAAAGGTTCATACAGTATTTTTCAGTTCACAAAGTGTTTCTGATCACTAATCTTTCATTATTTTACTTTCCAAAGCTTAAAATGGCCCTGAGATACTTGTGCCTGCTTTACTCTAAGTTACAGTACAGTGCAGAGTTACCACTCTGTCCTTTATTTGATCAGGGGAAGATTTCCCCCCATACTGCAGAAGTCAGGACTCCCTTGCAAGCCCTTGAGTAGAGAGAATGATGGAGTAAAGCGTGGTGGAGCAATAGTGCACAGGGTTGTAGAGCCTATGGCAGCCTGGGGAAGCTATCAGGACTTAGGCAGACCCCTAGAGTTGTGAAAAATTACAGGGGGAAGGTCTACCCATCCCTGGAGCAACCCTGTGTTCAGACAAGCACAAAAATATCTTAAAGCCAGCATAGTGCTCCTGCCCTCCCTTGAGTTGTAAATTCTGTGCTGCATGACTTAAAGGCCCAGCCCTGAATCTCTTAATAGGAAAAAAAATTGCCAGAAGACAGAGAGTGTCAAGAAAACTTCACTGATCTTTTTGTTTTGTTTTTTAATACCAGTTTTGTGTAATGTACAGAAAACCCTACAACTTTTTTCCAGGGATAGTGAATGAATGTTCCAATTTTGTCTTTAGCAACAAAGATGGCAACAGTCAGGTGAAATAACAGCAGGTTTACAACTACTTGGTTTTAAATGAAGACTAAACTGTAAACAAAGAGTAATGCTAAAATAAACTTAAAGTGCATTTATGTATCCCAGTTTGTGGAATTCACACTTGTATTAGTCCGCTTTGATTTAAATCTAATCATGCTTAAAACTAATCTGTTCTAAGACAATCAACTCTACAAGAGCTGCCATACATAACAAATGGACTCTGCCTTTATAATGCTACATCCAAATAGAAATTGTGTAGATTTACTTCTGGTAGAAAAAGAATAAAAAGCTCCTTAGTACCCTCCATTTGAGACACCAAGGAGGAAATTACATTAAGTATTTAAACCAGCTGAATCTATTGGGTGACCACAGACACTTTTGCATTGATTATAATTGTCTGATTATTGCATTGCATTATTACTGTACAAAGTTAAGGTTAAGAACTGTAGTAAGTTCAAACATCCTTTAAGCATAACCTTAATAGCCTGGCTTTATAAAGTTTGTTTTTGTGATGTAATGTGTTTTACCTAATTTACTGATGTATTCTAAGGCGTATTACATTTTTGAGTGTGGAATATTTTCACTAAATTACCATATTTTTGTATAGATCATTTATTTACTCAAGGGGTACTTATAAAGGTGTAGAAAATACTTGTAAATTTCAAATAGTTGAAAAGGTGTGCAATTCTTCATACTCCAGCCTAGAAAATTTCAAATCAAATTGTTGCCCAATATTTATGTGATGTGGTTGTCTGTTAATATCAATGAGGTCATAGTTAGGGAGTTATACTTACTCTAGTTCATGCGGTAATATTATTTTTGAGTATTTCCTGAGAGAGACTATGATTAAGGTACATAATATGTCAGAAGTAGCAGTGAAGGTGACACAATGATAGCAGTGAGTGCTAGAAATGTATCCCTTCTCCTGGCATTTCCCTGGTTGGTGCTTAAATGACTCAACTTTAAATGTTAGAGCAGATTTTGGGGAAAGGTGTTTTACATGGCTAAGAGCACACATTTTTATTTCATCTTTCCTCTGCACTTATGTGCAGAAGAAGCTGTAACTACACTCAAAACTATTTAAAATGTCATCTTTGGATATATGTCCATATGAATTTCAGTTCAGGTACAGATGCACTCTGTGTGCAAAACTAATCCTAGAATGTGAATATCCATTGGGCTTCAACCACTCTGTGTGTGTTTACATGCCTTCCTGCCTGGGGACATAGAAGGCAGAGTGGTTATAACTGTCCCTTGGGTTCTCCCTTACTGTCTAGAGCAGCAGGAGCAAAAAACTGCATCTGCCTGCTATCCTTGCCAAAATGGTGCATTCAGAATCTAGCTTCAGACTGTGCCCATACTGCTGATTTTTCCTCCTATTCATGGTTGGGTCTGCTGCTGCCTTTCACCTAGTCAGAATTTCAGTGTGGTGTTCATTCTCAACAAGGAAGAGGTAGGCTCAAGGCACTTGTCAGGTGTTACACTTCCTCAGACAATCAATGAGGGGAGCTATAGAACTTAACAAGCAAGTATTAGTTTCCATGATTGATCTGATCTCTTCTAAGTCTCAGCCAGTATCTCTGCCAGTGGCAGGTGACATTCAAGGTCAATATCTGTAAAAATAAAAAAAGAAACCCTTCCCCCACCCCAAATTCCATTAGGAAAGGGTCTTTTATTGACTACCTCAATACTTACATGAGCACCAGAGATTAGTGTGACCTTGTCATAGAGGCAAGGGAAACCGAGTAACCAAGATAGGTATGACTCCTGGCATTGGTCTCTTTCATCCTATGAAGTGAGGCCTGAACTTTTGCTCGCTAGGGCAGCGGTTCCCACACTGTAGGTTGCAATCCTGAATGGGGTTGTAGCATCAGTTGATGAGGTCACAGGGGTGGAGGACTGTGGGTTGGGAGTGAGGGGTCGTGCTGAGGAAATGGGGCCATAAATGGGATCATGCTGAGGAAAAGATTGGGAAGCATGGCTCTAGGTACCATTGCATTAAGTATGCTTATTCAACCAGGGCAGGTGACACTAGCTGTGTCTGCCGCTGAATATTGAAGACACACGAAGTATTATTGGCCCTCATGCCTGAATGTCCCAGTGAGCAACAAAATTTCACATTGTTAACATGAGCATCATTAATATGGTGGCATCTGTGGCAGTGCCATCGGCACAACTAGGAAAAGCTTTAATATTACTGATTTGATTCTGGTTTAGAGAAGGTAACTCTCCCAGACATCACCTTTGACACTGATCTTTGCAGTCAGCATCAATGTGCGTCTCTAACCTTATGGTGCTGTAGTCATCTCAAAGGTTGAACAGACCTGTTTCAAATTCTGTGGCTTTTTCTTCATTTCCAACATTGTGGTGCACATTTCATCCACGCCCCAGCTAGAAATCTTCTCTTGGATCACACAAGCCAAGAAGAGGCATGATCAGTGTCTGTTTGTCTCATGTGGAGTTCAGGTTAGGAAAACATAACAATGGGGTTTTAGCAGTGTGACTTTCCACAGTATTCTAGAGCTCTGAGTGATCCGATGAGCTTGCATAGTATTCCAGCCACTTCTACTGGGCAGATTCTCAGAGATAACGTATTTGCAACAAACTGTTTGACCAAGAAAAAGAAGTCTGTTCATCGCTACATCAGGAGGCATTCAAGATATAAACAAAATGTCAGCAACATTTGATAACCCCAGTGGTTTAACTTTTAGGAGTCCACAGCAACCTACCAGCCTTCCTAAGAGACAGTCCAGCACCAACAGTGAATGGTTTCTGAAAATATCTGTTATTATTTATACACCAGTACTTCACTGTTAGAGAAAGTCAATTATAGACTTTGCCACCAAAGTCAATATGAAATATTTCGTTTTCATTGCTCAGGGGACAAGAGTTTGGGAGTATTACAGGATGTGTTCTTCATACCATGAGATTGAAATCTCATACTTGCCTTTTGACCAATTCTCTTGTTTCTCAGTATGATCAGAAATAATGCAGCCCTGCTAAACAAAAATGTCTCAGCTGGTACAGCACTTAAAAAAAAATCTCCTCAAGCTGCCCATTCAAGCTTTTATATCACTTCTGTATAACTGTCCAAGCATAGTTTTAAGGAACCATAACCAGATACTTCAGACCTGAAGTAACTGTATCTGACAGCCTGGATTTTGTTTGGCTGTCTGCTTCTGAGAGAGGCTGCTCCTTACAAAGCAGAAAACTCTCCCTGCAGATGATGTATTACTTATCCTTGAAAATCTGACCATTGATCTGCCTTTTGATTTTTTTTTTTTTAAATAGTGAAATAACCTACTGCCTTCCATGCTATAGTGTAAGTAGTTTGCAAAATTGTTTTAAAATCAATTGTATGATTTAGAGCATCTTTGGTCTAAAGATTCACTGTGCCAAGGGCAACATGAAAACCCTTGTACATTCTCTGAAGCTACTGTTATTGAAAACTATTGCTATACTTCATTCATTTTAATTAACTGTTACATGATTGTATAAATTGCCTGGATGTTCAGAGTTGTCTGAACAGTTGAAAAACCAGATGGGTAATGAAAGTCTTTCATGAAGTCCAAGGTTTTCATCTTGAAGAGGTCTGAGTGTAACTTCTTAATGAACACTTCTGTTAATGTTCAAGTCAAGGTTTTTTCTTCAAGGGGGAAATGCCTCCTCACCTAAACCATTTAATCTGGTCTAAGAAATGAGAGAATCAAGTTGCCCTTTAAACCTAAATCGATTGCATAGAAATTACTTGTTTGGTAGTTATTTTCCTTGATTGTGAACTACTGGTTAATTTTCAGGTTGTCCTGATTATCTAGCTTATACCATGCTCTGTGTTTTTCTTAGGCATCTTGGATCACAGCTTTGTGAATTAGAAAAACTGATTGACAAAATGATGATTGCAGAGTTTTCTACTTACGCTTGCAGTGATTTAAATAGACCACTAGAAGATGATTGTCAAATTCTAGAAGAGGTATGTGCCTTGGAGAAAATATAAATCATCAAACTGGTATAATAGTTTTCATCTTCCAAGTGCTTAGTAAGCTCTAATTCATGTACCAGTACTTCACTGGTAGAGGAAGTCGATTATAGATTTTGCCACCAAAATCAGTGTAAAATGTACAGTCTTGCTCAAGGGCTCCAGAGCATCCTCAGTGCCCCTATTTCAAACATTGCCGTTTGTACCATTTTTTCTTTTAGTCCAAATCCCCCCTTCCATTTTTATTGAATAACTTATATTTATTGTATTTAAATCCACATAGTTGTACTTCAACTGTAGTTTTTAAATGTTATCAATTACTAGTTTTGACATTTGGCATCACTGCCTGTATGACTGGAAGCTGTGCAGAAGAGCATATACACCCTACTTATGTATATTGTAGTTAGTGAAAACATATTTTAGAGTGAGGGATGTCAAACTCGCTTTGTATTCATCCCGGGAAACAGACCATGAGGCTCCTTGCGGGTTAGATCTAGGCCAGAATACATGGTATTGGAAGCTCCAGCTCTGATCCAGGGCATGCAGCAGTGGCTGCAGCTCTGGCGCCAGTATGGGCCACACAGCATAGTCCTGGCTCTGCCATCAATTTGTTAAGTAACTAGAGAGCCCACTTTTAATTGCTTAGAGTAATACCCCTTCCCTCCCCCCACCCTCCATATCTACGACACTTCCATGCTGCGCCCTTGCTTTGAAGCGCATGTCAGCCTCTCCTGACCTTCATATGCCAAATGCCAGAAATGAGACAATGTAGGTGAGGTAGAGTGGTCTGAAGCACACATCTGTAATTACACCTGAGAGAGAGGGCAGAAGAGCCATGTTGAAGTGTACTCTTGGAGGCTCTCTGAGACTAGTAAATTTCCAGTATGTGGCACGCATGGAGCAGGATGTGATTTGAACATCCCCTTAGATTAATGGGTGAGTAAAAAGAAGGCATTATCTAGTGCAGGGGTGTCAAACTCCTCCAGCCCTGCGGGCCAAATAAGTGGTACAAGACCAATCCACAGGCCAGATGAATGGTGCCTGGCTGGTCCCTCAGGCTGGACTGGGCCCACAGCCCCCTCCCCCCAGACCCTTCTGTAGAATGTAGCACCTGCTCTAGTCAGACTCAGCGGGACGAGGCCCAGCATCCTGGGTGCTTGTCTGCCATCACAGGAACAGGCCACAGTTCCAGGCTTCTTCCTGTGGTCCTCCTGGGCTCCAACATCACTGTTCTTCCCCAGGTGCTTGACAGCAAAGCCACCGAGAGCTATGGTGCTGGAGCCCCAGCAGTACAGTGACTTATTCCTGTGGCAGCAACCAAGTCCTTGGGTGACCACTACTGTGCTGGAGCCTCAGCAGCACCATGGTTCCTTTCTGCAGCTGTAGCCAAGCCCCTGGGTAAAAACTGCAGCACTGGAGCCTCAGCAACACCACAGGTGCTTGGCTGCTGCTGTGGGAACAAGCTGTGGGCTACTTGGGCTCCAGCACCACGGGTCTTACCCAGGTGCTTGTCTGTCTCCGTGGAAAGGTTCTCCATCACAGCACAAGTTGGAACAGCAGTCTGAAGTCTGGACTTAGCTCTGTAGGCAAGATCAAGGACTGTATGCGTGACACCCCTGATCTAGTGTAAATGTGGGATGTTTTAATAGCCAGTATCTGTAGGCCATCCTGCTCACTCTAGATTTTAATAAGTGTATGTCTGTTTTACTATTAAGTGGTCAATGTATCTTTCCTTTCCCTTTGCCTTTAATTAATTTATATTTTATAGGAAAGGCTCATATCACTAGTATTTGGACTTTTAAAACAAAGAAAACTAAATTTTTATGAAATATATGGTGATGAAATGATCATTACAGCAAAGAATATAATTAAACAGGTAAGTGAAACATTTCTAGCTCATCTCCAGGGGGGCTGTCTTTTAGAAATATTTTAGCTTCACTGGTTTTTAAGAATGTTTGAGCTCAGTTTGCTGATATCAGATGCTCTTGGTATGAATATATGAATTCGAAAAAAGACAAAATTATTGACTTGGCCGTGTTGTTTGTGATGACTGTTGTTTGTGGTAACAATCCAGGATTTTGTCTCCACAATAATTTTGATTACAAGTTCTTATGTGTCTTTAGAATCCAATATTCATGAGGAATGTTTTCCCATAGATAGGGTAATAAATGTCAGATTGACATTTAAGTTTTTATCCCCCTAATTTTCCTTTGAGCTTCTTTCAAATGTAACTAGGTCCTCATAAGCAAGCGTCCATCACTGTTTTTGTCACATGTACCATGCGTCCAGCTACCAATGAGAATTCCACATTTTTAGGTTAAAGATGAGGTAATCTGTATGCCTTTTAAAATGACCACCCTAGGAGTTTTACCAAGCTTCGTCTCACTCATTTCTTAAGTATTCTGGCATCAAATGCTTGGATTAGGTAGCCAGCTGACCTCAACTGCACCTTTGCTATCGTTGCCCCATGACTGTCAGATATTTTCTCTTTTTAAGATTTTTGGTGTCCTTTACCCTCATGGCATGAATGAATTTTCCTGATCTTTCTCAAGGAATTTAGGTAGAACGGACTTGAGTTTCCTAATGTGGTAATTGTAACTTGTTCAGTGCTCACATGTATAATTGTAATTGTTGCTTTGTAGCCCTTAAGTTTTGTTACCAATGTAATGCCTCCTTTTTCCTATTATCTCATCTGGAGACTTCCAGGAGCACTGCTGGCTTTGGACTATCTGTAGTTCATTTTATCATTTAAGAATGTATCATGGGAGACTGCTGCTTCCTAGATAGATGAACTCATTCACAGAAGCCAGTGGGTATCTATTAGTAGTGTTGGTAGGTGGTACACAAAGTTTGCTAGGAGCAGGCTCTTGTATCATTGTATGACTTGGTACACAAGTATGTTTACTATAATTTTCTCTGCTCTTTTGGGTTTAGAAATGGATTTTTCTCGGTATTTTAGCACGTATCTTCCACATGTAAGATGGCTATACAGTTGCATCTTGTTCCATTAAAATTAATCTTTGTTGGTTTAAGCAGAAAATGTATAGGGAACACAAAGACAAAGCAAGTCCTTGCACAACATGTACTACAGTCCTGGAGGCTTTTCCCATGACTCTTTCAGGCACCGGAGGGAAAGCTGTTCTGTACTGAAGTCTTGCATGTGTGTCCATCCTGTAATTCTTTGCAGAATAAGTATCTGCATGTTTTGTAGTACCTTATGACCATACCAATAGAGAACTAGCAGTGCAGGCACTAAGCATCAGCCCTCCTGAAAATAAATTTGTTTTTTAAGAAGTATCAGTACAGAGCGCCGTTATTTAAACAGCAATTAAAATCCGTAACAGCCAAGATGGACACCATCAGTCATCTCTGTGGTTTATGGAAAGTAAAGGCCAAATGAATTTGTATTGGTTCATGCCGCTCTTCTGAGCAGATTATCAATCACAGTTTTGGAGAAAAACCTTAATTTAGTCTAACTGGAGTTGATTTTACAAGGCAGCAATATCAAAGAAGCATTAATGTCTATAACATAGAGGAGATGTTTGGAATGAAGATTGATTTTTAGATAGATAAAAATGTGTCTGACTGGCCATTTGCTTATTCACCAACAGAGGAGCCGAAGTTTTAGAGTAGCGATAGGTGTAGAGATAAGTGTGGGAAATCTTCTGGACTGAGATGGAGATACAGACAGTCCCTTGAGCAAGGAGGGTTGAGAATTGTATCCGTTTGCAAAGCACGTTTTCTTTGTATAGTCCCAAGTAACAGAATATGTGTGTTTTTGCTCCAACTCCCCTGCTCATACTGTAACACCATCCAAGTGTTGTTCTTCACATTTTTAGTTGGTCTCTGTGGCCTCAGTCCAACTCCTTTTTGGCAGGTAAGTAGCAGTTGTGCAGCAAAAGTGATATTTTGGGCCCTGTGCAATATGCCTTGTCCTCATGTTGCTCTTCTGTTGCTCAGATAGGAACTTGGAAAAGAGTTCTGGGTTCTGGCCCCTCCTGCCCCCCACTGCTGTCCATACACTTTATCCAATGATTCTTATATGCAAAAAGCGTGGAAGCTGGGCAGGGGTTAGATGCCAGAGCCACTTTATTTCTTCTCACTGACCAAGCCACAGAACAAGCCTCCCTCTGGCTTATTCTCCTGCCCCACATATCCTCCCCTCTTGGCTGTCCAGTGTGTTTCCTTCAAAATTAGGGGTGGAATGGGCTTTTTCACCCTGTCTTGCCCATGGCAGATAGAAAGTGGGAGATGTAGGTTTAAACCGCTTCTAAATGATGGATGCCTAGAGCCTGTTTCCCCCAAGTTCTGTACAAATGCTGTAATGACTAGGCTGCTGCTTCAAAAGGTGGGACAGTTTTCCACCTCCTTCTCCTCCCTTTTTCTGCAGATTACACAGAGTTACTTGCTTTCCCAGGGGAATAGGATCCAAAATCTGTTTAAGCAGCCAGAAATGCTACTTATGTGGCCAAAGTTAGCCACATAAGCAGAGGCATATCTAGGCAATTTTTGACCCCTGGGTAGTTGCTATTTATGTATCTGAAGGTGGAGTTAAGTTTGTGTCTGTGTATCCTATGCTTAAAAATGGAATCATCCCAGTTAGATTTTCAAATGTGATTGATTTGGGATGTCCAAGATGATGCTTTGTCAGAGAATGCTCAATATTCACCTTCAGAAAATCAGGCCCCTTTCAGGTATCTCGGGTTCCAAAATTACTGTTCAGTTTTAAAGCTCTCTGTCCTCGTATGTTGCATTTAAAAATAAGAGGTAAAACTGTAAAGTGACCCAAATGCGTGTCTCTTCTTTTTTCTTTATTGCACTGGAGGACCTTAAACTGATGAAACCTGGAAGGTGTGCAAAGAATCTAAAACATTTTTTTCCCTTAAACTTCACAGTGTGTTGTTAGCACAGTATCGCAAATAGAAGAAATAGATACACAAGTTGTCATTAAGTAAGTACATGCCAAGAATTTTTTTTGGGGGGTGGGAGAGTGGAGGTGGGTGCTTTAGCAAAGATAAGCTGGTTGTTATTTATGTTTTTTAAGTTGTGAATAACTATGAATGATCTTGCTCTTCTATTTTCCCCAAGTCCCATGGCTCCCTCCATCTCTGTGGGAGCCCTGAACATTTCCATTCTTTTTCAAATTCTGACATTTATAGTCCTGTTTTATTAACCCTGCTTTTGAAATTGTCTTTAAAACTCTGTGAATTCCACTGCATGTTGTATATGGAGTTAACAAAAGCAAATTAAAATATGCTGACACAAGTTTCCTGACTATTTTAACAGGGTACACATGTGCTTCCTATGCAGGTAGTCTGGTGTTGGTAGTTCAGTACTTCCTGCATGAATTAGAGTGGAAACAGGTGTTGCTATTTTACAGTTGGAATATTGGAGAGCAGAAGCCCTCTGGGCTACCAGCAGCACTTACGTGTCTAAGAAACTTATCCCAGAGATCAAAATTATAACTTCTGACAAGGACAACCAAAAATCTATGCCCTTATTGCTCTTAAGAATAGAGTTGATTTAATTATTTTTACTTCAGACCTTAACAGTAAATAATGTTCCATTAATGCTAGTTCTCAAACACAGATAACTTAGCAGAAGGAGGAAGTGCTTTATTTCATAGGAGAGTGACTGATTTTATTACAAGACTAATTGCATGGTATAAGCTTTTACTTTCGTTCTAGGAGTGTATTTTTGGCCTTTCAACACAAGTAGCTGACTCTAGCTATACTAGCTGAAGTGGTTTTCTTGCAGTGCAGCAAAAAAACCCATAATCACAGTGTTTCTGCATTACCAGCAAAAAAATCCCAAATATTCCATCATAGCTAATCTCAGTTATTTTTGTTCTCGGCTTGGTGTCTGTGATCATTATTAACATCTGACCTAATTGAAACAGAGGCTGAACAGTGCTTTCTGTTCATAAGGAAATAGCATACAGCTGCTTAAAAAGTTACGAGGAAGTTGAGGCTTTCGCTGTTCTTGGAAGAAATGTTTTTAGCCTTGGTTGATGCATTAATCAGAACTGTGCTATTTATATTATTGTTGTTTCTGTTGATGGAGCTACTGTTATGATGCTTATGCTTTTCTTCATATTTACAGATTACTTGACAATCTGTTTTTCTTTAAATATCAGCAGTCACTATTGTCTGTACATCACTTGAAAGATAAATAATCGTTGTCTTTTTTGGATAGACTTGCAGACCAAATGAGAATGATGAATTTTCCTCAGTGGTTTGATCTGCTGAAGAGTATTTTTTCTAAATTTACTATCTTCCTCAAAAGAATTAAGGTAAGATATGCATGTTTCTCAGGTGTTTCATGCAGACTTTTTAAATTTTTATGTAGAAAGGCATGGGGCTGGTCCACAGACTGAATTGGGCCCCCTGCTGCCCCCGAGCACCAGGACTGGGCCCGAGGTCTACTTCTGCTCCCCAAGAATTGGGCTTTGGGGGCCCCACACTGTCTCCACTCAGCTGGGATTGGGCTCTTGGGCAAAGTTCCCCCAAGAACTTTGTGCCAGCATTGGGCTCCATGACACCCTGTGTGCCTGAACTAGTATGCAAGGCCACAGTCCATGAGGCTCCTCACAGATCCATGGGGAGCTCCATCTGGATAACATGGTGCCAAGAGCCAGATCTAGCCTGTGGTCTGCCCAGTGTCTGAGTTTCTGGAGGCCACAAGTCATGCTCCCCCCCACCCCCATTGAATAGGTTGCAAGCTCATGGCTCCAGGGGGTGTCAGGTTACCCTGTCCTCGGGGGCAAGAGCAGGAAGTGGAAGCTAAAAGATGGAGGAGGGGCCTGGAGACCACAGCAGTAATGGAGGCATAGCAGACTGGTGGGAGGCCATGGGCCAGGAGTTAACCCCCATGGACAGTCATTTAGATAGCCCTAGTCTACCATTATTTCCTGGTTTGAAGTTTGAAGGTGTTCATTTTGACAAGAAAGTTCCTGACATTTGATAGAAATAGGTATTGTATCTTTGCGTGGGTGTCAGTATTGAGAGCTATAATAATTAACGTTAGCAAAGAGAATAATGGAAGGAACATACAAATCTTGTATCACTTCAAGTCAGTCACAAGTGATGAAGGATTAGTATGTGACGTTTTAAAGGGGGAAATTAACTCAAGCGTGACATTTTTTGCACCTTCCTCGGAAACATCTTATACTGGCCAAAGTACCAGACTGAATACTAAGTAAGCAAATGGCACAATATAAATATTTCAGTTTTTCATGCAAAAAACTGTTTTTGTTTTTTTTTAAGTAAGTATGGTTAGGGTATGACTTTATTTTTGGTAATAAACACTATATTTGATCCTAGGCAACATTAAATGTTATTCGTAGCGTGGTTCTTTTGGTTCTAGACAAGAACCAAAAGACCAGGGAGCAGGAGGAAACTTCATTGCAGAAGAACTCTACAAAAGACACTATTGTGGACACAGAAGTGGCTTATTTGACTCATGATGGCATGTTTATCAGTGATGCGTTTGGTGACAGAGAGATCCCATCTGTAGCAGTTGACACTACCTCTCAAAGAAATGTTTCCCCGAATAGCGAGCCTTCCAGCAGTGATTCAGTCTCTGAACCGGAATGCACTACTGACTCCTCATCCAGCAAAGAGCAGACATCGTCTTCTGTTACACCAGGGGGAGTAGAAATTATGTAAGTAAACGTGCCTCCTGGACTCTGCTTAATCTTGGCCCCTGTCCTAGCAACACTAACATTAACATGTGTTAGTTGAACAAAGGTGGTTTTATTATCCCCCAGAGTGAAATTTACACTGGTGGATCTTACTTTACTAAGTAAATTGAATTAAAGAAATGCAGTCATTGTTCCCTGAGGAAAGACAGTAGGGACTACAAAACAGTACTGTCCTTCCTTGCCTCCTCCCTGGGCCTCATGTTTCTACCTGCAGTTGCATAGGGAGCCAACACCACTTCTTGTACAACAGAAACATCTTGTTTCTTGGGGAGCCTCTGCATCTGCAGAGGAGGGAGGTAATAAGGGCTGCTTGTACATGCCATGGGGGTTTAATTTGGCTTAGTTCTCCCTAAATTGAAAGAGTGGGTTTTTGAAAACGCCGTTTCAATTTAAGACAATTAAACTGAACTAACCCCCGCCCCTCCCACCCTGTGTCATGTACACAAGGGTGGGGGCCTGATCCTTACCTGCCTCTTCAGGGGTTAGGATGGAGGGGCGGGGGCTGAGCTGCATGGGGGCTCCTGAGGTGATACCCAACTTGGGCAGTCCTAGGGGATGCTGCAACCACAGTGGGAAACACCCCCCCCGCATCCCTGCAGCCATGGAGGGAAGCACTAGGCCCTCTCACAGCTCAGGCAGGCAGGCTCTGGGCATGGGGCACTGGAAGCCAGTGTGCTCGGGGCTTGGCAGGCCCCAGGCAGGTCAGCGGCTGTGGGACCCAGCAGCAGCCTGTGCAGGCAGGCTTCACTGAAGGAGAAAAAAAAGTGTGAGCCTGATCTTTTGTTTTTTCCCTGTTGCACTTTGTTAGGTAGCAAACTAAAACACCTCAGAGGTGTTTTATTTTGCTACATACCAAAATCATTTAAAGTGGAATATGCTGCTGAGCATGCGGGCAGCAACACCATTAAAGCGGTGCTTTTAAGAGGGCATTTAAGCCACTTTAAAGGCCAATTTTATGGTGTGTACAAAGGCCCAAGAGTTCCTTTTTAGGTGAACTTTGATTAGGTGTAATGTGCCTTAGCTAACAAGAAGCATCTGTGCCTCCAGATGCACATTTGCTATAGTTCCTGGTTGACTAAATCTCAGTGTGACATTAATCAATCGAATGGCTGAGTAAACCATTCTGACTGCTGTAGTAACATGGTCACTATTGTCCCACCACACACTGGCCACTGCTGAAGTAACTTCTGGGGAGCTTTTGTGAATTCCATTCCTTTTGTGAAGTCACCCACCTATGTAAATAGCTCTGCATAATGCGTCAAGCTTGGGTATAAGTCTTTTTTCATTGGAAGCAACTCTTGATACTGATGCATCAAGCAGACTTGATCAAAATGCTGCAGTGTGTTGCTGCTTTCGTGTTTCATGGGAGTGAGAAACGTGTCCATGTCAGCTGCAAATTGGTGACATGTAAATAGCTACAGGGGCTACTTTATTTTTAACTGGCTTCAGAAAAGAAAGAAATTTTAGTATGAAATCAGGCAGAAGGTAGGGTAGATTTGCACTATATAAACTAACTAGATCAGATATTCATAGCATAAGCTTTTCTAATGAGTAGGCTTATTCCATCAGATGCTGTGAAGGGACTGCAGGATGCAGAGCTTCTAAATAAAAAGCAGTGATTAGAATAAAAAGGGTAGGGAAGTTGTGGGAAGAAAAGGGAGGGGCCACTTCTGAGAGAGGGAAGGTGGGTAGGAGAGAGAAAACAAAGCAGTTAAACCCACTCAGGGACATAAAGATTATAAAAGCTAATCCAAGCAGTGGGATAAGAACCCATAGGCTTGGTTTAGATCATACTTAACACAATCCAATCTGTGGATGATTTCTTATTCCACAGTTTCTCATAGTTTCCATAGACATTAGGGCTGGAAGGGACCTTCAGATCATCAGGTCCAGCCCCCTGCCGAAGGTGCAGGAAGTCAGCTGGGGTCATAGGATCCCAGCAAGATAAGCATCCAAGCGTTTCTTAAAGTTATCCAGAGGAGGTGCTTGCACCACTTCTGGTGGGAGTCTAGTCTAGTCTCTGGAGACTTGGACGGTAAAGAAGTTTTTCCTTATGTCTAGTCTAAAACAGTCTTCCAGCAGTTTGCAACTGTTAGACCTTGTCTTCCCTTGGGGTGCCCTGGTGAACAGATGTTCCCCTAGTTCCTGATGCACACTCCTTATATACTTATAGGCTGCCACCAAATCCCCCCGAGCCTTCTTTTCTCCAAGCTGAAAAGTCCCATGCCTCTCAGGCTCTCCTCATAAGACCTGTTTTCTTGACCTTTAATCCTGCGCATGATTCCCCTGGACTCTCTCAAGCTTCTCCATGTCCTTTCTAAACTATGGAGCCCAGGATTGGATGCAGTACTCCAGCTGCAGCCTTACCAAAGCCGAGTAAAGCGGGAGGATGACTTCTTGGGTCTCACTTCTTGTTCAGGTTTGTTATCGTCTAAGAACAGCTACTCTTGAGGTCAGCAATGGAGTGTCCAGGGAGATCAAAGTGTAAGGAGTGTATTAATAATTGATGTGAAGTGATCTTCCCAGAAATGCCTAACTCCAATTATTGACTGTATTGTTAATAAAAAAAAAAAAGGGGGGGGGGGGAGAGAGAGAACGAATACAAACATGTATTTGCTTGTTGTAGAGCCTGATGAGATGCTGACAGCTGGTAAGAAAGTTCATAACTATGAAAAGTTAGAAAGCAGCCTTGGAATTGACATGGTTTACCTGACAGCTACTGCTTTTGTCTTCCCTCCCTCAGAATGTGATTGTAACCTTTGTAAAATCATTTGCAAACAAATGTTTCTGTCATTTTTAGCATTAGTGATGACATGAAGCTGACTGATCTGGAACTGGGCAAGCTGGCAAATAACATTCAAGAGTTGCTTTATAGTGCCTCTGATATCTGCCATGATCGATCTGTCAAGTTCCTCATGGCAAGGGCAAAGGTAATGTACTTGCATCAGACCAGCAGCTTTAATGAAAAGATTGCACATACTATTTGTTGGGATTTGAATGATTAAGGAGGATATTTTCCTTGTAGATTTTTGAAATTATATCTTGTACTGAAAGCAAGTAAATGCGCATGTGATCCAAGAGCTTATGTCTCAGAGCTCACTGGCTTTTACATAATACATCATTGTCAGACACTGTTTAAGTTGAGTACTATTTTTCACTAAAACAAGAGACAGTGGGACTGGATTTGCATACAGTAGCTTTTTCCCCTTGTACCTGCCCATCTTTGCAGCTGCACCAGTGGTAGTAACTGTGGAGGCACCAGTGTGGACCAGATGCCAGCAGCCTTTTAATCTGCCTTGCTTTTGGGGATAACTGTTGCTTAAAATGCCAGTGGCTCTTGCACCAGGACTTCTGAAAGTCCTTGTCTTCATTGTTGCTTAGCCATTGTTAGTCAGAATCAGGCATTTTGGTGGGAAAAGTCTTAGTTGAAGCAAAGCCAGAGATAAATGTTAGCTTTTAAAATTATTTTCTTTGGTTATTTCAAATTAATGAGGACAGGTCATAGCCCTTGTGGAACTTAAGTTTGCATCTGTCTTTGTAGACTTACTAAAACAGCTGAGTGTTGCATTGCCTGTGAAAGGTGTCTTCACAACCAGAGCAACAAGGCACTAAAAGCTTGGGTTCTAGGAATCGTGGTTCTATCTGCAGATGTGCTGAGACAGCATTCTGCTTTGCTTTAGCTCACTTTGTGATCTAGCGTAGGTTTGGTCCTGGTCCATAAATGATGTTTTAGTGGAGCAGCCGGGTCAGATGTCCAGTAAGTGTAGATGAAGATGACTCATGTTCAATATGATCGTTATGTCAGTTAGCATTACATCTGGGTTACAAATAATGAGGCTCCCTAAAAATTAATGTAAAGCATAAGCTAAATGGGATCTTAGTAAACTTATGCTCTGGGGCTTAAACCTACACCTAAAGTTTGATGTTTCACCTTTCCCATCTTTTCCAGAAGATTTATAGGGCAGGCCTGGGTAGAGGCCAAGGTATGCCATTGTCAGGGCACAGGTACAAAATTCCTAGAAAGACTCACCACTAACAGTAATTGTGGCTTTTCCCATGGTATTACTGCGTACTGGTACCAGTCAGACTCAACAGTTGTGTCTTCCCTGCAGTTACTTTTGGTTCACTTCAGATCATTATTAGGAGCTGGCTTCCTGTCCTGTCAGTCTCTAGATAAGGCCTGGCACTCAGACAAACTGGCAAGTCTTTCTTTTAAGTTTGTGGGTATGGACACATGTAACAATCAAATCATTCCCAGATGTCACTCATTGAGAACTAGTTCATAATTATTGTAAGGCAGAGGTGTCTGCACATAGAGGGCCTTAACGTTCCAAGTGGAGTGGTCATCTTTTAGACACTGGGAGTAGGGGCGATCACCCAGCCCTGCATGCCTTACAGTGGATACGTTTGAGTGGGGGTGCTTAGGAGGGCTCCCAGGGGGTGAGTGACCTGTGGCTAGAGGTGTTTTCACTTTTCTGCTTTGCTTTTTCTCCTAAATACAGGTTCAGTAAAGTTCAGTAACCTTGGAGAGGCGAAGTGCAAAATACCTGTGTTTTGAGGTTCCCAGGGGCTGTGGGGACATGATGAGGAACTGTGGTTGAGTAGGGAGTGAGAACACAACTGGATATTAGATAGCTTTTATTGAACAACCAGTGCAAGGGAGTTCATGGACAACAAAAGGCAAAAAAAGGGGGCTGCAGAGTTCTGGCCATTTATGAGGGCAGCCTGGTACAGCAGGGGATTGGAAGAGAGAGAGAAGCATACTGTGGGGTGCCTGAAGGACTGACCAGACCATGCATCACAGAACACTTGGTGTCTACAGGTAATATTGACCCAGTTCACAGTGAACTTGATTTTGCAGGTACACTTTTTAACTATTCCAGGCTACTTGTTCATTTGTCTGCTTTAAGTTCAAACTGTATTTAAATCCATTTGTGGGCTATGTGTGTCTATACCCTGTGCGTTCCTGGTATTTTTGTACTTATGGTTGTTTTCTTTGCATTTAGGATGGCTTCCTGGAGAAGCTGAATTCTAATGAATTTGTTGCCCTTTCTCGACTAATGGAAGGATTTATCTTAGATACCGAACAAATCTGTGGCCGAAAAAGCATGTCATTGCGTGGAGCACTTCAGAGTCAAGCTAATAGATTTGTGAATAGATTCCACGAGGAGAGAAAAACAAAGCTCAGGTATCCCTGGATAGCACTCTCCATGTCTGATGAAAGGTGGCTTGTTCCTGGAACATCTGTAACCAAATTTATAAGTGAAACTGTCTATTGTAACATGTTTCAGGCTGCTTCATTCCCTGTATATTAGCTATATTTGTTCTTCTTGCAATTTGAATCATATTCAGCTGGACTGCCCTAACTGTCTAAAGAGAGATTGTCATTAGCTGCAAAAAGAATTGAAGACAGCCTGTTCCCTCTTGTAACAACTTGGGCTCACAAGGTCTATGTATAGCCAGGGTCTGGTAACACTAGGAATGAGACCTGAAACATCCTCCTTCTCCTGGGAAAGCTTACTTTGTACTTACGCCCAGGACAGCTTCTTCCAATTGTTACCAGTCTCTGAAGGTGGTTTAATGCAACAATAAAAGGCAGTCCTCTCTGCTTGTGTGGAGAGGCATAGGAAAGAGCTCAGTCTGCATTTGTCAGTCCTGTCCTGTGCCCCTCCCCAGATAACAGCCTGCTACTCTCTTGCTTATCAGACTGAGGGCTACACCCAATTTGCATTTGGTGAAAGAGATTGCACTTACTTTTATCTTTGGAGGTATAGTGGGCTTTGAGCTCATGCTGTTCCCCTTCCTGCTCCATTTTTTCATGATTTCTTTGGTGTTGCATGTGTGTTAAATTTTCTCTGATATGGATGCGTAGAAAAGCTTTCACTCTAATGTGCATCAACCCCCTTTTCTATTATACATTAAAAAGGTCCTTAAATGTCACTGTTTTCACAGAGTATTCAAGCAGCAATGTCCATAGTATGTAGTACATGCCAGTTTCTTTTGTGATGTATGTTTAATTTATTTGGTCTACAGTTTTCCAAGCTAATGTATGGGTATTTGCCAGGTAGATTTAATTTACTGTTCAAAATTACTTATGCACCCTTGTAAGTAAGGATTAATGATAAAATGTTAGACCATTGAATCTTTTATTACTTTGAATCCCTTTTAACTACATCAGTTTTGATTCTGTTGTAGTACAAGCAAGAAAAGCTTTGAGGCAACAACTTTCATTTTACTTTTTCCTTTTAACCTCCTTTTTATGTATATAAATAGTCTGCTACTAGATAATGAGCGCTGGAAGCAAGCTGAAGTTCCTGCTGAGTTTCAGGATCTTGTTGATTCTGTAGCTGAAGGCAGGATTACTCTACCTGAAAAAAAGGCAGGTGTGTACCTTCGGTTTCATTATTATTATTCTCTTCATTTACCACAGAGCAGATTTTTGTAGTCAAATATTGCAGAACAGATTTTTTGTACCTCTTGATTCATACACATGTACGGGCATACCTCGGAGATATTGCGGGTTCGGTTTCAGACCATCGCAATAAAGCGAATATCGCAATAAAGCGAGTCACATGAATTTTTTGGTTTCTCAGTGCATATAAAAGTTATGTTTACACTATACTGTAGTATATTAAGTGTGCAATAGCATTATGTCTAAAAAAAAAAATGTACATACCTTAATTAAAAAATACTTTACTGCTAAAAATGCGAAGTGAGCAAATGCTTTTGGAAAAATGGCTCCGATAGACTTGCTTGACGCAGGGTTGCCACAAACCTTCAATTTGTAAAAAAAAACGCAGTATCTGCAAAGCGCAATAAAGCGAAGCGCAATAAAATGAGGTATGCCTATATGGTGTTCTTGGGGAGAAAATCCAAATGCCTATTTAAAAGGATGAAGCATTCAATGCTTGATCTCAATTTTAGAGACTTCTTGGGACAGTTTTAGCAGCAAAAGCACTTATTAATTGAGACTGTGGGAGATTCCACACAGGAATTCCTTGCCTGGTAATGGCGGTCCCTGTGAGACATCAGAATTCTCCCAAGACATCTCTGAAGTGTTGCTACCCCTGCCCTTTTAAAATAGCACGTACTCCAGTATGGCCTGCCCATGGATCATATACAGGCCAAGGAATTATATAGCCTCTGGAAGGCTATATAATTATATTATGCTGGACTGCAGACTCCTTGTGTGATCTTGGACAAATCGCTCAGTCTTTCAGTGCCTCAGTTCCCTATGTCTGAGATAGGAATGGGAAGGTTATCTCTTCTTCAGAGAAACATTGTGAAAATAAATATGTTAGTAATGTAATGATTTTGCTTGGTCCTAAGAATTCTGTCTACTCTTCTAATAAAAAAGAAATACAGGAGACGAAGAGAAATGGCCAAAAATGAGTTTAGCATAACCTCACCAGCCAAAAGTAGGACAGGAGATGCAGCAGGAGCAAAAAACTCACAGGGGCAATACAAAAAAGGCAGGAAGCTACAGCTTTAGAAGGAATGGCTTTTTAGCTGGCCTGAATAAGATAAGAAGTTGGAAGTGCCAAATTTAGAATGGAAGCAGTTTCAGTGAATACTTAGAGGTCTAGGCTTGAAAAAAAAGTCTGTGATAACCCTAGATCCAAACCACATTGTACATCTATTGATTTCATAGATTTCATAGACACTAGGGCTGGAAGGGACCTTGGAAGATCATTGAGTCCAGCCCCCTGCCTGAAGGGCAGGAAGTCAGCTGGGGTCATAGGATCCCAGCAAGATAAGCATCCAGTTTCCTCTTGAAGGTGTTCAATGTAGGTGCTTGAACTACCTCCGATGGCAGGCTGTTCCAGACCTTGGGGGCTCGGACAGTAAAGAAATTCTTCCTTATGTCTAGCCTGAAACAGTCTTGCAGTTATGTAGGGTACATTCTCAATAGACTTCTCATCTCAGTGACTTTTTTTTGCACTGGTTTTTGTGTTTGTCACCCTTCATACTCAGATAATTCTGGAGTGCTGTCTCAAGTAAGAGATTCTCTTTTAGCTAAAGCAGTCTCGGGATAGTCAGGGACAGTGCTACTAGTGAGGGCATGTACAGAGAGCAACCCAGGTGTAGTATAGATCTGTCATAGCTATTTTTCCAAAACAACAGGTGGTAACCCCAGTGAGCAATTGCCTCTCAATAAAATGGGTTTCAACATCAGAGACATTGTCAGTCCTTGTTAGCTGGTGAGTCCATAATGGCTATTTTTGTCTCAGTATTGCAGCACTATATAAATATATTATAGAAAGTGTGGTGGGTAAGTAAATGAGTTTGCATATCTGCAATATAAAATACAGGATAGTGCTCTGAGTGACTGGTTTTCAGCCATTAGAGGAACAGTTTACAGTTTTTTGCACTTGTTTTCTATTCAGCTCACCTCTCTTGTGCTCGCTCTCTCCTTGTTATAATGTGTAGTTGCTGAAGAAAGAAAGCCAGCTGACTTCCTCATTGTCGAAGGACAAAAATATGCTGTGGTTGGGTAAGATGCACTCTTTTCTCTGAATGATGAGTTAGTTGGCTTGTGCTTTTAAGTAAAACTGTGTTGAATACTAAAAGCTTTAGCAATCTTGTTTTGAATAAAGACAAACCCTCTCCTCCCCAGATTAGTTTTCCTCTGATTCTGGAGCAGTAGTAAAATATGGCATGATGTTCTGCACCTTTTAAAGATGTTACTTCAGCTGTAAAGCATCAACATTAAAATTTACATTTTCTTTTGGCTTGTAATTTTTCCAGCAATGCACATACTTAGGATTTTTTCCATCTCTGCATACATTCCCATTGTCAGTATATGATTGGTGTTATTTACTTAAAATATTAGAATGTGCTTGTCCATATACGTCAATGGAAAGATAGGGAACACTGATGAATTAATGATATGGGGAATTCAGTCAGTGAAATTCCTTTTTAACCTGAGAATGAAATATCATTTCTTATTTTTATCTTATTTTCTGGTATTTTTGGATTGATCTAGCTAGTTTTAACGAATTAAATCCAAAACAAAAGCAAAGTTTAAACAAGTGTATTTGGATGTTTATATTTCTGCATTGCTCAACCTTGGGACATAGTTGTCAGAGTATTAAATATATCTAGGGGACATTTTTAGGATGCAGCCTGGAAAAAAGATATTTAATGCACTTAAATCCAAATATCACATTACCCACAACTCAAAACGAAATGACCTAGTTTTCAAAAACTTACATGGTAACTGGCTATCATCTTATGTAGGTTCCTTTGTATATTGTGCTACAGTTTTAACCAAAAACAGAAACCAGTGACTCAGAATTTCAGTGCCAGCTTAAAATTAACAGTCTTTAAGCTAGTCTCTGAGGGTGTTTATATATGTGCTTTGGAGGGGTTGCTTTAATTAAGCGGCTCTGAGAGCCGCTCTAATTAAAGCACCTGGAGCGACACATGTATAAGCATCCCCATGCTGAAAAGTGGCAATGGGGGTGGTTTAAAGTGCCCTGCCACCATTTTCCAGTGCAGCGACACTTATGCACGTGATGCTGGAGTCTGCTGGAGCACAGTAATTACCATGCTCAAGCACTCGATTAATCAAGTCTGCTGCGATGCACTGTAATTACGATGCGTTGGAGCAGCCTTGCTGCACGTGTATAGGTGCCCTGAGTAGCTAACACCGGCACCATCTGACAGTGTTTTGAGATACGATAGCATTATATAAATATCCTTTCAAAGATAACGTAGGCTCTGAATGAAACTACTTGATAGACCAGGCATAGGTATCTTTGCTAATCCATGTCTTATCTGAGGTAGAATTAGTTTTAGCTCCTTGAAGAAATCATCAACTTCCATATTGGACATTTATAGTCTACAGATTTCTACAGACATTTCTCTTGTAATGTTTCACCTATTTTTAAAAAATAAATATGAATGAACCAAAAAATAATTTCCTAAAATGAAATTAGCTTACAAAAATCTCTATTTGTTTTTGTAGCTTACTTGTGAGGAGGAAGATTTGTGTTTTGAAATGCCCAGGGGTCTTATTTTGAATGCTGGCCTGGTCTGACAAGGATGACCCAGCTTGAATTTTCTTGGCTTCTCTGTATTTGGGTTGAAAGGAGTGTATGTTTTTTTTTATAGGTCAAGCCTGATTCTTATAGATGCTGTGTAGCTGCAGCTCCCATTGAATTTGGTGGGAATTACAGGTGCTCAGTGTCCCTGAGTGTTTCCTACTGTGTGTATGCAGCTGCTCAGTCTCTTTCCTTGACTGACTGTGCATTCATTAGGGGCTCTTCAATGCTCATGACTGTCTTGAATTTTTTTCCTGTTGTATTTGCTCAGAATTGGCAAAGATGGCTACATAGTGTCTTAAGAATGGAGCTTTAGAGTTTCCTACTGGTATGTGAATAGAACCCTGTATTCTTTCAATGGTTGTTTCTGTAAGATATAAAGTAACTATATTGAACTGGGGACCTCTTGTTCTTGTAGCAGTTAACTATTTTTATAAGTTTTCTTTCTCTCTTCCCATCTTTACAAATCACCAGTCACCTTTCACCATTTTTTTTAGTTTCAGGCTTCTTGTATTCCATTTATTTTTATATCACACCAATAAATAGCAACAATGGAAATCAAAAGCACCTAAGTCCCATTTTTTTGTCAGTGATTTAGTAGCCAATATCCCATTGACTTCCAGTCACAGAAGCCACTTATGGCAGGTCTATATAAATCCTGTAGTGAGGGAATTCATTCATGGCCATTTTAAAACCCTAGTATGTTGGAGCAGGGGCTACACTTAGCCTCTCAGTCTCATGATGCTATCATTTTACCTGGTGACTGTCAAGTGTTCCAGACTAAACTACCTGAATTACTACTGTAAAAAAGTGAATGGGAACAACAGATGTGTTTAGGACAGAAGCTTTCCAACCTTTCTTTATGACATAATCAAGCAGTAGTATCAGATATGGTATTATTTCTCCTAACCTTCATACCCTGAGAAAAGCCTGAAATTTAAAGATGGTAATGATGAAAGTATGTGAAAATATATATGTGAAACATATTTTTATATATATATATATATATTTTCACATATTTTCATCATTACCATCTTTAAATTTCAGGCTTTTCCCGGGGTATGAAGGTAGGAGAAATAATACTATATTTTATACTATTGATACCCTGCATTATAGGTTTATCACACAAACTTAACCTTTTAAAATTTTTGACTGTTGGCTATATGCAAACCTTACAAGGGCTGAGAGCAATTATATATACATTGTATAAAAGCATCCCATTTTGTGTTTTAAATATGCTTATTTGCCTTTTTCCTACATTTTGTCTTCCCAAAGCAAGATGTGGGCCATAATATGGGGGAATGGTATATGAATAAATGCATTAGTTGAAAAACCAAAAGAAAAGAGAAAAAAAAGTTGAATGAGAATTCTAGCACTACTAGATGCTGGACACTTTTTTAAAATAAAGTTAAATGGTGTTGAAATATGTAGCCAAGTTATAGAAATCTGAAGAAGTTAAAATTGATGAAGTTAGAAAATGGGAAAGGAAACATTTAAAAGGCAGCTTAAAAATATCCTTGCTATCAACAAAGTGGTAGTATGTATTTGATTCACCATCTTGTCTGTACACTGAAGTGACATATTTGGCTCTGTTTCTTTTCTTGTAGAACAGTGTTGCTGTTAATAAGAATAATCCTTGAGTACTGCCAGTGTGTGGATAACATCCCATCTATCACTACTGACATGCTTACTCGTCTGTCTGATTTACTAAAGGTATGACCACCAAAAATGATGTCTACACTAGCTAAAGATCTATAAGGGAGGAGGTGTGTCTTGCCCACAGTAATGCTCCATGTAAAGTTATGATTTGTTAGTGAAGAATAACTTCACTGTGACCTTTGCTATAACTATAGATGTCACAATGCATATCTTTTAACGATAAACTTGGGTGGTGCTGTAGGCCATCCATATAAATACAGTTCAGAAGAAATCTGCTAGGTGAAATAACTATACAAAGTCACTTGTCCATTGGCATGTTAGAGTGCCCCTGGTAGCCAGCAGAAGAGCAACTTTGTTTTTGGAGTTTTATTGACATTTGTCCTTTAGGCTAGGGAAAAAGCTAGTATGAAGTAGATGATGTGAAGTAAGATAGAGCAGCTTAAGCCAAAATATCTTTCAAAGATGCATGTATGCAGGGAGGAAACCAATTTCTTGATTTGTACAAGTCATTTCATGGTTGGAACAAAGAAAAGTATCTGTCTGGTAAAGCTATTATGGTAAAATGAAAAGTAAATTAAAGATCAGGACCTTTAAGTATCTCTCATGCTATGGAAGATGATAGGCTAGGGCTTCTAGGCTCTGGCTAAAACAGATGACCACAATGAAAAGGAGTACATGACTGTGTTTACGAGTATCATTGCTGTGATAAGGCAAAGCAACTGTCAACGAGGTTTTTGGCCAAGTTCCCCTACAAAGATTGACTTGCATATTTAAGTGCTAGTTGCCAGGACTTATAATCAAAATAGTAGCAGATGCTGAACTTCACTGGAACCTTTAACATAATTTTGGAAAGATTAGGGGTACAGACCTCTTAAGTAAATTCCTTCTGGTAACCCCTCAAATGTCATGGACATAGGACAAGTTTATGCTGATTTTTGTACACATAGGTACATTACACCAGGGTCTGGAGCAACCGGATATACTTCAGACAGCTATCCTGAAGTAGCGGCACACAGTAGCCAGCTGTCATTGTGCCTTGCCACTAGGTAGCAGAGGAACATGGAGTAGCCTCTTGTTGTGTATGAACGGCTGCCCTGGGATAAGCAGTGGACAGAGGAACTGTACACCACCATGTAACATAGATCAGTAGAATGTTACCTCTTATTTTTCACAGGGTTACTCTTCTATGCATGTTGTCTGCTGCTTATTTATACTGATGAAAATGGATTGTGTGTCCAAGCCCTTACTTTAAGTAATAACATACCCATGTACACAGGGTCTTTTCTTTCCCTGTATTCACCACTGAGGTTCATCCACAAAACTTACTAAGAATAAATTAATTGTTATCTTTCCTGTTGGTACATTTCTTTTCCATTGCCAAAATGGCATGTGCAGTTTATTAATTCCTATCTCTGTGGCAGCTAGGCAGGCTACAATTATAGAGATTACCTTAAACATTAGCACAAACAAGAGCTAAAAGCAAAAGCTAATCATCATTCAGATGTTAAACCAAATAAAGACCTTACATGGTGTCAATGAAGGTTGTTGAATTGTGGCTTTGACAGGCTGCCAAGCAAAGCAAATTCCAGAGGTGGAAAACTGATGGCAAAAGCCTCTCATCTCAGCTGCAGCCAGTCTGAACTGGGATATAGGGTGCAAAATGGTTGGTTCCCAAACAATCAAATCCTAAGCCATTTTGGGCTTGTAAAATAACTGCTCACATCTTGAATTGTACAAGAAAGCAAACCAAAAGCCAGCTTGTGGATACATGAGTGATTTTGAGGCTAGAGTAGTTTTGCTGGTCTAGATTTCATTAGATATTCTAGCCAAAAGAGGAAATGGCTTTTTTTCCCACCACATTGCAATGTGTATGCTCTTTGTTACACATAGTCCAACTGAAGGAGTCTTACTCTGCTAGTGATGCAAACTTCTTCCTTGCCAGTTTGTCATGGATCATCTGATGCCCTGGTAACAGCAAGGACAGTGCAGAAAAAGAGTATTCAGGAGTCTCTTAATAATTCTGTAGCAGATGGTTAAAAAGTTCTGCTTGGCAATCAGTGGACTGACTTGAAGACATGAATGAACTGACTTGAATGCTTGGATGCTGACTTCTGTCTGATTCAGAGATGTCTAGTTTGTGCCTCTCTCACAATCAAAGGCCAGAGGCAGTTCAGATTTGTTTGCTGTCTGCCTTTGGGAATACAAACTAGTAGTCCAGTGTTTATATTTTTCCATCATAATCCTAGTTCATGCAACTGTTTTTTAGGGGTAGCAAGAAAACTGTTTTCCATTGATTCTTCCCTTAAGAGGATTGATGTTCCTGAAGCTTTTTTCTCTGAATTGTTCCAGCCCCAATCACACCAAAGCAGGGCAAATGGAACAAGCTTAACTTAAGGGCAAAGGGGTGTTGTATGATTCCTCTCAGGAGCCAGGGAAAGGGAATCTTTGTCTTGCTCAGGGAGGGAAAACACTTCAAAGCTAAACTCTGGGTTTTACATCCTTCTTTCACCATGCAACCCAACAACTGGAACTCCTCCAGAAGCATCTTCACAGAGATGGGACAGTTCTCTTCAGATATGGGTACCTGGCAAACTGGGCCATCCTCACTGATCATGGCCCCTTCAGGGACACCTTTAAAAAATCCCCTGATGCTTGGCATTACAATCCACATTTAACAAGAGAAGTTCCAGGGGCTCATCCCAGGATTTCAAGTGGTTGAATGAGTTGTTGTTTCTGTGTCTGCTTTCATAGAGGAAGATCTTACATCCATGAGATCTGGCCCAGCAAAATTAGTTGCTTCCTCTTTTGTTTCCAGGTGGTATGGATGGTGATTCTTTATTTCTCCCAAAGCCCAAAATGTTCTGGGATATTCTGTGACATTGTCTATACAATCTTGTGTCAGGTAATGAAGGATGGGACTCAAATCACTTAATCTTCCAGCCTGGGACTTAAAAGGGAAAATTAGTCAAGAAGAGGCCATTTATCTGGGGACCAGGCCATTTCCACCCCCTTTTCAAATGACAGTTTATGATATAAGATGGGCACTGGGGCATTGGTGAATGGTTGGGGTCTTGTATAGTCCTGTGGACTGTTGGAGAGAGTCTCTAGTATTTTTTATATGATATTAAGTTAATCTCATGCCTCTTTGGCAGCACCTTGGAGGTGAAAGATGTCAACAACTGTGTAAAGCTGCCACCCACACCATTATAAAGAGAGCTGCAGGCCTTTGTACGCTGACAGAAGCATCTTTTGGCAGGAAGATACTTTGAGTGGCTCGCTTTATCTAGATTAGTGCCACTAAGATAAATGTAGTTCCTGTAAAATGAGCCTTGCATAGCTCACTCCCCATAAATAATATTCCCATACTGCTTTCTGTGTCTCCTATGTCCTGGGCTTTGTTGAGGAAGGTCAGGATCCAAGTTGCTTTGGTGATTTTTTTTTTTCTGAAAAGAACTCCAGTTTCTGTCCCCTCCAACATCACCCAGTGGAGCTAAGGGTTGGGTCTACACCAGGGGTGGGCAAAATGTAGCCCGCAGGCCAGATGCGGCCACCAGGCCATTATATCCAGCCTGCGGGGCCCCTAAAAAATTTAGAAAATCAATATTAATCTGCTACTGGCTGCCTGTCATACAGCCCTCCATGGCTTACCAAAACTCAGTAAATGGCCCTCCACCCAAAATAATTGCCCGCCCCTGGTCTATACAATGTATATTTACTCATCTAATGTGAACACAGCATGCCCATTTTATATCATAAGCTGTCAGCTGAAAGGGGGGTGGAAGTGGCCTGGCCATTCTCCAGGCTCTTGTGACTCATCTGAACTATGACCAGTATGTTGCACAAGAGCAGGTTAGTCCCAGACATGAAATCATCATGTAGTAATTTACCATCCTTAATGTTCACTTCTTTTCTGATCCTTAAACCCCAATCTACAATGCAATCCTCAGTGTAAACCAAGTAAAAAAAATTAAGGGACTGACCCAAAGTCCTCTGAAGTCAGTGGAAAGTTTCCTTTTGATTTCCAGGGTATTTTAAAAGATCAAGTCCCAAAATCTTTAGAAAACACAAAAGGGGAATCATAAGTGAGAGTGCTGAAGTGTTCCCAGAGAAAGAAGCATGTAACCATGATGGGGCCTTCTGAGTGTAACAGATTATAACAATTAACTGTTTCTCTTATGATGGTTCTGAAGTGCTTTTAACTTGTGTTACATACCAATTTTAAATGCCTAGTGCCATGCTTTCCAAACTTTTCCTCAGCATAACCCCTCCCTGCCAGAACACAGCCCCCTGTCCCCACAAATCCTTCCACTAATTTTTGTGACCCCATTTGGGGTCATGATCCACAGTTTGGGAACTGCTGTCCTTGTGTAAGATATCTTTCATTTTTCTCTCTCTCATCAGTATTTCAACTCCAGAAGCTGCCAACTAGTGCTTGGAGCAGGTGCATTGCAAGTTGTTGGTCTGAAAACAATAACTACAAAGAATTTAGGTATGGCCTTTTCTACTTAAAATGTTAAATCTCATGCACCAGTTCAATAAAACACTAAATATTCAGAGATAACTTATAGCATCAGAGGATAATTCTGATATTATGCAAGATATATATTAGGATCATAAATTATGTCCAAGTGCCTTGGAAAATAACAGGGCTTCTTTCTTCATATTCAGGGAAAGTATATGATGAGAACTTGGGAAAGATTTGAGGAATGGTTTTTAAATCTGTGTCCAGCTCATCATTAGTCTGTTGAGTCACTTTAAATACAAATCTGTGTTATGTTACTTGAAGATGGAAGAAATCAATATGTTGGCTATGGTAGTCTATCAAAATAATTGACTTTGGAGAAAATTACCTTGGCACAGATGGGGGAGCTGTTTGCTTTTTGGAGTATGCAGTATCTCCCTTTTTTAAAAGCAACAGAAGCCTGCCTGACTTAAATCTGCCCTTGCCTTACACTTGGGTGTATGGGGCTCCTTGCTTTCTGTCCTATCTATTGGGAAATGTTGCTGTTTTTTGTTAAACAGTGGTCATATTCAACTCCAGTAGTGACTGCATTTCAGTAGCGGGTGGAGGAATTTCTTTGTATTTCTCCACCATCTGCCACCAGCTTGATTCATCTAAAACTCCTGTGGCTGTCAGCGTACCAAGTGCAGAATGCCTTAAGGGCTAAAACCACAAAGGGACTTTGCATCACAGTTCTGGACTCCAAGGTGTGTGCCACCTATTGGAATCCACTGCTCTGAACTAGGTACCCAGGCTTTCCTGTGCAATATACAGAGGCCATTAGAAGCCTAAGAATTTTTCATGTCATGTGTGTTATACCAGTTTACTGTCAGTGGTGAAGGAATTGCAGATTGCAAGTATTGTGGTAGGAGTCATGACGAGCATATTTTCCTCCCTGCGTCATGCAGAAGGAAGGTAACTAACATATTCAGGGTCACAGAAGAGATTAATGGCAGGGTGAGGGACTGAACCTGGGTCTCCCAGATTCCAGGCCTGCACCTTTATCCCAGGTCATCCTACTTCCCTTGGTGCTTAAAACAGAATCACCTATTAAATTCCCTGATCTGAACCTTCAGGCTGGCTAGGGAGCTGCCTGTGCTGATTAGTATGAAATCTGAAGGTGGGCTAAGTGCCTAACTCCATGCTGGAGAGAAGCACATCCCTACACTTGAATATTCACAGCTGTGCATCATCTCCTTAGAGTAAGGAGGGTGGGGGAAAGCAGCAGATGATGGTAGAAGAGCATCAGTTTGAATCTGGGTGTCCAGTCTCCAGCCACTAGACCAGGAGATGTTCTGAGGTGAGTCTCTGTCACTCGCCTGCTGAAGCTGTTTTACTCCATAAATAATTGTGTCAGAAGGGGACCAGAGCCCTCATCAGCAGGCAGTGGAGTCATTAGCCCTCCTCATGGCCATATTAAAGTATCAGCATTTTATTAAAAAGGAAACAGGGCAAATTGAGGCGTGCTCTAACCCTTGGGTATGGGGAGGCATCATCATCCCTGCTTTAGGGCAACAGGTTCTGAAAGCACCTACTGCTTTGGGCCCTGCAAATGAAAGAGGTTGGGGAGTGTCTAGTTTGAGAATCTTGTCAGGAGTAAGATGGGAGCTAGGCCACTGAGCACCTCAGCCATGTCAGCATCTGGGTGGTTCTGCAAATGTGATCCACAAGCAAAGATGTAGGCATCATGGAGGTTAGGAGGCAGCTGAGCTGGGATCTTGAGTATCTCGGCAGAACTCAGTTGTTGAATTTGGGCACCTAGGCCCCCATGTGGATTTAGTCCCAAGTCCTTATCTTGCACAGTGTTCTGCATCTTTGCCAGGAATGTCTATATGGTAGGAACAGGGGCTTTCATTTTTACTAGACCGCTTCCTTAAGCTATAAGTCAAAGAGCATCTTCTGCCTTGGTAAAAATTTACATGTGTATGCTGCATCTCTGATGCAGGCTACCAGAAACCTTTTTGATTGTATAATCTGTGTTTTTCCCCTCTTCTTGCTTCCGGATTTCCAGCTCTCTCCTCACGTTGCCTACAGTTAATAGTACACTACATTCCCACTATCCGGGCTCATTTCGAAGCTCGACTGCAGCATAAGCAGTTCAGTGTGCTCAGGCATTTTGACCACATCACTAAGGTAATTCTTTATGCAGTGTCTAATTACAGTCTGTAAATTCTACTTCACATTTCTGCTTGGAGGGATGTGGATGCCATTAAATAGTAAATGAAACCCTATTTTTTTTCATTACAGGATTATCATGACCACATAGCTGAAATTTCAGCAAAGCTTGTAGCCATAATGGATAGCTTATTTGACAAACTCTTATCCAAGGTAATGACTTATGGAAATAACTATATTCTCTCTAAATTGCTTTTAGATGTCTCATTGTGTACAGATGAGAAGTTTCAAACAGACTGTAAACTCTTACTGTATAGGCATTATTTAAACTTTGAAGTCCACACACGCACAAGGCCTTCCATTGTATTTGAGAAATAGATCATTGAAGCCTGGATGCATTCATGTGTCATTAACCTGTATAAAATAAGCACTGGTCATATCTTGAAACTCTTTTCTTGATGCAGTACCTGTTTGAGCTTTCCTTGTTAAAGACAGTACCTTACCTGGATGCTTACATGCTTCATCAAGCTGCCTGGCTTATCTGGGCAGCCCTATCTGGGGGATGACTGGAGGATTACCATTTGCAGTCGTTTCTAGTCCTTGAGAACAAATCCTATTCTCAGCTCCTCAATGCAGTAAATAGTGGCTGCAAAACCAGATGCTAACGATGAAGAGCCAGTACCACATAGACCCAGTGCAGTGATTCTGCAGTTTGAAAATTCCTGAGTTTGGAGAGTTTGTATGAGAGAGGGGATAGCCTGATGGATGAGCCACTTGGCTGAGGCCTGGGAGATCTGTGCTCCATTCCCACCTCTGTGGCAAACTTCATGTCTGACCTTGTGAGAGTCTTCAGTTTCCTTTTATAAACCCTTTGGTAAAATGGGAATGGATAGCACTTCCCTTTCAGGCCTTCTGTAATGACAAATGGCATTTAAACTTGAGGCACTTAGATACTTAAAGCGGGGAGGCAGGGGGTGTAAGTGCCTGCATTTGCTGAAATCTGTATCGGGCAATTAACTTGCTCTATGCTTCATCTGCCTAGGCTAAATTCTGGCCCCTTACTTACCTAGAGTAGTATACTCTGCAAATAGTCCTGTCAATTGCACTGGGACTGCTTGCCTTGTAAGGCATTGCTCAGCAAGTAGGTGGCAAAAGTGGGCCCTCCATTTGGATGATTAAAAAACTCTATGGATCCTCAGGTTTTTTGTTTTCTTAAAGCTGCTTCATAAGGAGACATTGCTTTGGAAAAAAATAATCTTCTAAGTGACAGATCTGACTGACTTATGCAAACACATTTATTATAGCAGGCAATTAGAATTCACATATTAATTGCCCCAAATGGAGTGGATTAGGGAAATCTAGTAAGTGGCTGAGAGTTTTAGTAATATTTTAGGCACAATTACTCAGCCCACACCTACACTCTGTTTCTGCTTAACTGGTATTTTATTTTTTTACTGTAAAAAAGCTTTGGGAAAATGCTATGCTTTTTTGCTTCTCAAATGCTTCATTGGGTTGGCAAGTATTGCTGTTGATGAGACAGGTCAGCTTACCAGAGAGGGAAGCTGAAAAGGGGCTTTTTGTGCTCATTTGTTTTGTTACATTCAATTAGATTGTAGAAATGCATTTAAAAAAGCCAGTGCTGTCAAGGTAATAAAGTCCCAAATAGTACATTGCCCACCTAGAAAAGTACTCCAGTTTGTACAGTGTCTTTCAGATTTGTTTTTTCTTCCTATGCCATGAAAATAAGGACAGGTGGATCCTAGACCAGGTTACGCAGAAAAATATCACAGCCTTAATAGTGGGCTTTTCCAGATTGTAGCTGACGTGCCTCCAGATCAAGCCATCTTTCCATTTTTCCCACCCCCTTCCTGCTTGCAACTGTAGTACAAAATACTGGAAACGCTTTCTAGCAAACACTCCCATTTGCAGCACTTATTGCCCTCTGTTGCCTCGGTAGCTTCAAATGACAGCATAGGTGCAGTCTCTGGTAGGTAGGATTTTTTGGGATTGGTCCCTTTGTCCCATGAGTTATTTCTTTGGGTTTCCTTTCTCAGCAGTCCAAGTTTTGTTTCTTTTAAGCATTGTAAGCTGAATTGTCTGGAAGTGTATCAGACCCGGCATAATCGTCTGTAGCTCTAAGTTCAGCAGTTTATAAACTAATACTAATTTCCGATGCTTTATTTATGGACCTCTCAGTGCTTTACAGTCCAGGATGAGTATTGTGTGTCCTTTTTTCAAAGACAAGAGCACTGAGAAATAATACCTAAACCCATTTAAACCATGCCTGAACTTGGAATGTACTCATATCCAGGAGATGACAGACCAGGCTTCACTGCTGTAGCTGGGATGTTTCCTTTAAGAAAAGCCTTTAGAATCACAGTATGATCTCCTTCTGGGTGTGGGAACATAATGATGTTGTCCCCAAGGTAGCAGATCTCTTATTGTCTGGCAGCTTTCGGTAACATGTTTCTCAGGTATCAGAGTCAGTGAAAAGGTTCCTCTCATCTCATTCCCCCTGCAGCGTTCATCTTCCTTCTTTAGCACCTCTCCATTCTGTCAGTGGTTTTTACCACTTCCTCGGCATATGCTTAGCTTTCAGCAGCTCCAATCTTAATTTTTTTTTATCTTTGCCAGAAGCTGACTTGCATGTTCTTGGAAGGTTACTTTGTTCTCTCTTTCAGACGCATGCACTGGAATGATAAGAGGGCAGACATCCTAGGTAGCATTGTTTCCCAGTAATTGTGTAGAGAACACTCCTGCCAAAGAAATCCTGGCCTAGCTCATATGACACATGGTGAAAGCAGACATTTAGCTGTTATGTTAATCCTTCTCTCCCTGAAGTAGGAATAGTGGATGTAATGTGAAACAACTCTGAATAATGAGCAGAGAAGCAACCACACCTCATGCAAGCACATGGATAGGGTATGCAGGGGGCTGGGAGGAGAGGTGCCACTTTCATTACTGTTGATGAGGAAGTTAGTTTGATTATGAAAGCGCCAGCAATTCTATAATGTAAGTCATTGGGGCAACAGTAGCTGACTATGGACAAAGCCATTTTCTTGTAAACAGTACTCAAGAACTTGTTCATGTGAGAAGCAGCCAAGACAGCTCTCGTTTTGGCCAATGTCTAATTGTTGCATAAGAAGATCCCTACAAAACCCAGTGCAGATGTTGGGAACCAAGTGATTGATTTGATCTTTATTTTGTCACCAGTATGAAGTGAAAGCTCCTGTTCCTTCAGCCTGCTTCAGGAATATTTGTAAGCAAATGGCAAAGATGCATGAAGCTATATATGACCTCCTTCCTGAGGAACAAACCCAGGTGAGCATAAGTAATTATTCTGAGTACAGTAATAGTATTGTACTGCTACTATCATAAACGCTTATTGGCACCTGACCGTGGGAGACTTTCCACAAGCAAAAGAATCAGTTCTGTAACTGCTTAAAGAACAGTGTATGGATACTATTGCAGTATGTTTGGTATGGAGCTAAACAGATGTTCTTGGGCTTTCAGGGGCTGGGTACAGGGGAGTTGAGCATGGAAAACTGAACCTAGTTGCTATGTAGCCCACTTTTACATCAAGCTCACATTTGATATCTAGATAGATATATCCTGAACACTGGGAGGAATGGTGAAATGGCAATTATTTGATCCCATGTGTAGTTGCTTCAGAGGATCTTAGAATTATTATTGACATCTACAGTAAAACAGCTCTAATAATGTCTACACTGAATTTAACAATGGATTGATTCCTCGTGTCATGATCTCCTGTAAGACCAGACTTTGCTCTTTTTTTAATGTTTGGCTATAGTTAGTGCTTTTGTAGATGCCAAGGCCAGAAAGGGTCACCTGTAGCTAGCTCTAAGTTCAGCTCTAAGTTATGGTCACTTAGTTGCAATCTGCCTACCATGTTAGTAAGAATCTTGTGCTTTAGTGAAGGGTTTTATGTTGTTACAGAAGAAAGATTTATTGTTTTGCCCTTTTTTGGATGTGCTACCATCTTTAGCCTTAAAGAGCTTACAACTGAACTGCCAGACCTGACAGGCAAGTGATAGTCTTCCTATAACCCAGAAATGGGAAGAGGAGTTGGAGAAAAGACAGATTACAGTGGTGGGTAGGCAGCTAAGTAATGTGCCCATCCCAGTTGTTCAAACATGTGGCTATTGTTAATTGTAACAATCACTTTTCTTTTCTGCAAACTATATTAAGGAGGGAGTTTTGAGGCCTGGTAGGAATGAAGGAATGTTCCTGTACCTGTTTCTGTTAAATACAGTTTGCTTGTTTTTGTGATGTCTTTTAGATGTTATTTTTAAGAATTAATGCAAGCTACAAACTTCATTTGAAGAGGCAGCTAGCCCACCTAAATGTAGTCAATGATGGAGGACCTCAGAATGGGTATGTATGAGCACTTGTTTCAGTGCTTCACTGAGGCACTGTTAAATTCCCCTGCTCTAATCCAAGTACAAGTCTGCATTATAGTTAGAATGCAAGAGCTGTGCTGAGCTCTGCTGGAGGGGGCAGCTTGCCCTTGACCTTGGCACTGCTTTTCAAGCATACAAGAAATATATGGAAGACAGAGCATCAGGAGTCTGGGTTCTTTCTTGCACTGCCACAAATCAGTTGTCAGGCTTTTGGATGCGTTTCATAATCTGTACCTGTCCTGCTGCCCTTCCCCCCCCCCCAGTGTAATTACATAATATTCAGTATCTAAATTGCAAGAACAACATGATGTTTGAAGTTGGAAAATACAACTGATACAGGGATATGGCTTATGCAAGACAAGCTTACATTGTATAGGGAGATTCCCTGCAGGAAAGTGCTTAGGTGGGGAACACTGCAGGAACCTGTTGGAATTAGACCAGCAAACTTACAGGAGGCTGGACTTCTATCTGAACCTCTTAGTTACAGAGAAGGCAGCTAGAACCAAAATGTCTGAGAGCTGTTAGCAGTCAGTATGATATTACTTCTGTACTCTAATAACTCTTCTTATCCCAACTCAAAAATTAAGTGATGGAAAAGTGGTGGGGGCCTCAAGTTACCTCTGAGCATGATCACAAACCCTAGTTATGTATAAGCCCACATCTCTTGCCTGTTTTTCTAAATATTTTGATATTTTCTGAACACCTTTGATTAAAAGTCTGATGCTAATCTTGTTCCTTGTATTTCACTGTAGACTGGTTACATCAGATGTAGCTTTTTACACTGGAAACCTTCAAGCTTTGAAAGGCCTTAAGAATCTAGATCTAAACATGGCTGAAATCTGGGAGCAGAAGAAGTGATGATAATCCACTGGAAGCAGTCAGTTGGCTCTGACAAGAGAATGTCTTGCTTTCAAGGAGCTTGAAGCCTGTGAGGTGAATACTTAAGGCTGGAGCCCATGAGAGGACCTTATTGCTATTTGGGGAAACTAAATTCCAAGTGAGCTGCAGGGGGTGACCTTTCAGTGACCTTCAGCAAGAAAAGAAGTGATCAGCTGTCTGTGCAATGTTTTTCATTCTTTCTGGAAACAGACTCAGGTTTCTTTGGACCAAATCCAAAAGAACACATAGCTGTAACACAGCTGTAGTTGTCTAGAATGCTCTGTATATCTTTATATTAAAAAGATGCTTTGCATTTCCTCTAGTGCAATGGAATTCACATGGTGTCCCACTTTATTTAATGATGGTACATTATAAAATCTTGCAGTTGAACTCTGTAGAAAAATGTTTTTCTCTATGAAACTATGCTGTTCTAAAATTTATTTTTTTACAGAACTTTATACAAATAAACAGCTTTTGATTGCTTACATATAGGATTCAGATTTGTTAGGAAGCAGTCCGTGTTTCAGGGTATTTCTCATTGCTGGGTTCTTATACTGCCACCAGGAAGATTTTTTAGTAGAGTCTGGTTCACTTAAGCCATTTTCTACTGGCTACATTTGGAAGTGATAACCATTAGTACTGACAGAAAAACATACTGGACTTAGTAATGTTCAGAAGTAGTGTAAGGGCTGGTGTTCATATACTTCATATAGACACCAAAGCCATCCTATTCATGGTGGAAGCAGAGTACCTGTTTGCAAGATCCACCACCAGTAGACTTTCAGTACTTTGCCAATTCCTATATACACAGGCCTGTCCCACCCACTTTTTTTTGTTAATTTTAAGAGGAAGAAGGGATGGGGCAAGTGGTGTAGAAATAATTTTAAAATGAGAGGCCGCTGTACACTTGTAAAGCTACACTACTGTAGTACAGGGAGGTGTGAAGTGATGACAAACTAGTTTAATTTATTGAAAACTTGTTTTTATACTACCTTTTAACACTGGAAGATACCAGTACTCAATAAAAGTGCCTGTGTATTTCACCTCACAACTTTTTACCTAAACATAGTCCGAGTGCCTAACTTTGTGATGATTATGTACAATGGAATGGTCTACAGTGTTTGTGTGCCTATGGTTTCTTCAGACAGGCATGCCTATCTTAACACAACAGATGTCATTAAATGTCAATCAAAATAAAGCTATAAAAATCGCACTTGTTTTTAAAGACCAACTTCTTTAATGATACAGGCCAGTGTTTTACTAAGCTTACAAAATAAGTTGCCTACATGTAAATACAATAGAAGCATAAAGAAGTTTGAAAGTATGATCACCAGCATGAGTCTTATTTTAAATCATACATAAATTTAGAAATAAGTTATTTTCATTTGGGTCAACACATGATTAGTATGAACATGAGCATAGTCAGTATGACATGCTCCATATTACTTCAGAGAGGGGAGTTCAAATTGAAGACATTAAAAAGGAGATCCACTCAGCTGGAACATTGATACACAGAGGTATTCTCCTGTATTCAATTCTTGGGGCAAGTCTGAATTGGCAACAAGTCCAGTTGTCTTGCAAGACATAGGGAGGTACTGACAAACTTATCCCAAGCTGATTGGGGGTATACTTCTGATGTGATAGTATGGTATCTGTAAATGTGAACTATTATGTGGTGGTGAAGAAAGTGACTATATAATACTTGTGAGCACTTGAAATACAGGTTCTTAACAGCTTACTTCCTGTAGTAGCAGTAGTAAAACATTTGGTTTTTAATTGATGTCTGCCACTTACAGTTCATAAAAAAGTTACCTGAAGTAGCTAACCATATTCCAAGGATATTGCTTCACAGCTTTGTTTTTGCAATTACAAGCAGTTTAAAACTATTTAGAGGCAAGCCTCAAACATCTTAGATCTGTTCATCTCGTCTCAAGACAAACAGTATATTGCACTTCAAAGGTTTTATTAATTGAATCTTTAAAGACTGAAGCATTACTTCTGCACATCCTTTGCACTATGGTGTTTGCTTAAAAAAGGATAAGCATGGAAAAAAAACTACTTGAAATTAATACTGCAGGGTACAGCGAGATGACAAAGCATAGGCCCTCTGTGCATTTATTTCTACTGCTTGCAGGTTCTTCCATTGTGGGGCAGTTTCAGCATGCTCGAGAGAGCTGAAGATGCCACGTCACTGACTCAGTGGTCCAAGATGCGGAGGTTGCCAGAGACTATTTTGTTCTCTAGTACGGCACCAGGTGGGATGTCAATCCGGTCTCCATGATTTGCAATGATGATCACTGTTCCCTAATTTAAGAAGAGAGCAAGCATTTACAAACATACCCATTCTGTGTGAATTCTACTATAAAAATGTCTGAAAGGAGGAAGCAAAGTTTCTGCTGTTCGCTGGACTTCTGTGCAATAGTATGAAATCTTAGAGGGCTCTCTAGCAGTGCTATACTGGGCCATACTCTTTAAATTTTTTATTTAAAAACTATGAAAAGGCCTTTTAACTATACTACAACTTGTTCAGCAACTAGAGTTTCAACCCCACTAGCAGCTTTATTTGACAGGTCTTTCCTATGTGTAGTCCTGATTCCTATCTGCATGCTTTGGGGACAAATTCACTGTTTATTATGTTGCAGCTGTGAACAATGTGCTATCACACTTCAGACTAAAGGCTTGGGGCCCAAAAGATGGGAACACCTGTGACTGCCAACAGCTCAGCATCTCCTGATGAAGATACAGGTTCTATTCTGTAGAACCTTTTACTGTTTGTAAATGAAGCATAAGAAACTTGGCGAACTTCTATGTTTTTAAATATAAAAATGAGACAACCCTTGAGTTTGTGGAAGTGGCTGGTAATTCTAGAACCATGAC
>NW_017728943.1:38711200-38743894 GCF_001723895.1 Crocodylus porosus
GGACAAGCAGTGTAGGTGCTAACTTGGGTTTACTCCCTTTCTCTCAAGATCCCAATGCAAATTTATGCCTCAGCTTCTCACCTGTAAAATAGGGCAAGTGATTTTACTCCATGGGCTGGGAAGGGGCATATTATTTTTGTTTGAGACACTTTACAGATAAAACCCAGAAAACTGCAACTGTAGTTTGGCCTAGTATTCTGTAAGTGCTACATACATTAGAAGTGAATACCTCACAGTATTCTTTTCTTTCTGCAAGTCCACACAATAGACAATTTTGTCAGATGCAAACAAGCCCATGCCTCTGAAACAGTCTAAGGTGGTACCCTGCTATTCTTCAGATTAACCTAGCTAACCACCTCTGCCTTACTTATGGGTGCATAAGTTAGTTATTCAAAGGTAAACTGAAGAGCACAGTCTGCTCTTCCCACGCAGTACATGTAAAGCTAGCTTATACCTGCTTGTTCTCATCTGTGTGACTTGTAAGGGCAGTTACCAACAACAGTTTTAATCTGTGACAACTCATACCTTTAGAAGGGTTCATACATTTGCTATACTCTTTACACATGGTCAGTCCAGCATTATTTTGGTCAAGGGACTGAAACGTTTCCAATTCATATTAGCATGCATAGTTTATGGTCTCAGAAAAGAGGCTTCCCTATTACAATTCTTTATGCATTATCACAGGATTATCACAGATCAACGGACAAAGCTCTCCACACGTACACAAGTTGGTCCCATTCACCATACACACCTTTAATGAAACGTTCTTCCCAAATGTAACATCCCCTGAAACTGTGAGATGATCCAGTTCAAGCATGTCTGGTATACTTTCAAACCTCCTCAGGTAATCTTGAACCTTTCAAAGCAAAAACCAAGCAGAATTAGAAGGTATGTTTTCCTATACATTTTTTTAAAAGGAGCTTAATATCAGGAGAAAATGCTGCAACAAGTGTTTAGAAAGGATGGGAATAAATATAAAAGCCAGTCAGGCTTAATAAGCCCTTAATAAGCGTTGCTACCTGCTGTCATAAGGAACATATCCCAAAAGACATGCTGCATCAGATAGAGCAAACTTTTGCAGGTGTGCCACACAAAGTCCCTAGCCTCCAAATGCCACTACCATCCCCTCCTCTGCCCAATCTGCTGTTTTCTGCTGCCTTCCCTTTCACCTACCAAACCAATCTGCTATGTGCCACACATTGACCACGTCTGGAAGGGCTAGATCCAAAAGTCAACTTACAGCAGTGTGACTTGTGCTACAACCTAGTTTTAGATTAGAGTAATAGCAGTGAATGCTGTGTAGGGGAGAGACTTTAAACCAGGAGCGGGCAATTATTTTGGGTAGAGGGCCTCTTACTGAGTTTTGGCAAGCCACTGAGGGCCACACGATGGGTAGTCAGGGGCAGAAAAATACTAGTTTTCTAAATTTTTGGGGGCCCCCGCAGGCTGGATAGAATGGCCTAGTGGACCTTATCTTGCTCACCCCTGCTTTAAACTGAACTCTAGAATGAGCAAAATCCCATTTAGCCTTTTTTCAGGTGAAACAAAGGATGATGTAGCATAAAATAACTAGCAAATAGGAATATACAAATGTTTAAAGCTACTTACCTGTAAAAACGCAGTGACCTGAAGAAGAGTGCTTTACACCTAAAAGTTTGGCCAATATTTCACCCAACTAGACAACTGATCCAATAAAAGATATCACTGAAAAACTCACACCTCAGATATTTCTTGAGCCATACAGCTACAACAACCCTATCACAACTCAGAAGATGTTGACATTTGCCATTTACAATGGAAAATCCATAACAGCCAGACTGCACTTAAACCCCTACTTCCTCAGCTTATGCAAAAAACATATCCACAGGGGACTCCCATCTACAACCCCCGGCTTGATACACTCAACTTCAAATGTATGACAACTACACCAGAGACCTTGAGACAAACTGAGAAACATGTTTCACTTAACCTATTCCAAAAGAGATCAACTTAAAACAAGACACATGCTTACTCCACATACTTAAGAGGGAAACCTGACAAGAACCACTTCATGCCCAGCTGCCTGTCCAGCATCTCTCCCAACTATATAGACAAAAGACACTACTAAAAACCCTTGCGCCTCATACAGCAGGCGCTCAGCTTAAGGTATCCTTCCATACTTTTTGTGAATCAAGTCCAGCAAGGGATGCTTTGGAGTTCAAAAAGGTTGAGAACCTCTCAAAGTAACTCAACCCAATCAATCAACTACTGATAGATTGCTATTTGGGGTAGTGTCTGAGAATTTTATTGCTAAATATTTTAATTTCATCTGGTTTTATCATTCATTTGCATTAACTGTAAGCAACCCTAAGCCGTTTTTTTGTTTGTTTGTTTGTTTGTTTTAAGTGATGGTGGCATACAGATGAAATCAAATAAATGTGCAGAGCATTTCATTTTCTACATCCCTTAAACAAACGGTGTAGCTTTAGGAGTTTACCTTGGTGAAAGAGCTTCCCAGTTTGACCAGAGGCACAGTTGGAAATTCACGTTTCTCACTCATTGTTAGGGATCCAGCATTAAGACTATACAGGTTGGACATCACAAGCAAGAGATCCGATGTTGTCTTGACTGGCAGAAAACGGCTGCGAGGTACATTTATGCCCAGAGAATTTTCAAAACTTTTAACAGCAGCACCAACTGCGGTTTCCAACTGAATAATATTTAAGCCTCCGTCCAAAGTCTGAAAGAGAAAGTTGTACCATGAACATGGCCAGGAGACTAGGAGGTGCTCATGATCAGATCTGCATAGTCCAAAAACTGATGCTCCATTTTAAAAGGAGGCAGCACTGTAGAATATGACATTCAGGAAACAGTAGAAGTTCAAGACAGTTAGATGCACATGAACTGTTCTGTACAATCTCAGGTGCTCCCTGAAAATTCTTCCAACCTGCTTACCTTTGGGTTCACAATGATCTCCATATCAATAGCATTCTGCTCTTGCAATCGTTTAACTGCAGACAGAGAAATCCACAAGTTGTTTGTATTGAATATTTTGAATTTTGACACAGATTTGAATTCATCAACGTGTGGTTTTGGGACCTGAGCTATTTCTACCAGTCTCAGTTTATTTTCATACTGTGTGAGCGTGCCACCCTGCAAGAGGCAAAACAAATTTAAGTACATACAACTGCAAGGATTTTTTTTTAAGTCTATAAACCTACTGCTCAGACACCATTTGAACTCTGACCCATGTCTGCCCCTAGCACTGTAATATCAAAGTAACTAAATCTGGTATACAAACTTATAGTACGAACTGGCGAGAACATTCACATGTTTAAACACTCACACTGCCCATGATACTGGCATAGAGGAAGAACTTTCTAATAGCATGTATCCGCTGCTTATTCTACTAATAGTTAATAGGCGACTCCTAGATTGTAGTAATTTTCAGGTGTGTTTAGGGGTATGGACAGCTAACTCTTACGAAGTGCTTTTAGTCTGTAACACCTCAATAACATATAGACACACAACTGCCTCTCAGCTAAAAGCATCATGGTGATGTCCTTCAGTTATACACATGCTTCAGTTATCCCCAATTCATGTAGGGTCATTTCTATAGCGCTATGAGCTAGCCTGAAGTATATCAACTTTGTGCATCATCTGTCCACTCAATTTATAGTGCTTAAAGCTCTATAAACATTTTATCTGTCTGCGCTAGATCTCTTAGGAGTCTTTGGAAATTTTACTCTGCTTAAAAATCACCCTTGGCGTGAGATGCATAACGAAACAATGGATGACTGCTAGCTTGCATTGTAGGATCTAGTTCAAACACTCCCCACAGAAGGAAATAATGATTGAAACAAAGCTATTCCAGTCAGCTGAATATTTCCAGCAACCTAGCAATTGCTACAATAGCAATATCAACCCCTTGTCCTTAAACAGCCATGAGTATCAGAAAGTCCTATCCTTAAACCCTCAAAACACAAAAAAAAATGCAGTGCAAGGCAGATCCTTGATAACAGTGTTAAATAAATCTGGGACAAGCAGTGTTCTCCCCCCATGGTTAAAGAACATGGGACAAGGCTATTGCATGAGCAGGTGTGTTGGTGCAGAACCAGTTTGGGACACGTAGTAAACATTCCTAGCATAAAGATCTCTCAAATTGTTTTACAACTGACCCCCGACTATGCAAAGACCCAGGCTTGACCCACACTCTCTCTACAAGCTACTGGTTAGGGCAGGAGCCTAATTCAAGGTTAGAATTTTAACATATGCTGTATTGTTAAATAAGACTATGCAAGTCATTCAGGCAGATCTAAAGCAGCAATGAAAACATTGTTCTTACTGTGTGGTTCTCCACTTTCACCAGACTAAGGCTCCCATCTAACATAGGAAAGGCGGGGTAGTTGTGCCCTGAGACTGAAAACTTGTGGGGCCCATACAGTAGGACACACAAGGTGGGAGCTGTATGTGATATGGGTACAAAGGTTATCAGACCTTGGACTAAAACTGAAGTTCCTGCTGTATCACTTTTAAAAGTTAGCCATAGAATTGCCGACTGCTTTGCAACTGACTGCAAAGCTTGCAACTCTTAAAGCTGCTTCCAGTGGTATTCAAATTATAGCTAGATTTAGGGGTGTCAAATTCACTAGAATCCATGGGCTGGATGAGCGGCATAGGGCAGGTCTGCAGACTGGATCAGAACTAAAGTCAAAGCCCAGGCACCCATCTGCAGTACATGGGGCTGGGGCCAGTGCACACTGCATGCAGTACACAAGCCATCCAGGGCATGCCACATGTGGTGTGCAGGTCTAGTCCAAGATCCACAGATAACACAGGCTAAATGATAGGACTCTGTGGGCCAGAGCTTTGACACCCCTGGCTTAATTTATTAATGTAGGAGAGAAATAAAACAATTTAAAATGGATGATCCAAGTTAGACAAATTTCTATTTACCTTTACATCTGCTCTGGTTTTATTGGTGACCTCCATGACAAATTCACACCGTTTTCCATTGGGTGGGTTCATCAGATGGTTAAGAATATAAAGATCCACAGTTGCACCCAAGTTATCGATATTAGACACAAATATGTACTCCTTCCCCTCTCCGATCAGAGTATCCAGCAGGCCAGAATTATAGAAACTGGCATAGATGTCACCATGCCCTGGCGGATACCACGCCTCTGTACTCTCTCCTGAATAAGATACATCCTTGGCTATTGGCAGCAGAGTCTCCTTATTAATTCTCGGATACCTACAAAACAACAAATTTCATTAGATATTATCCAAGGTCAGGCTGGTACAGAGCATAAAGTACAAAACACAGTGTAATAACATAGCCACCTGGGATACTACAGATTTGGTATGCTTTAAAAGTTATAAGACTTCCAAGGCTAGTTAATTAGATGCTCAAAACCTGGAAGAGTCTGTGCTCCCAGCCTGTACCTGGACTAGAAACTAAGATGCTGTCTACTTTGGCATTCATATTTAATTCAGTAGGAACTTTAGAAAGCCACACTAGACAGAGTCTGAAGCAAGCCTCTTCCACACAGGCTCAGAACATACAATATGCCCTTGCAGGAAACTGGTAATCAACTGAAGAACAAACTCTAAAATCCCACAACCCCCTTAAGACAAACTTTATTCTTGGCAAGAAGGTTAGGTTACAAGTCACTCCATGACCTTTGCACCCTACTACAGCCAACCTCAACCCTTTGGCCGTCAAGGACAAGTTGTGAGAACAAGCCCCCAAATTTCTGAAAATTCTTTCCCCAAAAGTCACATTTTTCACATTTTGCTTTTATGAAATATTCTGACTTCTTGGGCCTCCTTAGTTGTTAAAGCTTCAAAAAGGTTGAGCATGAAAGTAAGCTATTACAATGAAGGCCAAATAATAAAGGTAGTTTCTTAAAAGTATTGATTGTTTTTGACTCCAAGACAGGAGAAAGATTCTCCAATACCTGCTTTGATTGAAAGTATAGATTTTCACACGGCTATGGCTGTATTTCTGCAAGATTTTCTTTGTGTCTTCATCAGTATTGAAGGAGTTCATTAGAACAAGAGGAACATCTGTGTTGTAGGTTTTGTTTAGATGCTGCGGGAGGGGAAAAAAGCACATATTCAGCAAGAATTACTGGCTTTTATTTTTGCAATCTAGAATCTCAAGTTTTCATTTTTTTCATTCGTTATTCCCAATCTGTTTTTAAAAGTTGGAGGGAAAGATTGCTTTTGTTTATTTATTGCCAATTGTTTTGATAAGTGGAAAGCTGTCTCTGTAACTACAAAAAAAAGTTATGATCAACACAATTACTGGAGGTCTAAAACTTATATATGGGCGGGGGAGGAGGTCAAGACTACAATTCTGTTAATTACCCAATTTTAAGTAGCTATTACACACAAGTCATAAAAGTACACCCTGCTTTATCTTGGATAATCATATCCAGAATATTGTGCTCCCTCCTCTCTAAAAAGTTCTTTTCAGAAGTCTTCATGCCCTTATCTCTACCTTGATCAGCAATTTAGAGCTTTCACAATTGGACCTCTAAGTAGGTCCTTTAAAAAATATATTATAATCTTCCACCCACAGTTATTGCTTTCAAGCTTCTCTGCAGATCCATGGCATGAACAACATCAAGAGTATGGAGCAGTTACAATGTTACAGTATTTGCTATTCAAAAAGCATCTACGAACAGCTAAAACACGAGAGCTATTTTCTCATGTAGAAAGAACCAGAAAACCCACTGAAAGAATTCTGGAAAAGACTTTCACTCCAAGTACTGTTCACTCGCTCAATTTCCTGTTAGTGTTGCACTGAAAAAATTATGGGCACATGATCACTTTCTTCAGCCTACTGCAAGAGCTAGGCTCTATTAAAATAACTTTTAGCGAAACAAGCAATTAAAAATGACAAGCCTTGTTTTATAATATCTGTAGCAAGAGGCCGATATTACAACAGCTTATATTAAGTGCAGCTTCTCTATCTACAGTGAGCAGCTATTAGGAAGTCAACTTTCCAGACCCATGTGTATCTAAGAAACAAATAGGGAACACCAGACAGGATCTTAGTTGTTGCATGCCCTAAGTTTCAGTGAAGAAATTAAAGTGTTTACCTTCACACAAGACTACTGGAATGACCTGCCTACGGGAAGACTCACAACAATGGTGTTTTGGAAGTGCCAGCTGAAGAGTGTAGTTTGCAGGCCCACTTGCTACCGTGGAAGAATCTAACATAGCTATTGACAGAGGTGTTCAAGTACTTCCCGTGCTTGAACAGGAAGTACTTGAACTATTTCACCCACCTAAGATGTGCCACATTTTAACTGTTACCCTCTCTTTTTGGTGCAGTTCTCCACATCCCCAGTACAACTGGGGAAACCCCATCTCCCCTCCACTGGTATCTCTACTCAAGGACGTTACAGGATCCCCTTCCCTCTGTTAATGAAAGCGGCAGTCCATTTGGACCCAGCATCCCCAGGCTCCACTAACACCAAGAGCAGATCAGTGATCCAGTTCTAGTTTCCTGGTTAGGCAGACAAAACAATCCCACACAGCTGGCCAGTTTCTTCTTTTAAAGGAGTACCAGATTTGTCAGAAGACAAGTTCTAATACTAGCAAGAATCTCAGATTTATATAAACGGTACAGTAATCTCTAACCCATTAGTCTCACTTTGTAGCCTTTGTTGGAACAGCACAAGAGTGTTACGCACCTCAATCTGCTGAACTGTCAGGTCCAAGAAGGTGTTCTCATTCCGCACCCCAATAAGACTCTTGGGGCCTTTACAGCCCATGCTGGTGCCCAAGCCTCCATTGAGTTTCACAACAACCAGTTTGTTCAAGACTGATGCTATGTTATCAGGCAGCCCTCGGGCCTTTATCTTCTCATAGGGCTGAATCTATAAGAAAGCAGCAATTACAGAAAAAGCAAATAAAACACATTGTCAGAAGTGGCTGATATGGCTTAAGCCTGCCCCCAACTAGTATCTTTAGGCAGCTCTCAGTGACCCTGCCCTGCCAAAGAGATGTCACTATAAGTTCCTGCAACTCAAAAGGTCAACAGTTGAGTTCTGAACTGCTCTTTGTTGAGACTCAAGCTTTTAACTGAAAGGAAGTGGCCTTCACCCATAAGCCATATCCACTCAAAACTGCCAATTAGCTTTGTTGGCAACAAATACCCACACTTGTTTATTTGCAAAGTATGACTCTGAAGTGCTTAGTATATCATAAGCATGTTTAAAAAAATAGAAAGAAAAAAGAAAAAGTCCTTGCCTGAAAAGCTTATAGTGTACAGCTTGCGATAAACCAGCTCTCTTCTTGGAAAAATGTATTTTTAATTGACCTTTCTGTCTACAGCATTATCAATTTTATTTAAATGATGATACTCCTTCACTTCCCAATCCTAGACCACAGAGGGTATGGAATAGGTGTGAACAGATGTAGGGAACAGACCAAGCAAACATTCCATACTCACCATGATCTTTCCTCAGGTCTGCAGGAGGCAAGACCCCTCTTGCAAGCCTTTTAAACAAATCCAAGCCACCCGCCCACTGACAAGTCTCCCACTTGAAGTGTCTCTCTACAAGAAAGCAGATTGGCTTTCCTTTGTAGAAGTCCTCTGACTTTTTGCACTTCAGTCACGAGAGCTAACACCTCTGGCAAAATTTCAATAAATTCCAAGTCAGTCTTTAAACAAGCTAATGAAAGTAATCCTCCTCCTCACTGGTAGATGGCAAAGTGGAAAAAATGAAGTTCAGATCTCAACCCCTCTATTTGCAAGGTGCCCCATCCAACTGGCATCAAACTTTACAGAGAAGGTCTACCTTGATAGTAGATATAACCTATAGATTTTAAAGCCAGCAAGACTTTTTCTGGACTTTGAAGTGGAATACAAAACAGGTTTTACAATGGAAACTGCTGCTACTTTGATTAGCAAAAGCCTCCTCTCAAACCCATAACACCAAAATCAAGGTAATGTTAAAGCAACAGCGATCATTCAAGAACTACTAGACCAAACCAAATAAGGCTGCATAATGTCTTTTAGAAATTTAAACACACTATAACCAAATTTCTGATGTTTGAAAAAAAGCAAAACGTGTAGCATGAACAGTACAGAATTTATTTCAGTTTTGGTCAAAAGAATGTGCTTGGTCTGCAGCAAAGTTACAACCAGTATGATCTGAAAAAGTTTAGAACTTATGATTGCTTTGGCTGACCCGGAGATAAGAAGAAAAAAAGCCTATGCTACAGGGGAACAAAAAAGTCCTACTCCTAGCTAGATATGGAAAACTCCCCCAGTGTATTGCCAAACAATGAATGCCACAGGTGGCAGATTAGGAGGACTCCCTTACATTACTGGAATTATACCTCCTGTGTAATCAGAAGGACATATGGTAAATGTTCTATAAAAAAAATGATATCATCTTTTTCTTAGTTAGTGTTATTGCACAACACAAACACAGTTTGAGGGCCATGATGCAATAAACTGAAGTAACTCCACTATTTTATTATCTCCCCTACAAGCAAAATGTTTGCTCAGATTCAGATAACTAAGCCTGATTTAACATTCTTTTGAGGACAAATCTCTACTCCCAAAATGTTTCAGTGTGAAGGCTGGATATTTGTGTTTAAATATCCATAGCACTTCACTGGAAGAATCTGGCATTTCTGATCAATTTTACCTTAAACAGGGGACATTTTAGAATCATGTTACCAAAGCCAGAAGATACAGTGTACAGTCCAAGACAAAGTGCCATATGACAGCAACAGGAAACAGAAGAGTGTTATCTACTTAATGGGTGTTTTGAAACATAGCTCTGATATAAAACTGAATTACAAAGTTAAGCACAAATAAACTGTAAGGCTACCTATTACCTCTTGAAAAAGCTTGATTCTGCCACTAGTGGGACCTTTTTTTTTGCAACAACTTGCTATAGGTCCTGCATGTGGGCTTTTTCATAAATTGCTGGATAAGAAACACTGTGAAAGGTGTGTGTCCCATGAACCACACTCTTCTATGCAGAAAAAAAAAGGGGGGGGGGGGAAATCAGGCCTCAGTGGTAACCCTACTGAAAAAATAAGCCAGCCCACATAGAACCTACTTTTAAAAAACCTGATTGGATAAGTTCTTCCTGTGTCTTGCCTATCAAGGTGCAAGCTAGAGAACACAGCATGGGAGTACCTTCAGCATATACATGTAGACCTGCTGTCATCACCCCACAAATAAAACTTTTACCTCTGATGCTACTAATATAAAGACAAATGAATCTTCAACAAGATTCCTCTGGATTCTAAATTTAATATCAGTACTTCAGGAGCTCTGCTCCACGATTCTGTTTAAGTAGAGATTTAAAATATTACTATCCCAGGATCTTACATCAAGTTGTAAACTATTTACACACAGATTTTACATATATGCCTTAAACAAACCAACAAATTGATCTGGTCTTCCCAGCAAGTACGTTATAAAGCTGAACACTCAAACCAGTCAATTTAAAAATAAAATAGTAATAAAAAAAAAAACCCAACCAAAAACAGAGACTTTACAACTGTACCAGGGCAGCTTTTCAACCTAGTTACAGCATCCTGATTTATATTACTATAAACTAGGATTTATCATATACCACTATAATAAATAACATACTCTAAACTGTACAGAAGTTGTAAGACTATATTAAGCCAGAGAAATAAACCCAACCTTGTACTATTTTGATCCAACAGCAGGTTTAATACAGAAATCTACTGTCATTAGTGTCTTTGTGCCAAAGTTAAATATTTAAAGATTATACAAGCCCCCAAAATGCATCAAAAAATGCAGACAAATGCATTAAACCTACAAAGCAGACAAAGTATTTTGAATGCTCTAACTGCATACAAATCAATACACGTTACTGGCTATTAGACAGCGACATCACCACCTACATCATGCCGATAATACTAGCTGAAGAAACAGGCAGTGAACTTTCAGAGAAAGAGCAATGGCTATGCTTTCCCAACATGCATATGCAATGCCATACCAAACTGGATTTTAATAAAGACTGTGTTATCCAAGATTGCTTCTACAGCACCAAATAAAAGCCAGTAAAAGGTGCTGCCCTTTCTTTAAAATGTGAAAACGTAAAAAGCAGGCTCAAAGCAGCAAGAGATCTTCTTACCAAAACTTTTACTTTTCTTTTCCCTCTTTAGAAATAGCCAAGGAAGGATAGCAAGATACAGACTGACATTCATCTATGAACAGCTTGGCTCCCTTCATCCCACAACTCCTACCATTCAGGCCTTTTCCATGAACAGTAGTTGGCAGGGTGCATGCCTTCCCACTCAGTGAGACTTATGGAGAACTCCACAAGAAATTAGAGGTCCTGAATTTAAGCTCTCTCCTCCCACAAATAGAGAGCACTATAATCCTACACCAGCATCCTATGATCAAGTTTACCCGGGGGGGACGGGGGGGGCATATGCCAGAAATATGGATTGTCAATCTAATTGTAGAACGTACTATTGCTAACATTTATGCTTATTTGTCTTTATCCTAATCAACAAGAGGAACTCATGTATTGGCATTCAACTTTCGTATATCCATAAAAAAAACAAGGATATATGTTGGACTTACACTAAGCTATATGGTAAATCAATCTCTGCACGCATTTTTCCTCATCCTAAGCTACCACCAAACTCTTAACACGCCTTGGTGCTCAGAGTAAAAGCATACCAGAAAGGCACGACTTAATGAAAATTCAATTTGATGCCAGCAAACACGTACTCTGTACCAGGGCCTCCCTAGTACAAAATGTGTGCGTCTTTCAGCTTGCCAAGTCTCTGGAATGCATTGTTCAAGACAAGATGAGAAACTGGTTTACAAGATATGGATGAATACATGCAACTTTACTGATGAACATGCAATAAACAAGTCTGTTATAAATACTGGAGCTTTATATAGGTGTTCTGGGCTTGCTCCACTGAAACAATGTCATTGCGAAGTCTGTAAGGTTGGGAACTTATACATGCCATAACCATACAATGGGGGCTTGCTCAGACTGGCTTCCTGGACTTTCTCTTTACAGTCACCAGAATTTACAGTTTACAATTCAATTTGCAATGAGCAGTGTTGGAACAGTCCAACTACATCCACTGACACCAAGACAATCAAAGCAAGGAAAAGGTTACTAAATCTCAGGAGCTAAGTTCAAAATTCTGAGTCAAATTTCTTTGAAGACTTAGATCCAAGAACATTAAAAATAAAAAAGTATCATTTCAAACTGCCTGTATAAGCAGTTTACGTTCTACAGTTAACAGTGCAGTCCTTCAGAGGCATAACTGGCAACCCTTACTTTATTCAACTAAAGTTAAGACAGAACAAGCCTTCAAGTCTGAAATGTTGCTTTATTTAAAGCCTATACAAAAAATCCAATTTTTTCTGGGAAGCGATATGCAGAGTTTTTAAATAAGTCTAAAGTTTAATTTTAAAAATGCTAGTTTTAGAGAAGTTTGAGTATATAGATTATGTTACACTGCTTAGACTGCCAACTACTTACAGCTGATGCTAGAAGAGATGCAAAAAAAAAACAAAACATAGAACCAGTGGAATGCTACATCAAATCAACTGCGATATTTTAAAAACAAAATTATGCATGTCTCTTGTAAAACAATGGAAGTGACCTGCCAATACTCCATGTGGAAAGGTGTGACACTGCATGGATTAACAGTTTTATCTAACTGGGTAGCTGAGTGTCAACAAACCAAAGTGACATGTTGGACTATCTTCAAATGCCTTGCTTTAGGCTGAGGTGGGGTGTCAGCATAAGACAGACAGACAGACAGACAGACAAGTGTTTGATTCAATTAAGATAACAATACCATCATATGGAGCAGAAACGTGGCTGTTAAGATCAGCCAAGAAAAATAAGACAGCTGTAAAAGCCAGGAGTTATGATGAATCTCAACATTCAACAATATGATTAGGTCACAAAGGAAGGAGGTACTCCAGTGATTCTCAAAGATTGAAAGTGAAGTCAATTACAGTAATAGGCCCCAGTTCATTAGGCAGAAAAAAGTACACTCCTACAGAAGGTCTTCGGAGCATAAGTGGAAGAAAACAGAGCGCATAAAAGGAGGATAAAAAAAAGACAGGATTCTTAGAGATTTAAGGAGCTCAAGACAGGATGATATTCAGATCTGGGGAATAACCCAGTCAGTTCCCCTCCTGCACAAATACCCTTGCATTCGCTTGCAAGCAACATCAGAAGGCTCCTTTCTTTCTCCTGCCAAGAGATGTTTATATTACTACACCTACGTGAGACAGGGCTTCCCATTCTCTGCCATCCTGAGGAGGATTATATGAGAACTGCGGTTTAAAACTGCCAGATGTTTCAGTCGCTTCTACAGAAAGGATGGTTCATTCCACTTACCAAATCCAAAGAGGGCCCAGAATGGAGGGAGCCACAGGAGATTAACTTTGTACAGTATTAGGAAATTCTCTCAAGCTGAGCAGGGAATTGCCAAAGAAAAAGACCAAGGCTGACAAAGCTACATAGATATGTTCAGACTTCAGTCAAGTAGGCAGCATAAGGTCGTTGCAAGGATCTTTCTTACAAGCAGATTTTCAGAACATTTATGTGCCACACCAGACAGAATGAAAACCTGATACCTGATGGCAGTCCCTCTGTACTATTTCAAACCATATCTATTCAGGAATACCATCTGCTTGCAGCAAGTTTATTCTATCCACAGTCCACTGACTATGCTATAGTTTTCAAAAGGAAGCACAAAGAATAAATGGAAGAAGCAGGACACAGGATATGGCACTTCTGTAGTTTATTTAGACGTATCCTGCACACACTGAAGGTAGAAAACACTGCAGGTTACAAGTATGGATTTGTCAGAAAGGCATAAATAACTGATGCAGCATAAGAGACCATTATCTAGGGCAGTGGTCTCCAAACTTTTTCGATTGCGCACCCCATCAGTAAAAAATTTGAGCACGCACCCCTAATATATGTATATTTATATAAATAGAAATAGAAATTCTAATATTTTCTTCCTGCACCCCAATGAATTGTCTTGCGTACCCCACTCTGGAGACCACTGATGTAGGGAAGTGGAAATGCCACCAAGAAAAGTGATCATCAGCCTTCTTAGGCTGCAGGCTGATCTGACCCAGTACAGGTCAGAGGCAGGCAGTAGGACCCAGCTGCCACTTTAGCCTCAGTGGCACAGGAAAAATGATTGCAGCTGAAGCCCCCTGCTGCCAAAGCCTCAAATCCAGGGTGAATCACACAGCCCAGGGGGCTGAATCTGGCCCATAGGGCATAGGTAGCCAACCCCCGGACAAGAAAAGAGCTTTCCTGTTCTGAACATGCATTTAGAAAAGGTGATAATGCCCTTTGCAAAATGCATGCCCTGATCAAACTGGTTGCCATCCAGAACTACCATATCCTGGTTGTGCCCGAAAAACCTTACAATTAAAGAAAATTTTTTTGCAAAAATCTTTGTGGTCTAATGAAAGATGTCATCTCTACTATAAGTCCTGATCGCCTTTTACCCTAGACCAATACGACTACAACCCGGATACCTGACATATCCATCAAGTCATCCTACCAACCTCATCACTAAAAACTTGACCTCAAAAAGGTCAACTCAAAGATCAGTTACCCAAGCACCACAGGCTGTTTAGGAACCTGAAAAGGCACATGAAAGTGCTATAAGTATAGCTTTAATCTAAAAAGTGTTGAAATGGCTATTTTTCAGTTTTAGTGTAGCTTATAAACAAGTAAACAAAAAGATCCATCTTAACCTATTTTGTTAAATGGTAGGGACTCTGCTCATATACAGTAGTAAGCCTTAAAAAAATCTGTTCGCAATCATGTAAGATATCATTACGTCTCATCTACATAACGAACAGCGCTAATCAACAAGTTTAAAGGATAACTGCACTATCCATGTCTGCTCAGCAGTGGCATGACTAGAATGGAAAGCTGGGTGGAATTAGTAAAGACCAAACATCTGATATTACAGCAAGTCATTTATACTGCAAATGACCCACCTAGGACTACGCCCCTGCTTCCATCACTGCCTATTAGCCAAAGAGCACAATTTTAGTTTTTAAAAATCACATTATATTTCTTTGAAATCTTGACAGTCTAGCACTACAAAAAAGAACTACCATAATACTGACCACTAGAACATAAAAGAAGAATTTGCTTTCTGTACAAATAGCTTTTAAAATGTGAAATTCAGAACATGTGGAAGTTAGCTCTTTCCTTAATAAAGTGTTAAATCCTGGCCTCAATGGAGCAAACAATTGCTCCCAGGCACTCCACCTAGGATGTAAAGCGTAGGCCAACAGAAGCTATGAGAAGGACAACTTAAAACTTTAAATCACCTGGCCTTCCCAGACATTTCAGCATAACAGAAAATGTGCATGTGGCTTGGGGGAGGAGGGCAGGTAAGCAGGGGAAATGCTTTGAGAACAGGCACCAACCCTAAAGAGAGACTTATTCACATGTTTAACTCAAATCCTTAGATCCATGTAGGACTGAGGTCCAAGACTGGCACATCTAGCCTGTCCTTCAACGGTTCTAGTCAGGCTTGGAAGATCATTGAATCCAACACCCCATCACCTTATGAAGGAAAAACAGATCTGCTAAGGAGCTTATATGTTAAATACTGGACTTAAAAAACAAAGTGATGACAGAGACCTACTTTAAAACAGAAAGGATGGGAAGGACATGGCTAACAGAAATACAATGACCAAGTTATTCACTAAGATGCATGTTGTGCAAGTTGAGAGTTTGGGATTTGAACCGGTTTAAAAAGTACTTTTTTTTTTTGGCAGACATCACTGCAGAAGCAAGTTTGTAGGAAGTATTTGAAAGAGCCATGGCTGACATTTGACTACTTGATTTTAGAAGTAAGTTCCAGGTTCAAGGGGAGATAAGAAGGCATGGGAGGTATTTGAGAGACCAACAAAAGCAGTTTGCTTATAATGGCCTCATATACAGAAATAATACCCAGGCTCATCAACAGGCATAAAAGACTCTGGAAGAATTTTACAAACAAAGTCATGTTAAAAAACTCAATTTTGCAGAACTACTCAATTAATCTACTATATCGGATGCACACTTAAGAACTGCCTTGTTCTCAACCAGGCAAAAAAAGTTGCGCATGGGCACCAGTGCCTGATACTGGTTCTTTTTCTTCATTACATGACTTACTGAGATTAAACCAAGTAGCATGCAGGCTGGACAGCCTTCTTATTCAGTCATGCCCTACACCTATGGAAAGCCCCTTGTACTCGGCCTTGGTGAGGCCGCAGCTGGAGTACTGCGTCCAGTTTTGGGCTCCACAATTCAAAAAGGACATGGAGAAGCTTGAGAGAGTCCAGAGGAGAGCCACACACATGACCAGAGGTCAGGAAAACAGATCTTACGATGACAGGCTGAGAGCCGTGGGACTCTTTAGCCTGGAAAAGCGCAGGCTCAGGGGTGATCTGATGGCCTCCTATAAGTTTATCAGGGGTGACCACCGGATCTGGGGGAACGTTTGTTCACCAGAGCGCCCCAAGGGATGACTAGGTTGAACGGTCACAAACTCCTGCAAGACCGTTTCAGGCTGGACATAAGGAAGAATTTCTTTACTGTCCGAGCCCCCAAGGTCTGGAACAGTCTGCCATCGGAGGTGTTTCAAGCACCTACATTGAACACCTTCAAGAGTAAGTTGGATGCTTATCTTGCTGGGATCCTATGACCCCAGCTGACTTCCTGCCCTTTGGGCAGGGGGCTGGACACCTTCTATGTGTTTTAGTTCAACAGTGCACTGCTGCCATTGTTTCAGCAGTGATGCACATTTTGCCACTTACACAACTGTAAGTGTTGCAGCACCAGGCACTTTTCAAAGTGCCCAGCACTTGCTTGTGTAAAAATAGAAGGTGTTTTAGTTCAAAAGTGTACCGCTGCCATTTTCTGCACACTGATGCGCATTTTGCTGCTTATACAACTGCATGGGGTATGCACAGCACAGTTTACATCAGCTTGCACGTGGAACAGCTTATCTTGCTGGGATCCTATGACCCCAACTGACTTCCTGCCCTTGGGGCGGGGGGCTGGACTCGATGATCTTTCGAAGTCCCTGCCAGCCCTAATGTCTATGAAATCTATGAACATATGAATGTACCATGATGTACCATCCCAAACATTTCGGTGGGAAGAAAAGCCATGTCTGCTGTCCAAACCTTGGACGCTAAGTGCAAGTTTAGGGTTCTGGTCCTATACATTTCATCTCCACCAGAAAGCAGCTCTCGTTGAGATGATCCTTGCACAGAGTTCAAAATGTACACATTCCCATATACGGGGTTGAAATCCTATTGACATAGCTGGAGGAATTAAGCCAGTAATACAGCATTTGCTGTTAAAATTGTTTAGAGGTTTTCAAATCATTTACAATCTAGGTACACAGGCTTTTCACCTAGGCACATCTTGAGCTCCTGCAAATATGGATCCTGGATTACACCCACCAGAGGCCTCTGGTTTAAAGATGCAATATAGCAACCCGATTTTCAGAAACAGGCAAAAGCACTCATCAGATGTAGTATTAATAAAAAAAGAAGTTATTCTATCAGAATCTAAACAGCTTCTCATTGGAGAAAATTTGTAGTTACGTGCCTCGCCCTCTCCAGCCTCTGGCATATCACTTTTTGGAGGTATTTGGGGATTACACAACGAAGTTAGAAAGTTCTAAAAAAACACAAAACCCCCCCAAAAAACCTCAAGGATTATAGAACAGTAAACTAGTCACAAGCTTAACTATGGCAAAAACAGTCTCTCAGAACTAGAGGCAACTAGAAAGAAGGAAATGAACAGCACTAAATACACTTACATAGGATTCCCCACCCCCCCTCCCTAGGTAGATATCCGTCATGAAGAACTGACTGTCCAAAGTCCATTTCTGAAGTTAGGACTCTTCATCCCTTTCAGTCAGGTACTCCTTTTATCCATAACTTAAAAACCTGATCAAAGCTAGAACCGCAACCATTTATCTAACAGTCATGCTACCCAGCAAAAAAATTACAGATCACCAGTACTATGAAATACACTGTATGCAGAGCCTCCTTCATCTTCTCTCTCTCTCTCTGTGCATCCTATGCTAATTTACTAAAAGAAGTGATGGACTTAAACATGGATAGGACATTAGTGGGCAGGCAAAGGACTGTTCTTGCAAAAAGTCAGCAACAGTCAGAATTTTTTTTTTGGGGAAGTGCTAGAATTCCACTCAGCCCACCAGACACCAACGCAAGAGACTCCTGGATAGCAGAACTTTTGACACAGAAACAGCACACTAGCATGCAAGAATCTTTTTAAAAGGACTGCATCATGGAACATCTAGTAACAAACTTTTACAGATGATTAACTGTGAATTTCTGTTGCAAGCAAGCAGAACTCCACTTCTTTTGTCTTTGCATACTGTGCCAAACTTAAGGCAAGATACTTTCATGCATACACAATACTGGTAAAAGATTTTGCTTACCCCAACAAGAGACTAACAGAAGATGAATTAAAGGATAACATGAACCATCTCACTGGTTACTCATGTAAAAGAGTCATTACTTAACCTAGGATCCGCAGACAAGTTTTACTTGAACTTTTGGAGAAAGTTATTAATTGATGCAGCAAGGTACAAGTCAGCCTTCACACCACAGACATTTATCTAGTTAAATCATTATGTCATTAGGAACTAGGAAGGTGTTTATTTTTCTTATTTGCTCACTTGCCATTATGGTCAGTGATATTTATCACTAAAGGGGAATGGTACGATTCAGAGTTCATACCACACAGTAAAATTACATCTAAGAATTAGTCACATACCTCACTAAAAATCCAAAATGGAATGATGGTGCAGGAGCTGTTGAATGAAATCATAAAATGCGTGCTTGGATGTGGTTATATGCAAAAGCTAAAAGAAATCAAGGTTTAGGATGAAAGAGCCAGCACCTCTCCGCTGTTTGCGAATACTTTTTTTTTTCTGTACTAATCTAGCCTTCCAACTTAAACCGCCTCACATATTTCTGATCTGGAGGACACTGATATTTACATTATATCCATCCACCTACCAAGTATTAATCAACTCTGATTAACATTTTGCTGAATTTTGATATTTCATAATATAACAGTGTACAGCAGTCAGACCAGATACAAAGTGAACATTAATCATTTTAATGCTTAGCCTTTAACATAGAAAACTAACTGTGGAGTGTTATGTTATCCAGTACATAGGACAGTGGTTTCCACCCTTTTCAAGTAGGAGATCACCTTTGGCATTTAAAAGCAACCCAAGATCTACCGTGCGTCACCGCCACCCACCCAGTAGGTAAGTCTGTGGGGAGGGGAAGGTGGGGGCAGATCAAAGCAGAGGGAGAAAAAATTATTTGGGGGTGCGCCTCCCCAGTAGGTAAGTCCCACCTGGCCAGGGCCCTCACTCAACTTACCCCCCGATCCTGCCTCTGCAGCACTGTCCGTCACTGCAGAGGCCTCAATCTAGCTCCCACCCCTCCCCTCCCTTACAGACTGACTGTTGGGCTAGGGCACACACGTACATGCACACAGGCAACTTAGCCCAGCCCCCCACCCCAGCCTCAGATGGACTCCAAGATCTACCGGTGGATCAAGATTCACTGGTTGGTAACCAATGACATACTGAAATGTTAGAAGCATGTAAAACATCTCTAAAGAAGGACAAGAATCAAACTGACATCAAATGCTTTTAAAGCTGAAAAAAATAGAACTGAAGAAACTCGGATTAGCTAGATTATACCCTTTTTCTGTTCTTTCAAAAGCAAGAGTGGATCTACCCAGCAAGTTGCTTTTTCAGATGCCAAGCAGGATCCTTAACTGAGTCACTGCTGACACAGCAAAGGGCAAACAGCTTTCATTCAGGAATCTTGGGACTTCTGTTCAGTTTTAAGATACCAGGCTACAGTTCTAGGAAAACAAAAATCCTCATGTTACACGCCTACACTCTTTGTTAAGTAGCCACTAAGAAAAAGCCTACAGCCACAGATGAGTCAATAAAACAGGGTCAGGTTCAGCACAGAATACCTGTCCTTTGAAGCAAGCATGTGAAAAAGTGCTTTTTGTAGCAGTCATTTTAAAGGCGAAGCAAGCACTAGCACCATTAAAAGAAAAAGGACACTAAAAAAAGAGAAGCCATTAACAGTATGTTTCTATTTCCCTGGTTTTACATAACTTTTTGATATGCAGTAATGTAAAGGAGTTGTAGAACTCAGCACACTTACCATGACTTTCAAAATATTTAGTGAGAACAAGTCACAATATACTGCCTTGCCTCAGTTAACATAGTTCACTGGAAAAGGGTCAAAGAATGTAGTACATGTCTCTCCCCACCCCCCTCCAACACAATATAAGTTGCCTTTTCCTGAAGTTGAAGAGTAAAGCTATATTAATTTCTATTTTCCTTAAGCAAAGAAAAGGTTTACAAAAGAACACTCTGGGAGAACTAGGCACATGTTAAATGTAAAAAGAATATTCTGGGGGGGGAAATATGTCTGTTTTAGTTCTTGCCACAATAAATAATAATACTAAAAGCTGCCCCACTTGTTTTAAGTATGCAGTAATTAAAGAATTTCATGCTTACTACAGATGTGGAAGCAAACAGCAATCAGCAATTTTAGGATTCCTTGGCTGGCCTTTTGTTATTTTATTGGAACTTACTGAATCTTCTGGAGGTCTCTGAATCTTCCCCCAGTCTACTGATGGTCCTTTTTCTTGCAAGAATCTGTGGAATAGCTTCTTAAATCCATCCAAGTCTTTTTTAGTGTGCTGTAAAGAAAAATAGCAAAAGCACATTTTGTTTTAAAAATAGTTATTTTTGTTATTTTATTTCATTGCAAAAGCATTCTTCAAAAACCTGACATACAATGACTCTCACACATGCTTTTCACCCAACATTTAAACACAGATAACTCTAGGGTGAAACATGATAACACTGCATAACAGCTTCAGCCAGAAAGCACAACATACTTTCTCCAGTTGAAACAGCTGAGAGTTTTTCCACTGAAATTCTGCCAAATATTTCAGTTGTGAAATAAAAGTGGTTTAATTTTCAAGGGGTACCACCCACCTATAAATCCCAATAAAACTGATGATGCTGAGTATACTCTGAATCCACTAAAAAGCAAGACACTGACACACAAAATGTGAGGCACTTCGTTTTTAAATTTTTAGCCCAGAGTTAGAGTTTGGCCTGGCCCTAAGGGAAGACATTCCAGCTTACTGCAGAACTTGTTAAAATTGCTTGGGACTACTAAAAATAAAGTTCAGTAATAATTCCGTATCACCTAGATTTTCCATTAAAGCCTCCCATTTACACGGCATCTCTATATAACTCTTGTTTGTTGGAGACCACACAGAATCACAACATATTCTTTTTAAAAAAAATTAAATATTAAGGGCTATAACTGTTTGACTATGCAACTGCTGCCCTATATCAGGCACACTTTCATTTACAAGAAAAATACATGAAAAATTTGAAAAAAAATAAAAACTGTGTTAGGTCTTTCCAAAAAAGCCTAGAAACTACGCAGTTTCACACTGATTGCTAAAAATGTCAGTATAAGTCAATTTATTATTAAACTATAACATCAAGGAGCCATTAATAAGTCTATCAATTTACTGGCAATCTTAATTACTTTATGATTTTTAAACACTGAGAAGTGTTTCAGTCTCATTGTGCGATTACTGAAATTTACTGTCCTCAAACAAGGAGCAGGTAAAGAAGAGAAAGGAGCTTTGTTTTTTTGCATACTTTCAGTCACCAGTTTAATAGTTCATTCTATTGCTAGTGAAGAGTGTAACATTCCTTCACTACTAGCCCTTAAGATAAGCAGTATGTCTCTTCCTATACTTACCATCTTACCCTTTTCTTTAGTTTTGACGGTCTTTCTGCACAAAAAAAGTCACTTGGATTAAGAGAAATTATATACTCTTACATTATTGAGGTTACATCCTCACTATAACTCTCACCTCTAGCTCATTTGAAGGTGCAGTCGCAAGTATTTTGTCAAGTTCTACTTTCATTGAATACTCCAACTCTTGTCGAATGACTTCTTGAAACTGAGAAGTGCCAGCTTGAGACATTGCTTTGCTGAAACCTTTAAATGCACACAAAAAACCCCACAAATGCACACAGATTAAAGCATAGAAAAACGTATAACCTGATTAAACTACAAAACATTGCTATGGCTATTTTTCCTGTTAAATGCAATTTTAAAAAAAACCAACAAAAACACATCAACCAGCCTCAGTTAAGGCTGCTATGGCTCATGCGTGAGAAAAACTAAATATTTTACACATAAAATGCTAAAAGGAAAGCTAGAGGAATTTTATAAGGGGGGGGAGAGAGAGAGAGAAAAAAACCTAATGTTATGAAACCTGTTGTCAATATATAATTATTTGTGAGAAGGAGCTACTGAATTACTCTGAAAGTACAACTGTACCACTAAGCTATTAGACTACCAAAGAAAATACAGTTCAACTGTACATATTCATTTTTCATGGCATCTTATTAAAATAGCTTATTTAAATAGAAAGTAATAAAAACATAAGTTCCAATTATCTAAAAACTTTCAGTGTTCTGTTAGTTCCAGTAATCTGTCTACATCACACATCTTTATCTCAAGAGCATTTTTATATTCTAATATGCGTTTCAGTTACCAAGCAACCTGAAGAATTAGTTTGTCACTTCAGCATTTACTTTGCTTTTGAAAGCAATGGCTTTACACTTACGAAGATATAGAACCTAAATGATCCAAGTCTGAAAACTGAAGCACCACATGCCATTGGAGAGAACAGAAATTAGTTGGTCACTTATTTAAAAAACAAAAACCAAACCATCACTGTTACCAAAGCAAGTGTTTAATAGAAACACATTCTCAGAAGACCTTGGTTAATTTAATTTCTGCTGAATCCCTTATGCAATCACTTGTCTGCATCAGAGAAAAATGATCTATTGCCAAATAAAGCTAGGATTTAGAAACACCCTAAACAGTTCTAGAAGAGGAACAGGAGGAAACTGTTGCAAATAAGCAGTGGGTAATTGATTGCAAAGATGATTAAGGAGGAAGCTATGTTTAAAAACCAAGATGTACATATTAAGAGCATTAATTGAAAGGATATTCCATCAAAATGTGTTGGTGTCATGTCAGAGGCAATCCACGTAATACAGTTTTCATTTGTGTAGAGTAGCATCACTGTTTCAGACTACAGTGACACTGTCTAATTCCAGCTTTGAGGCTCACAGTAGCCATTTTCCTGACTGCACCATCTTGCAGGTAGGAAAAAGTGCTGCAATGCACAGACTGTGGTGTTACAGCAGGGGAATTTTAAGTTGAAAATGCTTCCTACAATACATAATTGTTTTGAAAACAAAGCGTTTAATTTATAGAGAAGAGCAGAACGTATTTCAAACCTACCATGCTCCCTGATTAAGAATGTGGAACTATGCAATAAGCTTTTCAAAAAAAAAAAAATCTGGAATTTATTCCTACAGTAAAATAGTTCAGTATACAGCAGTTTAATGCTTTACTGAATTATAAGTCCTTCCCAAGGTTTAAGAAAAAACGTAGCTGCTTCATTTCAGGAGTTTAAGCAGCATATCAAAATGCAACATACCTGGTAGGCATTTGTAGCCCTGCTTTCAAATATGTCAAGTCTCCATTTTAGTACAAACTACAACTTTAGGGCCCACTTCTCGTGGCTCAGAACCCTGTGCTTACATGTAACTGAATACAACATAATAAATACCAGAAGAAACACTGCAAATACCTCAGATAGGATGTAGAGAAATAAATTAGGAAAGTAATAGTAACAACATGAATATTGTTGTGTTATATTTCACAATAATAACAGCTACATTTAGAACTGAGCTTGTTAACAGTTTTCCCTGACTGTCACTTAACGTAGGAAAACCCTGTAAATTCACAATGACCAAAAAATCCAAATTACAAATCCCTAGATGTTGTAAATCAGCAAATAAATTAACAGATCACAAAATATTGTTACAGACAACTATGTATTATGGACATGTGCAAGTAAGCATAGCCAAGTCTTAACACTAAATCTTCACTAGATGTATTTAGTTATTATATGCTTGCTGACAAACAAAGTGAATATGCTGCTTTGTGTGTACACAACCTATTAATGAGCAGAATTAAGTTCTGACTGAATAAGCTCGCTTCTAACTCCAGACAGCCTAAACCACCAAGACTGAAGGCTGGATCAGTCAATGCTAGACAAAAAGATGTTTTTTTAAAAAACACATTAAATCACAGTGTGAACGAGGTTGGGTGTAGATCACTTGTTAGCTGGTCAAAGGTTGACCTCAACCAGCTAACAAACTTTGAACAAAAGTTCTTTATTGGGATGGAGTTTAAGTGAAGATACGACTAAAATATATGGGATGCAGATACTGATATTGCAATGTATACATTTCCATCTGAAGTGTGGCTGAATATGAAAGCCAGTATAATGGATGAGGAGGAGGTAAGATTTTGAAAACAGACAGTATTGTACAAAAACAAAAAACTACTACCAACACTAAAATAAATGCGATGTACATACCTAAGATCCCATAATAATGAAGTGGAATGCTATATGACAATGAAAATAGTTCTTGCTATGATTTACTTATTACAATTCCAAGTTTCCTTCTGTAAAAAGCAAGGCTGAAAGAAGTAGGATTATTTTGTGTGGTAAAAAGACAACAGGGGAGGGGGAAGTGTCAGGCTGAAGTGTGGCAGAGTTGGATAACAGTTCAAATACCTGAAGAGTGAAAGAGAGTGGGGAGATGGGCATTTCTGTGAGCACAGGGTACAGGACTAGAAGCAACAGCCTCAAGCTGCAACAAGGGAAATTTAGATTGGAGATTGGAAGGAACTTTCTGATCATGATGGTGATCAAGTTTCAGAACACGTTACCTAGAAAAACTGTAGAAAACTTCCAAGGATGGAGATTCAAGAGCAGGCTGGACAAAGACTTGGCTGGGATGGTTTAGCCAAGGATGATGCTGCCTCAAGGGAAGGGCTGGACTAGATCACTTTATGAGGTCCTTTCCTGCCCTATTTTCCTATGATCCTCTAAAAATTACATTTTGTTTCCCCAGTTTGAAAGTGAGAATTTTTTTATGTTGTACACTAATAATATTAATATTCTAGCCAAAAAATAATAAAATAATCCCTTTGACAGATTAAATTTATTGTAATCTAGTCTAGTAATAACAGCAAGGAATTATGAAGACTTTCTGGTTAGAAGACCAGGACTTGTGATAGAGGTAACATCTTTTATTAGACCAACTCAATTTTTGAAAAAAAAAAAAAAAAGTCTATATCTATAATTTCAAGCTTTCAGGCACAAACACCCTTCTTCAGGCAGAAGAGAAAAGACTGTAAAAATTCTCCCGGGTAGAAATGACAGGTCAACTTCATAGGAGAATTGAAGGTGTGGTAAAATCTCCTGTTTAGAACAGTTCATTTTATGCAGACTAGGCTCAGAGAAAAGTTGAAATAATCTGTTTACCTCAAAGCTGTTTGGTGGTAAGCAGGATGTTAAAAGATGATTTTTTGTTAATTCTTACTGTTAAATCTATAAGGAAGTGGCAACTCTGCCACCAAATTGCTGGTCTCATTAAAAACTGTGTGTACACTTACCACTGTATCTAGAACAACTTCTCGCTTTACATTTTTTTTTTTTGAGTTTGACAAAGTATTGGTCTACACGCTAATGCTTAAATGAAACATGCAGGTAAGTATTTGTCATCACATGAAGATCTATTTCTCATGGGGGACTATGTTCGTCTCTGGTGTTAAAAGTATGCTTCACTGCTTTACTGAATTGGGTCCAGAGCCCCATGTTTTTTACCAAATGATGTGTAAGATCTTGTGAAAAAGAGGAAGCAATCTTCCTTGAATGCAGCTTTGTATTAGAGTACCGTTAGCTAGTACGTTCTGCTGCTTTTAATATCCAGTTACAAGCCAGCAGATTTTTTTCTTAAGGAAGTCTAAAAACATAACCAGGGTTAAGTTTAAACAGGCCTCTGCAGGACAGTCCCATTGATGCATCCGCTGCTGTCACTGCTCAAAATGGAACAATTCCCTGTCCATTTCATTCTGCAGCTCCTGCTCCAGAACTTTTGGGAGGATGCACTTAAGGAAGTGCTGGCTGTCACTGTATTTCAGGATCTGTACCAGTACCCTTTCACTTTTACCTAGACATTCATTTCCACTTCTAACTCTGACAACGCTAGAACCCTCATTCCACAAAGCACACAAGTAACACCATACGCAAGGTGCACCACCAGCTTTACTGAAGTGATTCAAGCTGCAGGTATAATATATAAGCATACCAGGTAAGTGCTCAGTTTGCACTAACTGCATTACTTGCAAATGACACGAAGCTGTGAGGAATAGTAGATATGCTAGAGGGTAGAGCTAGGATTCAGAGTGACCTAGATAAACTGGAGGATCTGACAAAAATGAATCTCATGAGGTTGAACAAGGATAAGAGCAAAGTCCTGCACTTAGGACAGAACAATCCCATGCACCAGGGCAGGCTGGGAGCTGATTATCTAAGCAGCAGCTCTCCAGAAAAGGACCTGCAGGTTACAGTGGACAAGAAGCTGAATATGAGCCAGCAGTGTGCCCTTGTTGCCAAGAAGGCTAACGGTATACTCCCCTGCCTTGGTAGGTGTATCGCCAGCAAGTCAAAGGAAGTGATTATTCCCCTCTATTCAGCACTGGTGAGGCCACATCTGCAGTACTGTGTCCAGTTTTGGGGCCCCCTCCCGCTACAGAAAGGATGATGAAAGCGGTGAGGGGGCTGGGGAGACTTATGAGGAAAACTGAGGGAACTGGGCTTATTTAGTCTAGAGAAGAGAAGACTGAGGGGACTTAACAGCACCTGTCAACTACCTGAAGGGGGGTTCAAAAAAGGATGGAGCTAGACCAGGGGTTTTCAACCTTTTTTGGTCAGGGTACCCCCAGCAGCTGGTCAAGAAGCGGGAAGTCCCCTGGCAGCCAGACAAGTAGGGGGAGGGAGGTCCTCACATGGTGTGTGGCAGCAAACCCAGAAGTGCTGGCAGCTTCTCCGCGCCACTCTCACATACCCCCTGGGACCTTCCAAAGTACCCCCAGATAGACTGTTCTCAGTGGTGGCAATGACAGAACAAGGAGCAATGGAGCAAGGAAAGTTTAGGTTAGATATTAGGAATACTTTTCTCACTTGGAGGGTAGTAAAACACTGAAACAGGTTACCCAGAGAGGTGGTGGAAGCTCCATCCTAGGAGGTTTTCAAGATCTCAGCTTCGGCTAAGGTGATCTAGTTAGGGATGGTCCTGCTTTGAAGGGGGCTGGGGAGGCAGGTGTTGGACAAGATGACATCCTGAGGTCACTTCCAACCTTAACTTTCTATGATAGCAAACTGGACTTGGCATTGTGTTATCTGTTGTAACAACTGGTATTCTGCCTATCCCCGGAGAGCACAGACTGCTTAAATGAACTACATTTTTCAGCCCCACTGTCTACTCTGTAACTTAATTGTATTTTGGTAACCTGCACAGTGGAGGGAGCTGTCAACTTTGTAACCTACTGCACACAGTTCAACAGTGAGGGCAAAGCAGTTATCAAATGGCTGTTTTTTGAAGCCTTGAAAATGAAAGGAGCCAGTCAGTTTCATGGCTGCTCTCTACCCTTTGTCAAGGTTTTTATTAGCACTTTCTTGGCCACTATTGGAAGCCTTGAAAATGAAGGGAGCTGGTCAGTTTGCAGCTGCTAATACCACACCACAGACAGTGCTGTATATAATCACCACTGGTGCTGAAGGATTAGCAGCCCCCAAGTCATTTCCAAAGGTCTCCAGTCATCGTTCTTGCCATTAGAAACTTTGCAAATAAGGGGAGCTAGTTCAGTTTCAGGGCTGCTGATACCACAGATCTGCATTCTTAATAAGCATTGATTGTTTTTGAGTTTGGGTAAGTAAAATGGTAAGGACAGCGTTTTAAGTTCATAGCCCGAGGACTGAGAAAAGAAATACATTGAATTCGTATAACTGGGTGCCAGGCCTGACAGCACAAAGGCAACTGTAAACCATTATTCAGGAGCATCTGTTAAAGTCAGCAGTGGAGGTTCACATCTACTCCCCCAGCCACACCAAAATGATAACAGTGATGGGGGTGAGGTAGAAAAGTAGTTGTACTTGTTTATCTAAAAAGGAATTATTTGCTACAGGCAAGTAAAATTTTTCAAGGCTGTAATTAAAAGTAATAATTCTGCCACTGAAAAGCAAGACTGCGTGCAGAGACATTCAATAATTGCAACAGCAGTTTATCAAGAGCACATGCTGCCATAAGCATCCCAATTACATAAAAGATTCTTATAGTCCAAGATATTCACAGCACTTTGGACTTTTGATTGACCTTACTGTGCATAGCCTAGGATGACATAAAAGTGACTCTAAAAGTGAATGACTATTGCTCATTTTTATAGTTGGGCCACTCCCCAGAACACAGACAGTATTACAATAAGGGCTTAAGATATCAGATGCTGTTACGTTCTGGAAGCTGACTACCTTTGACACCTTAAAGAGACTTATAAAGTCTTCAGGTACACTACAGAACAAAGCTAATCCCCAAAACCCATCACCATGATGAGGCCTTTAATTCACTCACTCAGCTAATTCACTCTAGTATGTCCTTGATCCTCATTATCTCCGTGGGTGGGCCTTATCAGCAACCCCCCCCAGATATAGACTGCTGTAGATAGCCAATAGCTAATGCATCCAGAAATCGTATTAATGCTAGAAATGAAAACAGACTGTATACCGGATGCTTGCAAAACCTACCCCAAAGCAGAAAACAAGAGGCCTTATTATAATATGGCAGAGATAGAAAATAAAAGTAGATCCCACAATTCATTTTGAAACTATGGCTCAAACTCAAATTCATTTATTCTCATCCACTCTCAATACTACTCACTAACTAGAAAGCCAGTCACAAGTGCCAGTGTTTTTTTCCCCTTTTGGTTTGGTTTTTCTTTAGTCCAAAACTGGGCCAGAAGAGAATGTGCAGTGGCTTTGAGCTTGATATACAAGGTCTCAGCACAGGAGGGAGTCATGATACAAGTCAGGAGGCAGCTCTTCCTGCTAAAAGCTGACATTCTTGTGGATTTTAGATGTTTCCCTTTCTTCAGGTTTTGGACACATGTAGCCTGTAAACTAAGATTTATACACTAATAGCTACTTTTGAGAAGTGTTGGAATTTACTTGGTGTCGTGGATTCAAATTATTATTTGCATATATACAAAAGTATCCACAAGGAAGGCCAGTTGCGAGGTGTAACAAAATACACAGGTAAATACACTAGTATTGGACCTGATCCTTCAAGGGGCAAAATGCCTTAAGTTCCACTAAGCCTAATGGAAGTTCAGGGCACTTCAAACCTCAAACCTCAAAGGACTATACCTCCTTAAATAGCAGACAGTCTTTCCAATAAAAAACAAAAAAAACAAAAAACAAAACACTTGCCTCTTTACATTAAGTTTCCAAAAGCTTGAATGGAATCAATGCTTCACTCACAACCCTTTGCATTTCAAACTATATGCATTTTGTATGTAAGGATACGGGAGTAAAAGCTACCATTACATCCATGAGAGATCATAAACCATAATATTCAAGCAAACATTCTCAAAGGTCACACCACTTCAGAGCAGTTCTTGCCATTAATATACAGCAAAAGTTTTGATTTTAAGGTCACACATTTAATTTTTAAACTCAGAGCTGTTAATCATGCTAAAAAGTATTTGATATTGGCAGAGTGTTTTAGCAGTGTATTGATTTGAGTGGCAGAGTAATTAAGAACCTAATATTTAAAAATTAGTTTCGACTGTCATATGCTAAGCATTAGCATCGTTTGTGAAACTTAGCTGTGCACTCGCATGGGTTTTTCTAGCTGTCAGTTTCACATCACTTGTCCACAATAGAGCCACCTTTTGCAGTGGGCTGAGAAGTGCTAATTGTAATTTTAAAAAAAGGCCCCACACATCAAACTGATAGTTTATTCATGGTGAAGTGTAGCTTATCCCACCCATTGCTTTTAGGCTGCTGACCTGAGCAAAGCAGCTGAAGCTTCCCCCCCTAATTCCACCCATTCTGCCCAGTATTTGCAAATAGTTAAATCTACAGCAAACATTGTGCAATGCCCAGGAACACACTGAAAGTTAATGACTAATTTTCAAAGTCAACCTTTTACTGTCTTACACAGAATGCATATAGAAACCTGCTCCTGACTCCTATAGCCTTACTTCAGGGGAGATTATTTTGATGGGACACATTTCAGTTTAAAACAAATCACCTTAAGAATCTTTTTGGTTTTGTGTTTTTTTCGGTTTTTCGTTTGTTTGTTTGTTTGTTTGTTTTTGGGGGGGGGGGGAGCACAGCAATGCACCAAAGTCATTTTGCTTCCTGAAGTGACCTCTTGTGGGCTAGTCCCTGGTTTTGCAATAGATGAATCTGAAACTCAGACCACGTACGCACGCACACACAGAGCAAGGAGACTGCCAGAGCCTACAGGGAGGAATGCATGCCAACATCCACCTGAATTTCCCAAAAAGAAGAACAGATGCTCATGCTCCGTACCCCGCTCCTCCCCCCTTTAATAAGCTACTTGATGAGAGGGGAGATTTAAGCTGTGATATCTTTCTCTTCTGTACAACCAAGATCTTGCCAGTTATTCACTACAGCAAGAAACCCTGCAGGCATACCCGCCTCAACCTGTTTTTAATGCCTCTGCTCAAGTAATGTGGAAAAAAAAAATACCAGAGAAAAAGAGAGAGAGGGAGAGAGAGAGAGAGAGATTGAGAGAGAGAGAGAGAGAAGTGAAACCAGGCAACATAGGTTGGTGGGGCCCTGCTGTCAAATCCTACAATGAAAACAAGAAGAAGATCTTGCAGAGGGCAACTCTGCTACTATTTAGCAGATAGATGGAGACTTCCAAGTCCCCCCAACCACTGCGGGTTACAGGCAGTGTTGTACAGAGCTATTGGGGGGGGGGGAGACCCACACGCGCTTCGCCCCAAACCCCTGGCATGCAGAGCCCAAGCACGTCAGGAAGACAGAAGGAAGCCTGCCAACTTACCTTGTGCAAACGACATGCTTGCTCTTTAATAAAATAAATACTTTGCTTTTTTGTATATATAAATATAGAAAGAAAAAGAAAGAAAAAAAATCACCGCCCCCCTCTCCCAAGTCAGTCAGCAAACAGTAGGCGATCCAGAGGTGCCCCCGGCCCCTTCTCAGCCAGCTATAAAGTCCGGATCATCCCCAAGGCCCGGGCAGGAGGAGGCCACGCGGGGAGCAGACGCTGCGGGCCCGGGGGAGCGCGAGGCAGTCGCGGAGGCTCGGGCGCAAGAGTCCCGCACGGGCCGGGAGAGGCGGGCGCGGCGGAGGGGCCGGGGCAGGTAACCCGAGGTCATTTACATTTCATCAATGAAAGAGGCGGATCTGCACGGCTCGGCCTCCAGCCACCCCCGGCCCCGCCCCGCCCCGCCCCGCCTCGCCTCGCGCGGCGGGTAGCAGTGGGGCCGGCCGGGAATCGCCCACCCCTTTCCTGGAAACCCGCTCCCGCCGCCGGCTCCTCCCCGCGCCCGCAGCTCCCCGGGGTAACCCCCCCCCCGGCCACTCCGGGCCCCGGAGCCGGGCAAGGGGCGCAGTAAGGGTGTCCCCCCCAGGGAGCGCACAGGCGTGGGGAGGCAAGGGGAAGCACACACACATATAGGGATATGTATACACACACCGCCCGCATGCGTGTACGTGTGTATACACACACACAGCTGGAAGTGGGGGTCCCGCAGCTGGAAGGAGAGGGGGACGCCTCAGCCGCCCCCCTCACCATGACCACTGTGGGGGGAGGGGCTCCAGGATGGGCGGGGCGGGCTGCCCCCAGCCCCCCAGGCAGGCAGCGCCTCCTCCTCCTCCTCTTCCTCCTCCGCCTGCGGGGCGGGGCGGGCGAAGGCCGGCCGGCACGGCACGGCACGGCACGGCGCAAACCCACAGGCGGTGCACACAGCGCGCCGGAGGTACCCACCTCGGGGCCGGGCTGGGCCAGGCGGGCGGGGCTACGGGCGGCTGTGAGCAGCGCCCCCAGCAGGGCCGGGCCGGGCTGTGGCAGCAGAAGCGGCCGTTCCCTCCCCGCCCTGCCCCCGGGTCACGACTCGGCGGCGGCAAGGGCGGAGCCGCACACGCGCCCTTCCCGCGCAGCCCGGCGCCGGCCAGCCCGCCAATCAGCGCCCGACTCCGGCCGCCCCGCCCCCCTTCATAAAATTGGGGGGGAGGGGGGGATCTTAATGAGGGATCTCATTTTTGGCGGAGCTTTGCTCGTGGGGTCACCTGCGCAGCCACGATGTTAGACAGCCCGAGGGCCAGGCACTGCCAGGTCCAGACCTAAACCCCACAACTCTTGACTTCTGTCCAAAGCCGAAGCAGAGTGCCCAAAAGCTTGCCCAGGTCTTCCGGCCAAAAGAGATCACCCAGCACTTCTGGTTTCTCCCTTACTGCCTGGGCTACAAGACGGTTCCAACTGATATAAAAATCGTGGTTCGTTTCTCGGGAGGAGGAAAAAAAAAAACCTTCACAGACACACTCTATTAGCAACACAAAAGGTATATATTTGCAA
>NW_017728943.1:38743905-38763475 GCF_001723895.1 Crocodylus porosus
TAGTGTAACAAAGAGATAGTAAATTTGCAGAACAGAGAGAGAGTGACACCTTAGTACAAAGGGCCTTTGGTGGTTTTCCCTTCAATTTCCAAACCCCCCTTCCCTCTCTCATTAAGGAGACAAGGGAGGGTTAGCAGCTGTGGTTTTTTTTCCTAAATCTGCTATTGATAATGCATTTTTAATAATATTTCTAACACAACCCAGGGATCCTCAAGCAGGGGCACGGGGCTCCCTGGAGTGGCTTGAGATCCTTTTCAGGGCGGTCTGCAAAATGTGATCACAACGTAAACGCGGAAGTTTCAAATAAGAATCCAGAGCATTAAAAACATTCTGACCCATCGTGGCCTTTCCAAGGAAAAAGAACTGCTCTCTTATTTTTGCTGTCAAGAAGCAAAAGCTAAGAGCTGGCATTTACTGAGGGTGCCTAGAGCCTAAAAAAAGTTGAAAACCAGTGCGCCAGCCATACTGCAAAACCTGTGTGAAAGAAAAATGATAGACCCTTCATGTTCACCACTGCTGTGTAGGTGGAGGGCCTGTGGGGTAGAGGTCGTGGCCACAGAACTGAGCAAAGCCTTTTGGCCTAAACTTTTCCCAAGCAAAATGAAAATTAGGATTTCCATCAAAAGTGAAAAATGCTGAAAAATAAACACATTTTGTTTTTACATTCTCGAAAATAAGTATGAAACATTTTGCATTGTGAGGTGTTTCAACAAGAATTAAAGTGAATATCTGAGTTTAGGCAGACAAGGTTCTTTGGGTGAATCTGATATCTTTTATTAAACCAACTTAAATAGTTGGACATTCTTTGCAAGCTTTCAGGTTTAAAAACCCTTCATCAGGCTGAGTATAGTAATTTTTAGTTATAGCTGAGTATAGTAATTTTTAGTCACCAGCTTGTAGCACTGCAACCCTATACTGTGCAAAATGCACATTATATTTTCTGATGCAACACAATTCACCCTCTTTTAGTGGGATCCTTGCCTGATTATGGATTGAACCAAGTATATGGGACAGAATATATTGGACTCTAGATTGCTATGTGTAAGATTGAGTTTGATGACTTAATATCATGGGAGTTTCAGAAGTTCCTGAATATCCACACCTAATGAACACAGGCTTATCTCCTCAGTGACTTAATGGCTTGGGTAAACAAAAAATGGCATGGGTAAGTCATTCATAGGAATGATTTTAGTCATTTCCATCAGTGTTTTGTATTATCACTGAAATAATATATTTATAAGAAGGCAGGGTAGATATGCAGCTTTATAGCCTAAATAATATACATAGAGAGAGAAAGAGCACAAGCTTTTGTGAACCCAGGTTAATTTCTTCAGATGCTGTGAAAGGACAGCATAGAGCAGAGCATAAAGTGGAGTGAGTAATTAGAATATTATAGATGAGATTTCAGGGAAGAGGAGGAGAAATGCTGCGGGAGGCATATAAGCTAAGAACTTTTGTTCCTAAAAGTTAATCCTATGAATTGTTATCCCAACTCTTAGTTTTTGGAACCCCTTTCTTCCTCTGGGTTCTTTGCCTATATGCCTCTGTCCACCAACACCCCCCCCCCTCATTTCCTACGTATTAGGCGCATCTACATGAGACTCTTTACTTGAGATCAGAGGAAATTACTGCACAGTAAGAGTCACTGTCTACACATGCAGATGCTTACTGCATAGTAATTTGCTCTAATCACAAGTAAATTCAGCACTTGTAAATACAAGTAGAAAATATACTGGGGCATAATTACTGCGCAGTACAGCACATGTAGATGGCGGACTGGGAGCAAATTTGCTCCTGATCAGTTGGGCAGCAGGGAGTAGGAGATAGGAGCAGACTCTGCCACTGAAGCCCAGGTGGGGACAATGTCCCCCTGACTCGGCAGAAGAGAGCTCCCAGCCTCAGCTCTGTGGTTGCAGAGCAGGGGCTGGGAGATAATTGTTCCCAGCCCCAGTCCCAGCTCCACAATCACAATGCAATCTCTCGCCCCTGGGAGATTTGCAATAAGAATGGGAGAAGAATCCCTCAGGCTTTGCCTCATGAGGTAAGAATCTCCTTGCTCCCAGAGCAGGGGGACATTGTCGCTGCCCAGGGTCCAGTGGCGGAACCCGCCCCAGCAGCAAGCAACTCCCAGTGGCATGGAGCAATCTCCCATTCCCTGCCAGGAGACAGCTGTCTTCTAGCCCCATGCTTCCTGTCAGCTCCTGGGCTACCACCCTGGGGGAGCTTAGAGGTCCCCCTGGCTGCTTCAGAGGGCTGGTGCAAAGCCAGGATCAGACTGTTGCCAAGAGCAACAAATCTGCTCCCACTTCCCTGCGCATGTAGACACCTGCCTGGAGCATCTGCATGTGTAGATGCACCCATTATATTGTAATTATTCACTCCACTTTGTTCTATGCTGTCCTTTCACAGCATCTGATGAAGGGAACTTGGGTTCAGGAAATCTTGTGTTCTCTATATATTTAGTTAGTCTATAAGGGTGCATATCATCTCCTTCTGACTGGCTTCAGACTGAAGTGACTATCTACCTTTCAGAATTTAATTGATCCCATCCTATAAAGGAATGACACATATCTAAGGTGGAAAAAAAGTAATAATGATATAAGCTGCCCACAAAACTTCTGACAATATCAAAAACTTTTACTGGAGTTCATAGCCTTCCTACCCAGGATCACTTACTGAGAGCCTTATTCATTTGTCATACCCTTTCACAATCTAAGATAATGGCATTTTTCCCTATAGTCATCTGTATAGTCCAGAGGTGCTTAAACCCTAGCCTGAAGGTGAGATCCAGCCTATGAAGCCATGTCATTCAGCCCACAGGGCTCCTTACAAGCTGTGAAATTTAGCAGTGGTGGAGCAGCAACAATTAACACTGCCACCATTTCCCCAGTGCCAAATTTCCAGCCCTCACACAGTGGGATAAGCTCCAACTGGGCATCTCGCACAGAGGAATAAGCCACAGCCCTGCATGGCTGGATGAACGTGGTACCACTCATCTGGCCAGTAAAACAAAAAGTTTGGGCACAACTGGTATAGTCAGTACCATCGGCTTTCGCCTTCTCCGATGTTATACAAGACATACATACATACATATGTATATATTTTAATACAATAAGTAATATAAAAATATGGGTATAACCCAGAATAACCAGATACACTGAGTAATCAGGACTCCCATTTTGAGTGAAGTCACGTCAGGAGGAACCATCCCTGAAATTTGAGCCTGAAGTTGAATTTAGCCATTTTACAAAGCCTGATCAGATGTTGTGACTAAGACATAATTTTTATAGGGGCCATTTTTCTTACCACAAATTCGGTAAAGTTGGTGCTGTAGTAAACAAGGATGGACTTTCATGTATGTATGTGCTGTTGCTGTTTAAGAGAATAAGGGACCTACTAAAAATAGGAAGGGACATCTTTAGGTGATATAGTGAGGTCCGTGTTGTGGATCTGAGCTAAACTAAGTATGATTTGTCTAGTAATGTTATCATGAGTGCAATAGATGAACTGCATCACAGCACATTTCATGGCATATTATGTAGTCAAATACCTAAAGCCCATCAGTAGTTGCCTGGTTGCAAATATATAAGGTTGTTTCAACCAAGGTATCCCCCTAGTAGAAGACAGGACTTTTATCAAAGGTCCATTATTCTACTGGATATGTAGTAAAGATGTTAAGTTTACAATAAATTTCACATATGATAGATCATATGCTCTCTACTGCAAACAAAGTTTGTAGTTTCACCAATTTTCCATTACTATACACTACTTTTACAAGAGAATTCAAATATTGGATATGTATATAAATAATTGAGACTACCAGCTATTATATTACCAACATCTGCAGTTTTAGGAAAGAAATGTTATTGGGCCATTATTGGAGCATTACTAAAAAAACAAATGTACCAAGTGACCCACATTACTGCTATCTCACTGCTGATGATAGTAAATTTTTAATATAAAAATTATTAATCTTGAATCCAATTTTACAAAAACCTTAATATAAAGAAAAGGCATTTACATCATGTTGGTTTTCTATTCTTTGCTATCTGCAATGATTAGATTTCTTTGCACACATTTTAAGCACTATTAATATACATTTGCACCTTGACTGAGATAGATGTATAGGAAAGACACTGGCCAGACTTTGCTGAAGAGAATCTGCATAGCTCCATGGGCTATGGCAGAGTTGTTCAACTGGTGGCCCACAGACTGCTTGCAGCTTGCAAGGGGTTAAGTTGTAGTCCCCAGGCTCCTGCTCAGCCACTGCTACCCCTATTGCTCCAGCTGCAACAGCGGGGGAGAGGGGGGCACCAAGCACCCTCTCCCTCCTCCAGCTGCTGTGTCATACCCCTGCTTTAAGCAGTAGAGCAGTGCCACATGGCAAGGAAAATGTAGGGGGAGTGTGGGGCTATGTAGATGTGTCAGTGGTGGAGGCATCCACATGGTCCATGGCCCAAGTGACCTGTGGTTAGCTTGCCAGGTGTGTACCCCCAGCTACTTGGAAGCTGGACAGCCCTGGCCTATGGTATGCTCCAATAAAACCTTCATTTTGGAAACACACCTCTAAACAGTACCTGAAGAATTTTGAAAACACCTCCAATCTAGTCAGCAAATAATAAACCAGTTACTCATGTTTTCAACAGTTTTAGATGCAGCAGTATAACTAAAGGGGGTGGTGACTAGGGCACCAGACTCAGACACTGACTTGAGGGGGTGGTACAAAATTTGGGGTGACCACGCATCTTAGTTTGGCTGGGATAGTCCCAGATTTTGAAGGCTGGTTCTAGCCAGCTGGTGAAAAATTAAAACAAGTGTCCCAGGCATGGGGGCCCAGAGACAAGAGCAACAGGGGCTGTGAAATAGGAAGCCTAGCAGACAGCAAATATGACTGTAAACACCAGTGAAGTGAAGAACAATGGTTTATTAATGGGTCATTGACTGCCTGCATCCTTGGGGTGGGGGGAGAAGAGGCAGGCAGCAGTGTCTTGGATTTCACATTGTCCCATATAGTCACCCTAAGAAAAATAGATGCCACAGCCCCTGCCCTCCTTGCTACCACTACCACCACTGGCAGTCCAGCTGTGGCTGCTGTCCCATGTGCCGCCACTACCCAGGGTACAAAGTGCCTAGCTACACTTTCATTTAAGTGTGAAACATTTAAATGAGAAATTACATACAAACCTCTAATACTATAATTGTATAAATATCTTGTGTGCCTAGGTGCTGTTTCATAATTTTTCTGGGGTTTTTTTGTTCCTAAAAATTAACTGCAAAACTAAAGTTACACTCAATTAATAACACATTTATATATTGCTAGTGTCTGGCTAAGACCTGGAAGATATTGTGTACAAATAATATTTTGAAAATAAATTATTAATCCTTCTGTACCTCTTCTGAAATTCTTCTGGAATTCCCTAGCTTGTTAGAGATATCCATAAGTATAGCACTGCATTACATCACAGGTTACCTAACAGGATCTTAAAAAGATACACCCATTGCAGTTTATTACTTGAGTCAGTATTCACACACTATCCAGAATATACAACATGGAGAGAAGTTCCATGATGATGGAAGTAAATATTACCATATTTACTGGCAAACCACATACAGCTTTCCTCCCAAAAATCAGACCTTCAAAATTGGGGTGCACATCTTAAGTGGGTTGGCTAGTTTTCCTCTCCTGGAAATAGAATCAAGGTGGAATACAGCAAACAGATGCTGTGATCCAAGATGGTTGCCACTTCTCCCTGGGACTACAAAGAACAGAGGCAAAGTCCAGTGTTAAGCCTCTCACAGCCACTACAAAAGCAGTAGCTTTTGGGTCCTACCCTTTGTCGGGGGGAAGGTAGCTACCGCCTCCCTGCGTCGGGGCCGCTTACTGGTCGCCAAGGAGCGGCTCACCTGTGGTTGGACTTTTTACACACACTTGCCTCGCCTGCCACGACTTTGATGGTAATACCGATTGGTTCAGATGGTCCGGTGCGTGTCGTCCAAATATGAGACTTCTTAGCGTCCTGCGGGTCCTGCGTTGATGAGGGCTCCGCCACCCCTACACCCTTGCCCATTCCACCGGGTGGTGGCTGCCTATCAAAGCAGGCCACGTGTCCATAGATCACTCAGATTGTCTGTAAAAGAAATGCAAAGGTAAACAAAATGCTATGGCCAGGGGTTCTCTAGATCGTGGTGGCTGCTTCAACCCTCAGCAGACATCCTCTGATATTCCCCTGTATGCCATGGGGTTAAAACTGCTTCTCTAGCTCTCCACGAGCTCTTCAGTCCTCACTAGGGCTCCCTGGAGCCACTCAGCTCCTCCTTACAGGAGCTACGGTTTCACAGCCAGTGATTGCCCCTATATTACAGTTTATATGGTACCCAGCCCTGGCCAGAGTCCCGCCACTCCTGGACGGCTGCAAACAGTCCGCGGCCTTGCTGGACCCGCTGCTCGGGCTCAGAAGCCCTACTGTGGTTTACCCTTCCTCCAGAAGGTCCTGCCCTGTCAGAGGACAGCTCACATCCACTGGCAGGTACTCTGGACGGCTTCAGCTCCCCCGCTGCCTCCTTCCAGTTCTGCCGCGCCTCCGCTGGCCTGGCCTCTGTCCATGCCGGCCCCTCCCTCGTCCATGCACCTGGAAGAGGTGAGTTCCTGCCCAGTGTCTTGGGTCTGTGGGCGTGTGATTCGTGTGTTTGTACCTGGGCGGGGAGCCTCGGAGCCCGTCGGCTCCTTCTCCCCCTCACATATCCCGCCCCTCAAGACGCTGCTAGGCATTTCCCTTTCCTGTCTCAGTCCCTCCGGTTCTTCTGACTTGGCACTGGGGTTCTTCTCCTCGCACCTCGACAGAAAATCTGCCACGGTGTTCGATTTTCCTGGTTGATACACTACCCAGAATCGGAAGGGTTGGAGAGCCAAGGCCCACCACATTATGCGGGCGTTATCCGTCTTGGCTGTATTCAGCCATCTCAAAGGGGCTTGGTCCCTTATTAGCTTGAATTTGCGCCCTAAGAGGTAGTGCCTAAAGTAGTCTACCCCCCACCGGATGGCTAAACACTCCCGCTCTATAGTGGAGTACCTTCTTTCATGTTCGTTGAGCTTCTTGCTGGCGTACGCTATCAGCCGCTCCACTCCGTCCACCTCCTGGAACAGGACCGCTCCGAGTGCAACGGCAGAGGCATCTGTCTGTAAAGTGAAAGGCAGGGCAAAATTGGGAGTATGGAGGATCACCTCCTGGCACAAAGCCCGTTTGAGGCCTTCAAAAGCCTTCCACCATTCCGCGTTCCACTCGATATTGCCGGTCCTCCGGCCCTTCATTGTCTCGACGAGCGGGTTGGCTATTTCGGCGAACCTGGGTATGAATCTCCTGCAACAGCTGGCCAACCCCAAGAATGCCCGCATTTGTTTCTTAGTTGCTGGAGCCGTGTAATCCCTAATAGCCTTTACCTTATCCGCGAGGGATTTAACTTGGCCTTGCCCTACTAAGAAACCAAGATACTTGGTCTCCTTCTTGCCCAGGGCACATTTCTTGGGGCTAGCTGTTAGTCCCGCCTTAATTGGAGCAGGATGGCCCTTAGGGCTTTTAGATGCTGCTCCCATGTCTCCGTATATATCATGATGTCATCTATGTAAGCGGAGGCATACTCTTGATGGGGCACGAGGACCCAGTCAATCAGCCTTTGAAAAGTGGCTGCTGCCCCATTAAGCCCGAATGGCATTCTTTTGAATTCAAAAAGGCCCCGTGGTGTACCAAAGGCAGTTTTTGGCTGGTCCTCCTTTCTTAACGGGATTTGTCAGTAACCCTTTGACAAATCAAGGGTTGAAATGAACTTCACCTGGCCTATGCGTTCCACTAATTCACTGATTTGGGGCATAGGAAATGCGTCAAACTGCGTCAGGGCGTTTAATTTCTGAAAGTCCACGCACAGCCTCAAACTCCCATTGGGTTTTCCCACGGCCACCACGGGGCTGCGCCAGGGGCTACAGGATGGTGTGATGTTCCCTTGTTCCAACATCTTCTCTTGTTCCCTTTTTATAGGCTGGTACCTATGGTATGGGATTCTGCACCATTTTCATGTGCTATCTGACCCTCCTTGGTTATAATTTTGTGCTCCACCCCAGTGGCTTTCCCCGGCTGCTCCGTGAAGACGTCCTGAAACTCCTCTACTAAGCCTTGCAATTGTTGGAGTTGTTTAGGCTTCAACTGCCTCCCCACCAGGACTTGATCTCCATCCTTGGGGCATTCTGGGTTAACCTGATTTGTACCCCAAATTCGTCCACCTCGGGGTCGGGAGAAATTAATAGGCCCTTGGGCTCGCTCCACTCCTTAAGGAGGTTAATGTGATAGATCTGTCTCTCCCTTTTCGCCCCCAGGTGCAACACTTCATAATCAATGGGGCCTACTCTCCTCATGACAGTAAACGGTCCCTGCCAAGAAGTTAAAAACTTGCTGGTTGAACTGGGTAGTAGCACGAGCACCCTTTGCCCCACTTTTAATTCCTGTTCCTTAGTATGGACGTCATATCTTTCTTTCTGTTTTGGGCTTATTCCAAATTGTCCTGGGCCACCTCCCTGACTGCCTGGAGATGCTCCTGCAGATCTCAGATGTACTCAGAGGCTCCCTTGCCTGGATTCGGGTCTGCTTCCCACCCTTCCCTCACAACATCTAACAGGCTGCGAGGCTGATGCCCAAATGTTAATTCAAAGGGCGAGTACCCCAATGATGCCTGCGGGGCATCCCTGACTGCAAACAGTAGGGGTGGGACCATCAGGTTCCATTTCTTAGGCTCAACTTGAGCGCACCGGCGCAGCATCCCCTTTAATGTACCATTAAAACGTTCCACCAACCCGTTTGTCTGGGGGTGGCACACTGCTGTCTTCAGGTGGTGGATCTGAAGCACCTTACACATAGCCCCCAACACCGAGGACATAAAATTGGACCCCAGTCCGTGATAATTTCCTTGGGGATTTCGAACTTGGCAACCCACTTCATCAGCTCCTCTGCCACCTTGGGCCCCGTGATGGCTCTCAGAGGAATAGCCTCCGAGAAGCGGGTCATGTAGTCTATGAGCACCAGCATGAACTGGTGTCCTGCTACACTATGGGGCAGTGGGCCGACTACATCTAAGGCCACCCTGGCGAATGGCTCTCACACCACCGGCATCGGCTGTAAGGGCACCTTAGAGGGCTTATGAGTGCTCACTTTCTGGCACAACTCATAAGTTTTACAATACTCTTCAATGTCCTCATACATAGGGGGCCAGAAGCACCACCTAGCTAAACAAGCCTCCATTTTGTGTTTTCTTAGATGTCCCCCGAGGGGGTTCCTGTGCGGTAGGCATAGGAGGGGCTCTCTATAGGGTCGAGGTATAACAAGTTGGGCAATTTCCTCTCCCTCGGCCCTGCCCCATTTGACCCTGTATAGCAACCCCTTCCTTATCTCCACCCGGGGAACCTGTTTTCCTTGTTCGGGGGAGATTACCTGGGTGTCGGCTCTCACTGGGTCGGCCTCTCGAAAGGGTCTCAGCTCCTCGTCACCCCCTTGTGCCTCATGGAGTCGACTGTTGTTAGCCAAGGCCTCCACTTCTATGTCGTCAGGTGTGTTGGGGTCAGTCCCAACTAGCCCCTCTCTCAGGTCCTCGTACTCATGGAGTGATGCTAGTACTTCAAATATTTCAGGCCAATCCCGACCCAAGATCATGGGGTACAGGATCCCTTCGTCCAGCCCCACCGGGATTCTTCTCCGAATCCCCTTCACTTGAACATCTAGCAACTGCCTTTCAGAATAGGATTTCTGTTTGTGGAGGCATATCATTTGCACCCCAGCACACTGTGGCACTTGTTTCCAGTTGACCAACGAGGGGTGCACTAATGATTGTGCACATCCCGTGTCCATGACTGCTGTGATGGGGCGGCCTTCGACCCACACCCTCACTTTGGGTAAAGGTTGAACCTTAGCGGACCAGCTGCTGCCCACCCTGCACTCCATCGACTCTACTTCTGAGGTTTCCCCCGACCTTGGACGACTGTCAGGGAAGGCTAGGTCTTTTGCGGGCCTTGACCGAACTCCCTGAGAGCAGTTCCGGGTGATATGCCCTTTTCGTCCACATAGGAAGCATGTTGGTCCGGGACTCCCCTTTCTGCTCCCCTTGCTCTCCTTGTCCCTCTTCGCACTTATATCTTGCCCCTTCATACCTCTGTCTCGACGTAGATCCACCTGGGCCATATCGAACTGCTCAGCCAGCTGCAGGGCCTCCCGAGACAATGTTGGGCAGTGGTACCTCACCCACTTCTGTGTGTCCTCATCAAGGTCTATTATAAATTGCTCTACGAGGATCTGGTCACATATTTCCTCCTTAGAGACGGCCTCTGGTCTGAGCCACTTACTCATCAGGTCCATAATATTCGAGAGGCCTTCACCTCTCTTGGTTTTCTCCCTTGGAAGGCCTGGCAATGCCTCTCTGGCGTTATGTCCAGCCTCCACAATATTTCCGCCTTGACCTTGTCATATTCCTGGGCGTCCACCCGGGTCATAGCCCTGTACGCCGCCTGGGCCTGACCAGTTAACAGGACCCCTAGATAGCCTGCCCATTTTGCCTTCTCAATTCCTGCGGCTATGGCTGTCTTTTCATATGTCTCCAGAAAGGCCTCAGGGTCGTCCTCCTTGGATATTTTAGGCATCCTGAAGTCCCACAGGCCCCTCTGAGCCCATACCTGATGCTGTAGCAAATGCTTCTGTATGCTTGTTTGTCTCATGGCCTGTTGCTGCTGTTGCTGCAGCACTTGGGTCATCAGGTTCATTGCTTGTTGCAATGACTCTGCTCCCATTAGTCCAGGCTGGTGCTCCATCTGGACCCTTCAGTACTGTTGGGGAAGCTGCTGCCGATTCCCGGCCAATGCACCACTGTCGGGGGGAAGGTAGCTACCACCTCCCTGCGTCAGGGCCGCTTACCGGTTGCCAAGGAGCGGCTCACCTGTGGTTGGACGTTTTACACGCGCTTGCCTCGCCTGCAATGACTTTGATGGTAATACCAATTGGTTCAGATGGTCTGGTGCGTGTCGTCCAAATATGAGACTTCTTAGCGTCCCACGGGTCCCGCGTTGATGAGGGCTCCGCCACCCCTACACCCTCGCCCATTCCACCAGGTGGTGGCTGCCTATCAGAGCAGGCCACGTGTCCATAGATCACTCAGATTGTCTGTAAAAGAAATGCAAAGGTAAACAAAATGCTATGCCAGGGGTTCTCTAGATCGTGGTGGCTGCTTTGACCCTCAGCAGACATCCTCCGATATTCCCCTGTATGCCGTGGGGTTAAAACTGCTTCTCTAGCTCTCTACGAGCTCTTCAGTCCTCACTAGGGCTCCCTGGAGCCACTCAGCTCCTCCTTAAAGGAGCTACGGTTTCACAGCCAGTGATTGCCCCTATATTACAGTTTATATGGTACCCAGCCCTGATCGGGTTCCTGCCGCTCCCGGACAACTGCAAACAGTCCACAGCCTTGCTGGACCCGCTGCTCGGGCTCAGAAGCCCTGCTGTGGCTTACCCTTCCTCCAGAAGGTCCTGCCCTGTCAGAGGACAGCTCACATCCGCTGACAGGTACTCCAGATGGCTTCAGCTCCCCCGCTGCCTCCTTCTGGTTCCACCGCGCCTCCACTGGCCTGTACCAGTGTCTCTTTTATGCCGGCTCTGTCCGTGCCGGCCCCTCCCTCCTCCATGCACCTGGAAGAGGTGAGTTCCTGCCCAGCGTCTTGGGTCTGTGGGCGTGTGATTCGTGTGTTTGTACCTGGGCGGGGAGCCTTGGAGCCTGTCGGCTCCTTCTCTCCCTCACACCCTTGTTGGTAATCTTCCACACCAGGAAGTTCCTGCTGCCTCACCCAGACTCTCTTCTGGGGTGCCACAGTGTGTTTTCAGGAGGATTCACTCTGTCACAGTTGGCCATGACTCTTGGGAAACTGTTTTTTCCCTACATTCAGCCTTCCAAAAATAGAGTGTGTGTTTTATCTGGGGAGCATGCGATATGCAAGAAAATACTGTATAGTGACAGTGCTAACTCAGTTGCATCTCTCTCTCTCTCTGATTTGTGTTACCACTGTAATATTACCTAACAGCATTAAATCAGAGAACGTATTTCAAAAGATACTGATCCCTGTGTGGCAACAACAACAGGCTGACTGTAGCAGCTGTGACAGCTGTGCTGGCAGCCAGAGTCACTGCCATTCTTGCGTGGCCTTTAAGTGGGCACCTGGAGCTGGTCCCAAGACTGCCTACCTCTCATTACACTACCATCTACAATCAAATCTGTTTTGTACAACAGCTCTGATCACAATAAAAGGATGTGAAGAATGAATGCAGAGAAAGAGAAAGGTTATTTTCCATTTTGAAAGGCAAGGCTAATACCAGGTTCTAATACAGGAGTGGGCAATTATTTTGGATGGAGGGCCGCTTAACAAGTTTTGGTGAGCTGCCGAGGGCTGCAAGGGTAGCCCTACCCCTTGATGGGTGTCCCACTCCCATGTCACCATATTGGGACCAGAAGTCCAACTTCTATGCACTGACCTTTGCCACTGGAACATCCTCCCCTTGCCCTGGAAGTACTTTTTTGGGAGGGAGGGTTCTGCCATCTTGGAATCAGAAAAAAACCCAAGTCATAATAAATAAAAATCAAACATTTACTATAACTTACTTTAATTTTCTTTTAAAAAATATTTTATCCTGATTTGTGTGTGTTTGCATAGTGTATCTAGAGGCAATTGCATAATAGCTCAGAATAGTCTTACTCTTGTATATTCTGTGTGGGCAGTAAGGGAGTGTATGTGTGTGGGGGGGTGCATGTGTGGGGGGGTGGGGAGTGTAGATAAGGTGAGTGGGGTGGGAGTGTGTGTGGGAGATGTGTTTGGGGCAATGGTGGGGGGTAGGGGTGCATATGGGGGATGGAAAAGGGGGGGGGTCCTTGTAGTCCCTGGAATGTGCAAGTCTCTGGTGACAGCAAGTAAGGCCAGCCCTGCCCAGCCCCACAGCATGCAGACCCCTGTACTCCCACCCTGGTTCCCGGCTGCAGGTGATGGCAGCATGTGGGGCCAGCCTCACCAAGCCCTGTACGATAAAACTGGCGGTGCAGGTCATGGGGCTTGGCTGGGGTGGCAGGGAAAGCGGCAGAACTGACCCAGCTCCATAGCATAGAGTTCTCCACCCTTCCCCATGACCTGCGTGTAGCAGTGAGCGAGGCCAGGCTGCTGGCTCCATCACGTGCAGCTCTCCCCAGAGGTGCAAGGCTCGGGCAGACTGCATGCAAGCTTCATGCAGTGGAGCCAGGCAGATCCCGCGCCCAGGCTCCATGCTCCTGCCAGCCCACCCTGGGTTCCTCCTGGCTCTGGGGCACTGGTACAGGCCTCTCATTTTTGCCTGCCACCACTGCTCCCCTTCCCCTGCTGCTTCCCTACTTTCCTTCCAGCCAGTGCCCACCTGCCACTGCTGCCACCACTTCCCAGCCACTGTTCCCCGCTTCTGCTTTCTGCCCCTCCTCCCTCCTGGCTGGGCCAGGTTGGCTCCATGTCATGCCCTGCAGTCCCAGCTGTGCAGGCAGGAACCATGCAGTCCTGGCTGGGGTGAGCTGGTTCTGGCAGGGTGAAGTTCCTGGCTGCATGCCTGGGACTACACGGTGCAGCATGGAGCCAGCCCAACCAACTTGGTCCAGCTCCCGTGCAGTGGTGCAATCACTGGCAAAAGATTCTGGTTGGGGCTGGGGGTGGGGCAAGGCTGGGCAGGTCTTGCTGCTGCTGCTGCTACTGGATCCTACCATGGGCTTCTCCTGTCTCTGGCAATTTGTCAGCTTTGACAGGTAGCCACTGGCCAGTAATTATTTTCCTACATTTTAGAAGGACCACGCGAGCCAAATAGAATGGCCTGGTGGGCCAGATCCAGCCTGCGGGCTGTATTTTGCCCAAACGTCTTCTAATAGTTGTTGTATTAATCAGTAGTTATAGTTTACATAAGAAATACTTTTGTTGCTAAATATAAGCTTGTCTTATTTTACATGGTTCTAGGGTTGGACAGGTTTCAGGCAACTGGGAAGATCTCGCAGGAATTCCAGTAGACATAAAGACAACTAGGATGGGCATCTGGAAATTAGCACCAGAATTAAGGTTTGCAGTCCATGTTGCAGAATCATGGAAACAATACAAATAGATGTTTTTGCATGCAACTGCAAAGGGGGCAGACAGAAGGAGTGGTGCTGTCCAAATGACCTTACTGTTTTCTGTACTGATGTGCTAGCAATTTATGACAATTTTCAGCTTTCACCAGCACTAAATCTGAGATTACTGTGTACTTGGAAGAACTAAAATCTGTGCAAAAAGAGGGATAAGAAAACATTAAGGGATATATTAAAGGCAAGGAGGCTCCAAAGATAGTTTTGTAATATGTCACCTTTCAGATTGTCCATATAAAGACAGTAAAGCTGCAGGGATGATAGGAAGGTACATGGACATTTGTTGTGAGGAAAGGAAGAGTCCTCCACGTCCATAAAATGGCAGATGCAAGATGTAAGTAAGGACCATCCAAAAAATGACCTGAGACTATCACACAGCAAAACATGAAGGATGAGCATGAGAAGAAAATACCTGAGAAAGTTGGGCAGTGCAAGAAGGGCTACTAAGACCTTGCAACAAACAAGTCAGTCCAGACAACTGAGTGGGAAGTGTGGACATGAACATGAATTTAGACTTTTCAGTGTTGTCAACTTTTGCTATTTTTATCTAAAGTCTCACAATATTTGGTGTTTTATTCTAACAGCCCAGCTGCCAGAGTTATATAATTTCATAAGAATCACAGGTTTTGGGTGTTTAAAAAAAATTAAAGCAAGTTTCTAGCTCTCATTGTTATGGAAAGTAAGATTAAAATGTGAACCCTAAGAAGAACCAAAATTGTTATTTTTAAGAATCATACAATTTAGTAACCAACATGAAAGTTATTTTGATGTTTTATTGATATGTTGACACTTAAAATTGGCAGTACTGAGTTTATCCAATGGTTTTCCTGTATACCTTTTTATAATTAAGGAATTAATTGATTTAGCAATTTCTCCTCCCTTCCACCTACTTCCATTATTATAAAACTAGATTCCATTGAAGGCTGACAATTTTAGGAATGGACTTTTAACTCTGTATCAGCTATGGGTTTCCTGTAAGCATACAAAGACAATGACCAAAACATCAAGTATGGGAACAGATGTTTGGCATGCAGAATGTGACACCTTTGACTGAACTTGTGTTTGTTAAGTGGCACTGTAGTACGTCTGGCCCAGAGGGTGGCCATAACATGCCCAGATGGCCATGCGACTCCTGCCCCACTGCAGCTCCCTAGGGTACCTCTATTAATATTTCTTTTTTCCTGCCACACCTCAATGGAATTTTCTATGTAGTTTAGGGAAGCTGCCCCAGGGTCCCAGAGTGAGTCCCCAGTTAGCCTTAGCCTTGCCTTTGGGTACTAAATAATGGCCCTCCTTGACTTATTAGGTCTTCAGGACACCAGTTGCCTTCTAAGTGGCCTCTATCCTTTCCTGCAGCCCCCCAGCCCCTTGCCCCATGCCTTGCAGGTGGCACTTGGTATCACCTGCAAGGAGGGCTCCTGACCGCAATGCAACATTTGGACCCTTCAGTCTCAAACCTTTGCTGGGGCTTCAGCCTTACAAGCTTCACCCCCTTTTCTCTGGCTGTGTCCCCTCAGTCTAGGTCTACTGCCTCAGACCTCATGCTCTAGGCTCCTGGCCCTAGTTTCATCCTTTTAAGGCTACTCAGCCACGTGGAGTCCCTGACCCTTGCAGGACTCTGTGCTGTGTGCCTCTCAGGTGCCTCTGAAGCCTCTATACCACTTCCATAACACAGCCAGGTTTTTCAGTTAAACTCGAACAAAAAAAATGTAACACAAATATAAGCAAACCACTTCCAAACTAAAGTTCCCTCCTTCTCTGGGTAAATACCTTACCACAAGCCATGGTTCCTCCCTTAGCTTTCTCTTTCAAGGTCTATAGAGTGGGTTTGGATACCTGCCAGTTTGTCTCCTGCAGCCATCTCCCGCAAGAGCTCCTCTGCTTGCAGAGCTAAACTGCCCACTTGAGCTCAGGCACTGCTCTTAGGTGCCCCAAAGCGCCACCCCTTCCTGGCAGATGGCCCTCCAGCCATACACAGGGGTTTCTGCTCTGGCTTGATGGCTAGCCTGCTCTTCTCTGCCGCAGCTTACTCTTTTACTCCTGCCATGCCTGGCAGCTGTCCCTTGGCTGCTTATTGCAATGCAACTAGTTCCATAGCAAGCTTAGACTTATGCATTTTCCCCTTAAAGTAACCTCTGACTCTATTACAGACACCAACAAAAGAACATTTGCTTATCCGCTTACAATGAAACTCATTTTAAGACTGTAGCTTCTAAGAAGAAAGTCCTTTGTTTGTATTCCTCAGCACAAATGAAGGCCAAAAGAAATGTCAGCATGTGTGCAAAATAGGAATAAGGCAAAGCGACAACTGTAGGTATTGTAGGGCTTGCTGCCACTGCCCTGAGCTTGTTTTCCTACAGGCAGTGACAGGGTGGACCTCGGCTTTGGATCACCTGCTCTGCCAGGAAGTTGGTCGTATGTTTCTTACCTGCCATGACTTTGATGATATTATATTGCTAGGAGGCAATGCCCAAGGTCTCAATCCCTGTTTTCTTCTGTGGGGCTCCAAACCTCCCCTTTACCCCACCCTAGCCTCTCCATTCGTAGTTCTCTGCAGCCAGATCTTAATGCTGCCTGTTGGTCTATTATTCCACCCTCAGCCACCAGAGTGACCATCAGCTTTGGTTAGGCACACACCCTTCCAGGTCTGGCCTTGGCCTGCATTCAAATATCCAAAAAAAGAAGAGAAAGCAAAACCCGACTGCTCTCAGCCTCTTTGTCAAATTCAATCCATGTCCCCTTCACGTGGGGTCAGGCTCTCATGTTCCAATCACAACAACAACAAAATCAGTTAGTCCCTGCTGTACATAGGCCTGCCCCAACTTACTTGTGAGCATTCACCGTTCCAATGGGATCTCTGCCATGTGCGAGGCTCTAACCTGAAAGGGGAATTCTTCTGGCCTCTCCCCCAGATCCTCAGCTGTCACTCCACCTCCAGTGATTATCAGAAGCCTTGTGTGTGCAGGCCTCTGTCTGCCTCCTTCTCAGAGTCCCACCTCAGCATTTCTCTGGCAAGTTTCACAATACTTGCCTGCCTGGACCGGATGCTCAGCTGCTCTTCTATCTGCAGCTTGTAGGGAATTGACCCCACTCTGCCCCTCTGAGCAGCCTCCCTCCTCCAATCCAGAGTAAGATGCTGCTCTGGAAGTGTGGTGATTGCTTCTCTTCCCTTCTGGCCTCCAGCTGCAGCCCTGCCGCCCTCCATCCTGTAAGTGTTGCTCACTTTCACTTTCCCTGTCTGTTGCTGCTGGATGCTTTTCTCCTCCTGACCTCCCCTGGCCAGCATGTAAGGCACCTCGGGGCTTTTGTTTACTCTCTCTCACTCCTTCACAGACAAATTCTGAGCTAATTATCTGTTTCAGGTATTCCTAACCATGCCACCATGTCATCTAGGAATGAATGGGCAGTGCTGAAATAAAGTGGCACTTCAGCCACAATAAGACCTCAGCTCTACGTAAAAAACATAGGCACCCAGAGTGGAAAATCCTGGCACCATCATTTTATGGTTTGTAGGAATAATTTAGTTGAGCATCTGACTTATTTGACTAGAAAAACAGACAGAGACCAGAGGTGCTGATACTGCTTATTTCAGTTAGGTGTTCTGAGATAAGAAATCCTGCATGCCTTGGGTTATCCTTAGGTTATCTTGATATATTGCCCTGTGCACAGATAGTTTGTTTACGTAAACTTCCTAAATTTCTGTATAATTTACTATTGTTTTGTTTCTCCAAGGTCGTATTTTTTTCTCTTTCTCTGTCTTAAGTATAAACATGCTTGTAAACTTAGAGAGTGTGAGAAATCCTTTGAAACAGACAAGAGGGTGATTCCCTTTGCTCTTTGGAATTCTCCCTGTGATCACAGTATGGCCCCAAATAAAGAAAACTGGCTGTCAGTTCTGATTCAACCACAATGCGAAGTTTGATTTGTTCCACAGGTTCCAGTCAACTTAATTGCTCAAAGAAGAAATAACAAGTGGGGATGACACCAATGGTATCTGTGACACAGGGTACAGGGTGAATGCTTTGGTTGACTTCTGAAGCATTCTCCAGGGCTATCCACGGTGGTCTATTTGAATTATCTGGTGCAGTCTGTTGTTTGCTTTGATTATCACAGTTCCTATTACATTTCTTCTCTTCCACTGTGGTGAATGGGAATCTGCTATCTGCCTGTTTCATACTTTTCACTGGGTATGCTGATGCTTATAAGAAAATCCTCACTGAATTTGTATAGGGGTATGGGCTCACTTGGTTAGGTTGAGCTGAGGGAATTGTACATGTGTCACAGTGTTCCATGGAAGACAAAATCTTATTTAGAATGGAATAAATGTTGGCATCTTTATTATACTAATGCACAAAGCCCCAGGCTCTTGAATGTTAACAGAGCTTTTCTACAAAGTTTTAAAAAATGTTTTAAAAAAATGATCTTTTTAATAATTTAACAGATGGTAACATGAAGAAAGTTCCCACCATATCCAGATTTCATCACATATCAGGTTCTGAGTTTGTGCTCAGTACTGATGTGTGTTTAAATTAGAATGTGATGAAAATGAGGATGTGCCTTTACCTGTAACAGGTAATGCAAAATAAGTATTCTGAGCAAGGAAATCTGGTATCTTTACATTTACGGAAGCAATAGGAACCTGGAAAACTCAGAATCTGTGTTGTAACAGAGGCAGAGAATGGGGATTAATTTTTATCACCAAAACACTTCCAAATATCCCAAATTTAACATGTATATGTTAAAAAAACAAGTTGTCTGGAGTGTGAGTGAACTTCAGAACAGAGCTATATTCACTTTTGCAGCATAGTGGAGTCATACACATCTAGAATGTATGCAGTTCTAACTCACCAAGGAAGAATCCCCATTCCCTCCATATGTGCTTACAACCTAAATACACTAGAATAGTGGTTCTTAACCTTTTTGGACCAGGGCCCGTTTGTAAATATCGATGGCCAGGCCTGACCCAGTGCCCCTTACTCTCGACCCGCTGCCCCCAACTCCAGTTCCCTGGTTTATGGGGCAAGGGGTGGGTGTGTGGGGAGAAGAGGAGGGCACGCGGGGGGGCCCAAGCAGCCCATTGCAGGCTAGAATTCTGCCAACCTTCAAAAGAAAAGCCATGGTTTCCCATGTTTTTTCTCTTTTAAAGGAGAATCCATTTTTAAAGTTTGTTTGAGACCTTTTCATATGTTTTTGTGACCCACTTTTGGGTCCCAACCCATGGGTTGAGAAGTGCTGCACTAGAACATTTGTAGCTACACTCCATGGGAGGAAGAGCAACAAAATGTTTAACGATTTCTTTGCCTCCGTCTTCCTAAGTAGGGACCAGAACAGCCACCTCCCTGCTGGGCCCCCCTCGGGCCCCGGGGGAGGCA
>NW_017728943.1:38763486-38785040 GCF_001723895.1 Crocodylus porosus
AGGGCGGCTAGGGTCTGGAACCAGCTTCCAAGAGAAGTGGTGCAGGCTCCTACCCTGGGGGTGTTTAAGAGGAGGCTAGATGCACATCTTGCTGGGGTCGTTTGACCCCAGTATTCTTTCCTGCCATGACAGGGGCTCGGACTAGATGATCTGCTCAGGTCCCTTCCGACCCTACAAACTATGAAACTATGAAAATGAAAATTCCAGCCCATACATTCTTACCCTGAGGACTTGTGCGCCGCTGGGCCTACCTTCCATGATACTATGGAAGAGAAATACAGGTCCATCAAGTTACACATCTTGCAAGACACATTTGGTAGCTCTCAGGCAGAATTTCATTTATTTTCTGTGACCCAGAGGCTCTGGCACAAAATGCCATGCCTTATAAGGTAGAGGAACTCAGGGTCAGGCCAATCACCATATTTGGGGTCAAGAAGGAATTTTACCCCATGGTGAGATTGTTATGGATTGTGAGGGGTTTTAAGTTCCTCTGTAGCAGGGAGCATGGCAGTCTGCCTGGGATCACTTGAGCTTTTACTGACATTTCATCTATGATTCTATGATTTTATGAACTTGAAGTGAGCTACATGCCAGAAGACCATGCATTTGTTCAGGCATTTGATTTTAAAAAGTATCCATGGAAACTAAGAAAAAACTCCTCCCCCCACCTCAAATTAAAAATTTGCAATCAGAATAAAAATCAGCTTTCTTTTCTCTGGTATCTGATGTCATAATCATATTAATTCTCTAGTCATCTTTAAGAAAAGTAGAATAAATTCTACATTCTACTCATACACTCTACAATGTTAAAAGTAGAGGGGGAAAAAACTTTATGCCCTTCTTTACACACTATAAAGAATCTAAAAGAGGGAACAGCCCCAATTTGTTTTTTTCTTTTGCAAACTCCTTTTCTACATTGGAACTATATTTATAGAGGGAAGACAATTAAATTCCTGCTACTCCTAATACATTTGCTCCCTCACTATAATAATTACCTAGCTAAGAAATCCATTATACCTTTCTTCCCCACTATATTTTTCTGTCATTTCACCGTCAGCCAATAAATTTATTGCATGACACTAATAACTTTGATTCTAAATTCATGAGCATTTTGTAGCTACCCATTTCTCAGAGTTTCATGGATAAATCACAGCGTGACTTCTACAGTTCCTAAATTATAAGAAGTTCATAGCACTTACAGCTTCAGCTCAAGCTCAGGGGCGGTGCAGGCACTCAGCATATCATAGGAAGTGTTGAGTTCCTTGCAGAAGAAGGTTATTTGCAAGCTACAAGAAGAAACAGGATAAAAGCAGAGTCTGAGGGAAGCTTCACTGTTGATGGAGGAGTGACCAAAAGAATGAACTAAGATACATCAGCCTTTCAGAGAGAGGCATTGTGTAGTAAACTTGTGGAGATAAAAAACACAGAGACCATATACAAAGATTTAAGAATCTCAGAATAAAAGACGAGACTTGATGCGTACTTAACCCTCAGTCTTGCTATACATGCACACGTTTAACTTTGATGTTACCTGAACTCCTCCTCCTCACATATTTAGTTCAATACTTGTGCAAGTGGATGCAGAATCAACGTCTGTAATATAGGATCTTGTAAAGATGTTTTGAATAGCTTCTGTAAATCCCAAAATTGAATAGGACTGTGTTTAGAAACCTTTATCAGAGCTATGCATACTGTCTCTTCACAGGCAGTGTACATAGAAAGATTTAGGGCAAAAAATGAATTTCTGAGAAAATAATTTCAGAACATATCTTTATTCATTATGGGATCTCAGGTAACAGCAACTGCCAGAAACATAAATTAATTATTTAAACTGATAGTAGTCAAAGAAAAATCTGTAGTGGTAAAAGGAAAAATTTGTTTAAATAATTATCAGAGGATCCATTTCTAGGCATGATCCTGAAGTCAGCAAAGAGAACCATAGTTTGGGAATAGATGCTTCTAGAAACAATGTAAGAAAAAATATGTTCAGAACATTTTTGGAGGAGGAGGAGGAGGGGAAGGAGGTAATTATTGTGGTCATTCTACCTGATAGCTTAGGGAAGAGTCAGGCTTTCAGGGTTTTTACAATGGATTTTTGTTAGTTTGTAGAATTAGGTTTATTTATTTATGAATAAATGAAGCTATGTTAAACATTATATTGTCAAATTTATAGATAGCTTCCAATTGTAAGACTTAGAATGGAACAATCACATGTACAAATACAGATTGAGGAACAACTGGCTAAAATGCAGTAGTGCAGAAAAGTACCAGGGGATTATAGATATGGTTTTGTTTTTTAATCCCACTTTACCCAGAAAAACTCAGAGCGGCTTACAATAAAAAAGACAAAAAACAACCCACAGCAGCTAATCCACAATGTTAAACACAATATGGTAAGATCTTAAAATTATGCACAGTTTGAGTCATCTTGGAATTATTCTGGCAAAGTTCTTGTGATTCTGTACAGCAGACATAGCCCAAAGAAGTAATTTACTTCTACCTGCTGCAAGAAGTTGTTTTTACCCAGTTTCTATCAGCTAGATATGACCCAACAGCATACTTTTATTGCAAAAAAGGACCCATGGGATACTGGGCTGTATTAAAAGGACTGTCATTTGCAGGTCAAGGGAAGTGGTTCTTGGTCTCAATTCAGCACTTGTGAGGCCTCACCTGCAGGACAGTGTCCAGTTTTGAGCCCCACACTTCAAGAAAGATGTAGATAAATTGGAAAGAGTCCAGTGGAGAGTGACAAACATTAGAAGTTTATGAGAAAGAGTTGGAAGGACTGGGATTATTTAGTCTGGAGAAGAGAAAACTCGGTGGGGGGGGCAAAAAGCAGAGTTGATACCAGCCTTCAGATACCTGGAGGGTGGTTAGAAATAGGATGGTGATAGATGGTGTCCTGTGGAGAACAGGACAAGAAATAAAAGTCTTAGACCAAAACAAGGCAAATTTAAGTTGTATATTAGGAAGAACAGTCTACCCATGAGGCTGGCTACATGCTGGCTTGAGCTACTGAGAGGCTGCACAATTTCCATCCTTGGAAATCAGAGGCATAACATGACCCCCGTGCACGCAAGCACAGCAGTGTGTGGGAAGGGCATCATCACTGGCTATGCTGCTGCCAGCATGGTGGTAGCCATTCCAGCAGTGCAACCACTTCTGTTTTTTCACCCCTACTCCAGAGTGAACACCTGGAGGTGGTACCCCTGTTGTCCCCTGACCCTTATTATGCTTCTTTAAGAGGAGGTTAGACAGATACTTGACTGGAATGGTATAAACAGGAATGATCCTGCCCAGGGATGGATCCAAGGGGAGGTACAGTGGTCTGAACTCCATGCAGCAGAAAATAATAGGAACAAGGTCAGCTGACTTTTCAATTTTCCATGCCCCTGCTCCTGGACTGGTTATGGGTCAAAATGTTCCAAGGCAGCACATACAGAAGCCTTAAGCTTCCTCTAAATTATGCCATCTCTATAGCCCTTAGGGACTGCTGAACAGGCTGATGATTGGGCAGAATGCCACATGCTATGCCTAACCCCCTCTTAAGACTGCTTCTTGCCACTTTCCAAACCCCTTGATGAAGTGGGAAGAACTAAGGCCACAGAACAACTGCTGCCAATGTACCACCCAAAGATTTGCCACTGTCAGGGGAACTTCACAGCTGCTGCCTCTTAAGCGCATCTCCCTGTGCAAAATATTTAGAACTAGGGGTGAGGCCCAGGCCTGGACTGCTTTTCCTAACTTTTTAAGGCCATCATGTCTCCAAAATAGATTGCTCTACAAACTCCAAGTTTGGTTTGTTAACTGGACTAAGCAGAAGTCCGATATGGATTATTAGGTTCTTTATTTTTGTTTAGTTTTTTTTTATTATTATGGAATAGTAGAGAATGGGTGAACTGATGGGGAATAAACAAAGATAGATAATATTCTTGTTACTTAGTATTATCCCATCTAACATATACCACATACCCAGCTTAATTTTGCTGCCTGCTGTTTGCAAAAGCCAAAATAAAAAATGTCTAGGAAGTTGTAAAGTCTTATTTCCTACAAAAGGCATCTGTTTCCAAAATAGTGCTACAACATGTACTAAAACATTACTCATTACAAAAATAATGCTACAAGAGTCAACTTGTTACAGTATCATTAATGGAGTTAACATTACAAACTTGCAAGATCTATCTAGGTTTGTATAAACCTAGAGGATCATAAAAGCAATGTATTAACATATTCATAGCCACAAACAGATTAATACTTTCAGTTCTATTAATATAAATATCCTTCTGTAACACCAATGCATCACATTATAGGACTCTAACATTAAATGATGTACCTTCAGATTATATTATTTTTGCAACCATTACCGGGCATTTAAAAATACATACAAAGCCAACATTTTAAACTGAAGAAATCAATAAATAAAATCAATCAGTATGTTTCCAATTACAGAACAAAACAAGAGGTGAGATTCAAGATTGTATGGACAGGGTGAATTTGGTTTGGTGATAGCGTGTGATGATGAAGAATTACATGGCAAAGAAACTGTTTGGATTGCTTACCTCTTCATTTCCAAGTTTTTGGGGGTTTTTTTTACCAGTGTATGCTTTTTGGGAAAGAAAGTCTAATGATGATTTTGTGTGCTAACTGGGATACCCTAGATTATAGTTGAACTTAATGTGTTTAGGAATTATAGACAAGTTTAATTGTGCCTATGAGGCTATTGACAGTAGGATCTTGAAACACATACAGTGGTCTCGTCAATCCTTCCCGCAGAAGGCAAGGGTCCAGACAGAGACCATTGTATCCTGGAAGTGAACATGTGGCCAAGATGGTGGTGTCAACATGACGGCTTCAGCTTCTTTGACAATGGGTAGATGCTCTTGGGAGTAGGATTGCTACCAAGAGATCAGATCCATCTGACAAGAATGAGCATTTTTGGGCATCATCTCACCAACCTAGCAAGGGGAACTTTAAACAAGGTTCCATGGTGGATGGTGACCAAAACCTTCCAGCAACAGAGCATGCAGTCCAGAGGAGAGAGGACTTGAAGAAGCAATTCAATTCTGGAAAACAGCCAGAGAGCTACAGAACTGGAGCAAGTGACGCAAAAGGGAAACAAGGGGGTTAAAATGCAAAATAGACCAGATGCATATATACAAATGCAAGAAGTATGAGGAATAAACTGGATGAGCTGGAAGCTGCAGCCTGTCGAAAGAACTGTGATCTGACTGGCATCACCGAGACCTGCTGAGACAGCTCTTATGACGGCAATGTCAACATGAAGGGTTTCACTCTGTTTCAGAAGGACAGGGTTGGGAGAAAGGTGATGTTGCCTTGTATGTCAAAAACACATACTTCTATTCCTGGTTCAGGAGAAAGAACGCAACAAAGCAGAATGCATTTGGATGAAAATTAAAGGTGAAAGATGCAGCACTGATATAAAGGTGGGGATTTATTATAGGCCACCTAATCAGGAAGAGGAAGCAGATGAGGCACTCTTCAAGCAGGTGACCATAGATACTGAGTATGTGGGGGCCTGAAGGCCCTGGTCCCCCTGAGGAAGAGGATAGGGTGACCACGCATCCTTAACTGGGTGGGACAGTCCCAGAATGGACACATCAAGGGTGCATGACTCCAAGACAGCATTTCTCCTGGGTTCACAGTATTGTGCAGAGACCCAGATTTTCTGTTCACTGTAGAAAAATATGAGAAATGGTGGGTTTCCCCTTGCAGACTGGTAGAGTTTCAGCCTGCAAGGAACTGCAGGGATTAGGATGCAGGAGGCACCACGTGCATATGCATATATGCATGTTGCCAGGAATACAGCCCCAGGCAGCAGCAGAGAACAGCTCCCCTAGCTGCCTGCAGGTAAGTCTATGGGGGGAAAAGGGGTGCAGCTTGAGGTCCCCTGGTGAGGGAGGGAGTAGGACAGAGGCTGAGCCTGGGGGTACTGCTAAGCCAGGGTAGTGCATGGGGCCTGAGGCCTGGAGCTGGGTTTAGACAGCAGGACAGAGCCATGGGAAGCTCATCCAGGGGATAGCAGGGGACTGGTTCCCAGCCACTGTGTGCACCCCTGGGGAGGGGAGTTATGGGTGGCATATGCCCCCCAGATTTGTGCGTGGAGTGGAGGCAGATGCAGGCTGCCTGCTGTGGGCTCAGGGCTCCCCACCCTGCTGCCTCCCCTTGGGAGCCCTGCGCCAACCTTGCTGACATGGCAAGGTGCCCTCTCCCCACCCAGCAGCAGCAGGGGTGTTGACTTGGAGTTGTGACCTCCACTGCTGCCAGGTGGGTAGGCGGTGCCTCATCATGGTGATGCAGTCAGTGCAGGGCACCCAGGGGGTGGGCAGCAGGGTGGGGAGCCCTAAGCCCACAGTGGGCATCCTGTATCTACCCCCACCCCGCCACAGGCTCCACTTGTTCCTGCTCTGGTGGTGTCACTGGGTGGGGGAGGGAGGGAGCATCATTTTCACTCCCCACCACAAATAAAGGTTGGCATCTATGCAGGTGACAAATCTATCCAAAAGCTATGGGATTATACTGATGGAAGACTTCAATTTTCTGGACGTCTGCTAGAAGAACAATGCCAAACATAAAATGTCAAGCCAGTTCCTAACTTGTGTGACGGCCAGCTTTCTGTTCCAGAAAATGAAGGGTACAACCAGGGGGTCGTCTATCTTGGATCTTGTCCTGACCAACAGGGAAGAATTGGTGGAGGGTGTGAAGGTGATGAGTAACTTGGGAGGAAGCGATTGCGTTATGATAGAATTCCAGATCCTGACACAGGGAAAGCAAGAGGTCAACACAATTAGGCCGCTATTTTTCAAAAAGGTGGATTTCATCTGACTCAAGCAGCTAATATGCATGTTGTCATGGGAAGAAAGACTGAAGGAATAAGGCATGCTTAGCTTGTGGAAAAGACACTTAAGAGAGGACATGATAGCAGTCTTCAAATATTTGAAGAGCTACAACAAAGAAGAGGGAAAACAACTCTTCTCTCTTGCTGCAGAGAGGAGGACATGAACCAATGGCGTGAAGTTGCAGTAAGTTTAGATTGGATATCTGGAAAAACTTCTGCACTGTTCAAACAGTGAGGCAGTGGAATAGACTGCCTCGGGAAGTTATGAACTGTCCATCACAGGAGGTGTTCAAGAAGAGGTTGGACAGCCACTGGTTGGGGATAATCTAGGCCTATCTGTGCTTACGTATTTCCCATGCTTCTGGACTTTGCTGGTTGCCCAATTTCTTCCCCACCGCATACCTCTTTTCTACTACACATGTTAGGGTGTTTTTAAGTCTTCCCAGAGGCACTGTGTGTTGGCTACAGCCAAGGCTGGTAGGATTACCATAGGTCCAGGTTTTCCTGGACATGTCCTCTTTTTAAGTCCTCCAATCTTTGTCCTGGCAGTTTTTAAAGATCTGAACCAATGCCTGGGATTTTTCTTTGCTCCACTGGTGGGAGCAGGGGGAGGGCAATTGGAGGCAGGGAGCATCATATGCGAATGCATGCACACACACATGTGTACGGCATGCAGCCTTGGCAACTCAAAGAAGCTAAGATTGTGGGGGCGAGGGTTGGAGGACCAATGGTTGGGGACTGTCCGGGTTGGGGGGGGGTGCATGAGTGTGGCAGGAATGTGTGGAGGGGATGGGTGCTGGGGGGTGGTGGCTGAGTGCTGAGGCTTTGGCAGGCTGGGGGTGGGGGGTTAGGAGGAGGAAGTACCTGTCCCTGTCCCTCCAGTGGGGGAATAGGGTGGGGGAGTGGGGAACTGAGTAGCACAGGGGCTGGTGCCTGTGCTCATTGGGACAGGGTGGCTGGGAGTCGCTGCCCAGGGAGGAAGGGGAGGGACGGGCATGTCCAGGCTCCCTGGTGTGGTGTGGAGCCCCAGCCCAGGGGGGGTGCCACAGGTCTCTGCTCCCACCTACATGAAGGACAAGGGCAGAGCTGGGGGGCAGCGGGCTCTGGGTCTAGGGTGAGGGGCACTGGCAGGGCTGGGGGGCTGTGGCTTAGGAGCGAGGGCATGGGAGGGGCAGGGACTGTGGGCTAGGAATGCAGGGCACTGGCAGGGCTGGGGAGGCTGCAGGTCAGGAGTAAGGGTCACCAGCTTAGCCTGGGGGAGTGAGGGACTTTGGGTCAGGAGTGAGGGGCAGCAGGAGGGATGGGGGCTGTGGGTTGGGAGTGAGGTGTCCCCCCGACAGGTGTTCTCTTTCTTTGGAATTGAAAATATGATAACCCTAAAGGCTGGGCACTTTTACTGGGGTGCCAGGACTAAACCTAGAGGTTCCTGGCTGGAGGGTCTTGCCCCTCTGTTTACAGTCAGTGTTGTGTCAGGGTTGATGGTAGTCTCATTTAGAGTTTATATTACGGTTAGTATGGGATATTTTGGATAGGGATGATCCTGCCTCAGGCTGGGGGTTGGACTAGATGATCTCTGGAGGTCCCTGCCAGCCCTACTTCTCTATGATTCTGTGAATTGCAAATGTCCAACTTTTCAGCTATACCATTCCTTTATATGTGTTGCAGTAATGTACCAACCTGGGGACAAAATATCCTTGACTCCTGCTGACCTAGTGGGAATTGTACTGACTTTACTCAGAACAGAGTTTTCCCCTTGAGTTGAAGGAAGTGTAATTTTTGTCTGATCTTGTAAATTACAGAGACTCCATCGCACTGGAACCTATAGGAGTTCTGCTCGGAGCTATAGGGGAGCAGGCAGACATTCCAAGCGTGCGCTGACCTCACCTTAGAAAATAATGTCTCTCATACCTGCATTTTGTAAGGATGCAGGGGGGTTTTCTTCTTAATTGTGAAGTGTTGTGTAAAGCTGTCTCTGTTTGCTAAACTACTTTCAGCCTCTAACAAGCCATTATTATGTTTCTCATTGTTTGCCTATTTCACCACATACTTTAACCGTTTGCTTTCAGCAATACATTTTTTGTGAGTTTAACAAAGTGAGGTATTTAACAGGCAAAATGTAAGGGGGATATTCCTGTTCAGAAACAGGCTGATAAAAGCTGTAGAATAATTCAGCCTCTATTTTTAACTTCGTCTGGTATCATTAATTTTTTATTGCCTGGTGTCATTCAGCACGTAGCCAGTAAAGCAGCATTCATGCAATCCGGAGAAGCTGGAAGTCCTGCTGCAACTAGCACTTCATTTAAAATAATAGGCCCTCACTGTGTCAAGGGTCTTGGCAGTCCAGAGGTGAAAGAAAGATTTCTACAGACCCTGTCAAGAGAACTGCCATTTCAACAGACTAAAGCTCTTTTTAAAAATTATATTTAGCATACACTGGGTTTTGATTTGTTGTAGGAAGAGACACCCTCAGGCTAAGGTCCATGCCAAATGACAGATAAGTTTTGTCTTTATTATTCCTCAGTCTAACATTTTTTGGCATTGAGTAGTGGTTCAGTTCCCACCATGATAATTAAGGGCTGGTGTCATCTTGGCATAAGATCTTGCTTTCTGGGACATGATACAGAAATTAGAAAAAAGAAGTTCTGGCTGTTATTAAATTATACAATTAAAGCTGCTACTAAATTATTATTATTTTTTTCCACTAACTATAAAGTAACTTCCATTTTGCATATTAAAAATTAACATTTTGTCACTCGGGAGACTAATGTTTTTGATCACTAGCTAGATCACAAGGAAAATTTCACAACAGCTATTCCAGCTACTACAATGGGCTTTCTATAAAACATGTATAAGTATAGCTAGCAGGTGGGCTTCATGTGGTCACACTGAGCCTTTGTATGCAAGTGGAGAATGATAGGGTTTCAACTTAAACTTCTGTTAAAGTCATAGAAAAGATTTCTGAAACATAGCTGCTATAAATAATTGTAAATGTGATATATAAAAACTGAATGTAAAATGTGCTGAACAGTGAGCCTGGTTTCTTTGTTTTTTCTTTCCACCACTCAGAAAGGAATGGAGGTATTTGCAGTTTTGGCTTGACATTTATTTCCAAATAGAATACCCTTTCTTATGTAAAACAGGACTAGAAAATATTTTAAATGGCCCTAAATTCCTTGGGCCTGCTATTTCTTTCTCCAAAATGCTATCATTCTTCCATGGAGTTTCCTCCCTTGCTTTCTCTGAGCGCCTTATGGCTAACGGCAAGCAAAACTCAGGGGCACCAAACCCCAAGCCTTTGGGCTTGGGCCTGCAAGTAGGATGCCCACCAAAGGATTTGCAAACATCTGAAGCCCCAGATGGGGGTGGAGGATATTTGCCAGTAGTAGGGCCACTTATGGTTCTGGACTCTTGGATTTGGAATTAGTTTTGGCTAATTTGGCCTCAGATACAAAAAAAAACACCAACAAATTCCACGGAGGAAATTCAGTTCTTCAGGCACTCCCATAGGCAATGCACAGGCACATGCCCTCCCACATGCCACTCCTTTAAAAAGCTTAAAACATCCTGCCAAAATAACAAACACATATGCCATGTGGCTGAGGTGAACCAATTGCACGGTCTGAATACCTGCTCCTAAATACAGTGTACTTTGTACATATCCACTGAACAGTTTTGAATACCAAATCAAATTGGGCCATATTTCTTGGCACCTTTCAAACAGGAAGAAAAAACTACATCTGATGACTAGGTCATTCCCAATGAATTGTTTGACCAGCCTGAAAGCAAGCTTATTTATGACAACTGGCTAACATTGTACTGCTCCCTGGGGCACATGGACAACTAATGTGGACCCCTTAAAGAATAGGTGCTCTAAGACTTGTAGTTTCCCAGGCAGGTCAGCAAGTTTCTCTCTCCAAGCATGAATAGGAAGGGTTAGGGGATCGTGCAACTGCTATTGAAAGTAGTCTGGGTTCAATTCTGTGAGAATCTTTGGGATCTACAACTGTGGAGAGGCCTGCAAGTAGATGCTAAGAGATGCTGAGAAGACAGAGGTGAGATGGAGCCACTGAAGAACTTAGGTTAAAGCCAAAAGGAGCTTGAGAAAAGAACCAGGGAAGAAGAAAGTGAATGGGAATTGGTTTGGGAAAGAATGAAGGAAGGTGCTGGTGGTTAACAGGTTATGCTGAGGTTTCAGAACTGCAGTCCTGAGCTGAAGAAGGGCCTGAGATCCTTCACACCTCAATACTGGCAGCTGAGACCTCTGACAGATGGAGAAAAGACTATAACATCAAAGGGACTGAGGAAAAAGGAAGGAAAAGGGCACCACCATGTAAAGTACCTATCAGGAGATCTGCAGAGATCCTTGAAGTCAAAGTTACTAATCCAGAAGAGGGATAAGAAGTTTTGTGGGGAGGAGGGGAGGGGGAGGTTGGGTTTTTTTGACTGATCTCAAAATAGCCCCCATTGGAGCCTGGATGCAATGGTAAGCCCAAGTCATCCATCACCCGGCAGAGTCTGCAGACTGGCACAGCGGAAAAGTCTCCACGAGAGCCAGGGTGCTAGGGAAAGGTACCGTGTAGTTTCAGACAAAGATCTGCTGATGTTGTGACCCTATCACACTTTGGAATTGTTGCGGAGTAATTAGGCAGCAAGTTCTTAACACTGCATCAGTGCTGACTGCTCTGTGCTTACGTCGTCTTTCCCACCATTGTCAAGCACAGGGGAACAGGATTTCTTAGGGTATATTGCTAACTTTTAAGGAACATGTGACTAAGGACTGAGTATACAATGAAATCTATTGGGTAGAAACCTAATTTCTATTCAATAGTATGGCTTCTCATGCAAATTTGAACAGGCGGATAGCCAGATGTTTGTTAATCTTGGCAGCTAACATCACTTGGAGATATGGCAGGGTGCTCTGATTCCTGCTGTCAGACCCAGTCACATGTGTACCCTACTTGTTTATTTGCTCTGCATATTCTTTAGACAAAAGGACTTGTTCAGGAGCTCTTCACTGTTTGCATCAAGTACATTAGACACAACTCCTCTTCCCACAGCAAGGCTCATGTAAATCAGTGCTTCACAGGAGTCAGACTGACCGGAGCCACAATGCACGAGCAAAACTGCTCTCTGGCCACCGCTACAGCTGCAGTCTCTGCAACCACAATCCCAAATTCAGTTCATGACCATGAACTGCAGGACAGTGCCCTCGCAGGCACAGGAGATAGAGATTCAGCATGGCCTGCCTGTGATCTCCAGCCTGCCCTCTTTCTTCCTTTCTTCTCAGCCCAGATGGACTGGCAGGACTTTTAAAGCTGCTTAAGGCCTTTGGAAGCACAGAGGAGAATAAGCTGTTTGTCTTTCTTAAAAATTAACAAAACCCATGCTGTTTTTAATCTCTGAGCTCACTTTTGTTTTCAAATGGTGGAACAGAAGTTTCCAACAGGACTTGTTTCCACAGCATAGCTTTGTTACAGAGCACTGAAAAAGTCCAGGGCGGTCTCACACTGAGTACTGCAGCGCATACAAATCTTTACCAGCTGGTGACCTAACCTAATTAGAGTAGATAATAACAAAGGCACCATAGAAGGGACAACTGTTATTTCCAAAATTGGTTTTCTTTTTGTTCTTCTAGCCTATTTCCCTTCTGCCAGCAGCAACATGATCTAGCTACTTCAGCACAGGTTTGAGTATGGGGCACTGCAGTGTCAGCAGCCCTGAGGCCTGGTGCTTCTGAGATACAGCCCTCTTCCTTGCTTTCGAAGGAGGAGAAGGTGGAGTACCTGATCGGGACTGATACCAGTGGGCACACCACTGTCCCTGCTGGCTCCACACATTGGATAGGGCAGAGCTAAGAAACCCTGCCTTGTTCTCCATGTGGCTGATCAGGCAGGCAGGGCACACCTAGGCAGGTATGTAGGAAGATCCTTGTCCGTAACACCAGGGTGCCATCTAATTAATGGTCTACCCAGTGGGGTAGCCCACTAAACTCTGCAGAAGTAACACACAAAAGATCAAGGAAGTACTTCTCAGCTGATGTTATGGACAAAATTGAAAGGAAACCACAGTGATAGCAGGTTGCTTTGGTGTCCAGCAAGTTGTTAAAGCTGGGAAGTACTTTTTCTTCACTTTTAGTCCTTTTGAACAGTAAGGTTCTCATTTGCATCCTTTCAACATTCTGCTTTAAAATAAAGCCCTACAGTTGTATCTCTGTAGGCTGTTTCCATTTTTGAGTGGTTGCAATGAGGTAAGAGCATAATGCATTTGGGATGTTTCAAACAGCAGAGCTATTGCTGGGTGGAGTGGCTGAGACTCTATTTAAAACAGCATTTAAGTACATGCTTAGCTTTACACATGATTTAATTCATATTAAGTGTTGAACTGAACTGGAATGTTTTCCTAAATGGGATCTCTTTGTGGAGGAGGGGGGCCTTACAAGAAAAAATTAGTTGAGTTTAGAATAGTTTGTTCTCCTGCTGCTCTTTGCTGTTTGCTGTATTCTGCATGTACCTCTAATGCTAACTTGATTTTACATTAAAGCCTGAATTTATTTTTGGAATCAATACATTTATCACTGGTAACCTGGCTATCTAGAAAGGCAGAGGTTACTCAAACAGATCAGAAGTCCCTCTGTGCAATCAGAGGTTGAAGATCAAAATAATGATGGCAGTCTGATTGCTGCAGGCCACAGTATGTCTAGAATAACTAAAATAGCGCAGGTAAAAAAAAAAAGAAAAAGAAAAACAAGGTACACAGTGGGTGTGTCTACATGTGTCATTAATGTGCAGTAAACTTACTGATCCTGAGAAGCTCCTGGGTCCACCGTTTACACGTGCGCCCAGACCACAGCACACTGAGCCAAGTCAGAGCAGCCTCAGCTGACAGGCAGTCTGGGGAGTTAGCCTGCCAGCTAGGGCTGCTCCAACTGGGCTCAGTGTGCTACGGATGGGCTGGCTGGGGCACGAGGTTGCTTCAGTTTGGGGCTACCTGGCAGACATCCCCCACACTGAAGCACCCTTGTGCCCCTGCCAGCTGGGTCAGTGCCTATACATGTGCTACTGCACATGAAAAAATTCCACAGCAGGGTAGTACTTGTATTTACAAATACTACCCTGCTATGGGGTTTATTAGTTTCCTGTGGCCTAATAGGAGCACATGTGTAGACACAGAGACTTTACTGTACAGTTAGTCACTACTGCACAGTAAATGACTTGTGTAGACACACCCAGTGAGGACTAAGTAACACCAGCCAGAGACTACAGAAAAGCTGTCACAGCTAGTGTGCATTCAGGTTTTCGTGAGGGTTCTTCCTCAGTGAGAAAAACACTGAAGAAAGCATAATGCAAATACTGCCAGCCAAATTCTCCTCAGGTGTGAGTGAAGGCGGAGAGCCAAGCCCTATTAGTACAAGATGGTTAGGAAGAATTATTAATATAGGGCATTTTTACATGTGTAAGTGCCGCAGCACTGGGCACTTTTCAAAGTGCCCAGCACTGCAACACCTGCAGTTGTATAAGCAGCGAAATGCTCATCAGTGCGAAGAAAATGGCGGTGGCGCACTTTCGAACTAAAACACCTCAGAGACTGAAAACACCTCAGAGTTCAAAAGTGCACTGCCGCCACTTTCTCTGCACTGACATGGATTTTGCCGCTTATACAACTGCATGCGGCACAGTGCGGGCACTTATACAACTGCAAGTGGTGAGCTCAGTGCGGAGCTGACTTGATTAATCGAGTCTGCTCCAAAGCAGCAGATCTCCAGCGTATCCAAGAACTAAAAGGCATGTGTATAAAGACCCATAGAATACAGTGTTCTGACAGAGTAATCCCTGGTAAAGTGAATTGTGTTACAGAAAGAATTGATTTATTCTGTAATTATTATTTTATTTATTTATTAGATGTATATGCTGCCCTTGCCAACAAAAGCTTAGAGCTGCTTACAGTAAGTGCTTGTCTCCATCATTTTAGCATAAGAACATCATACATAAAGCTTACTCCAAAGAACAATTTCCACAAAGCCTGCCAGCTGTCGAGGAGATAGCTGCAGGGAGGTACTAGGGCCCTGCACTCCTAGCTGCTGACAGACAAAACTCGTGACAGTAGTACTTGTGCAACTGTGTCTGTCTTGGGGTGGGAGACACTATTGTAGGCTTCGCTGCTAAGCTATTGTGTTACCAGTTACCAATCAGTTATGATTCACTCAGGGACCAGCTCAATACACAGTAGCTACCTAATGTAACCAGTTAGTTACCATCAATTAACACCTACAATAGCAGAGACTAAAGAGAGGAAGGAATCAATACAGATACCTTCCCCAAGACACAGTCAGTTGCACAAGCACCCATGTCATGAGTTTTGCCTGTCAGCAGCTAGGGGTGCAGGACCCCAGAACCCAGAAGCCCTACACTGATCTGCTCAATAGCTGGCAGGCTTCAGGGCCACCACAGGGGCTACCATCCCTGTAGCTTTCACCCTGCTGTGCCCTAACACACAGTGTCACCCATATCACAAGTTTTGCTTGTCCACAGCTTGAGGTGCAGTTCCCCCCAAACCCCTGCACTGATCTTCTTGAAACTTGGCAGGCTTTGTGGCCTCACCAGGAGCCACCACCCCTGCTATTTTGACCCCCACCCCCCCTTGCTGTAACATATGTGACATGAGTTTTGCTTTCAAGAATTTGGGGTACAGTTCCCCTCAAACCCGTGCACTGATCTTCTTGAAACTTGGCAGGCTTTGTAGCTTCACCAGGAGCTACCATCCCTGCACTTTTCACCTCCCTATGGTGTGACACACAGCCGTGACATGAGCTTTGCTTTCCATAATTTGGGGTACAGTTCCCCCTGAACCCCTGCAGCAATCTTCTTAAAACTTGGCAGACTTCATGCTTTCTGCAGAGGCTACCACCCCTGCAAGTTTAACCCAAATAAGACAAAAAACAACAAAATCATAGATATTTCATTGATTCCCCATTATACCATATGGCCGGATCTCCAAAGCAGTTCCGAAGCTTCGGACTTGCTTTGGCCAGATCAAAACAGAAACCTGGTCCAGAGCTCCGGATCAGATCCCTGGCATCCGAAGCGTCCAGATCCAAAGCCAGATTGGATCGCTTCTGACTCGCACAGGCCTAGTAGCTATATACATGTACAGATGATACGGAGATAAATTGTTCTTTGGAGTAAGCTTTGTGTATGATGTTCAAAAAACAACAAAGTTATAGATATTTCATTGTTTCCCCATTACAGCCTAAGGCCGGATTTCCAAAGCGGCTCTGAAACTTTTCCGAAGTGCTTTGGAAGCTCTGAACTGCTTTGGAAAGCCTAAAGAAGCCAGCGCTTCGATCTGGGTATGCTGCTTCGGACGCCAAAGCATCTGAAGCTTCTCCAGATCCAAAGCTGTGTCTGAAGCCTCGCATAGCCCTAATAACTACACATCCCATCCTCTGGTTAGTACCAAGGAAGGAATCTACTTATAATGACCAATTGAAAGACTATTCTCAGTTTTTACTTTATCCTTATTCTGGAAAAGATCCCTGGGAGGTTCATGGGACTGATCCTCAATTACATGCACACATGTTCTGACTGCGTAAAAGATCTGTATAGATCAAGAGTAAATTGCACAGGCAACTGGTAGGGGAGGCAAAGTGGGAGGCACGTGCCCCTCCTGAGATTGTCCACCAACTTGGCACTGCTCAGGACAGAGCAGGTTTTTTGCTGTGTAGGTTGGTGGCCTGTGGGGGGGCGGGGAATAGTTGTGGCATAGAGTATAGGAGTGGATATGGGGCTTTTGACCCGCCCCAGGCCCCACCTACAAACTGTGCCCCCTCCAGACTCAGAAGGCACCAGTCACCCCGGTAAACTGTATTTCACCTACTCTGCTTGAGTGAAGCAAAATAGCTTTTATGTAGCTTTATGAATAATGTCAGCTATTTTCTAGAGTAGGAATTATCCACATTACTTCAGGGGTGCTTGTGACAGGCCCTTGCCCTGCCACGTGGATGGGGACTACCCCTGAGCCTACTTGCCTGCCACAGCCTTCAGTATTATCTGTACCTCTGTGATGTTGCTCAGTGGCTCTTACCAACTCAGAAATGCCCTCCTTGATGCATCTTCTGTGGGGCTTCTTCACCCCTACACCCCACCCCTTTCCACTTGGGTGTTATCAGAGATTCCAGGCTGTCTTGATATCATTTTAGGCCATTTAGCATGCCAATGTGATGAAGCACCAGAGTTACAGGCACTTCCGTTTACCTGTCACACTTCAGGAAAGTATACTAACACAAAAAAGAGCAATGGAATTTAACGTAGCCCAGACTGAGCAGTGGTAGGGCACCATTGTCCCATTCCCCATGCGTTTTCCTTATGGCCCCTTGGCCAGGTGTCTCAGGGGCTTTGCGTGTTCCCTGCTGGGCCCACTCAAGGCCAGACATGGTAGTTGTCACCACCTTGTCAGGTGCTCTCAGGGCCCACCAGACCCCCTGGGTTGCCCTCTCCCATCCCTGTCTTACCTTTGTCATGGTCAGCTTCTGCCTTTCACAGGGTCTGACCCTGGATGGGCTACTGGAACTGAGCCCAGCTACCTCTGGGCTGTCTTCTAGCTGGGGCCTGTATGCTCCTCTGGTTTGGCTCCCTCTAGGCTGAAGCCTGGGCCTGAGCCATTTCCTGGCTTGCCAGCTGGCAGAGGTGATGGTAGGGTGCTCCTTGTGGTAAGGACTGTATCTGCATCTGGTTCCAGTTCTGGTTCTGGTGTCCCAACACTTCCTGCTACATTTCTGGCCTGTGGAAAGCTTTTCAACACCTGGCCACCAGGCTGCATTCATATCAGGAGCTGGCCCTCCAGCTGTGCAGCATCAGCTGTGCTGGGGCTGCAATGCTGAGGTAAACTAGGAGGGGACCTACCACAGCGCTCAACTCCAGCCTGCAGGCTAGATGTGTCCCATGGAGCCATGACATTTGGCCCACAGGACTTTTCATCAGTCAGGAAATTTGACAGTGCGGGAGCAGTGGAAATACTGCCGCTCTCCCCTACTTACAAATTCCCAAGCCCCATGTGGGGGAGCAGGAATGGGGGAGGGAAGTGCTCAGAGCTGGACCATGGTCCCCCCCTCCCCTGCTAGGGCCAGGTTGGAGCCTGGCTATGCCCCCTCTCCCCTGCTAGAGCTGGGTTGGAACTGGGCTATGTCTCCTCCCACATGCCCAGATTGGGCCTGAGCTGCCTCCTTCTCCCCACTAGATAGGACCCTGGCAGATGGCATCCTGGTGCCAGATCAGGACCACCAACTAGATCCAGCCCATGGCTGGACTGGGCACTGCCCAGGGAAACATGTTGGGCACCATTGCACCAGTTCATTAGAGAGCAGATTCTGTCCTCCTTTATATACTATCTAACTTATAGTAGATAGTATATAAAGCTGATAGGTGGCACCATGCTTCATTCCATCCCTAAGCTTATGGCTGCTGGTAACCAGTAGGTGTGCTAGGGATGGATCACTCCACATGTACTCTGTTTCTTATACTCTTCTGCTAAAGCAGTGGTAGTAGGCCAACCAGAAGTTAAGTCCTGTTCCTCTCCCTGAGTCCAGCTCTGATCCCCACCTATTCCAAGGACTACCTGGTAGAGTTTGCCCACATGGTGCTGAAATGGAGGCAGGTGGGACCTAAGCCTCTGGTGGCAGTTATATGGAGTGAAGAAGGAGCAGGATGTTGCTAAAGGAGAGGTGTCACCACCAAGAGTCTGGTTAGCCCTGCAAATGCCACCATTTTATATAGCACATAAGGTTCCAAAGCCCTGAATTTGATGATAGCTGCAGTGACAGGGAAGCATTCTTGGTGGTGCTTTTGGCTCTTGGTGGTGACATCTGACACCTCCTCTTGCAGCTGTGTCCTGCCCTGGCTCCCAGCTTCTGTTCCAGTAACCTTCCTTTACTAAGCGCCTGGAACGGGCCTGCCACATACAGCTAATGCCTGTGCCATTTGTGATGCATGTGTTGTGGGTTGGGCACCCCCATTCTAAAGCACTTGCTGCATGCCACTGTTGGAGACAGGACACTGAGTTAAGGACAAGACACACCATTGGTCTGACCTACCATAGTATTTCTTGCTCTTACTTCTGTTCCTCAGATACTGAGCTATCTTTCAAAAAGCCAAGACCTCCAAATATAGCTGTATTTTATTTGGGATGGCAAGTCACCAGGTGTGAAATCAGCACAAGTGTTATGCTCCAAGGCTTTTTTGTCTCAGGTTTTGTTAGGCTACTAATTCTGAGTGCTGAAATAATGCATACAGTCAATGAATGGAATAAATTTTGTACCACAAAGACTTAATGTAGTAGAAAGTAATTGGGCCTTAAGAACAAAGAAAATAAAGACAGTGAAGATATGTACTAGGGCCTGGTGAACTCACTGAACAAATAAACAGACACATACAGAAGGATGTAGTTAAGAACAAGGGTAAGGGAGTATTTATAGCATCTTCAATTACTTACTGATAAAAACTTGATTTTCTGGCCAAGATCTACTCTAGGTCTCCCATTTTTTTCCCTGCTGCAAGGCCAGGAGGGGAACAAAACTGAAGGAATCCCATGGAACTAAGAAAGACAGAAAGGCCTCTGCATTGCAAAGGGCCCATTGCCTTCTGTAAAACGCCCTTCTCCTATTTTCCTCTCCTTGTCAGATGAACTGGAGGGAAAAAGTCATCCCAGTTTGGAAGCAGTTGGGAGGAAGTGAGGAACCTCTGCTCACAGAGGCACATTTCCCTGCTCACAGAGACACATGCAGCCTGGTATCTACTGAAGAAAGGAGGATAAGTAATGAAACATGGTGGCATTCTGAATAGAAAGTGAAGTCAAGGACCTGTTTCACCACAGAAGCCAGTGACACCCGTGCACGTCTGGTCTGAGATCTGAGAGATCTGGGCCATAGTTTCTACAAATCCCTGGTGAATCTGGCACCATTGTTTGGCCTTTACCCACCTGGCCCAAGGCTACGGGAGAAGGTTCAGCACTGTGACCTCCCAAAGCTAGCAGATCCAGGAACAGGGAATACGAGATGCAGTCCCCATAACACTTTGGCTGTGCTGCACATACAAAGTGAGCTTTCAGCTCATGGCCTGGTCAGTGTGAGCTCCAGACTCACCAGCTGATAGAGGCAGGGTCTGGCCAGAGTCCCTGCTTTTGCAGGGCTCTAGAGAACAGGAGGCAAGTGCTGATGCTATTTGCCCTTTCCCTCCCGGATGAATTCAGCAGAAGGAGAGAGGGCAGGACTAGGGGCAGTGGCAGCCCCCTGGGCACCAGGCTGAGGGGGATCAGGGATGCAGAGGATGAAATTGATGCCTATTTCTATTCTCTGCAGGCCCGGTCACCCACTGTACAGCCCCCACAGGAGACACATCCAATGCAGGAGAGGAAGAAGGTGCCCAAATCCAGAGCTGCTAGGCCTAGAGCGGTAGAAGCTCCCCAGGTTCAGCTGGGGAATAGGTTTGATGCCCTGGCAGCTGTGACAGATGAGGATGGTGGAATGGCCTCTGGCAGGGATGATGCCACTCCCCACACAACAGGGAATGGGCAGAGAGTGAACACCAGGAGGAAGAAACACCGGGTCCTGGTCATTGGAGACTCCATCCTACAAGGACTGGAAGGTCCCATCTGCCGGCCCGGCCCCTGGACACGACAGGTCTGCTTCATGCCTGGGGCTCGGGTCAGGGACATCATGGAAAGGATCCCGGCCTACATCCAACCTGCAGTCGTCATCCATGTAGGTACAAATGACGCGGCCGGGGCAAACCTGACCGCATTATGAAGTTTTTCAAGGCTCTGGGAGACAAGCTGAAGGAGACGGGGGCACAGGTGGTATTTTCCTCTCTTCTTCCAGTGAGTAGGCGGGGACAGCGACATGAGGCCTGCATTGGCGTGGTCAACTGGCACTTACGCAGCTGGTGCCACCGGGCAGGCTTTGGGTTCCTTGATAATGACCCATGCTTTCGGGCGGGGGACTTGGTGGGGTGGGATGGGCTTTATCTCTCTCCTAAAGGCAAGCATGTCTTCTCTTCCAGGTTGGCTAATCTCATATGGCGAGCTTTAAACTAGCCTTGCTGGGGGAGGGGGCCGCAGGAAGACAAGGAGGTCAGGTGACAAAAGCAAGGAGTGCTAAGGTAAGAAATGGGGGTCCAGACCATCTCTCTAAACGGGGGGTGGCACACACATTCTTGCAAGGCCTTGAATGCCTATATACCAATGCTTGCAGTATGGGGAATAAACAGGAGGAACTCGCCCTCAGAATAACTAGTTCAAACCCAGATGTCATAGGGCTAACAGAAACGTCGTGGGATTCGTCCCATGACTGGGCAGTTAGCGTTAGGTGCTATAGGCTTTACAGGCAGGATAGAGAAGGAAGTAAAGGTGGGGTTGTGGCGCTCTATGTCAAGGAGCACTACATATCCTCTGCCAGCAGAATGGGGTCAGAGGAGGGGCAGGCTGAAGTGCTCTGGGTTAAGATTCAAGGGGACCGTGGGGAGAGCAATTTGATGGTGGGGGTCTACCACAGACCCCCCAGCCAAGGGGAGGAGCTGGACCGGGAATTTCCAGGCCAACTTGCAGAGGCACTTAAGGCAAGGGATGTAGTTGTCATGGGTGATTTTAATTACCCGGACATCTGCTGGGAGGAACAGTCAGCCAGGACGGACCGTTCCAGGAGGTTCCTGGC
>NW_017728943.1:38785051-38824203 GCF_001723895.1 Crocodylus porosus
CCAACTTCCTAGGGAAGTGGTGCTGGCTCCTACCCTGGGGATCTTTAAGAAGAGGCTTGATGACTACCTGGCTGGGATTATTTGAGTCCAGTCTTTTCTCCCACGCAGGCAGGGGGTCAGACTTGAAGATCTACAAGGTCCCTTCCGACCCTACTTCTATGATTCTATGGAAGCAGGGGTTCCAGACAGATCTGGCATTGAGAGCTTACACACAGCACAGCCAAAGTGTGGGGTGCAGCTGTGGTGCTGCACCCCCCCTGAAACCATCCCTAACCAAAGTCATTCAAGAGAGGTAGTTAGCCAGGTTAGTCTGAAATCAGGCAGAAGGCAGAGTAGGGTTGCACCTTAGAGACTAATTGATTAAGAGAGGCCTAAGTTTTAATAGGCAACAGATGAAGTAAGTGATCACCTAGGTAAGCTTATGCCACTCTGAATCAGTTAGTCTTTAAGGTGCTACCCTTCCCTGCCTAGAACCATTCAAGTCTGGGGTGAATAGATGCCTTGGTGGCTAGGCATTTATGGCCTGATTTAGCTCTGCCATAAGCTTTACTTGTTGATGAACCATATCAGTCTTTCTCTTCTGTGTTTCTTGAGTGATGCCAAGACACGAGTTTACCCCAGCTCCTCTACAGCACCCCAATAGGGGTGAGCTAGTGTCATCTTTTTGGGAGATCCCTTTCACAGCCTCCTCTCAGGAGGTCACATTGGCCTTACGGCTAAGAGGGCTCATGCAAATATAGTCTTGCTTGCAGGTCTTGCTTCCAGGTAGTACCTACCCCCTGCTTTCTGACTGAAGCCTTGGTTTTAGCTTCAGCTGCTGCAGCAGTGATAGTGGTCCTCTTTAGAAAGTGGACACTGGAGCCCTTCAAATAAAAAAGCCAGGAATTCTTCCTTAAAAGGATGGGAGCAAAGGGTTAAGAGAAGCAGCCCTGAAATTTAGGAGAGTAGTCCAGAAAATGCAAATGGAAGAGTAGGTTCTCACTTTATTCTCTGCAAGCTCTACTGCTAATGCCAGGGACCTCATAACTTGTATGCAATCTGTGAGCCATTCAAGAAGAAAGTTCAGTTCAGAAAAGCCCTTATTAGGAAAGACAAGCTGTCTGGCACTAACCTTTGCCCAGGACATGACAAGAGGAAGTGTAAGTAGATGCTGGTAACTTGCCATCTTCTGGAGTAGGTCCAACAACCTCACCCTTAATACAAAGCCTCAGCTTCCAGAGAAATCTCTACTTATTTGCTGCTTTACATGTCCCATTTCTTCTTCCATCAGTAGCATCTCACAGCCCTGCCATGTACATGCCAGTCAGCTTTTGTGCAAGGAAGAATAAGCTTATCATGATGGAGCTCTCACATAGTCTAACAGAGCATGTCTACACATGCATTAATGCACATTGAATCTAGTACCTCTGGGTGCCTGTACATGAGTGCAGAAGCTGCTCTGAAGCACTGTAATTAATCAAGTCTGCTGGAGCATGGTAATTACTGAGCTTCTGCCAGCCTCTGTATCTCATGTATCATTGTCCCTGCATTTCAAAATAGCAGTGGAGACACTTGAACTAAAGGTCATTCAACAAGCTTTAGATAAAGTGCCCTGTAACAGGGAGCCCTAGCCCTGTTACTAGAAGACAGGTTGAGGGTTCAGAAAGACCCCAAACAAAAGAGAAGAGGAGGGTATAACAGAAAACCCTAACCCTTTAAGGCAAGAACTTTCTGGGCACAGAATGCTGGTAAGGAAGGGGTTAAATACTGAGCCTGGCCAGCTAGTCAGCTGACCGGAAGGGGCTGGCCAGGGCTATAAAAACTCCAGGGAGCAACTTGGTGAGCAGTCCAAAGGCTGGACAAGGGGATTACGGAAGCCCCTGAGAGATGGTAGCTGCCCCAGAAGCCAATGGTGGGGAGCCAAACCACAAATTTGGTGTAAATGTAAGCTGGCCTGCAGCTTTCTTTGATTGCATTTTTTTTTCTTGGTTATTGAATAATACAAGTGCTTTGGGTGAAGCTCTTAAGGGAAGGAGTAGCCTCATTTGGGGGCCCACTACAGAGTGGGGACCCCTGTGCCAGTGAGGGTGTGGCTTTCTGGGGTACATAGGTCCCAGCACCAGTGGGGGTGCAGGATTTTGGGGTGCACTGACCTTAAAAGGCCATGGTGGTATGGTGCACCTGACATGCAACTTTTTTTTTGTGTGGGACTAAGCGAAACTATCCCCTGACCTTGAACTTGTGCTACCCCATCTGTGGGGTCAGTGGCTAAACCTCTCAGCTAGGGAGGCCAGGCTCCAGACTGGAGCAGGGAAGAGGACCACAAGCCTCAGGACAATGAATAAAAATGGCTAGAGCCTCTGAGTCAAACCCTGTTAGGTGGGTTTAGATGGGAAGGCCTAGCTAGAGAAAGATCAGGGTCAAGGCCTGTGGAGGTGAAAGACCCCAACATACAAAATACAATAGGCAGTCTCCCACTTTCAAGAACATCAGCATAATAACTTCCATCAAGATGTGGCAGATGAGTAGAGAGCGGGGCACAAGAAATCTTAAAGGGGACTCCAAGGTTGCCTCACATACGGCGCAGATAACAGGGAAGATGGCGCTGGGGAAGGCAATCTGTTACATGCCCCCGCTGCCACTTTGAAGCATGGAAACGCTGATACACAAATGTTCCAGGCACTTTAATTATAGTAGATCTGAGAGCCACTTTTATTAAAGCGGCCTCCCAACCCAACTCCCATTGCACATGTAAAAATGCCCTCCATTGTGAGGTACTGTGATAATGCACGTTAGCCTGTCTGGATGCACATTAACTACAGAACACGTTTTAAAGTGACGTTTAACGTGCAGTGCATTCAGCTATTTTAATGTGCATTAAATAACACTTCTTTTAGTGACACTTTAATTCACATTAAAGCACTCGTGTTGACGCATGCACAGGGTAGGTGTTGAGAATCAGTCTTTGGGAAAGGACGCTCAATTCATGAGGAGTACTTGGAGGAAGGGAGAATTTGGAAGGCTCTGAGGGCTTAGATTGATTTATTTATGGTAGAATTCTCAACCCAGTCTTTGCAGAATCTTTCCTTATTCCACAGTTTTCCATTTATAGTTTCTTGCCCCTGGTTTAGATCAGGCCATTCAGATCAGGTCACCCACAGGCTATAGCCCACACATGTGTCTTGCTCCTTCCTTTGGCTATAAGAGTTAGCATGTATAAGGGTTCCCAGAGAGAGCTCCTCACAAAAGAGAGATTGTTTGTTTGGTTTTTTTCAGCCAGCTCTCATTTCCAGGGAAGGACAAAGCCTGCACATAACATGAGGACTCTTTTCACCCTAGAGAAGTCATTGCATGTCTTGCAGTTTGGCACTGGTCCCAGGCCCCCTGGAGTTCTCCCTTAAGATTCCTTTCATAGCCTGAAGACTGCTTCCCAAAAGGCCCCAGTGCTGCCCTGAGGCAAATAGGTGGATTGCCTTGAGAAAGCCTTTCCAATATGCATTTTGCATATTGGCATAAGCTCCTATTCCACCCAAGAGAGGATATGAACCCCAGCAGACTCTTCTTCAGGCACAGGGAGAGTGCTTGTGCCTGAAAGTTTGTAAAGAACAACTCTTGCCAACTATTAAATTAGTCTAATAAAAGATATCACATTTACCCAAAGAACCTTGTCTGCCCGTATCCTTAGACCAACATGGCTATAACCAACTTTTCTAATTACACTGCATTTCTTGTGGGGATGGTACATTAATTACCGCAGCCAGTATATCTGACAAACTACTCCTTGGTCGGCTCCTTTTTCTGGATTTCACATGGAAAACTCTAGAAGCCACAGTTGCTTATCTGATGGATATGACTGGAAGGGTATGAAATCAAATATCACCCGAGGGACACCCAATTCAAGAAAATACATTCATTCATGCACTGCATCAGGCAAACCAAACAAACCTTTGACAACACGCCAGCAGTTACTCCTGTGTTTTCCAATGAGGTCAGCTGCTCTCAGTGATGGACCTCGGAGGTGAATGAACTGGCCAGCTGGGGGGCATCATTTGCATCTCCCAGTCCAAATATATTGGGAGTTATGGTGACATGGCAATAAAATGCCAGCAGGAGGAAATGACCGAGCAGCTGCCTATGTGCACGATGTCTTCTCGTAGCAAGAACTACAGCATGCCTTTTTCTGGAAACACGTCATTAGTGACATTAGGTCATCTCTCCTGGGTGTGACTGCCATATGTTGCAAGCCTTCTCAAGTCTGACTCCCACAGACAGAACAAATGAGCTAAATGCTATCCTAACCTTCTGGTATTCAAGGCATCATGGTAAAATAACTCAGTGATGTGATTATGCACTTCTGTCCTGGAATTATCTTGTCACAATCAGGGCAAGGTTACAAAGCTGGAACTATAGGCAGAGCATGGGCCTTTGTCCCAACTATAGCAGCTGATCCACAGAAGTGTGGGTTTGACACTGCTTCCAGCTAATGGCCCTGTGCCGACCTCCAGAAGAATACTTAGGTGTCAAGCTACACACTTAATTCTAAGCAGATTTTTTCCCACATAGGAATAATGTGGGTTACGGTCTGTTGCGGGTCCTTTTCAGACATCTTCCTAGACGGCTTTTGTTTTATTTTATTTTTCTCTTTTTGGATGAGAAGTACTGCAATATCAAAACTTAGGCTGCACAATGTAGGAAGGAAAAGTTCATGGATGAATTATTTAAAAAATGTGTTTTCTCATTCTTTTCATGTTTTTACTTCCAAGATAAGTCTGCATTTGCAGTTGTAACTCCCTCCCCCGCAAAATTTATAATACATGTTCTCCACTGCCAACTTAATATTTATGAAGTTCCTGCAGTGAGAAAAAAATACTCTTGCACTGTTCTGATTTTTCCCAGTGCACTAGCATCAGCGAAGTCTCTTCATTGGTCCACTCATCTTTTCCCTATAATCAGATGAAAACAAATGGCCTTCATTCTTTTAGTTCTCTTCCTGTTGTAAACTGAACTCCCTTGCTTCACACATTCTTCTTCTCAGCTGAAACGATCACATTTAACAGCATCTCACTGAACAAGAACACTCAGTAAATCCTTCTAATTAAGACCATATTTACCTCCCTTCCTTGGCTACAAAAAAGGTTTGAATCAAAACCTTTGCTAAAATGCTGCATTTGATTTCCCCAAGAGTGTTTTAGTACTTTGAAGAAAACATCAGAAAACAACTCATTTGTTTACAGTACACTTGTGCACTTTGCGGGGTGGACAACATCCATTAAACCTGGGTTCCCTGGGGTTATGAGTTGCAAAACACTGGGCATATCTACACGAGGCACTAAATGCGCAGTAGACTAATTCTACTACGCATTAGCATAGCAGGCAAAAATGGCGGTAATGCACTAATATGCAATAGAATTAGTATACTGCGCATTAGTGCCACAAAAAAAGTCTGCGCTGGCACTACTGTTCAGAAACACCGATTACAATATGAATTAAGTTAGTACCTGTTATTACAGGTACTAAACTTAATTCACCATAATTACGGCACTTTAATGAACACGTAGACATGCCCACTGGGAGCATCTACACATTCATTAATGTGCCATAGTTACTACACATTAAGTTTAGTGCTCAGCCAAGTACTAAATCAATGTGCACTAACTTGCACTACTGTGCAGTAGCAGTGGCATATGAGTTTTTAGTGACACTTACTGCACGGTAGCCTAACACTACTCTGCAGTAGTGTATTAGCACAGTTTTTGCCTGGTACGCTACTGCACAGTGTTATTAGGCTACTGCGCAGTTAGCATCTTGTGTAGATGGTATTGGCGATGCGTAGGGGGTGCACATGCACCCCCTGAGCACGGTGGTGCACCCCGTGCGAAAAGGCACCACTGACACTGCCAGCAGCACCTGCAGGCAGTCATCACTTGCCCCCCACTTCACCGACAGCACCATAGCCACCTGCAGGAGCTCCCCACTTGCTGCCGCTACATTCCCGCCACCAACAGCGCTGCCAACGCCTGCAGGAGCTCATTGTACTCCCAACCCCCAGCCTCTGGGGGCATGCGGCATTCATGGTAGTTTCACCCACTGAACCTCAGGTCTACTGTAATTTCACATCCACTTTTGCTAAAGCCATCCTGCTCTACCTTTTTAAAGCAAAGTTAGGTACAATTCTTTTTGACAGTTTCACTGCTTTCAACACTTACCTGAATGATTTTCTTCTCAGAGATACACATTTTACTCATTAAACATAAAATAAGCTTGTTGCAGTTTAGCCCATTTGCACAGAATTTGTGCACAGGGACAGATTCTGCCCTGTGTTGGAGTCAGTAAGGCTGCAAGGAGGTAAATGAAAGTTCAAGTTGATTCTCCTACTAGCTCCAGGCCAGAGCACACACAAGGGAAGGGGACCGCTAAGAGGCCCAAGTGCAACATGGGACCCCTGCAGCAATATGTCTTGTCACCTGAAGCTACAAGTTTGCCTGTCATGGTAACTTCCATGGAGATGGGACAAGGCAGCAGTTCCCCCTTGGGCCCCACCATAATCCTTGCAAAGAGATTAATCCCATGGTCTGGGTGAAATGTTTGTGTTCTGTCATTCACCACTGCCTAGGAATACCAGGAGGTAGGGAAAGCTATTCTCTCCTGTCCTTTCCCACAGGTTGTGCTGGATAAGCCACCATCTGACTTTAGAAAAAGCAGGGCAGAAAAAACAGGAAGGAAGGTATTTTGTACATTTTTTCTGTTTCCACCTGCAATCAAGTATTTATGACCTAAAAGAAAAGAGTTTATAAAAGTTTATATTGGACTCAGCTCTTGCCTGCTCAGAAGCAGCTTCCTGGTTAATCAAAATTAAGCCAATGCACTTGCCATGGGGAAGACTAACTACAGGGCTACGTTTAGCTCCCACTGACTCCAATGGGATTGGCATCCACCTATGTTGAAGTGGCCCCTAGATCCTTTGGTCTGTCTTGCTCTAGCCCTCGACCAAGATGAGACTGGGGTACAACATCCATCCTTTGAAAGGGTATGTTCTGCTAGAAACGTAAACCAATTCGAGTGAGCAAAAAGTTGTGCTAAGCAAGCTACTTAAGCAATTTTGATAAAAGTAAGATAAGAAAATGATCCTCATTTTATATAAAAGGAAACTAAGGTGCACAGGGACTAAATTGTACCCTTTCAAGAGCAATATTTGTAGGAGAGTACAGGAGTCCCAGGAAATCCCAGCAGGGAAAATTGAAACCCTTCAGTTCCTGAGGAACATTGTCATCCAAACAATGGTTTTCTGGAGGCTGCAAAAGACTGCCAGCAGGAACAATGGTTTCCACTTCCTGGAGATTCCAAAAGCTATTTGGAAACACAGGTTCAGCATCAGGGTGAACCAGGCCCTCCAAAAGCCCCACCACACCAGTGTCCACCCTACCTTTAGAAGAATGCTGTTATTATATTGGCTATGATCTGTTCCAGTTAAGGCAAACTAAATACGGCTCTTGATTTCCCCAGGAGTTGCCAACACAGACCTGAACTGACATGAAGGGGTGCCCCCTCCCAAAAAGGCAATAGAAAAAAGCTTAATCCTGTATTCTGTTATAGCAGATTCTGATGCTGGACAATGGCATTTAGTGGTCTTGGACAATAGCCTTTAGAAATTACAACATTTCAGAGAAGAAAAGATGAGAAATACCTATTTCAGAGATTGAGAGTCATTTTCTGATTCTTCTAGGCAACTTAAACATTGCTCAGAACAGAAATTATCCATTTCTGTGTCCAGTTTGCCAAATACCATCATTTTCTGGAGTCTGTGTCATGGAAACTGTTCCACTTAGGGAGGATCTGAAAGGAGTGGTGGAACATTTTTTGATTTACTTAATAACCTATTGCATAGTGTTTTCTTCAGCTGAATTGGATGTTCTTTGTGCACATATGTTTGGCTTTCAGTACTGCTCCCAAGTGATTCACTGCCTGGCTGCCAATGTACAGAATGAGTAAGTAATGAGCTCAGACCGGTTACTAAAATTTAGGCAGGACTGCTTGCTGTTCTCATTGATGCTGGGAAGCATTTTTGCAGAAGTCCTTCTCTTTCATCCACTGATAAGGTAGATTCCTATCATCGTCTAGAGCCACTTCCACTGCAGGCAGAATGTCAATAACCGAAGACTACACTTCTGCAGGCCACAAAACTCAGTGACTGAGACAGAACTAGGGTCTCTCATATGGTGATGCAGAGATACCTAGGCCATGTTTGAGCTAGGGTAACAGTTGAAGAAGCAATACACTTGGCCAAATCCTGACTCAGTCCATACTCAGTGTTTGCTGAACATTGAGCTTGTTCGTTGATTCAGTCTGGATAGAAATCTTTTATTCTTCCTGAGGTAAAGCATGTGCATGATGAAAGACTTTTCCATCATCGGGACATTATTATTTCAGTAGTACTAAAAGCTTCAACTGAGACTGGGTTCCCATCGTTCTAGGCACCACAAATACATAACAAGAAAAAGGCCCTCCCTCAAAGGCCTTGCAGTCTAAGTTATGAATGGAGGAGAAGTAACTTATAAGGTCACAACAGATCAATGACAGAGCTAGGAAAAGAACCCAGGACTCCTAACTCAGTGCCCTTACTACTAAATTACTTTGCCTTACTAAGCAGCTTGTATGATGAACCATCCTGACAGACATCTTGTCACAGGGAACAGTGTATACTGAAGATATTGATCTTATGTAATGTTGAGATCCCTTTTCTGCTATTTTGGACTTCCTCTGTTCTGTGAGGGGTTGCTGTGTTGTATTCTGTTGCTCTTTCACCTACAAAACTCTTTTGAAAATAATAGCAGTCTGGATAACTGTGAGATCAGGCTGTAAGAGCTAACAGCATTTGGTCCCAGTCATTTCTGAGACATGTTTTTTACTTTAATCAGTGTCTGAATCCAAATTTTGAAATGTGTTCAAGAGTGCCTCTTTCTTTTTCCTTTTTTGTTTGCCCAAATTCTCTCAAATGATTTTGTGAATGGGAGTGATTTGAACTGCATCCTGGAACTTTTACTCGTTCTAAAATTATGAGACTGTTGGAGCAATTTTGCTCTGTGGGTTAAGGGATAATATTTCACTATTTGGTCCATGGGCTTTCTGTTTCAGTTTTGTGCACTGAAACGTTATTCTGTCTCCAGGCAATGACCATATACATGTCTGAGAAAACTATCTAGAGGCTGCAGATCAGCTCTAGCTTCTAAGGGGATCTAAGAGAAGGCATTGGCAACCTATGGTCCATGGCCTGGATCCAGTCCTCCAAGAGACTGCATACAGCCTGCTAAGGTCCAACCCAGCACAGGATTGCTGTGCTGTGCCTCCGGTCCCCTCCTCAGCACCCACTTACACTATCCTCCCTGCTTCTTTTTTGCACCTGTGCTTCTCCTCACTGCAGACTCTGGTCCTCTCCATTGAGAGGGATAGGGGATGGAGGAAAGCTCAAGCAGCTTGGGCACTCTGAGCCAATATGGGGAGGGGTGGAGAGGAACAGAGAACTACAGCCTGTGGTGTGGACTGGGCCAGAAGTGACAATGATGACCATAGGCAGCAAAAGGCTGCTGACCCCGGTCTGAGACCACTCATCAGATGCAAGAAGATAGGTTACTTGAATGACCTAATATCTATTACCTGTAGTAAAAAGCTTGGAAATTAATTATTAAATACAAACCTACATTAGTGCAATTTAGACTTGCCTATTTGAAAGTACAAAGCAGGAAATGAAAAAGCAGAGTTGCTCATTTCAAAATGCTTACATTGCAGATGCTGAGCTGAATTCTTCATGTAATGTCATCAGGGACACCCCATTGTCTTCACAGGATAACTGAGATCAGAATATGCCCCATTGCTATAAAGCACTCATGCTTCTGGAGCCACATCAATGTATCTTAACCCCCAGTGACTGTTATTGTGGAGCCTAGAACAGGGGCCTGAATATGCGGATGCAGCAGAACAGAAGATGGACACTGGATTAACTCCACTGTGCACTTAGACTGAGCATTGCAAAGCCATGCTCTGCAGTGTCCCACTCTACTAGAATCCCCAGCTGCAAGTGGGACACCCAGACTCCCTGCACAATGCATGGAAAGAGGTTGGTGCCTAAGAAGAGAAGCCAGCAGCTTAGTGGAGAGCTCCCTAAGCTATTCTGTAGGAAATGATGTGGGGCGGAGCTGTTGAAGCCCTTCTGTTTTGGATAAAATACTTCAATATTAATTGGGAGAAAGCCAAGAGAGAACCTGCTTGTGCTTTCCCCTGAGAGATTTGAACCCCTGCTTCAGTGACTGTTTAATAATACCATAAAGCAGGAGTGCTCAACCTACAGCCTGGGGGCCAGATGAAGCCCAAAGAGCACTGGAATCATGGGTCAGGAAATTTGGCAGCAGGGGAGAAGTGCCGCTCCTCCCCACTGTCAGAATCCCAAACCCAATGCAGCCGGTCAGAGCCAAGACACAACTCTCCCCTTGCATGGCCAGATCAGAGCCAGGCCATGCCACCTCCCCGCTGTTGGTCCAGACTGGGACTGGGCTAAACCCCCCTTCCCAATGTGGCTGGATCAGGCCCAGGCTGCACCACCCCAGCCTCCCTCCATGCAGCCAGATAGGGCCCTATTGTGCATGCCCCAGGCACCAGACTGGGTCCACTGGCCAGAACCAGCCTGCAGACAGGCCGGGTACTACCCACAAAAAGTCTGAGCACTACTGTCCTGTAGTAGTGGTTAAGGCATTCCCTCAAGAGTCATATGGCATCCTAATTAAGTTACTACTGTGAACCTGTGCTCTGACCCAGCACAGTATCTCTTAAGTTTTTATCTAAAAAAGGGAAAAGAGCAGTTTGAACCTGGGTCTCCTATTATCTCTAACTGCTATCCTCCTCATGGTTTCTGCAAGGTTCATTCCAGCCCAGGAAACTGGCCCCACATGTGACTAGAGAGAGGATCACCTGTTTTCTTAATCCTGTAGGGATTTAGGAGCCAACTGACTTGGCACACTCAGGACTTGTGTAATTGTGCACATGCCCACTGGCAGAAAAGGCAAGAAATTCACTAGGGGAATTCACTGGTGGATCTACGGCACAATGTCCTCCAGGTGAGGCAGCAGCTGAGCAGAGAGTTTGAGAATCTGAACTTTAGACTTAGACACCTAAAAGTAGCAGTTAGGCACCTATGTACCAAAGCCCTTTTGTGGATGTAGCTTTGTGCTCTGTAGACTGAAGCCAGAAACAATCCAGAGGATAACCAACTAGAGGGTATTGCTTCCTTTGGAAAGTTAGTTTCTCCTTCATGAGCAGGTTCATGTTAGTAATACTGTAGAATTGGCTGTTGTCCCTTTCAGCTGCAGCACTTAGCCCCGGGACAAGTCAATGAATAAAACGTAAAGCATGGCATAAAGAGTGCAGGCACATTCTCCATATGTGTGTACAGTTATAGGAATGTAACTTGCAGTAAACAGGCAGTGACGTAACAAACAGAGTTGGCACCTGGGGCAACTGCAGGGGCACAGGAGGTACATACTTTCACAAGCAAAGTGGGGGTGGGAGTGAGGGGGATGCACCCTAGGTCCCTGGCTGAGCTGCTGCAACCACTGCCACATGCTGTGCCCACCCTGGCTATTGCTTTTCAAGCAACAGCAGCAACAGGGGACTATCGTGGAGTGCCCAGCATGGGTATGATGCTTGGGCATGAGCTCTGAAGAGGTGGGGAATAATTCTGCCACCCTTCCTAACTTGGCACCTAGAGAAGGGCCCATCTCACCCACCCCACTCAATTACATACTGTGCATGGGTTTTTATCTTGTGAAAGCACCAGTGAAGATGTTTTATTAGAAAAAGGATAGAAGAACAGCCCAAACACACCTACAGTCCTGGACAACTTCCCAAGTGGGCTTTGTCATAGCACTGTCTATAAAGTGTAAGGGACAGCACACTTTAGCTATAGGAGCAGCCCAGCTATGCAATTGTGGAGTTATGCTGGCCTCTTCTTTCTTCCTTCCCACCTGGTTTGGGTGTCACTAATCATTACCGATTACAATATAAGAGAACTAATTATAGTTCAAAAGAAGTAATTAAACCAAGTGGATAATGACGATAATAATAGTACTCTAGTATTTTATAGCACTTTCTATCTTCAAATTAATTTGACTTGGGAGAGGGACTAGAAAAATAATGGCTGCTGACGGAGCCACACAATTGTGTCAGTGGCAGCAACTGGAAGTCACCACTGCCCCTGTGTGTGGCAGGTGCTCCAAGCACCCAGTGACTGTTACACCACTGGAATGGAGAACAAAGCAGCAAAGTATGCTTTGCTCCAGGTGCCAACTCTGTTTGCTATGTCACTGCCTGTTTACTGCAAGTTACATTCCTATATCTGTACACACATGTGGAGAATGTACCTGCACCCTTTATGCCATGCTTTAAGTTTTATTCATTGACTTGTCCCGGGGCTAAGTGCTGCAGCTGAAAGGCCAGTTCTACAGCCAATTCTACAGCATTACTAACATGAACCTTCTCATAAAGGAAACTAACTTTCCATGGCAGTTTTTCAACAAGTAAGCCCAGAGATGATTCCTGGAAGCAGAGACAGGATGTAAGATTGCGTCTTCTAACTCTTGACTTTCAAGAAAGATCCAGTGTGCTCTCTCTAGTGCCCCGCATTCTTTTGTGACATGGAGACCATATCTACGTGAACGGCAGGCTGCACAGTTGTTACTGTGCAGTCATTTAGTACTTGCATAACCAAGTAATAAATGACTGTCCAGTAACTGGTGTTACTGAGCAGTAGCATCCCTGCATGGGTTTTTTCTGATGCTACTGCCTAGTAGTGTCTCATGTAGACATGGCCAGAGGGAAACCTCTTACATTTTTATAAGGTATTTCCATAAAACTCTTTGGGAAACTGATGAAAAACACACTATAACAGTTTATGGGTACTCAAGACATTCCAGCTGCTGCTTATTAAGTAAGAGCTGGCACAACTGCTTCCCCAGAAATTTCATAATCCCTTCTTTCAGGAACTTCCACAGAACCAGCATATTTCACCACTCAAGTCAGGTCTCTGTTGACTAATCCAGATCAGAAGCAGGCTGCCTTGCAGCTTGTAATACCCATTTACTTCTTTGAAGCCAAGGCTAATAATTTTCTTTAAAATAAAAATAAAAAGGATTCTTAGCAAGTCAAGACTAAGAAGAAATATAATGGACAGCATTCATGGAGCTGTACTGCCCTGGCAACTGAATCTCTTAAAGCTACTTTAGAGAGGCTTGTGATCTGGTGAGATTAGATGAGACAGCTTTTTGATGGATTGAATGGCATTGTATGCAGTCACCTTGTCACATAATGGAATATGGGCAAGATACATTTCTTAACTAAGTGTTGCTTCTATATAACAAGCTTTCACTATGCTCTCCTTTTAAACAGGAACAATAAATCCCTAGCCTTTGCAGGTAAGACAGCATCTAGAGTGTGTTGTTCCTTCCCTCTCCAAGTGTTGTCTTCTTAGTGGAGTCATTAGCTCAGTTAATTAGTGACTCCAATCTAATTAAAATGATTGAAACACGTGGAATTACTTACAGTCTCTGGATCTGGTTCTCATTAATACTGAAGCCATTAATACTGAAGCCATTTTACATTGCTCTGGCAGCAAATATATGCATCCTTTATGCTCATTTTAGTTTGTCTTTGCAAGGGGTGATGTGACTTTGGTGCCCAGCACTGGTTTCTCTGTGTCCAGGGGAGCATGTTTGAATCTGGTGCAAAACTAAAGCAATCAAACCACGTTATGCCACTTTAGTGATCTGAGACTTATGGAAGTGGAAGGGGAAAGTGAAAGAGTTGTGAACAAATTTCATGCTCTATACCCCAAATTCTCTGCTCTCTGGGCACATGCTCTAACACATGTCCCCCTTCTTTCCAGGTCTTTAAGCCAGATGGTACATCTACATAGCAAAATGAAGGTGGGATGGTAGCATGTCCTAACAAGGAAAATGGATGGGCCTGCCCTTTAAGCATTTGCACCCAGCACTCCTCTTTGTTGGGGCACCAGTGCGGCCATCTGCATGAACCTGGTCGTGTTCACTGCTTTAAACATAAAATCAAGAAACACATTCCGGAGTACAGAAAAGAGAGTGAAAGGGCAGCCAGCTTGGTAAGTACATTTCAGAGGATTCCAGCGTGTTAAAACTTCCAAACATGTAAAGTGGAGAGGAAGTTCTGTGGGCTGAGCCCACTGCCAAAAATATGACAGTAATCATGAGACTATTTGGTCATTAGGTATAAGGCTAGTCTTGCAGTGATATTTTGGTTATAGCGTCAGGTGCCAGAGCTCTGAACAGTCATGCAGAGTGTAGCTATGGCTTCAGTTTCACTGTAAATAAAAAAAAAATGAATAAAAGTGTAGGCAGGTGCCAAAATGTGATCACCCTGATCCTAGAAGTTTTTCAGTAAAAAAAGGAACTGAGAAGTCAGTAGTGTCCTGAGAAATCATTGAGGATGTTACCCAATCTAAGGGCTTGTCTACATGGGGATGTTAGTGCACAATAAACTAAGGTGCAAACTGATGGCTCTGCGCTAACCCTGTGTGTACTCTTAGCACACACCAGCTGCAAGGGAGCTTTGGAAGTGGAGCAAGCTACTTTGTGTAAAAGGATCTTAGGGCGTGTCTACTTTACAGGATATCCCACTCCCACTTGCAAACTGCAAAACTGTAAATGCCGCAATGAGACCACTCTAGAGACAGGAGCCTATCTGACCCTATCCTTGTCAGGACCAGACATGCTTGTGATGAGCCACTGTGGATACCCCCAGAGCAGCTTCACTTCCACATTTCCAGGTCTGTAGCATGGGAGCAGGAATATATGGACAAGGAGTACTTGGGGGTGTCCCTGCCAGAACATGCAGGGACATGATGTGGGCCCACACAGGGAGTAAATGCAGAAGAGCCATTGAGTTGCCAATTCACACCCTGGCTCACTGCACATTAATGTCGGCTGTGATGTACAAAGCTTCCCTTGAAACTGCCAGTGGCAGTGTTGCATTACAAAGGGAAATAACAGTGCATAAATAGAAGGGAAAAACCGGTTTGCATGCTTACTGTAATCAGGGAAAGTAATGAAAGACTTTGGGCAGTAAAAATTAAGTTCTTTCTTCACCCAGCCCAAATGCCAAAAACCCTGGAGACTGGGAAAGCAAAAACCTTATCTGAACAGCTACACAAAATGAGCAGTCACCAGAGGAGCAACCTTTATGCATCAACAAATTAGAGCTCTAGGGCGCATCCAGGCAAGTGCGCATGTGCAGTTTGTGGCACCTCAAACCTCATGCAACACAAGTACAACCGTTCACTGGGTTGCAAATTTTGCAGCATGGCACCCAGATTTGATACCGGGATCCTCCACTACCAAAAAAGCCACATCAAAAAAAAAAAGTGGTGTGGCACATGCTCTAGAAGCTTGCACCAGAGCAACAGGAGGCTGAGTCCTCCAGAGATGACATTCTGGCTGCTGCATCCCCTTGCTGCTCCAGCATGCTGCCTGCCATGTTGGAGCAAATAAGAGCAGAGCAGGGCTCCCAGCAGCCTGCTCTGGAGCCTACCTGGCACCCAGGGCCTGTCCTGAGCCCAGACAGGCAACCACGACCAGCTGGGTTGCCTTGAAGCTGGGCAGATGGGCTAGCCATGCTTGTGCCTGTGCCCTGGAAGCTGAGCCTCCCACTGCCTGTGCTCTTCCCCTCCTGGTGAAGGAGTAGCTGGGGGGCTTGGTGGCTGTGGGCCCCGGGATGAAGGCCAGCTCTTTGTAACTGGGGCATGGTGGTTTGCCCTGCCCCTGAGAGCCAGTTGGCATTGCGGACAGCATGAAACTGCTGCCACAATGCCTTTGTCTTTGTCCAGCACTGCTGCCCAATTTTACAGTGTTCCCACTCTGCCATCTGGGCAGCTATTGCCCAGAACACGTACTCAATGTGGTGGCCCATAGTGAACTGCTGCTCTGTGCCCTCTTGGCTCCGAATGTCCAGGAGGTCAGTCACCTCGTCAAGCCTCCAGCTGGGTCCTGGTGCCAGAGCGGGCAGGCTCCTCCAGCTAGATTCCCTAACCTGCCTCATCATGGTTACTCAGCTCAGCTTCAAGGGCACGGTTGCAGAGCAGCTCCTGGCTACCACCCCTGCCCCAGAGCACTGTGCCCCAGTCCGTGCCAGCCCCACCTCAGCTACCTGGCTCCCCTGGCTAGCCTGTGCCCCCCACTACCAGGGGAAGGGCCCAGCTGGGATCATGTTCTCTGGCTGCTAGCACAGCTGCCACCCCAACAGGCCCCAAGGGCTCACCACAGCGTGTGTGTGTAACAGTGTGTTTATATGACAAAGGCAAGGATTTTAGTTGGTGATATCTTTTACTGGACCAACTACATGGTTAGGATAGACTTAGGCAGGCTTTGAATGGAGGGCGGTCTTTCTTGCCTCTTGCATATTTCCTGGACCCTCACAATGGGTCTACCACAAACCTCCAATGCTACCTTTATACAACAGACATTTTTTCATTTTGTGAGATGGAGAGATAGAAATGTATATAATGTGTGTTTGTGTGTGTGTGTATATATATATATAAATATATATATATAAAAATATATATAAATATAGATACATGTGTGTGTGTATGCATGTATGTATGCATATATATGTGTGTATATATGCATATATATGTGTGTATACACACACACACATATTTACATATATTTGAGATGGAAAAAAATGCTTCTATTCTTCGATATTTTCAAACATGTAATTACTTGTATGTGTGTATCTGTTTACACATACATACATATGTGTTTACACATTTGAAAATATCAGAGGATAGAAACATTTCTTTCATCTAAAAAATGCAATCCTCACACCTATTTTCATCCAAATACCTAGAACAGAGCAGATGCTGTGATAATTTAGAAAGAAACATTAGCAATACAACAGCCAACAATACCATCTATTTGTCCATTTTGTTTTGGCACAGGATGGGAATTCTCATATATTGGGGTAATGACCAGTTGCGGGGGGGGAGTCATTTCTCAAGATATCTCTACAAAGGTGAAAGTGGCTTGCAGCTCCTCAGCTCACTAGGACTGAAGGAGTAGATTTTAAGACCAAGATAGAACAGAGTTGTGGGAAAGAGCTGCTCCGAACACACCTACATGTGTAGGTAGACTCTCCCTGAGCTGAACTAAATTGTTGAAACGTATTCAAGAATGCCCGCACTCACTGCAGGAAAATCTTGGCTTCTCTCATTTTTGAAGTCTTTGCTGGATGTGAAGAATGATGTCAGAAAATGACAAAAATATTTCCTAGAAACATTTCTGCAGAGGCATATCTTTAGTCTGCAGGCTGACAGCGCCTGCCGAGCCAGGCCATAAGGCGGTTTAGTGTTTTGCCTGAGTTCCAGATGCTGTGGCTCTTCAAAACTCAGGTGGGATTAGCAGTTTTTGGCTATGCAAATGGCTTGCAGGCACATTTGGATCAGACCTGTTTCTTGTGATTTATTTACAGCCAGTTTGTGTCTTTGGCAGAGAGGAACAAAAGATATGGAAGGGAAGCATACTATTGCCTCTCCATCAGTAAAGCTGGCTCAGTCTCTAGATGCTTGGTGTAGAGGATAAACATTATGAAATGTGTTTTATTCTGTTTTGGAACAAAAGCACATTAACAAAAAAATCCTTAGAGCTAGAAATTTTGACCATTTTCATTTGGAAAACACCAACACTTAGTGTTCCCAGAGCAAAATATCTTCTCTATGAGCCTGTAGTCTCTAGGGCTAGGGACAGACATTACACATAAACTGGTTTAAGTGATTAAAAACTGATTTAAACCTGTAACAGAACAAATGTTCAGTGCACATAAATCAGTTTGAAAATGTCTGAAATCAGTTTGAGTTAAACCTTGTTGAATGTAGTATCAGACTTAACTGATTTGGGTCAAACTGTTTTCTGCAATGTCTGTCCCAGACCCCTTGCTGGTTTAAGTTAAACCAGACCCCCCCACACTCCTGGTATGTTCTCTGGACTGGGCTTTCTGCTCCACAGCAGAGCTGGCCCCTCACCTCTGTTTCCTGGCTGGAGCTCCGGCAGAGACTGCAGGCATCTGCCTGGGTTCCCCCTGCTCCCCCCACTCTCCTCACTATTCCCTGCTAAGCAGGGATTTCCCCCTTTCCTCTTACACAGACACCTCTCAGCCTTAGCTAGCAGACCACATGCTGGCTATGGTCCATGCTGTGGGAGACCAGACAAAGGCAGTCGGGACTGTGTCCACTCAGGGCTTTTTGTAGCTAATCAATATGTAGCTGGTAATGTCCCTCCATTCCTTCCTTCAAAGAAATTGTTTAAGAAGAGCTTGAACTAATGGACAGAAGCTTTTGTTTTCTTTGTTTTCTTAATGGGCTGATAAATACTGAGTTAGGGGTGATAAATACTGTGTTATCAGTTGCCTGCTAAAGCTGAGGGGGGATGGACCCCTCCCTAATCAAAACATCTTGTTGCCATGCCCCTCCTCAGCTCAGCACTATGAAAGGGAAGGGAGTGCTGCTCTAGCGCCCCCCAGCTTCTATCCTGAGTCACTGCAGGCATGTGCCTGCATTTCTGGGATTCTGGTTACAAACTGGTTTAGCCTAGGCAGGTTAGACTAACTTGCAAAGATTGAATGAATTCAGGCTCAGACTTTTTGAATGTCTGTCCCTAGCCTAGGTGAAATAAACTTAAGAGGTTCTTGGCCTTTGTTTGCTATGGACCATTCAAGAGCAGCCTTTCTTAAACAAAACAAGGGCGAGTGACAGGGAGGGCCAAGTTTGGCAAAAAAAATCACTCCCAATCAGAGCTGGAGACATTTTTAGCTGCTGCTGTTGTGAACTCAATAGACAGTTCCACTCAAAAGCACACTTAAAATGTCATATTAATTTAAGTTTCCATAACATTTTCAATAGATAACTTGTTTATAGATAATGAGTTCCCTTTGCTTTCTCCTTCCTTCTTTTTATTCTTCCTAATGGCCATTTTTCTCTCTAGATCTTTCCTTTCCCAATTTGGTTGTCTTCACCATTTTTAAATTTATATTTCTTTCTCTGCCTTTTCTCCATTTTATCCCCACCTTTCTCTTTTCCATGTCTGTGGCCTCTGCACTGTTCCTAATACCTACCCCCTCCTTACAATCTGAGAGTCCCCAGATATATTGGTGAGGATCCAGAACAGACCAATGTTCCTCTTCGTCTTCCTCACCTGGGTGAAAAGAGTATTTTTAAGGGTGAGCAAGAAATAGAGGGAATTTCCAACTGCCCCTTTCCAGATGTGGCTGATCTAATAACTCTGATAGAAGGGAAAGATGCACTTGTGGTTGAAGAGTTGGACTTAAACTCCTGAGATCTGCCACAGACTCCATGGGCATCTCCCTTCATCCTTGTTTGCCTTATCCCCATACCTAATATTTGAGGAGATTGCATTCCTTTGTCTGTTTAGACTGTAATCTTTTCAGAATATAGCATTGCTAAATGTACGTACAGCACCTAATCCCAGATGGAACCTCTGGTGCTAATCTTTTTTTTAATCTTGAGTTTTTGTCTGCTTCCCTCCCTGCATTCTGCACTCTTATCGAGGTAGCACTCATATTACGACACGAACTGTGATTACTGTGGTTTTTACTTTTTATATGAGGAGAAGGTGCCATTTTTTATTTTGTCACTTGTCATGCTAGGATCACACTTAAAATATCTTGGGGGAAATCTTATAGCGTGTGGCTGACATTATCTGTAAAACTGTTGAACACTTCTTTAGAAACTTGACTGACTATCAGTAAACTGTCTTTAAATTAATAACCACTAAGTTTATACAGGCCTGCAAGACAGCTTCTAATACCCAGACATCTGAAATGCCCTTGAAGTCCAGGCAAATACATTCAAAATATATCAGACCTTGGCATCAGTCATTTTGCCAGTGGCAACAAAAGACCTGTATAGTTCCTCAACTTGTGACTGAGAACAGTCCAGGTGACACAAAAAGAATAAGCAAGTGCACTATGCTTGGACTGCAGACTTAGCAAACAAGTCATGAACAGTCCTTTGTTTTTTGGCAGCCAACTACTCAGCCTTCAGTGCTGAACCAACTTACATTTTGTGCGTGTGTAGCAGTATCCACGTTTACCATAGCTACAGTTTTCTGGGAAACAAAACATTTTAGCTGGAGCAGAAATGTTTTCGTTGTTGATGTAACCTCTGCCCTTGTGTGACACTGTTTCTGGTGAGACACAAGTATCAGCTGGACATTATTATGGCAACAGAGGATAAAAGCAATATGGGCAGTCTGCAGCAGGACAGCTGTATGATTAGGGAAGTGCCAAAGCAGCGAAGTTAAGATCTAAATGCAGATTCCAACTTTTTCCAGTACAAGGTGTTCATATCAAGAGTTTTGGTTTGAATTCTTCTAAGGCTGGGGTGCAATTCCACAATGCAGATCTAGAGCCAAGCCATCTAGAGCTCAGGGGTATTTATATGCTGGCCTGAAGCTCTGGACTATCTCTAGGCAAGGTGCACCAAGGCAGCCACAGTGATGTGAAGAAAAAAGCAAATAAAGACCATTTAAAATGAGCCCAGGCCCCTGGTAATCACAGCCACCATGTTGTCTAAGCCCTTTCATACATTTGTTCAGCTCATCATTGAAAGGTTTTCCTTTTTTGCCCCCAAGTTTCCTATGGAGCCAGATTTTCACCTGTTGCACTATATAGTTCAACTGAAATCAATGGAGCTGCACTACTTTACACCAGTTAAGGGTCTGGCCCACGTATGGCTTTAGGAGAATATTGTGACTGTTTTGTATTTCCCAGGGAAAAGGCATTTTGGCATATCTGGCAAGAAAAATCATATCTTCAAGTAGCAACATTTAGACATAATATCCCAGGAGAAAAAACAGTTAAAATGTGTGCTGGGCTCATGATGCCAAGGAGCTGAAGGATCCTCTTTCAGCTTTCCGTACTCTGTCCTCTGGGGACTGGAAATCAGGATGATTCCCACTGTCCCAAGAATATTTTGACTCTGTAATGAACAGGGAGTATCTTGTGCCTTTTGTAAAATGATGCTAGCAGAGGCAGTGAATCAGAGGGGCAGGGAAGTAAGAGGATCCCAACACAAAGAAAAGAAATGATCCTCCAAAATAATCAAGTACAGTAGCTTGGGTTCAGTGGAGTCAAAATGACAGCCATCAAAAAAAAGAATTGTTCACAATGATTCATAGGCTTTAGTTGAACATAGATTGGCTTACATTGTGCTTGGACAGATGAAAGGCAGGGACTAAGCACAACATACTCATCTAAAATGAATATTGTACCTGGGCTTTTCTATCAGTGATTTTAACTTGCTAACACTAGAGATATCAGAAAAGCTCTGGACAAGATTCAGAGCATATCAACTGGTTTCATCTGGCTGGAAAAAACTTCTCTCACTTAAAAAGCTGATGTCAATGTGACCAACTAAAAAAGCATTGCCTTCGTAAGACTATTATATTATGGAGAGCCCAGTATATGTCACTGGCTATACTGTCCCAATAAAAGCAACAAAGAAAGCAGACAGACAGTGGCTAAACATCTGATGTTTGCAGAGCAAAATAAACAGAAGTAGTGACACTGGAAAGATTTAACAGACAATTTAGCAAGCTGTTCCTAGGCCCATCCAGTAATAAGATGGATACCCTCCATTTCTAAAGAGCTATTGTCACCACAACTTGAAACCAGCCATTCTCAAGAGAGAACACAGGAGAGAGGCAAAACCCAGCTACATGCATTCTGTGGTGCTGGTCACAGCCAGCTTCAGGATGGGTAGAGAGTAGGCACCAAGGTAGAGTGGATGCACCAGCCCCAGCAGAGCCCAGGCACTGTTGGCATTATTACAACAACATCCTATAGTTCTGACCAAAATCAGGTGTCCACTGTGCTATGGGGACATAGTAAGAGCTTGCCCTACATATTTACATAGAGTATATGGGGTGCATCTACATGTTCATTAATACGCCTTAGTTACTGCATATTTAGTTTAGTACTTGTTTCATGAAGTACTAACTATTTACATAGAGCATACTGGGTGCATCTACATGTTCATTAATGTGCCTTAGTTACTGCACATTTAGTTTAGTACTTGTTTAATGAAGTACTAATTAAATGGACAGTAACTAGAGTTACTGCGTAGTAGCGCTGGTGCACAGTTTTGTGACACTGTGTAATAGCCTACTAACATTGCATAGTAGGCTATTAACAAGGTTTTTAACTGCTATGCTACTGTGCAGTGTTATTAAGCTAATGCGCAGTAATCATCTCATCTAGAAGCAGCCATTGTGGTTGGTAAATCTAAGCAGATATGAAACACTCTCAACCCAAAATAAACATACATGTCCACATGCAGACGTTCATGGAAAATTAAAACTGATTCAGTTCTTTCATGCAACTTTGTGTGCAGAGCAGTCCTGAGAGAGAATCTGAATCTCCCAATGCTTATGAGTAAAACAGGCAAAGGGTGGGAAAGGAAACAGGGTGGACTATTGTGCTAGGTGTAAAGACTGCTTTGACCCAGGCAGATGTACCCTTCTAAAGCACATTTCGTTGACTGCCAGAATGTAAGCATTACACATATGATTTTATTACATATGTGCATCTACAACTAACAATTACCTTAATCCTGCACAATTTTCAGTAACTGCACAATGGTCTCAGCTGCTGAGTAACACTGGAAAACTTCAGATACAGAAAAGAAGGCTCAAGTGAAATATTCTTTTAATAGGATAAACTACAGTTCTACTACAGACCCCCTACCCAGAGTCAAGACGTTGACCAGGAGTTCACCAGGGAATTGGCTGAGGCCACACGGTCCCAGTGTATGGTTGTCATGGGAGACTTTAACTACCCAGACATCTCGTGGGAGGAGTGCTCGGCCAAATCCGAGTGGTCGCAAAGCTTTCTCTCGTGCGGACGACCTCTATCACAGGAAGTCTTTGGGCTGATGGCGTAAAGCGCTGCTCGACCTTGTACTGGAAACTGGGGATGACCTAACTGGCAACCTAGCAATCGAAGGGAAGCTGGGTGACAGTGATCATGAACTGTCAGTTGTACGCAAGTCATCGACTTCAGGAAAGCTGCCTTTGACAAGCTAAGGAGCCTTGTCAGAGAGGCCCTAAAAGGCCACAACCCAATGGAGAGGGGAGTTCAGGTCGTGTGGTTGCTCCTCAAGGGAGCAATCCTAGATGCGCAAGCAAAGTCCATCCTGTCTCGGAGGAAAGGCAGCAAAAGGGCACAGCATCCCCCTTGGCTCTCCAGGGAACTGGCAGACCTTGTCAATACTGACAAGTGCAGGGTGCTGCACTTGGGCAGTAGTAACCAGCAGCACACTTATCAGATAGGAAACTCCCTTCTTGAGAGCACAGAGGCAGAAAGGGATCTTGGAGTCATTCTTGACTCCAAGGTGAAAATTGGCTGACAATGTGAGGTCACGGTTGGCAGGGCTAACCAGACCTTGTCGTACATCCACAGGTGCATCTCAAGTAGGGCCAAGGAGGTAATCCTCCCCCTCTATGCGACACTGGTCAGGCCACAGCTGGAGTACTGCATCCAGTTCTGCGCGCCCCACTTCAGGAGGGATGTGGACAACATTGACAGGGTCCAGAGGGGGGCCACCCGTGTGATCCGGGGACAACAGGGCAGACCGTACAATGAGAGACTGCGGGACCTGAACCTGTTCAGCCTTCACATGAAAAGGCTGAGGGGGGACCTGGTGACCGTCTGTAAACTCACTGGGGGACCAGAAAGGTTTGGGGGAGACCTTGTTTCCCCTAGCGCCCCCTGGCATAACAAGGAATAACGGCCATAAATTGTTGGAGAGTAGGTTTAGATTACCCATCCATAAGAACTACTTCACAGTTAGGGTGGCTAGGATCTGGAACCAACTTCCAAGGGAAGTGGTGCTGGCTCCTACCATGGGGGTCTTTAAGAAGAGGCTTGATGCCTACCTGGCTGGAGTCATTTGAGCCCAGTTTTTCTCCTGCCCAGGTGGGGGGTCGGACTTGAAGATCTACAAGGTCCCTTCCGACCCGACTTCTATGATTCTATGACCTTCTGCATCTTAAAAGGAAGACCTATAAAGGATGGAGGACTGGAACGGCCTCCAAGGAAGAATACTCTGCTTTAATCTGGACTTGCAGAGAGCAAACCAGGAAAGCCAAGGCTCCAATGGAACTCCAGCTAGCTACAAATATCAAGGAAAATAAAAAGTCCTTTTTTAGATATGTGGGGAACCAATGAAACCAGTTGGGGCAACTGACAACTGATGCCCAGGAAAAAGCAAACTTGCTAATTGGGTACTTTGCATCAGTTTTTCATTAGCCCCATGGGACAGCCCTGCCCACTATGGGTCAGGGAGGTCCAGGCAAGGGAGATTCCTTGCCCTCCATCGAAGCTGACTTTGTGAAGGAACACCTCAACAGCCTGGATACCTTCAAGTTACACCCAAGGGTACTCAGGGAGCTGGCAAGCATCATAACTCAGCCCCTGGCATGGCTCTTTGAGAACTCCTGGTGTTCTGGTGAAGTGCCCAATGATTGGAAGAGGGCCAATGTGGTGCCTATCTTCAAGAAAGGGAGGAAAGTAGATCCAGCAAACTATAGGCCCATCAGCCTGACCTCTATCCTAGGGAAAGTCTTGGAAAAGATTATCAAGGAGGCCATCCTTAACAGACTAGCTGAAGGCAATATCCTGAGGGTTTGTTTCAGGTAGGTCTTGCTTGACCAATCTCATTTCCTTTTATGACCAGGTGACTTATCACCTGAACAAAGGGGAACAGATCGACATTGTATACCTTGACTTTAAAAAAGCCTTCGATCTGGTATCCCACAATCACCTTTTGGTTAAACCGGCTAACTGCAGCCTTGATGTCACCATGATCTGCTGGCTGGGGAACTTGCTCCTCGGTAGGTCCCAGAGGGTAGTGGTCAATGGGAGCCAATTGTCTTGGTGCGCCGTGACCAGTGGGGTCCCACAAGGCCCTGTCCTAGGGCCTATACTGTTTAACATCTTCATTAATGATGTAGACATTGGTGTCAGAAGTGGCCTGGCCAAGTTTACTGATAACACCAAACTCTGGGGTAAAGCATCCACACCTGAGGACAGGAGATGATCCAGGTGGATCTTGACAGACTCATAAAATGGGCAGATGAGAACCTGATGGTGTTCAACACTGAAAAATGCAAGGTTCTCCACCTTAGGAGGAAAAACCTGCACCATGCTTATAGGCTTGGTAGTGCACTACAGATGAAAGGGACTTGGGGGTCATGGTTGACCACAAGATGAACATGAGCCTTCAGTGTGACACTGCGGCTAGTAAAGCGACCAAAACACTGGCTTGCATCCATAGATGCTTCTCGAGCAAATCCCGGGACAGCATTCTCCCGCTGTACTCAGCCTTGGTGAGGCCGCAGCTGGAGTACTGCATCCAGTTTTGGGCTCCACAATTCAAAAAGGATGTGGAGAAGCTTGAGAGGGTGCAGAGGAGAGCCATGCACATGATCAGAGGTCAAGAAAACAGACCTTATGATGACAAGCTGAGAGTAATGAGGCTATTCAGCCTGGAAAAGCGTAGGCTCAGGGGTGATCTGGTGGCCACCTGTAAGTTTATCTGGGTGCTCATCAGGATCTGGGGATACGACTGTTCACCAGAGCCCCCCAAGGGAAGACAAGATTGAACGGTCACAAACTCCACTGTGACCAGTTCAGGCTGGACATAAGAAAGAACTTCTTCACTGTCTGAGCCCCCAAGGTTTAGAACAGACTGGCACCTGAGGTGGTCCAAGTGCCCACTTTGAACACCTTCAAAACACATTTGGATGTTTATCTTGCTGGGATCCTATGATCCCTGCTGACTTCCTGCTCCTGGGGTGGGGGGTGGACTCGATGATCCTCTGGGGTCCCTTCCAGCCCAGATGTCTATGAAATCTATGAAACCTAGCAGAACTATATTCTGTAAACCTGACAAGTATGTTCATGATATGTATACTGGTATGTAAATAAGTAGTAAACTGGGGGCATGTCTACACATTTGTTAATGTGCAATGGTTACTGCACATTTAATTCAGTACGTGTAAAATCAAGTACTAAATAAATGTGCAGTAACCAGAGTTACTGTGCAGTAGCACCAGTGAATGCTTTTTTAGTGATTCTACTACATAGTAAGCGTCTCATGTAGATGTACCCTAGACTTACAAAAACATCTATAGTTGCTAGGCAATTTAAAGTTCAGGATAAATGCCAAAAACCTCAAAAGGTCAAAAATAAACCTTCCGTAGGAGATTCTGATTTTGTTATAAATGTAGGACACACCTTTATTGAGGGAAGAGCTAATTTTCAGATGGGTGGAAGAGACATCTATATAATAAATTGGATGGGTGTCCTGTTTCATTAATTCAGCAAATGGGGAAAACACCAACTGGAAATAAGGCAGGTGGGGATGGCAGTGCTGATGGGGGTTAATTCTTCAAGAATATTTTTTTCTGCGGAGCTTCATGTTCACTGTTTACATGTACTAACAAAAAGGGGAGGGTTCTGATTAATGTAACATATGGTTAGAAAGTCTTTCTTATATTCCCAGTACTGTGACCTATGACAACCCTGCAGTTCCTGCAGTCCAGACTGCACCACTAGAAGTGACCTGGTAGAACCCAGGGGCTGTGGCTTTGCTCTGTTTCTCTTTTTAAAATGAGATATGAGGTCTGGGTTTGTTTTTAATTGTTCTGCTTTATTTCCTGCTATTTTCCTTCCATATTGAAAATGCAGGCTCTGAAAGACTCTCTGGAAAACAGTGAAATGACCACTGAAGAATCCAGAGAGATAAAATAGAGCAACAAGAGAAAGGAGAGACATTGCTAATTTTTTTGGTTTTATTTCACTCCCTTTCATCAAGCCTTTCCTGCATTTTTATGAAGCTCTCTCCTCTCATATAGCTACAGCCTATAATTCCTCAAATTATCTTTCAATATTTTTAGACTTAGACCTGTTGTTTCCTTTTAGTGTGTATTCACTTTATGACTTTACACAGCCCTTGTCATTTCCATGATGAAGTGTTGAGGTTTGGATGGAAACTTTGGCTTATCAGATGGAAAATCTGGGTAAAAGGCCCCAAATATAGTGGAAACTGTTGAAAAGTAAAATCTTCACAGGAAGGGACTGGAAGTATCTACAGGATATGAGGGAAAGCTGCACTGACTACAATATCTGCATTGATGGAGTCCCTAGACAAAGAACACTTTTCATCTGTTACCACTGCAGAATCACAGAGAAGGTCTATTCACCTGGTTATCCCCTCGTATATGCTGGCTTTATACTTCACTGATTTCAGTGGAATACCCCTTGAGAAGGAAGAATCAAGTTCTGTAACTTTTCTTTTTAAAACATATTTTTGTTGGATTCCAGCACACTACAACACTAGCGAAACATTTCCAAAGTAATGTGATCTGTAAAATGAGATGTGCCGTGTGGTTACATAATGACAATGAACAACTGCATGAAGCATAATACAACTTTATCAGCAAAGAGATGCTATTCTTTTATGCATATACCACATTTGTTTGTGTTCTGTTGTCAGGTCTCTGAGTGCTTACTAATTAATTATTATTAATTTAACAATAACAACAAAAATAGCATCTATCAGAAATTGTTATGTTCTTGATTTTATGGGCCAATTATATAGGAATATATACAAGATATAATTGTAAGTTGAAAGTGTAGGTTGTAACGTGCAAATTAGTGATGGGTGATATTATTAAAGTTAAATAAGTAATAGGCCTCAGTCCTCCAAGTAAGTAACTTTACCATAATATGTAACCAACTGGGCTAATCCTGTGTATAAAATTAACCCTTTACATGACTGAAACATTTTGCCAGAAATCTTGTAGAAGGGAGCAACTTTGATGGGTAGGTTCACCCTGTTAAGAGATGCATGTGAACAGCTCTCCACAGGAAGCAGTTTGTACAACCCATCCACAAGTTGTACTGGCCCTACAAAAACTAGGGGCAATGCTGCATATTCTTGAATGCCATCTATTGGCTTTTCAGCTATTAGCTGACTACCTATATACAGATAGCTGTTCTCTTGCAGCCCACTCCCATAGCAACTCTGCCATACATGCACCATATCTGTACTGCACAGAGGAGTTAATGTGCATCATGGTGTGCATGAGACCTGTTACTCCAATAAAGTCCTTGTAGTAGGACAGGGATGTTGAATTCGCCCCACCCCCTGGATCTGGACCCAGCAGTGTGGGGTGAGCAGAAACAGTAGGGCAGACAGTGGCAGTGGTAATGGCAGGGCAGGTAGCAGCTAGGCAAGCTGTGGTGGCAGTGGGGCTGTGTTGGCACAGCCATCACTCACCCCCCTGCTACCAAAGGCTGTCCTCAACAGGCCCCCATAGCCCAAATCTGCAGCAGCCCCTGCCCCCTTACTCATCCCCACTCTCCCCTCTGCCCCCCTGAACTCCAGGACCCCCCAGGAGTTCTGCAGCCTGGAGGAAATAGCTCCAAGAGTTGGATACAGCCCAGAGGTCTTAGGTATGATACCCCTGCAATACAGGATTACACTGAAGATCATTATGGGGCTGGGGAATGCAGTTTTAGTCTTGCTATGCTCACTGCATTATGCTTTATGCTTTGTCCCTTTCTAGTCTTTCACATACATTCTCCTCGTGAATGTTGTGACTGACTGCGGCAATGCAGATGTAAACAGAGCAAGGGGTCCTTTGATGAGGTCTGCAGATGCACATCTGTGCTGCCTTTGCAGCTGGCTCTTTATCTCCAGCTCTTCTGTATTTGTCACTTCTTGAACAAGTACTGTCGATTAAAATCTTACAAAATGCTAGCAAAATCCTTAAAATAAACATGTTGGTGAGGAGGAGGGAGAATGAACATGGCAGTTAAACTCATTAAGAACTGGCAAAGTTGGGCTACAAAAAACACAATTTCTGTGAACTTTTGAAGTCCTTCATCTTTTCCAAAATGTGCTCTCCTTCTGCCTTCCCCACCATGGGATAGTTAAAGGATCCCATCTGGCCAGGCTTTCAGAACAAGCACAGGTACTATCGTAGAAATCTCATGTGTATAATGCTAGGGGCCCACAGGCAAGCACTTTCCCTCCACTGAAACATTTCTGAATCCCCATTTATTTCTTTTTTTAAAAAGAGGCTTTCATTTTATGGGTCAAATCCTACCCTCAGCTAGGGACATGCAGCCCCTTTTCAAGGGCTGTCATCTAAGACTGGATCTCAGTGATTCCAACAGAGGTCAATGGAGTTATTCATATCCCGCAGAGGAAAACCAGGCCCAAATTCAACAGTGGTGTGTGTGTGTTTGCATGTACACGCAGAGTCTGGCCTGGTATTCACATCACATAAAAAGAGACTTTGATGCACTAAATATAATGACCTAAATCTCAGTTGGAGTGTGACTGCTGTTTCATTTTCCTAGTATGACCCAACAAATGCCCTATTCATAAAGCTCCAGGATTCTCTGTTACCTTATTCCTTAAACTGAACGGCATGTACTGAGCCCCCTGACTTAAAGTGACATTTCAAGTTCCTTTGGACGATGGAATAAACTATTTCCATCCCCTCCTCCAGTGACCAGTTGCCAGGTCTATGTTTAAAATAGAACCTTTTTTTGCTGCCATGGCCTTTAGTCAGCTGGCAGGAGCCCTGACTGTCAGCCCTAAAAACCCTTCCCTAAAGTAAGGCAAATAACCCAGCCTGATGCTCATGTAACAGGCTCTCATAGTCTGTCCAGTAAATGCTCCACCCTTTAGAAGGCTGTCCTCGGCTGCACCCAAACTGCTCCTCTGGTGTCAGTGCCGATGTGTGGGTGCAGATGAGGACAGAGTGGAGATGTTTAGTTCTTTGAGTCAGAGTCAACCCTGAGGCTGGTCTTGAGCTCATATGACCATCTACACCGCAAACCCCTCACCTGGAGCCTGGCAGTTACCATCCCCCTGCAACCCTGGCAACTCTGCTGAACTTCCCAGCCTGAGGATGCTCACCTCCCCATCCCGCACTGTCCCTGAGGCACCTTCAGAGTACACCTAGGTGCTGCAGGACTGATGCAGAGAATGTCCTCCAGCAGCAATCCCACATCTCTCTGTTCCTGACCTTCTAGCCCTTCCATACCCAAGCTCCAGTTTCTTCTGGCCATAATTAGAGCCAAGCATCAAAAGAAAGAGAAGACTTATTCCAAGACAGGCTATGCTGCAGGCACAAACAGTGCAATGTAAGCAGCTGCAGTTCAAGGTAAGATACAAAAATACATATGATTTAGGCTGATTGAGGGCAACCCTCAGGGTCAACCTTACGTGGAAATGGCAATGTATCCAATGGCCTTTTCTTATCCCATTACCTGGATTAGTCTGTATAACTCCTTTGTCCCTCAGTGGGTCAGCTGTGTTGTTTTGCTCTATCCTATCCACTTTGCCTCTCCCAGTAGTGCTCTCTCCTTTTTCCTCCCCCTTCCCTACCCTTAGTATTTGAATCACTTCTTTCTATTTAGAAGCTCTGCTTCCTGCAGTCCCTCCACAGCATCTGATGAAGTAAGCTGCTGCTTACAAAAGCTTATGCATCTGATTTAGTTAATCTATGAGAAGCAAATCGACTTTGCCTTCTTTGTGTTGTTAGGATCTCAGAGATACTCTCAGCTCGCTACACACACTCAGCCCATTCCTCCATTGCCCACTGCACATAATGAACAGAATGAAGGTGCGGAAAAGGCTGCATTTCTTTAGAAGTGGGAGGGGTTAGTGGAATAATTCAGTATCCAAAATCCACTTGTGGTTACATTTACATAGTCATTTGGCTTCAGTGGGACTGCACAGAGGGTAAGCCAGTGTAGTGATGGCTTACTACATCTGTGGATATTCTGGGTAGCTCCTCATACTGGGTTCAAAACAGTACCCTGCATACTCTTCTATGTGCAAGTTCAGACTAGAGTAGGTAGAACTTTATCTAAAGCTCATCCAGCAAGCTTTAGATAAAGTAGCCCTGCTGCCATTTTGAAGCACAAGGATGCTGATACACGAGATGCTCCAGGAGCTTTAATTAGAGCAGCTCTCAGAGCCACTCTAATTAAAGTGCCCCCGTCCCCCAACTCCTTAAGCACATGTAAAAACACCCCATGTCAGTGCCTTCAGAACCAGGGGTCAGCCTGCCAGAACAGGACTGCTCTGGCCCAGTTCAATGTGCTGGCTGGGGTATGAGGGTGCTTGAGTGCAGGACTAGGCAGCAGGCTGCTCCCACACTGAAGCACCCTCGTGACTCAGTCAGTTGGGGCACTGTTTACGTGTGCAATTCTGCGCACTAAAAAACCCTGCAGCAGGGTAGTTCTTATCTTTAAAAGTACCACCCTGCTGCAGAGTTTATTAGTTTGCTGCAGCCTAATAGGGCTGCACATGTAGCTGCTGAGACGTTTACTGCAGAACTAATTAGATAACCCTACAGTAAATGGCTTGTGTAGCTGTGCCCACATAGACCTAAAAGCATGTCAACTTCAATTCCCCAGTGCTGTGAGCAGCAGACATGCAGCCCTATTCAGAGGACTGCCTGTATTAGTGCTGGGGCAAAGGAGAAGCCTGTCTTAAGCAGATGTACGCCTGATTGTAATTATTCCCTCCTCTGGTTTCCTTTGTGTGGATTTAGGCTTAGGTCAGCAATTCTTTTTTTTCCCCTCTCTCTCATGTTGTAACTTTATTTGGTTTTGGATAAGGGAGATTATGGAAGAGTGAGGCTGTTATGTTTAGAAGATTAATTACATTCTGCTTAGTAAACTCGTTGACCTAAATGCTGCAAACCAATTTTAACACAAACCACGCAGGGCAGTTACAGTAAGTTACCAGAGCAACCCACCTTTCCCCTTGCCCCCTTGAAAAACAAGCATAACACATCAGCTTCAGTGTACAGCTCCTATGGATTCTTCCTCTTTCCTTTCTGCCTGTAAAATGTAGTGGAGAGCTGTGGCAAGGACAATGTGGCTGTCTGGACAGGCGTAAAGGGCAGCCCAGGACCCTGCTCATAGCCATAGCCCTGAGGTCAAGACTGAGGTTAGTAGACAGGAGGCAGAGGAGGAACTGTGGGCCAGGGATTGAAGAGCAAGCAGAAACTGGGAGCTAGGTCAGGAGGGAGGCAGCCAGACACTAGGCTTAGCTGCAGGCTCATGGAGCACTCAGCTGCCCCTCAACTTCTGTGCATAATCTTTAATGGCTGAGCTGCTTCCTGTGTGGTATGGATCAATGAGAAGTAAAAGTGCAAGAGTCAGGCCACAGGCTTGAAAAGATGAGTTATCTTACCTGCACTCCAATAAGCACTGTCATTCTCCTCAGTTTTGGCACTGTGTGTGTTTGGGGGCCAGGGAAGTGGTGTACGTTCAGCACAGGTGTCAAGACCTAACTGTATAAGTTGCATTCGACCCTGGCTGCATGCCCTGAGGAGTCCAAGGTCAGTTTGTGTATCTACCTCCTCATTTGCCTGTCTGCAAAGACAAAGTCTGTCCTTCCTTCTTCTCCACATGTACTTGTTATCCGAATAAAACCCTCAAAGCAGCAAACCCAGAGAACTGTGCCGTTCTCTAACTGCTGTTTCTTGCCCTCCACTCAAATGCAGCTGCTGTCCCATTTCATGACCTTGTGAAGGTCAAAGTACAGTTCATTTTTCATTCCTGGGGAAACCTAGCAGGTATTAAACCCAAAGGCCTAGCAGGTATACTAACATCCTGGCCACCTTTGGGAGACTGAGGAATAACTGAAAAGTAATATGTTCCAAATACTAAAGTCTCCTAGAAAATTATTTTACAATTTGGAAATGAAGAACAGAAACACCTGTGAGTTCTCTAACAAAAACAGAGAAATAGGAGAAGGGAGAGCGAGAGAAAGAGAGAGATGAGAAAGGCTTGTATAGATGGTTGTACTGTAACTGACCAGTGCCAAACTGCATGAGATTGTAGGGCTGTCCCAGAAGGGCTAGACTCAAACCGCAGGTCTTCCCCACCCTTTCCTCCAAGTTCCTCTACAGCAAGTGGCCATGGCATGTCTAAATGTCACACAAATATCATGCATATGCTGGGGCTGTGGTGCCCAATGTGTTGCTTGCCTCAGTCAGTATTTCCTGCCCTGGCATCTTCTGTTTTCCTGTATGTGACTTTCAAACTGTTTCTACTTTCTGCTGCTCGACCATCATTTTGAGCCTGGCCTCCGTGGCATGACTTAGCTAACAACGGTGGGCACATCTACGTGTGCATTAATGTGCTTTTCCTAATGTACATCAAATTTAGTACCTCCAATGTAAATAAATGCACATTAGGTTGCCCTAATGTGCAGTAGCAAAAGTGCACACTTTTTTAAGTGACGCTTAATGTGCACTAACCTATTTTACTGTGTATTAGCATATTTGTACTTTTTTTACACAATGCTTTAAAGCACAGCAAAATAAGCTACTACACATTGAAGTGCATGTGTAGATGCACTCAGTGAGTGACTTGAAACAATAAGCATTATGGCTGACCCCAGAAGGATTATAAAAGTAGCTGATAATTCTGCCAGTACCCATGGAGTCAGGCTGACACCTTCTTAGCTTATACTAGGTCCAGTTGTATTGCAAGCATTTTGCCCCTCCACCTCCCAAAGAAGCGTATGAAATTATTCCTCCTCTGGCAGCGAGCAGTCCCCTTGGCCTGTTGCAGTCTTCCAGCTGGGGAACAGCAGCAATGCTGTGTAAGTAACCAGCACAATGTGAATTGTTGGAATGTGAAGAAACACAATAAGCTGTTCACATAGTGGGGTAGGGGGGAAATCATGAGACTGCAGGTCACTTCAAATAACAAATGTATTTGAGAACTATCCAATCTCCTTCTGTGAGAAAGAGCTGAAAGTTTAGGATTGGTTTATCCCTTCCTGTCTGCTGTGGTGCCCAAACCCTGGTTTGGGTCTCTGAGCAGAGAGTGCTAACATATCACATAGTGAGGGGCTTATGTCCACTAGGGATTAAGCTGAAAGTACAAAATTCTTCCTCATTGTAATTGAATTACCCAGTTGACCTGGCAGCCTCCTCAGGGCTCTGTTACCTGCCTTGGCCATCCGTTCATCATGCTTTAATTGTTTGATCTTCACTTTTCATCCTGTCTTCTAGATGACTTAATCTTCTGTTTCTTTTCTCCTTTCTGATAAAAAGCCAGGTTATGATAACATTCTCCTTTCTTTCTTTATAAAAATGTTTTCTTTCCATGTTTGTTTCTCCCCATTTCACTTAATCTCAAAATGTCTGGTCAAGTATTTGTTAGCGGCACTGTTAAACAAGATGCATGACTCGGCTGTGCTTTTCTTTGAAGGTGAAAACTGATGAGCTGTGGATTAGCGCCCGCTCTAAAAACCGAGTCAAGCTCCAAAAGATCACAATGGAATCTGAAAACTTGACTGCACCATGTGATCTCAGATGATCTTCATTTTCCCAGATGGTTTCAAAAGCCCACATCTGCCAATCAGCTGACAGTCTTGGAGGGGCAAGGACACAATACGTACAAGATTCTTGGATATTACTGGCACTCTATAAAAGTAACTAACTGTGTCTATGCTTTTGTACTCTTTTTCCTGGTATACTTTTAAAAGAGAAAGCCTGCCATTTTTCTAAAGAGTAGCAAGGTGTGCACGTGACGAAGTGAAGCAAATCCTGGTAGTGAAGGGGTTAAAGCAAAGAGCCATAGGGCTGCTTTCTGCTACTTGGTTGTTTGAGGTTGCACATGCTTCCTGCAAGAATGATGTTGAAATTCATTAGCATCAGGCAGCTGACTTTCAAAAGAGCAGGATATCTGAGCCCCAAGGAATAGATTTAGGAAGGAAGGAGACAGAGAAGTATGTGAATGAGAGATGGGCAGGAAGCCTTTTCCTCTGGGCAAGGCAGTTCAAGTAAGCATCTCATGTAGGAGTGGGTCTTAAAGAGACAGGACGCTTTTAGCATGTCCTTTTGCTTCCATCTGTAAAAAAAAGAGCCTTCTTTTACCTACCACTGTTTTGACTGACACACAAACCCTTAGGGAGCTTGTACACGTGATGGGGGTTTGGTCCTTGGGGTTTTATTCTATACCATCTAAATTGAAACAGTGGGCTTTTAATTGAAACCCACCATTTCAATTTTTCTGTCACGTAATAGCAAGGGGCCCAATCCTTTTTGTTGTTGTTGTTGGAGCCGGAGCCTACTCACGGCCAGGGGACGAGCTGCTGGTAGGATGAGTGGCCCCTGAGCTGTGGAGGACCCTGGTCCTTCCCTCCACGGTGGCGGCATCCCCTGGGGCCACCCAGGCAGGCTGCTAGCAGGCTGGGTGCTGCCCCAGCTCAGAGGCAGCCCCCAGCCCAATCCAACTGTTCCCTGAGCCTGCCCCGGGAGCAGCACTCAGCAGGTTTCCAGCCAACGGGCTCAGGGATGTGTTGGATTGGACCAGGAGCTGCCTCCGAGTTGGGGAAGCACCCAACCTCCTATCAGCTTGCCCGGGTGGCCCCAGGGGGCACCGCCACTGCAGATCAGGGGCTATCCGCAGATCACAGTCTGCTCAGCCTACTGGCAGTTTGTCGCCAGCTGTGGGAGAAGCAGGCAGGCTCCACTGAAGAAGAAAAAAAAAGGATTGGGTCCCTCACTGCTTCTGCCTTCATCAGGTGCCTGCTAAAAGCAGAAGCGGTGAGGCCTGATCCATTTTTTCTGTAGAGCCTGCCTGCCTCTCCCATGGCTGGGGGGCAAGTGGACAGATGCAACGATGCAGTCATCTAAACCCCCCAAGCTGGTGCATGTGTAATGTGTATTGCCATTAAGCCAAACAAATGCTATTTTCATCAGGTGTACATTGTGACAACCATCACATATACAAGCGCCCTTAGAGTATACTGCTACTACTTCGCAAACTGCTCTTATAGCGTCCTTCGGGCCCAGTCCATGCCTCCAACTAGTGTAGTGCTTACTACTGTGAGTAACAGCTATGATTAACAATGACACCACTCATGGCAAGGATTTCTTTGCCCAGGAGCAGTTTTGTGCTATAGCTGATACCAGCAAAAGGAGTGTGGCTGCTACCCTGTCCAAATGTCCCTACCCTTGCCTAACCTACCATTATTTAAACCACTCGGGCAGATGTGCTGTTGCTGCTTGGGCTTCTATGACTGCTTCATATAGGGAAGAGCAAAAGATGGAATTCAACCCAGACAGTCATTTAGGTCTACTTTTCATGATAACTGGAAGAACAAACAGGAGTTTATCTTTGGAAGTACAGCTCAAAACCAAATAAAGTTGTTGAAATAAATGTTAATATTTATTTTTTTCAGTCCTTTGGATGACTCCACAGGTCTTCTACAAGGGGACTTTGGCTCTTCTACTGGTTCAGGGCTGAATCCCTGAGGTGAAGTGGGAGGGACTCCATGTGGGACTAAACGTATGTGGTAGTGCTTATTTGTAGTGTCAGGCCATAAGTTCTTAAAAGTGGCAGAGTCCTTTAGTATTGAGCAAATTAAGTCATCCAAGAAGTTGCAACACAATTAAATATTAACATGCATCACAATAGGTTTAACTATTCCAATGCTAAAACCACAGGCTTTCTTCTAGTGACAGTGGAAAGTCAAATTCCATGTTCCAAGGAATATTTCTGTATTTATGTCCAGTGACTATTTAATATAAAACATAAGAATGCTCCTTGGAGCAGAGATCAAAACCCAGATCTCTCCCATGCAGGGAGGGGCTCTAGCCACTAACTTAGAGAATCAGTGCATTCCTCTTCTTTTACAGTGCAATGTAAAATGGAACATTTTTCAGCGGGAGAGACTAACAGTCCCCCCCATCAGCACCATTCCACTCAACAAAGCATATAAACTTGTGGTTAGGGCTTCCAGGAGGGGAGAAGTGTGGGATTGAATCAAAGAACTGAACTGGGGCAATCCCACATTGGAGTAAGTGCTCTGACTGCTGAGCTGCTTGGGTAAAAGGGAGGGCACATCTGCTAGCACTATGATGTATTTTGTGCAGAGCTTCATCAGAGCAGGATGAGCCTCCATGACTAGTTTGTGAACCTTGACGTGGCAAAGGAGGGAGACACATGATGAGTACTATCAAGATTGAAGTGCAGCTGGACACAGGCAGAAACAGAGCAGTGGGAACATGGGGAATTTTAAGGTAAAAAAGGTGGAGGGGCCTCTAGATGTAAGCTTCAGGGTTCAGCTACACAGAAGTTTTGAGGACCAATGCTTTGTACTTAGGCTACATCTGCTTTGGCTCCAGGCTGCACTTGAAGCTGCTGCCAAACAAATAAAAACTGCCTACACTTTCTCATTTGGCACGGGCTCCCAGAGCAGAGGCAGTAAAGAATATTTTGGGGCACCGCCTACTGGTGCTCTCAGGATAGCTGTCTCTAAGATCTTGAGAGGACATCCCCAGAGCATCCTCACCACTGTATTTCCAGGTGTAAAGAAGCTGAATGAGGGGTGCTTGCTGTTTGGTGGTGGCCTTCAGAGCAGTGCAAGTGCCAGCGTAGACATATGTTTAGATGCCAAAGTGGGCATCTCCCATCGCTATGAGTCTAGCCCTTAACCTCCTGTTTTCCTCTGTACAACTAGACTTGTAATACTCTACCTCTTTCAAAGATTAGTGACAGTTTAGGTGTGTAAGGTAAATCATTTTAAGATTTCTGAATAAAAGGCATAATGGAGGTGTAAGGGGGATCTTTCTGTATTTCTTTTTTTTTTTTTAAACAGAAAACATTTCAATTCACCTTTCCAGTAAATTAATTTAGAGTTCCCACTAACAAGGTGGATTCCTTTCATACTTCAGATGGTTGCCAACGTACGCTTGAATGTGTTTGGAAAAGCTGTTTTCTTAACAATTTGACATATTGGAGGTTTCTCAGCTGCTGCCACAACACAGAACTGATGCCTGTGAACTTCTGAGCTCTAGGCAAACCCCAAATACCAAAGACAAAATAATTTACAGAGTGTTATTCAAACAGCTTCTATTACGGTCTTTAGGCTTTAGTGCAAAATAAGCTATCTCCTTTATTTTCAGTTTTCATTGGTTTAGTAAAACTTATTGATTTATCAGACAGAAAGTAATGCAGAGTGTAGTATAGCAGTAAAACACTGCTTATTCTTAAGTTATTCAGACTTATGGTACCATATGAAGCAGAAGCATTTGTTCTGCACAAAGACAATCATGCCTAGTAATCTCTGGTCCAGTACAATTTGGCTCAAAACAGGTGGTTTGCCTTATTGCTACATAACTAAAATGTTGTTTTTTTTTAAACTGAGCAGTTATGTACTGCCTTGTGAGGTGTAATTCCAAGCAAACACATGCTATTTTTGCATTGAATGGAAATTTATAGAAGTCTAGTAGAGTTCTGTTGCCACAACTTGTAGTTGATCATGGGTTTTAAACCTATTCTCAGACACTCTTGTGGAAATATACTTTTAGTAGTGGAAAATGCTCATGCAAAAATGCACATTTGAGAAGAAAACAACAATGATAACATGGTGGAGACACTATCACTAGATTTTGACTCCAAAGGTAGGTACATTTTCTTATTGAAGCAGAATTTCCTCCCTGCCATTTTTGAATGAATTTATCATGAAATATTGGTGAAGTGTCATTGGGTACTTTCACACTTACTCTGGGGGCAAGGAGAACAGCACATCAATTAGAGCGGCTTAAAGCACTGCCGTGTCTTGTGCATCAGAGTCCCCATGCATAAAAATGGTGACGGGCACTTGGACTAAATGTCGTTTGATAAACTTTAGTTCAGGCACCTCCACTGCCATTTTTAAGTGTGGGGACACTGATACATGAGATGCAGGAGGCTGCTCATGGTAACTGCCACACTCCAGCAGACTGATTAATCGAGTTTGCTCTAATGCACTGGAAGTGCAGCATGTTGGAGCAGACTCTGTGCTCATGTATAGGCACCCATTGACTTTTGCTTGCATTGACTTTTGCTTCTACTCAAGGAGCTGGCGAGCGTCATAGCCCAGCTCCTGGCACGGATCTCTGAAAACTCCTGGCGCTCTGGTGTAGTGCCCGAAGACTGGAAGAAGGCCAATGTGGTGCCGACCTTCAAGAAAGGGAGGAGAGTGGATC
>NW_017728943.1:38824214-38838621 GCF_001723895.1 Crocodylus porosus
ACGTGGGCACACTGGAAGGATGCAACAGGCTACAATCAGACCTAGACAGGTTACAAGGGTGGGTGGACGAGAATAGGATGGGTTTCAACATAGACAAGTGCAAAGTGATGCACCTGGGGAGGAACAACCAGCACCACACCTACAGGTTGGGGAACTCCCCTCTTGTCAGCACAGAGGCGGAAAAGGATCTTGGAGTCATCATTGACTCCAAGATGAACATGGGCCGGGAGTGTGGGGATGCAGTCAGGAAGGCCAACCGCACCTTGTCATGAATCCACAGTGCATCTCAAGCAGGTCCAAGGAGGTGATCCTCCCCACCTATGGTCAGGCCACAGTTGGAGTACTGCATAAAGTCTGGGCACCGCAATTCAAGAGGGATGTGGACAATGTGGAGAGGGTCCAGAGGAGGGCCACTTGCATGATCGGGGGCAGCAGGGCAGGACCTATGAGGAAAGGCTATGGGACCTGAACCTGTTCAGCCTCCACAAGAGACGGCTGAGGGGGGACCTAGTGGCCTGTTACAAACTAGTCGGGGGGCAGCAGCAGGCACTAGGGGAGTCCCTGTTCCCCCAAGCACTACCAGGAGTTATTAGAAATAATGGTCACAAGCTGGCAGAGGGTAAATTCAGATCAGACATCAGGAGACGCTACTTCACTGTCAGGGCGGTTAGGATCTGGAACCAACTTCCAAGAGAAGTGGTGCTGGCTCCCACCCTGGGGGTCTTTAAGACAAGGCTAGACAATCACCTTGCTGGTGTCGTTTGACCCCAGTACTCTTTCCTGCCATGGCAGGGGGTCGGACTTGATGGTCTGCTCAGGGCCCTTCTGACCCTACTAACTATGAAACTATTATCTTCAATCTATGGTTTCTTTACAGGAATCTTTTTAAGCCACTTGTCCATTTTGTGAGGGTTAGTTTAGTTAAAACTAGATAGTATAATCCATAAATCCATTTAACCGGGCACTTGAAAACTGCAATAAGTCACAATACGCTGAAAGTGAACGAATGAGTGAGGGTGCCACTGTCAACCCCTCTGTGCTGTGGAACTCCAACTCTTCTCTCAGGATACCTTGCATACCGTATGTGATGTGACCGTCTGACATATGGATCGAGTGAGGGCGCCAGTGCCAATCTGTATATTAAATACTAGTAAAGCTTAATTTCTTTCTTATTTTTTTAGATAAAAAATAAATATAAATAGAAGTTCTAATATTTTCTTCCCGCACCCCAATGGATGGTCTTGTGCACCCGACTTTGGAGACCACTGCCCTAGGAGCCCAGTGAGGCCCCAAGCCCCAGAGTAAAGTCTTTGGGCCCGAAGAGAGTTTGACCCAGCCTGGGAAGAGGTTTATAGTCAGCCGGCCTACACAGGGGCTAGGTAATCCCTTGATTTAGAACAGGCAGGGGTGAGGCCTGGGGTTCAGCTGAGCCCAGTTTAAAATAGAGCCATATTATTAAGATCCCAGGGGCTCTAAGCAAGTCCAGTGTGATAGGGCTGTATGGTGGGGCCCAGAAGGAGATCCCTGTTGCCTAGGGAGGTCAGCTGCTGCACTGCTAGGACCAGAACACCCTGACTGGTCAATGGAAAAGGGCCAGGGCCAGAAGGCCAAAGGGCAATGATGCCCGATGCAAAGGGCAGGCCTGGGCCACAATGGGCCATCTGGCACCCTGACTGGCCTGGAGGCAGGGCCAGAGCCTAAGGAGGCTGAAGGTCCCTTTGATGGGGGAGACATCACTGTCTAGGGGAAGAAAGGCCCAGCGAGACAGCAAGCTTGAATGAAGGAGGCTGAAACTCAGCCTCTGGGTGAGAGGCAACCACTAGCAGCACTGGAACAACATGTAGCCCTGTAGGGAGGAGACCAGGGCAGGTAGGCCTTCATAGTCCTGAGTAAGACCGAAAACTGCACTCTGCTGGGGAAGGGTGGTCTAGTGGGGCTGGCTGTGGCAGAATAGTTCCCCAGAAATGCCAGGCCAGCTCTCTCCCCAGCCTCCACATCCTGGTGGGTTACCCAGACTCAGGGACAGGTATGGGGCCCAGGTACATCTCCAGGCACCTGAGCCGCGTGGGGTACAAGACCCCAGAGACCCCAGCAAGCAAGGCATATGTGGAAGGCCCTGGTGATGGAGCATAGTTGAAAGGCCCTAGCAGGAGGGCATAAGCTGAAGCCCCAGGGAGGAGGCAGTTAGGCCAGGGAAAGTCTATGGATGCCTGGGACCACAGCTGGGTAAGTCTGGTAAGACCTCAGATGTGGTGAGGCCTAGTGCTGGGTCAGAGAGAGACCCTGGTAAGCCCTTAGATGTGGTGAGGCTGAGTTTGGGTCAAAAGGGCAAGTAGTTGACCCTAAGGAGGGAGTGAAAGTAACAAGTTACCCAGAGAGGGGCTTGGGTCAGAGCTCCACCCAGGGCAAGGTGAATTGGCTGCTCACCAGTCAGATGAGGGTTGTGAGAGGGCCCAAGAAGCTGTGCGCCAGCCAGCCAAGGAGTGTGAGTAGGCATGCTTGATGGCCTACATGGTCACTCAAGGAGCAGGGCAGGCTGGGTGTGGTCCAGTGAGGGGCAGCATGTAAGAGGCCCAGTGAGAGAAGGCAGAGTGCAAGAGGCCCCAGTGAGAGGGGGGTCAGTATAAATGAGGCCTGATGGGGTGGAGTGAAAGGATGAATGTATGAGGCTTAGCAAGGGGTTGAGTTTGGCCTGGCCACAAGCCAGAGCAAAGAGCAACTCAAGGATGCCACCTGTGAGGCAAGGGACACAATAAGGGAAGGTCGGAATCGTGTATAGCACCCCCTGGCATAAGTGCAGTAAATGGGCAGCCTTCCACAATTTTACACCAAGTTTTGGAACAGCAAGTCATGACAGGAGAGACTGAGAGGACTGCCCTACTTAGACAAGTGGGTAGGCCGATGTGAGATACCAGCCCCAAGTGTGCCTCCTATCACACAGAGATTTTATTTAATATAGCAGTGAATGCATCTACAAGTGCAGTTAATGTGACTAAATATAATCCTGATCAATTTAAACCACAGTAAACTAATCCAAATGTCACTGTCTTCACTTGTGTTTGAGCACAGTAATTTACCACACTACCAGATACCATTTGTATCTGATGGGATATTCCAGCAGCGCAGTGAATTAGTCTTGCATGCCCTAACTGCCACGCAGGTGTAGCAAATTAGTCTAGCAAATACCTCTCACTTAGCGTAGCAAATACTTCTCACCCACCACAAGCTAGGCGAACTGTCACCTCAGAAACAGGTTACCAGGTATAATTATATAGCTTAACTATCCTTGACACGATAAGATGCAAAACATTCTTTTTAAATCTGATATCAGAGCCAGGGTGTAAGTAAAAGGAGTGGTACTTTTATTGTGTACCACCAAAATTGGAGATAAAAGCAAAGGTTGAACCCTGGGAAGTCATTCAGCCCTCCATCAGAGACTGACATGACATTGAATTAGCTCTTCCTTCATATTACGGTACTTTATTAAGCCAAGCAGGGGTGGGAGGAAAGCTCAAGTGTTTTCTGTGGCTGAGAGAGAAAAATATGCCCATATGAGAAGCCTCTTTTTAACTGGCAGCTACAAATGGAATCTAAGTTTTCCAGCACCAAGCCTGGGATTTTAGTGAGAGTCTTTGTTAAGGTGAAGCCCCAAAGCCCAGGGACATTACTTTTTGAACTAGCCTTAAGCATCTATAGTCAGTCTGCTAGGACAAGAGTATTCAAATCTTGTATACCTTTTGGACAAACCCTCCTTTTGAATGGTTCAACCACATAGATATGTTTGTGTGTGCATGTACATGCACACACACATACACGTTTGATAAATATATATACACACACACACATAAATGTATTTAAGTCTCCTCCTCTTTACTGATTAAATTATTTCCTTTCCAGTATTCATCATATTGCTTCCCAAAAACTTCATTTGCACTTTTATGCTATGGTAAGTGATCAAAGCAAGATTCACGTCACACAGGAAATAACCTAGAGAAAATATACAATTCTCAATATTAGAATGGTTACCCCTGGAAGATGAGGCAAATCTGGGATAAAGACATACAGATCATAAGAATACCATTAGAGAAGCACATATAAAAAGGAAGTGCTGTCCTTCCAGAACTACAGCACTGATAAATATTACAGCAAATGAGATTGAGGCTTTTTTATCTTCTTTATATTAGTAACTGTTCCACAGAAGACTGGTAACTTTCCTAGCAACCAGACCTTAGTAGTGATTATATTGCTATACAAGAAGGATGTTAAAGTGGTATTTTAAGAGAACAGACAGAATTGTATTGTGTAAGTTTGTCTCCCAGCCCAATAATACCTTCTAAGATTTGGAAGTCAGAACACAGAGAGATGTAGGGTTTATACTTCAGTGCTTCATGATGCCTCTTTCTCCCAGAAAAATGTAATATGTTGCCAACAACCTGATCTAAAGCACAAAAACTAACACAAATGAGTCTGCCCGAGGGAGCCTGGATGAAAAACAGTAGTTCAGCCAAACTCTTCATCTTAATAACATCAATCCAGTCAAGCGGTATAAATGGAAGAAAAATCCACAAGTCTTAAGTCCTGGGTCATTTTTCTTATCTGAAGTATGATACCCATTTGATATAATGAGCATAAATTTTCAGGAATTATGGTGTCTAAGGAGCAGATTGTTTTTTAAGACTTCTGAAAGGACAATTTGGTGGTCTTGGATGAAGCAGTTTAAATGAAACCTGCCTTCAGATAAAGTGCCATTTTTGCATACAGTAAGTACACTAAAGGTAGCATGAAATGAGTTACAGGGAAAGGAAAGTTATGCTTCAATGGCTCTGTTACTTGAATTTTCAGTATTTCAAGGACACAAGTACTGGACCTTGAAAGGCCCGGCAAAAAATCATCTGGAAGCAGCAGGAATATTTTATTAATGTTTTCTTTTGTTTGGATTCTTGCCACTCTGCATTGTCTTATTGTTCTGGGCAAGGGTTATACTGAATCTACAAATAAGATGAAACTGCAGGGGTAAGCTATGTTAGATACCTCTGGAGAGACAGAATGGGTCAAATTCACCCTGGGTATAACTACACTGACTTAATTTGACTTTGGAGACATTCCGTAAGGGATAATAATAATACGTTATTCCACAAGGGATAATAAGTAATAATAATAAGAAGAAGAATTGTTCAGCACATGAATGAACGTGACTTGCTGGGGAGGAATCAAAATGGCTTTGTCAAAGGGAAACCATGCTTCGCCAACCTACTACTGCCTGCCATTCACCATCAGTGAGAAAACTGTGCTCACTTGCTACACCTGGTGGTGGGCATGAGCAACAGCAAGCCCTAGATACTTGCCATGTATATATGTTAATTAACTACAGTTCAAATTGCCTTGTTTGGACTGCCCTAGTCTTCAAATTAGAGCAAATTTTAATTCAGACTACAGACATCTATGTGTATATAGTAATACCTGTAGTCTAGATTAAACCTAGAAAAATGTAATGTCTATAAATGGCCACCCTGTTCAGTCTCCCTTTCAGCATCTATTCTCTGCCACTGTGTGACCAAGGATACAGGCCAAGATGGATCTATGGTATGATCCAGTATATGGGAGTTACTTATATTATTATGATGCATGTGGTCCAGTAAATCTGCACAGCTGATCACTTTAAAAATTCCACCTGGTGCTTTTTATTTAACAACTTCCAGTATAAATTATCCTTCTATTAAACACTTTCCCTTAGACAAAGACAATAGTTTGGTTGAGATTATTTCCACTTTAATTCTAATGCTAATTGTCCATATATAACCTCAGTAATATATCCCCGATTCTCTTGTTCAATCAGAATGGACTCTTGTAAAATATTCAAGCCTGTTTGCAGCCTACCTTCAAAAAAGAGTTAAAAGAAAATATACCTTTGGGCATCTCTAATTAATGCCACAGTTTTGTTTGATGTAAGATGTCCTGAGATTCCATAGACCCCAGAGAGATTTCTGTATATAAGGCCCCATGCTGACAGGGTGCTGGGTGCTTCTGACAGTATGCTTATAGTCTTTAGCTCCTGCAGACTTGTGTCTGAGTAAGGATTTTATCTTGGAGAAAATGTGGAAAAAAGTTTTCAGTGCATATCTGAAGAATTCTCATATTTTTTGGTTCTTGTTCTAGCAAGGTACATACGCAGGTGCCTAACTTTATGCACCTGTTGAAGTAAAAGGCTGGATACAGCTCAGTTCTGTCAGTTGCTTCTGATATGTCCCCATTTCTTTCCCATTTAGGCTTCCTTACAGTTTCTTCTTGACCTTCAGCTGCTGACTTTTCCATGGTCCATAGTAGTAGCCACTTACATTAGGATCACATTGTCAAAATTTGTTTTCAGCTTCCACATCTTTACATTTCGTTTGTACGTTGTGCCTCTAGAGATGTGACGTGCTTCTCCATTTACCATCTGTGCTCCATATTTTGCTTTCTTCCTGTTACACCAGTTTGCTTTGCTCACTCCGAAACGCTGTGACAGTGGCAGACAGCTGAAAGGCATTATGAAGGCAGTGTACACTCATCACTCCTTGTCAACACACTCACCAACATCTGCTCTTTTGGCAATTTCCATGCCCCTCCAGATGTGCCAGGCCATGCTTTTGTAACTCCTGCAGCACTGAATCTTGCACTGATAATGGGAATTTCCCCTCTGTGTCTCAGTAGGCTGCTTCTCACTACAGAGCATTGAGGCATCTCCAAACAGCAATCTCTTTCCTGCTCTGCTTTTGCCTCCCATCAGAACTCCCACAAGGACCTTCTGACCTTACCTTCACTGACTACTTTTACTCTTCTGCATACTTCCTTGCCACTTCCCCTTCTATCTCTGCTTCTAGAAACACAAGCTTTCTCAGGCCTACCTTTTACCACTCACAAATCCTCACCTCATCTCTGTAACAGGCTCCATTTTGTCCCTATTAGAAGGAAAGGGAAAAGGAGGAAGGCCCTTTGAGAGGGACAATGCAGACTAGGAGACCCCACCTGTAACAGGGTTAAGGGAAGGGCCACAGCAGCAAGGGGCAGAAGTGCTCCAGGAGCAGAGGGGAGCCAAGCAGAGCTCTTGCTGCAGAAGGATGCAGGCTCCGTGGGCATTTGTACACGTGACAAAGGACCCTTGTACATGTAACTAAATTGCCCCTTTTAGTGGTTTAGTTGCCCTTTTTAGCAATTTAATAGCATAACAGTGTACATGTGCTGCAGCATATTGCAATTAAATCTTATCACAGTGTACACATGCGGCAGCGTATTTCGATTTAACTGCCTTTTTTACATAGCAAAGTAAAACACATCTGATGTAATTTAGTTTGCTACATAAACTGCAATGGTGTATGAGGCGCTGGAAGCCCAGGCATGCTTGGGGAAGCTTGGGCTTAGCAGGCTTCCAGCGTCCTGTATACCATCCCCACCACCTTCTCTGGCCGCCAGCATGCCCAGCTGCCCTTCTGCACTGCCCAAGGGACAAACCACCCAGCTTCGTTAAAGTCTATCAATCATTATCATCAAGGCATGGCAGAAGAGGTAAGTGGGCGGTGGTCCCATGTGGCAGGCAGAGGAAACAGTGCACAGGGCACTGGCAACCCACCAAGCCTGAGCTTCCCTGAGCAGGCCCAGGCTTCCAGTGCCCCATGCACTGCTGAATCAGGCTGGGTGCGGCCTGTGAACTGGGGTAGCACTCGCCTGCTAACATCCCACCTGGGTAGCCCTGGGGGAGTGCCACCACCATGGAGGGAAGCACCAGGATCCCCCGCTCCCAGATGCTGTGTGACCCAGCAGCAGCTCGTGTGGGCAGGCTCCGCCAAGGGGAAAATGAAAAAAAGGGCAAGGGGCCCACTTTTTTCCTTTTCTCTTCGGTGGAGCCTGCCTACATCTCCTGTGTCCGGGGGCAAGCTGCTGATGGGTCAAGTGACCCAAGGTGCGGGGGCCCCTGGTCCTTCCCTCTGTGGTGGTAGCACACTCTGCGTGATACCTGCCTGCTGGCACCCTGCCCAGGTGATCCCAAGGGGCACCACCACTGCGGAGGGAAGCACCCAGGGCCCCACAGCTCAGGGACCAGTTGGCTCCTGGCTGCAGGAGACGTGGGCAGGCTCTGGGAGGAAAAAATATATATATTAGGCCCTTCACTGCTTTTTTTCTTTTTTTTTTCCTCAGTGGAGCCTACCCCCATGAGCTGCTGCCTGGTTGTACAGCCCCTGAACTGCAGGGCGGACTGGTGCTTCCCTCCATTGTGGTGGCACCCCCAGGGCCACCCCAGCAGGGTGCTAGTGAGCAAGTGCCACCCAGGGGGTGCTGCTGCTGCCGAGGGAAGGACTGGGGCCCCCTGCAGTTCAGGGCCCTCTGGCAACACCCCTCCCCCCCCCCCCCCCCCCAGCCCCATGGGAGAGGCAGACAGGCTCCAGGAAAACCATTGCAAGAATCAGGCCCCTGTAACAAGTGGGCGTCCCGAACCGGTCTAAACATAGGCCCACCCACTTGTCTCTGGGCAAACCACCTGGCTACCTCTTCTGCTACGCCTTGATGATAATAATTCATAGATCTTAACAAGGCAGGAGGCTGCCCATTTACTTGCTCTAATGCCAAAGGCTGAAACACACGGCTCCGACCACTCCTGTATCGTGTCCCATGCCTCGCAGATGGCATCCATATTCTGCCGGCGTCGCACACTGGGACCCGAGGTCTAGAGTCTTACACAGGGCTCCCAGTCTGCACTGGAGATGGTCGTCCCAGTGCCTTCTCACCAGGCTCTCCCTTGTTCTTCACTCAAGGCTCCCAGCACTTACCCCATCAGGGCTCCAAGCTCCATCCCAACTCTGGGCTCCGAACCCCACTCCCCTGCTCTACTAGGGCACTGGGCCTTATCTCCTGCCCTACACTGGGCTCACAAACCTTTATCCCCTTGTCCCAGGAGCTTCACTCATAGGCTCAGGGCCCCATCCCCCTGGAGCCTCATACCCAGCTCCTATGTGCAGCCTCAGAACTTGCAGTGAGTCTGGGCCCTTGCTTTGTCCTTGGAGTGTGCTCCCCTAGCCTTCCCCCTCCATGGGGTCACCCGCAAGGCAACAGGGGTTGAGGCTTTCTGGTGCCCCATACTTACCCTTCACTGGGGAGGCCCCAGGTGTAGCATTTTCTGGAGACTGCCCTGCCACCAGCAATCTCACCACGCCATCCAGCCGCAGCAGGGTGTAGTTTTAGGACATGCCCCAGGAGCCTCCAGTCATCCCCATAGCTCCTGCTCTTACCTCCAAGGTGTCATGAGCAGCAGCTCCAGCTTGGTGGTGTTCTCCTGGCTGCTGGCAACAGACTGCTGGCTTTGCTGGTCAGGGACCTACTTTTATAGGGAACAGCCAGGCCCTGTTCCCAGTAAGGCAGTTGTGCCTAACTGGAGATTGCCACCAGCTACAGGCTGCCATGCTGCTGCCCATGCCTCTAAGTAACAGAGCACACCCTGTTGGAAGTCCCTAAATTGAAACGGTGGGTTTTTAATAGACACAATTAAAAACCCACTGTTTTAATTTAGGGAGAACTAAACCCCCAGCACATATACAAGTGCCCCATAAGCAAACACAGTAAAATATCTCATAGGGAAGAAGGGGACATGTTATCTTCGGGTTTAAGTGAGGAGGGGGCAGATATAGTGCTCAGTATACTGCTTCCAGGCTCCCCAAAAATGCTTTGGCCCCGACACAGAAAAGCAAGTAACAGTGTTCTTTGGGTTAGCCAGTTAATGGATATGTTTTGTGCCAAGATTTTCAGAGATTACAGCCCTGCAATCAGGCTTTTTGAGAACAACAGTGCTTACAAAAGTGGAGTGGATGGCTGCGTTTGAACATGTCTTCTGAAGGGTGAAGGAAATACATAGTGAGACAGTAATGAAGGCACCAGACTTCAAAAAGCTATTCATGTTACACAAAAAATACCTCCAACCTGGCCATAGAAAAAAGGAAGCCATCAATCTTATCGTCGAAAGAAGGAAACCCTGAGCACCCTGTGGTATATGTGAGAAGGCAATATACAATAATGGGAAAGCTTATTCCACAATTGAGAAGGAGTGCTTGGCCATTTAATGGGCTATCAAAATACTACAACATTACCTCTGAGAAGGTCATTTTACAGTAATCACAGACCACACTTCTCTGAAATGATTGCAGTAAATGAAAACTGACAATTCCAGACTGATACATTGGTACCTAAGTCTACAACCATACCACTTTTTGATAGAATACCAGCCTGGAAAATTGTATGTGAACAAAGCTTTTTTTCAAGGAAGAAAGAAGAGGCAGATAGTAGGAAAAACAAACATAGCTCCACCTCCCTCCCAAACAGGAAGAACAGGAGTGGGATATATAACAGAGTCCCCTTTGGTTCCCATAACAAAGAAGGAAGGGAAAAATGGTGGGGGGAGGCCTATAAGAAAGTGGTATATGGGAAGAGCCACAGTGGTAACGTGTAGAAGTGCCTCAGCAGCTTAGCTCCTGCATGAGCCCCCAGATCCAGATGTTATGAGAAGGCCTAGAGAAAGGTCAGAATGGAAAGAAACTGGATTAAGATGAAGTAGGCTGGGAGGAAGGTTGCGGTAGTAAAAGCTTTTTCAAAGGACCAAAAAGAGCCAAAGGGAAGACCCATGCTGAGAAGGGCACAGCAGACACCAGGTGGAGTGGAGTGGTTTGGAATGAGCCCAAAGAAGATTGATAGCAAGCCTAGGGGCAGGCTAGCTGTCAGGAAGCCATGGGAGGCCACATACAAGGAGACCCAGAAGAGAACCAGCTTTGAGAGGTACTGCCACCTCTGAGCAAGCCTCCTCTCCCAGTGACCTACACACTGAATTAACACCAACGCATGGCAGATGGGTCAAGTAGAGAAGCTGAGAGAGACAAAGAGAGACCTGGTTTGTGAGGGGACCAGAAGGATTATGCCTCACCTGAAAAATGGGGCATCAGTGCACTCTCAGAATCTCCGTCTTGTACTTCGTCTCATTTGTCTTTCCTCTGGGGCCCTCTCCAAATCTTGGTACAGCCTTCGTAGCAGTCCTCTCCGCTTTCTGCTATCTTCTGTGCCTTCCTGCTGTAATAAGCCCAGGCCCAGCTGGGGAGGTGTCAGCCACAGGCTCCATCTAGATTGCTGACTCCTCAGGGTTATAGGTAAGGGCCCAGCACAAACAGAAAGACAAGGTTCATTGGGTAAATCTGATATCTTTTATTAGACCAACTCAAATAGTTGTAAAAATTCTTCTTTGCAAGCTTTTAGGTATAAATACTTTTTGTCAGGCTGAGGAAGGATCTGCAGTTGGTGTGTGCTCTTCCTGGATGGAATGAATAGTAAAGAAGCCAGAGGCTGATATACATGCACGAAAGGCAGTCAGTGAAGATGTAAATGTAAAACTGACTAGCTTTCTTGCATGCACACCAGCCTCTGGCTTCTTTACTATTCTTTTAATCCAGGAAGAGTGCACACCAACTGCAGATGCTTCCTCAGTCTGATGAAAGGTAACTGTCAAGGTGGAGTATATCTACTTGGCCTGCACTTGCAGGGAGGCAGTCAGAAAAGCCAAAGCAGAAATGGAACTTAGACTGGCAACAAAAATTAAAAACAACAAAAAGTCTGGGTATACAGGGAGCAAAAAGAAGGTATGAGGTAGCATAGGACCCCCACAAAACAAACTAGGGCAATTAGTGACAGACAGGGGGAAAAAGCTGAGCTCTTCAATGAGTTTCTTGCCTCTGTATTCCTGAACTCAGATCAGGACAAATCTCCCAATCGGATGATAGACCAGTATAAAGGGGAAACCAGTCCACCAACTGTTAGCACCAACTTAGTGAAGAGACACTTGGAGGGGCTGGATGTGTTTAAGTCAGCAGGCCAGGATGATCTTCATGCAAGGATACTGAAGGAGCTGGGCAATGTCCTAGCAGAACCACTGGCATCATTGTTTAAGCATGCATGGTGCTCAGGTCAGGTCCCAGAGGACTGGGAAAGGGCCAATGTGGTCTCTATTTTCAAGAAGGGGAGGAAGGAGGATCCAGGTAACTATAAACCAGTTAGCCTCACCTCTATCTTTGGGAAAACCTTTGAAAAATTAGTAAGGATCACATTTGTTGGAGTCCACCAGGGAAAGCAATGCTAAAGGGCAACCAGCACTGATTCATAGTAGGTAGATCCTGCCCAACTAAACTTGTTTCTTTTTATGACCAGGTCACAAAATGCTTAGACGCAGAAATCAAGGTGGATGTCATCTACTTGGATTTCAAGAAGGTCTTTGATACGGTATCTGATTATATTCTCATAGATAAATTGAGTGACTGTGACAAAGATGATTACACAGTCAGGTGGGTGGTAAATTGGCTTGGGGTCGCACGCAGAGAGTGGTGGTGGATGTGGGCAGTGGAGTCCCATAAGGCTCGGTCTTTGGACCGGTGCTATTCAATGTCTTCATCAGTGACTTGGATGAGGGTGTGGAGAGCACTCTGTCCAAATTTGCAGATGATACCAAGTTATGGGGTGAAGATAACACACCAGAGGGTAGAGAACAAATCCAAGTGGATCTGGACAGGTTGGAAAAGTGGGCAGAACAGAATAGGATGCAATTCAATGAGGACAAATGCAAGGTGCTGCACCTAGGGAGAAGGAATCACCAGCTCGCTTACAGGCTGGGGGAGGACCTTCTCAGCAGCACAGCAGTGGAAAGGGATCTTGGAGTCACTGTTGACTCCAAGATGAACATGAGTCGTCAATGTGATGACGTAATCAATAAAGCTAACTGCACTTTATCACGCATTAGCAGGTGCTTGACAAACAGGTCCAGGGAGGTGATACTTCCCCTCCATATGGCACTGGTCAGGTGTAGTTGCAGTATTGCATCCAGTTTTGGATGCCACACTTCAAGAGGGATTTGGACAACCTTGAGAGGTTTCAGAGGAGGGCCATTCATATGGTTAGGGGTCTGCACTACAAGGAGAGATTGAGGGCCCTGGATCTCTTCAGCCTCCTTAAGAGAAGGCTGAGACATGATCTTGTGGTCGCCTACAAATTCATTGTGGGGGACAGCATGGAATAGAAGATGCTTTGTTTACCAGGGCACACCTTGGAGTAACAGGAACAACAGCCACAAGCTGATGGAGGGCAGATTTAGATTAAACATCATGAAGAACTTCTTTACGGTAAGGGTTACCAAAATCTGGAATGGGTTCCAAGGGAGGTGGTGCTCTCCCCTAGCTTGGAGGTCTTTAAGAGGAGGCTAGACATGCAACTGGATGGGGTTGTCTGACCCCAGCACTCTTTCCTGCCCAGAGCAGGGGGTCAGACTTGATGATCTGCTAAAGTCCCTTCTGATCCAAACATCTTTGAATCTATACCTGGAAGCTTACAAAGAAGAATTTTTCCAGCTATTTGAGTTGGTCTAATAAAACATATCAGAGTTACCCAAAGAAACTTGTCTGCTTATGTCCTTAGACCAACACGGCTACAACCTATGCCCCAGTGCACACATACCTTTATAAGCCCGCAGCAGGCAGCAGCAAGCTGTGTGGGCAACAGATTGCTGTGCTCTGCTTCTGGCTTCCTTGGAACCATTCGCCAACCCCTGGTGTCAGCTCTGCAACGCTGACTTCAGCTTTGGAACTTGGCTTCTGACTTTGGCTTCTTTGATCCTTGTCCCAGCCTCTGGACCCTCCCTAATTAGGCAGGTGACCTAACCTGTTTGTCCATGTCCTGGTCCTTTATACCTGCTCGCCTCCAGGCTAGTTTCATTTCCCTTCCCTTTTGTTCCAGCTCCCTCCAACCTTTCTCTAATTACCCTTCTCTAAGAAGATCACTTGGATTACAACATTTTTCTCCCCTCAATCTTTTCTCCATTTTGAGTTCCCTACACCAGGCACTCTCCCAGGTACTTGCCTTTCTCATAGTCCTAACTTTCCCAGTTGTTTTAACCCTCCTGTCTAGTCAACCCCTACCCCGTTTCTCATTTGCCCTCCTATAATGTCTGTTCCTTTGAAATCCACTCCAATATCTTTCCCTAAGTAGATTCTTATCTGCTGTACTGCCCTCCCCCCCGCTCCGCCTTCTTTTCCCTTCATTTTGATGCCTGCCTATCTGACTCCTAATTCAATGAGCACCATGTGGTCTTTTTTAGTGTCTCTTATTTTCCAATCTCCTACCATTACTTTTGCGATCTTCAAATTACTAACCTCTTTGTCTTCTCTCCTGGCTTCCTTCTGGCTTCCCTCTCCCCTGTTCCTTTTTTCAACACTCTTTTCAGCTATGCTTGGCTGATCCTTTCTGCTTCATATGTGTGGTTAATCTGATCTGATGGCCACCTATAAGTTTATCAGGGGTGACCACCAGGATCTGGGGGAACGTTTGTTCACCAGAGCGCCCCAAGGGATGACTAGGT
>NW_017728943.1:38838721-38845482 GCF_001723895.1 Crocodylus porosus
AGACCGTTTCAGGCTGGACATAAGGAAGAATTTCTTTACTGTCCGAGCCCCCAAGGTCTGGAACAGCCTGCTATCGGAGGTGGTTCAAGCACCTACATTGAACACCTTGAAGAGTAAATTGGATGCTTATCTTGCTGGGATCCTATGACTCGATGATCTCCCGAGGTCCCTTCCAGCCCTGATGTCTATGAAATCTATGAAATCTATGAAATCTGTGCTATAGTCAACAAGCTAGCTCCTAAAACAGGAAACAGGTAGGAAAGGCCACATTACTGTTGAGTTGTATTTATTAAGAAATATAGAAAGGGATAATCCTTTAAATCCCACCAAGTAAAGGAACACGATCTACTTATCGCTCTGACCTGTGTTAAATGGAATCCCATATTGCAGAATGGGAAAGTAAAAGGAACAAAGTGAAAAAAGGAAATAAGACTTGTCATTAAAATTCTACTAGTCAATACATTGTCTGGACACATGAGACCATTTCATAAAAAGCACAACAAAGTTTGCATGCTGGATAGGCAAAAGATATCTCTAAGATGCATCTCATGAATTATCTAGAGCATGATTTACAAAGAGAGAAAGCAAAAAGAACGCCATGCTTTTTGATGCAGCAATTTTGTTATATTCACAGAGTATTTTACAAAGAGCGAGGCTGACTTTCAGAGAGCTTCTAAGAGGGAGAACATAATGAAGTAAAATTGAGGGAGAAAAAGCATCAATAACAGGCCTGACCCTGCTTTACAAAAGTCAATGGCAAAACTTCCTTTGAAGTTAAAAGCAAAATTTGTATTGAGCTCAAGAGTTAGTAATGATTGGGATTTGTCTCTGTGGGCCCAGGGCATAAGAATTACCTCTTCTTTGACTTGTAGGTCATATGGAACATTGTAGATCCTATTCTTCCTTCACTTATATGGGCATCACTTGCATTGACTGCAGGGAGAATTATAGCCATGTAAGTGTGAGTGATATCCTTATCTTAGGATATCACAACATGTCTTGGAAACTACCATTTATTACAGTATTTTAGATAAGAGTTTAAATGTGATGCTGTATTATTTGAGGTATTACCACCATAGTATTTTGATAAGGGAATGTTCATTGAAGAAGTAATGTAGATTTTTTTGATAATATGTTTTCATTTTAACACAAAAATTAAGTCACCACTGCTAAGCACTTGCCACAGCTATGTCTATGTACCTTTATAGTGGTGTCTATTTTATGGCCTCCATGTTGTCCAGTTCTTTTAACTCTTCAGGTAAATCTCAGTGTATCAGCTGCAATAGCTTGAACTAAAGAATCAAGTATTCATACCAGGAAGCTGCAGCCACTCATATCATCTGCAGATCAGGCACAGAAGGGAATCTGTAGCACACCTTCACCACTGGGAGACATATATATGTGGGATATGTATAAAAGATATATGCATATATAAATAGACATAAATATAGACATTTGGCTGGAAGGGACTCTGGAGGATCATCGAGTCCACCCCCCACCCCAGGAGCAGGAAGTCAGCTGGGATCATAGGATCCCAGCAAGATAAGCATCCAAATGTGTTTTGAAGGCGTTCAAAGTGGGCACTTGGACCGCCTCAGGTGGCAGTCTGTTCCAAACCTTGGGGGTTCAGACAGTGAAGTAGTTCTTTCTTATGTCCAGCCTGAACTGGTCACAGTGGAGTTTGTGACCATTCAATCTTGTCATCCCTTGGGGCGCTCTGGTGAATAGTCGTATCCCCAGATCCTGATGAGCACCCCTGATAAACTTACAGGTGGCCACCAGATCACCCCTGAGCCTGCGCTTTTCCAGGCTGAATAGCCTCATTACTCTCAGCTTGTCATCATAAGGTCTGTTTTCCTGACCTCTGATCATGCGCATGGCTCTCCTCTGCACCCTCTCAAGCTTCTCCACATCCTTTTTGAATTGCGGAGCCCAAAACTGGACGAAGTACTCCAGCTTCATCCTTACCAAGGCCTAGTACAAGGGGAGAATGACATCCTGGGATCTGCTTGAAAAGCATCTATGGATACAAGCCAGCATCTTGCTCACTTTACTAGCCACAGCATCACACTGAAGGCTCATGTTCATCTTGTGGTCAACATGACCCCCAAGTTTCTTTCACCTGTAGAGCTAACCAGCATAGCACTACCGAGACTATATGCATGGTGCAGGTTTTTCCTCCTAAGGTGGAGAACCTTGCATTTTTCGGTGTTGAACACCATCAGGTTCTTGTCCACCCATTTCATGAGTCTGTCAAGATCCACCTGGATCACCTCCTGTCCTCAGGTGTGGATGCTTTACCCTAGAGTTTGGTGTCGTCGGCCAACTTGGCCAGTCCACTTCTGACGCCAATGTCCCCATCATTGGTGTAGATGTTAAACAGTATAGGCCCAAGGACAGAGCCTTGTGGGACTCCACTGGTCACAACATACCAAGACAATTGGCTCCCGTTGACCACTACCCTCTGGGTCCTACCATGGAGCCAGTTCCCAGCCAGCAGATCATGGTGACATCAAGGCCGCAGTTAGCCGGTTTAACCAAGAGGTGATCGTGGGATACCAGATCGAAAGCTTTTTTAAATTTGAGGTATATGACATCAATCTGGTCATAAAAGGAAATCAGGTTGGTCAAGCGAGACCTATCCACAACAAACCCATGCTGGGTATCCCTCAGGATATTGCCTTCAGCTAGTCTGTTAAGGATGGCCTCCTTGATAATCTTTTCCAAGGCCTTCCCCAGGATAGAGGTCAGGCTGATGGGCTTGTAGTTTGCCGGATCTACTTTCTTCCCTTTCTTGAAGATAGGAAACACATTGGCCCTCTTCTAATCTTCAGGCACTTCACCAGAGCACCATGAACTCTCAAAGATCCATGCCAGGGGCTGAGTTATGATACTTGCCAGCTCCCTGAGTACCCTTGGGTATAAACCTTCAGGGCTGGCTGACTTGAAGGTATCCAGCCTGTCGAGGTGTTCCTTCACGAAGTCAGCTTCGATGGAGGGCAAGGAATCTCCCTTACCTGGGCCTCCCTGGCCCATAGTGGGCAGGGCTGTCCCATGGGGCTGATGGAAAACTGAAGCAAAGTACCCAATTAGCAAGTTTGCTTTTTCCTGGGCATCAGTTGTTAGTTGCCCCATCTGGTTCAGCAGGGGTCCAACGTTGCCCTTGGTTTTCCTCGGCTCCCCACATATTTTAAAAGGACTTTTTATTTTCCTTGATATTTGTAGCTAGCTGGAGTTACATCACAGCCTTGGCTTTCCTGGTTTGCTCTCTGCAACTGCGGACTAAAGCAGAGTATTCTTCCTTGGTGGCGGTTCCAGTCCTCCATCCTTTGTAGGTCTTCCTTTTAAGATGCAGGAGGTCCTCCTGTTCCCTGGAGAGTCAAGGGGCCTGCTGTGCCCTCCTGCTGCCTTTCATCTGAGACAGGATGGACTTTGCTTGTGCATCCAGGATTGCTCCCTTGAGGAGCATCCACGCGTCCTGAACTCCCCTCTCCATTAGGTTGTGGCCGTTTAGGGCCTCACTGACAAGCTTCCCTGGTTGCCAGTATGAGGTTGAGCAGCGTTTTACCTGTTGTCGGCCTGTAGACTTCCTGCGTCACATAGAGGTCATCCACACATGAGAGAAAGCTGTGCGACCACTCAAATTTGGCCAAGCACTCCTCCCACGAGATGTCTGGGTAGTTAAAGTCTCCCATGACAACCATACACCAGGATTGTCTGGCCTCAGCCAATTCCCTGGTGAACTCCTGGTCAAGGTCTTGACTCTGGGTAGGAGGTCTGTAGTAGACCCCTGCGCCACGTTCCACACGGATTTTAACCCAAAGGGTCTCAAGTCGTCCCTCATGGGTGCCAATGTCAGCTTGCAGGGATGCATACCTTTCCTTGATATAGAGAGCTACGCCCCTGCCCCTTTTGTCCACTCAATTCCTCGTGTACAGGGTATAGCCATCTATACCTGTGGTCCAGTCATGGGTGGAGTCCCACCAGTTCTCCGTTATCCCAATGACATCATAGTTATTTGCATTTAGGAGGAGAACAAGTTCCTCCTGTTTCTTCCCCAGGCTCCTGGCATTTATGGCCTTAGGGGCTCTTGCCTTGCCTACATTTTGTTCCAGGGCTGGGGCTGGGGTAGAATCCCTTACGTGCCTTCGTCTGCTGGCTTTCAAGGGCCACTTGTTGGGCCAGCAGCAGCAGTAGCCCCCCATCCCCCAGCAGGCTTAGTTTAAAGCCCAGTGAAGCAGGCCAGCCAGTCTAGCTGAGAAGAGCCTCCTCCCCAATGGAGAGAGGTGGAGGCCATCCCTTCCCAACAGCTTGCTGGGAAAATATCAGAAAATTAGGTGCGCTGGGAATACTAAAATAACATTGTGTAAATGGCAAGTGTTTTAGGGATAATCTCTGTATGCATGCCGCTGAAATGCCTATATTCATTCTGTAGCTAAGGTCTGCATAAGAAATTTCCCTCCCAGATATTTATTGCCCATCTAGGTCCAGTTTGCTCTGTCTATGGGTTTGTCTGACCTCGGGCTATTTTGTAAAGTAGCAGGCACTTGGGCATGGAGAGTAGTCACTCAGTCTAGGTACTTTACAGCCAGTTTCTTTGTTCTGTTTGCCTCTTGCAGAATGCTCCTGTCTGGAGTGCATATGACCATTCAATGTCACCAGGCTTGGCCAAAGTTCAGGAAAAGCATGGGAAATGAAGGGGAAAATTAACAAAGCCATCAACAGCCATGTTTCTCTTTATACAACGTCTCACTGATCAGACTACTTATTTCTTCTACTGTCTAAGAGGATCCAACAAATATGCCCTATTCCCCAGGCTACTGTTAACTGGAACAGATCAGTTCTTATGGCAGATCTGAGCTTTGGTCCCTGCCTCTTCCTGTCAGTAATACCCCATCTACTCCACCTCCTGCTTCTCATCTGCCATGACTTGATGGTAACTGGTATGTATTCAGAAGGAAGCTGTGTTTGAGATGGGGTAGTCCTTTGTTTGTCACCTCACCACTGGCTTGAGGGGGGGAGAGCTATCCAGGTGTCCCTACCTAGCTGAATAGGCTGCCTGGCTTCCTCTGCTTTGCAGCCTTTCCTAGCTCCTTAGCCTCTCCTGGTATCCAAGCTTGAGTCTCTTCTGAGCTGCCTGCCTCATCCCCTTTCCCCAACAAGTTCCCGAAGTTTGCCTTCCAGAAGTGGTCTGCTCCCCTCTTCTGTCCTTCTGTTGCACTCAGGTAACAGGATTTGGGTTTCCTATTGCATATCCCCTATCATTTTCTTCCTTGATGGGGGAGGGCATTTGCTTTTGCACTTCCTCTTCTTCATATTTCCTGGAAAGGTAATTTACTTCAGATTCTGTTTTCTGGGGCAATGCTCGACATTAAACAATACTGTTGTAAACTCAGGCACCACCTTGTGAATTGGGTATTATTCAATATCATTTGGTGGAGCCACCGAAGTGGAGCATGTTCAGTTATTAGCGTGAATCATGAGCCTATTGGGTCATACCATAGCATTTCTGTCACCTACTTGTGGCACACAGGTAACAGGGTTTAGGTTCCCTGTTACAGTGCTTTTAATTACTGCTGGTATTCTTCCACTGTGAAGAAATAACGAAACCTTTCCTGAAAAAGGATTGGAAACTAGCTGTCTTACTTGTTCAGTGAGTGGCTGAACCACCAAACTAGAGAGCCATTTTCACAGGCCTGTGTGATGCCTCTCTCTCTCTCTTTCTCAGTGACTGTTTAACTATTTTATCAAAAGTAAAATAGTGTCAACAGGAGGCAACAAGGATGACCCACTCTACAGCCTGATGCATGGGCAGATCCAGAATTTTGAACAGGAGGATGCAGATGGTGAGGTGCATCATTAAATATAAAACAACATATATTTTCTCCAGTTAAAAATAAACTAGAAACTTTACTAATATGCTAGGATCCTAGCTGCATTATTCAGTTTAAGATTGAAGCAAAAGCAGATATCACTTCACTAGAATAAGTTGAAAATAATCTGCAGGGCTATAAAATATGAGATTCAGGAGCAGCTAACAGATAGTGGTACTGCAATAAAGTATAGCCTTATTGGTGGACATCAAGGCCAGTAAAAAGAAGAGAGGATCATTAACACCTGTGGAATAAAGAGTTTAGAAGAGATCAGACAGATTATAATGAGCCATTAAATCAATTGGCTCCCTCAGCACTGCCTGTCTAGAACAGGTTCCTGCCACTGCCAGGCAGTTGGTTTTAAATTTTGGGTGGCACAGGAATCACAGGGAGGTGCAAGCGCACCAGTGCACCCCCCTGGATCTGCCCCAGGCCCAAAAGCTAGGTCACACTCTTGAAACATGTGGGTTTACATCCATTGAGGCAGAGGAAACTGAACATAGTCCCCCACACTATAAATGAGCCTCAAGCTGTCTAGCTAAAAAGGGACGTGGACCACAATGACCAATGTAGTCCTGACATTTTTTCCAATGGAGACAATTTGACAGCTTTGACCCTCATTTGCAAATACTGTAAAGATGACCAAAACTGAAGTTTGCTCATCCCCCCACAATTGCTAGCTTCAGGTGAAATTGCCCAAGCCTGACACCCTTATGGAGGCTACGGGATAGCGGAGGAAAATGACAGGGAAGCCACATGACTCTCAGGCTACTTCCTTCACCCATGGTTGTGCCTATTTCATAGATTTCATAGACATTAGGGCTGGAAGGGACCTCGGGAGATCATCGAGTCCAGCCCCCTGCCCACAGGGCAGGAAGTCAGCTGGGG
>NW_017728943.1:38903169-38915184 GCF_001723895.1 Crocodylus porosus
ATGGAAAGAATTGCAGGTACTTTCAATCTTACCAACTGCTGGGCCTGTGGGGGACTCCGAGAGGCCGGAGAACAGTGGCCTTGGAGGGCTTTTCCTTTGGCCCCAAAATGGTTGGTAAGTGATAAGGCGGATGTTAAGAATACTGGTCAAGAATGGGATGTGTGTGTCTGAGATTTCTTGAAACGAACCACAATGTTTGCAACAACCTGACCATGATACTTTCTCAAGCCTCAGCCTGATGACTTGGACTGCAACAGATACCTGGTGTGACCCCAGCCTGCTTACGGTAACATATTGAGGCCATGGCCTTCTCAACCTGAGAAACATCAAATAAGCCTCTAGCTTCCCCTAGCTGAGGGTCTGGGAGGAGCTGGACAGAGTCAGTTTGTCCTGAGTAGCACAATTTGCCCATGCCAAAATCCATCTTCAGGCACATGTGCTGAGGCACAAGTCTCTGGTACAAATTTGTGCTGCTGCTACTTGAGCTGCTGCAAGCACACGTGCCTGCATATGTGGATGCTCCCCCAGTGAGTTTTAGTGGATCAAAAAATGAACATGTATCAGTAGTGTCAGACTGCTTAAAAAATAAAGCCAAGATCATGCTGGGACATATAAGCAGAAGTATCATACCTAAGATACAATGTAATCCTTACAACCTACTCAGCCTGGTAAGGCCTCCACTGGGGTACTGATTCCAGTTTTAGCCCCCATTTTTAAGAATGATGTAGACCAACTAAAAAAAAATATCAGAGCAACAGAAAGCAGGAAGAGGTTTAGGAAATATACTTCTAAAGAAAGAATGAAAAAAATGGATATGTTTAATCCAGAGAAGAGACAATTGAAAGGAGACAGGCACATCAACACATGTGTTTTAATGCACATTAGCCTATTTTATTTTATTTTATTTTATTTTAAAGTATCATGTAAAAAAAGTGTTTTTTACTTAACGTACATTAAAATAGGCTAATGCCCATTAAACATCACTTAAAAAACGCTTGATTTAGTTAATACACATTAAGCTAGGCTAATGTGCATTTTCAAGGTACCTCACAATGGAGGCTACTACATTTAACATGCATTTACTAAGTGCATTAATGCACATGTAGATGCACCCAAGTATGAATCTTCAAATATGCAAAAGGTTACTACAGAAAAAGGTTATAATCTTTACTCCATGTCCACAGAAAAAGAGTCAATGGGCTTAAATGGCAAGAAGGAAGAATTAAGTTAGATACCTAAAAAGTCTTTCTAACTGAAAGGATAGGTAAGCAATGGACTAGATTATGAAGGGAAGTTGTGGAATCTCCATCAGTGGAGGTTTTTAAGAGTAGGTTAGTTAAATATCTATCAGGAATGAATAAGAATGGGACAGTATGAAATGATCTTTCAAGGTTTCTTCCAGTTTTACAAATCTGAAAGCATGGATTAGTTTTCAAAATGTAAACTGAGGATTAGTGTACAGATGAAAATGTAATCTAAAAAAATTGTTCAATCTCTGAATTAGCTCAATCAACCTAATTTTTATATTTTTAAAGTATAATTGAACATACCAATTATAAAGTAAATGATTCCAAATTCAACTGCTAATCAAAAATTCAAAATTGTGATGCAATAGTTAGTACATATGCATATCACTGACCAGAATAAGACACGCTTGAATATATCATAGAATCTGTACTGTGAATACCTGGTAAAAGCTCCTCTTCACCTCAAGGGTGGTGATGGGGGGTGGGGAGATGTGCATTTGGAGCAGCTGTACCTGTATTCTACCTTTCCTGCTCCACTGAAGTTTTTAATGATCAGAGTGTACAGCATAGTGGAAACCCTGGCATGTCAAAATAATTTATTAACTCCTTTGACATAATAAAGGATGCTTTGCAGATTTTTATGGGAAAACTTTGCCTAATTAAGGGACTAAGCAAAGTGTAGATCTGTCTCTGCCTGTATGTGCATGAAGACAGGTAGGTGTGGTTCCCACTACCCTCTATTAGAAGGATTTATAACTGGATGTCTACAAGCCCATTTTATGAACTACTACTTCAGCTGAGGTGATTGGAACCATTTGGAACAGCATAGTTCCACCACAAAGTGCTGAATGGGCGCGTCTACATGTGTCACTCTAGTAACATTGTTACTGCACCGTGATTTAGTACTTCCTTAGAAATAGTAAATTGCGGCACAATAACAGCCTATATTGAGCTGTACATGGTTATTTTTAGCAGCTACTTTGCTGTAGTGGTGTGCTATACCAAGGCAGTGTGTTACTACAGTGAAGCAGCTGCTGGTCACATGTAGATGCCCACAGACCCTACATCGCCATAGCATGATATGTAGACATGCCCAACAATCAGTATGAAATAAGACAAGTGGCTACTAAGAAGTTTTAAGTAACCAGACTTCTTTATTAATGCTTATTTTACAAGGATACTGCAAATGTAGGGAACATTAGGCTGTGAAGGCTCAAATCAAATAAGGTTAAAAAGTGTAAGTAATGAATCTGGCATATATGATAATTATGTGGGGCAAGAGTTCTAGTGGGTGATATCTTTTATTGGATCAACTGCATAGTTGGGATTGACATAGGCAAGTAGCATAACTGGGGTTCGGGGGGGGGGGGTGACTAGTGGGGCATGAGCCCCAGGTGCCCACTCAGAGGTGGTGCCAGTATGGCCTCCTCCCACTAGGAGTCTTCTATGGCAGGTATAGCTCTGCACTGCCCAGCCATAGGAACCAGGCACGGGTGGACCCCACACCAAACAGTGCATCTTGGGATGCCTTCTCTGAGGAAGCTTTGCCATAGGAGGCACAACCCTGCACCTGGGGAAAAGAAAGAATGGGACACCGGGGGGGGCCCTTACACCGCTGCCTGTTTTTCAGGGTAGCAACCTAAGCCCATGCTACCACAGGAGCAGCTACAGCAAAAGCACCTGCCACCTGAGAAAAGCCCCATCAGGTAAGACTGTTTCTTCCCCCTTCCAGTGGTCAGTGAAATCCTCTCCCTGCATCTTTATCCCCCCACCCAACCCATGCCCAAGGTACTGAAAGAGATGCGTTGATTTCTCTGTTCACCTGCACTTTTAGTGTTTAATTTAGCAGAATCTCCAGCATTGGCAGAAATAAGCTCCACTGTGCTACTTGTGTGAACAAATGCCTTTGTACCATACACACTGAATTATGACTAAGGACTAACAGCATACATGTTAAGCATCTCTTTTCTCTTTCTGAAGCCATTAACTATAGTCATCAAGTATTTTTTAACTACCCGGTACAAAAAAAGCAATGGAGAGTTTCTTTATCCCTTAAGTGCTAGCTCTCATACATTTGGTAGTATTGAGGTGATGTTGTTTTCATGATGGTCCAGGAAATATGCAAAAGGCAAGAATTCTTTTGGATGATCTCTTATGGGACCAACTGGATGTTTGCGAATCAGGAGGGTACAGTACCCAGAGGGTGTGGTACCCGAAGCATTTCTATATCTATCCCAAACATGTAGTCAGTCCAATAAGAGATCACCCAAAAGAATTCTTGCCTCTTGCATATTTCCTGGACCATCATGAAAACAACATCACCTCAATACCACCAAATTTATGAGCTAGCACTTAAGGAATAAAGAAACCCTCCACTGCTTCTTTTGTACTGGGTAGTTAAAAAGTACTTGATGGCTATAGTTAATGGGTTCAGAAAGAGAAAAGAGATGCTTAATATATATGCCGTTAAATCCTTAGTCATAAATTGGCGTACACGCTACAAAGGCATTTGCTCACACAAGTAGCACAATGAAGCTTATTTCTGCCCATGCTGGAGATTCTGCTTCCACCTAAATTAAACACCAAAAGTGCAGGTGGAAAGAGAAATTAAGCACCTCCTGTCTTCTTTGTTCCCAATCTGACAGACTTAATCACTCTCTACAAAGCTCCCACTTGAATATTTTTGGAATCTCTTTCCCTGACAGGACTTTGGTGTTGGAGCATGCAGTTGTTTCCATCTTCAGTTGAAAGGGTCATTACATTTACATAAGCTTCTCTTGTATTTAAACAGCACTGTAGTTATCCTTGGAGATTTACTATTTGCCATACAAAAATCTGTCTTTACAAATGGAAGAAACCCCATGAGGGAGGGAAAAAGCAGAAGTAAAGAAATGTTAATAACTTGCCTGTTACACTAACTTTCCCTTTCTGCTGCTTCATGTCACCTTATTTGTTTTTAGATGTTTTGAAAGTGTCTTGTGGAGATATAGGGTGAGATTACACATTACAATTAGATCATGTTAAGAGCACTTAAAACTTGAATGATCATGCATTAAGACTCATTACCTAGTGCTGTGTGCCCTGTAGGTGTCTTAAAGTTATACCACTTCCAGCCAAGATTATTTTTGATCTGTGCTGCCTAGCTTGAGTTAAATTAACTTTGGGGGTGTTCATTTAAGTTAAAATCAGCAATGTGCAGTTCTTCACTATCCTAGGTGAAGAGCTGCTCCCAGGTGGATTAGCTGTCATGTAGGAACAGTTGGGCAACATATGGGTGGGGATAGGGTGAGTGGGACAAGACTGTAGGGGGAAAGAAGAAGGGATAGAGAGAAGAGGGTAGGGAGCTGCCAGACTGTTGCCCCCTCTGCTCCTCCAAATTGCCCCCTCTGCCCCCAAATTGCTTCCCTGCCACCCCTGTTGTCTCCACTGGCCCACATTGGCCCTTCCAGATCACTGCCTTACAGCCCCAATCAGCCCGAGTGGGGGGGTTCCCCTCCCTGCCTGCTTCTGGGGTCCCTGAAGACTATACCATCTCTGTAGGCCCAGGTCCAACCCCTACAAGCCCCTGCAACTGAAGGCAGGGTGTGGGGGAGGCAAGCAGCTACAACGCAGTTGCAGAGACTAGTGAAGGCTGGATCTGGGTGTGCAGGGAATAGAGGCTGCAGGGAGATGGGGAGTGGGCAGAGAGGGGGACACCCACTGGTGCTGCCACTGCTTTGGGCTTATTGGGGTGGCAGCAAAGCAATCTGGGGCTGGAAGGGCCAATTGAAGTGGCAGGGGGGTTGAGCCAGAGGCTGATGGAGAGGCACAAGTGGCATGGGGGGACCTTTTCCCTGCCTCCTACCCAGCCTATGGTGTAGCTAGAGAGCTGGTGAGCGGAGCAGGCATGGAGCCGACATGTCTGCCCTTTAGCACAGGGGTGGGCAAAATGGCAGATCTGGCCAGTGGCTAGACTCCATTTTCCAGCAGCCCCTGCCCACGTTGCTGTGGCTGGTTTCCATGGAGACCCCAGCAGTGGCAGAGCCCTGATAGCATGGAGCCAGGGTTTCCATGGAGGGTGCACAGCTGAGTGGGGGGCTGCTATGAGGTTAGGATCTTGTGGTGATGACAGTGTAGTCCGGAGCTGGGGCAGAGCCGTGATCGTCTGCCTGCACATCCATGCCTGGGACGTGGGTGGGGGTTGTGGTTCTACCCTGGCTTCAGACCATGCTGTCATTGCCATAAATTCCTGGCCCCAGAGCAGCTCCTCATCCAGCTGTGCACCCTGCCAGTGCTGCTGGGGTTGGTCCCCATGGAAACCCTGGCCCTGCTGTCATGGCCCTGCTGCTGCTGAGGTCTCTATGGAAACTGGCAGCAGCGATGCGAGCAGGGGCTGCTGGGAAATGGAGTCCACCATGGACCCAGTCTAGGCTGTGGGCTAGCAGCAGGCTTAAGCAGCATGCATTAGGGAGTATTAACCCCAAACATGACATTAGTTAACCTTAACACAGACTAGAATTCCTTAGAATTAGAATTAGCACCTGCTAACTCTAACATGCAATCTGTCAGAACATGATGTTAAGGACCTGGCTCCCACAGCCCTGCCCCTTGTGCAGTCACTTACTATACCAAGTAGTGCAAAGTGAGAAGTGAGTTCAAAACGCTCTTGTTGGTCTCATCCAGACGAGTGCGGCCATGCCATATGTCGAGCTGCAGAACTATCTTATAGTGCAGACCTGTCTTATACCACTGCAGACCTGCTATATACCACATATTCAGCTGTTCTCTGAATTGCAAGAGCAGTGTGTGGGTGTTTTTTGACCCCTGGATATCCAGGGGTCAAAAAAACCTACAACACCCCCCCCCCAAAACACACGTGGGGGCAGTGCATGCCACTCAAAACTAGAGCCTGGCCAGCCGGAGGCATACTCCAGCTGCTGGCCAGGCTCTGAGCAGCAGAATCATTGCTGCTACAGCCCTGGGAGAACCCCAGGACCCTAGGTAAGGCTGCTGCCCCAGCCTCCCCTACCCCACCTGGGGTAACCTGCTACACACTAGAGGGCACGTGGCATAGGCATTCCCTGGGGACAACTACCGGCAGCACAAGGTGTCCCGCTGCCAGTTGTCCCTGGGGAACCAAACATCCATGCTCGTGTGGATGCAGCCATTCTGTTTTTCCCTAACACACCAGGGCAGGGTGATGGTTAAATTGGGCCCTACTTATTTCCAGGGATCCTGGTTTTCTCTGATTAAAAATAAAACAACCCAATTTTCAGTTTGAAAAAGTAGCCCAGGAATATTTTTGTAAATCTAAAAATTGGAGAATTTTCTTTTTTATCAGAGAGAACAAGGGTCCCTGTATATTTCTAATCACTGGAACAACAAGCTTCACTTGTGTTTATTGTTGAACATCGAGAGAAGCAACTGTGATGGAAGCTACAGGACACTGTTAGAGCAATTTTGTTTTCTTTTAGCTTGAAACCAGTTTTTCCAACGCATTTATTATTTTTTCCTCACCCTGCTTCCTAAGGAGAAATCCACCTGGAAAATGGAACACATGTAAGAAAGCACAATAAAGATCCATTAGCAAGGCTTCCCAGCTCCAGGTATCCAGGGAATCTATGGACACCGGAGCCATTCTGTACACTTCTTTCCTAAGCTTATTTATTTGATCTATATGCTTCCCTCCCCTCAAAAAGGCTTAGGGCAACTTACAGTAGCAATGAGGTGACTCATTAAAAAAAATTACAACAGTAACTGGTAAAACAGTTGACCAAAAAATGCCCCAAAACTCAAACCCACCTACTAAATGTCTGCCCAGATAAGAAGGTCTTACAGCACTTCTGGAAGAAGTCCAGGCTTGGGTCCTGACAGGCCTTGAGGTAGCTGGAATTCCAAAGTTGAAGAGTGACTACAGGGAACGACCTTCCATGTATTTTTGCCAGATGGACTTGGCTGACTGATGGTACTTGCAATAGATTGCTCTTGGCTGACCCTAGGGATCACAATGGAACATGTGAAGGTGGTCCACTAGATCAAACCTAAATGGCCTAGACCATAGGTATAGGTAAAAAAAGCACCTTGAGTTGTACCCAGAAAGTTTTTGGAAACCAGTGCAGACACTAAAGCTCTAAAGTAATATGCTCCTGGCAACCCAATTCCATTAGAAGGTGAGCTGGTGCATTCTGCTTTTTGCACCAGCTGCAACTCTGGGTGGTCAAGGACAATGCCATATAGAATGCATGAACAGTGCATTCCCCAGGCAGCTGGGAGGGACACAGTTGCGCCAGCAGTGGCAGGAGCTTGGCACCAGCAGCAGGAGCCCAGTGGCAGTAAGCAGGGAGCTCCCGCAGACACTGCTGGTGATGGTGGTGTTGGGGGCGGGGGGGATTGGTGAGCGCTGACCAGGGGTTGGTGACCACCTGCAAGTGCTGCTGGCAGTGGCCAGGAGCAATCATGGACTGCCCACAGACACTGTCGATGGTGGGGTGGCAAGCAGCGACCGCCCGCACTGTCGGTGGTGCCTTCTTGCAGGGGGTGCACCGCCATTCGCAGGGGGTGCACATGCACCCACATGCACCCCCTGTGCGTGGCCCCTGATAGAATGCATCATGGTAGTCTAGCCTTGAGGTTACAAAGGCATGGATGATGGTGGCCAGATCTGAATCTGAAAGAAAGGATTGTGGCCTTTTCATCAGATGGAATTGTTAGTCTTAGCCAGTGCTGCCACTGGACAATGCAGGTGCAATGATGGATTCAGGAGCACCCTGAAAGTATGAGCCTGAGTGGCAATGGGAGGTTGAACATCACTGATGATAGCTGTCCGTAACACCCTCAAGTCATGAGGTCTACTAACCACTGTCACCTCTGTCTTATCAGGATTCAGCTTCATTTGGACCATGTCCACACGAGCATGGATGTTTGGTTCCCTGAGGACAAGTAGTGGCCTCGCACCTTGTGCTGCTTCTACTTGTGTCCAGGGAACACCTGTTCCACGTGCACTTTGGCACATGGCAAGTTACCCCAGGGGGTTGGGGAGGCTGGGGCCAGCAGCCTTACGTGGGGGTGTCTCGGGGCTGCAGTAGAGGCAATTCTGCCATATGAAGCCTGGCCAGCAGATGCAGTGCGGCTCTGGGTAGCCAGATGCACTCCATTGCAGTGTGAAGAACATCTGAACGTGCGGTATGTGGCACTGCAGATGTGTTTGCGGCACCACATACCGCATGGCTGCGCTCATCTGGATGTGGCCATCCTGTCCTCCGCTGTAGCCAGGCACTAGGTAAAGACTGAGATTGTAAGACCTTCTTAGCTGGATGAAAAAGAGAGACAGAGCTGGGTGTTATCAGCATACTGATGGCACCTTACTCGAAATCTTTCACAGTCTTGCTAAGCTGCCTCAGATATATGCTGAACAAGAGGGGCAAAAGGATGGATCCCCCATAGTTCCAACAGGAAGGGAACCTATTAAGAGTGGTCCTGTAACAGGGTGGCTTGTCCCCTTAGGAGGAAGCAGCTAGGCTGGCTGAGGGGCTGCTGCAGTGTGAAGGCTAATATAGAACTTGCTGGGAATCAAAAACCCCAGTAGACAGAACCAGAGGGTAGTGTGGAGAAGACCCAGAGACAGGAGATTTCTGGGCTATGTGATGGAAAGGCCAAAGCCACAACAGACCCCTCCCAGTGTCCAGGACAATAAGATGTCTTGTTTGCTTGCTTTATTTTGTTAAAAGACTATTAGAGTGTACTGAGAGATGCTCCAGGAAGCAAAGGCCAGTGGATTTAAAAGACTGGATATTACTGAGGTTTGCTGAGATTGCTGCTTGGGGAAGAGGTAAAAGCCTGGTTGGAAGGGCCCTGAGGTGACAACCCACTATATCTACCAAGTCACATAAATGCACTAACACCTCATGGTTAGTCATATCAAAGACCACTGCAAGATCTCATATAATGAACAGGGTACAAATTTTCCTGTCAAAGGCAAATGCCATAGGTGCCAAGCTGTTCCATATAGAACCCAGCTATTTGTGGTACTTTGTTAATCTCATTTCACTTTTCTCATCTTTAATGACAAAATAACTAAATAAGCTTATTTAGTTATCTTACATATACTCCTGTTGCAAAGGAGAGAACAAGGAGTAATGGTCTTGCATTGCAGCAAGGGAAGTTTAGGTTACATACAAGGAAAAACTTTCTCACTAGGAGAGTAGTGCAGCACTGGAACAGATTACCAAAAGAGGTGGTGGGAGCTCTCCATCCTTGGAGGTTTCTAAGACCTGGCTAGACAAAGCCTTGGCTGGGATGATATAGCTAGGGACAGTCCTGCTTTGAGCAGGTGGTTAGACTAGGTGACCTCCTGAAGTCCCTTCCAATCCTAATTTTCTATAATTCTATGAGAGACTGAGGAGAAAGAGGCTGAGTATTAATGCACCCCTAAAGGAAACAAGTTAGTGCAGTAAGTAGTTCATTTTTACATGTTTTTTCCCCTCCTTCCCATAGAGATGTGATGCCTGGGCCCAATTAAGCTCTCAGCACCTGCAAAGTTTGGCATGTTCCGATGTCAGCTTAAAAATTCAGGTAAAAGCCTATCTCTAACTTTTCCTCCCTTGCAGAATGTGCCTTTTGATTAAAGGTTAAGTTGCCGCATGTAAAAACCCCTTTCTATGCCAAAGGTTTGGATAGTTTCATTACTGATCATAGACTAAGTTTTGGGAATTTAAGCAATAAAACTAAGTTTATAAAAGATATAAACTGTGCAAATCTGTTCAGTAAATGTTAGGTCTGTAATGTTTTAAGTAATACAATGTAGGGTGAGAAATGTGAAGAAGGAATAAAATATTTAATACTGTAAATCTGGGACAGTTCACACATTCCCTTCATGTTGGAAAAAATGTAACAGGCTGCATGCTAAAGAGGGAAAATGTACACCTGTTACATTTTTAAACCAGTGAGGGCCTTATCCTGTTTATTTCATGTGGGTGATCATACTGCATTTGTGCAGTGGTGATAACTCTGTATTGGGAAAGGGCCTCCTAATGGCAGCAAGGGGTCAGTATGTGAAGAAAAGGAAGTCCTTGTCACACTAGGCATGGCAAGGAGCAAGTAGCTGTAGCAAAACTTGAAAAGGGACAAGCTGGAGAAGAATAGAATGGATGAGAGCTCAGAGAGACGAGAAAAGTAAAGAAATCAGGGTACAAAGGAGCTGCAACATATCAGAGTACTTTATCCCAGGTCATACTCACACCATCATCATAGGTCTTTTCCTTTTGACACTGTACCAGCATCCACTCCATCTGAGTCCTTATAGCAGTAGTGTAATGAGAGATGAGTGACTGGGGTGCTAGCCCTATGTACCCACCTAGAGGGGGTACATGAATCACAGCTGGCACCACTGCCACCCCAGCTGCTGCAGGTGCCACAACACGTGGCTCTTGCTACTGGATCTGCTGCTGCCCAGGACATAGACCCCTGGCTGTTATACCTCTGCTTTAGAGTTAAGGCTCAATTATAAATGAGATTTTAATGATACTGTACAGAAAACTTGAAAAGCAAGTGTACAGCACTATTCACTTTCCCTTCCTTTCTTATTTCTATAATTTTAGTCAGTCAAACTGGTCTGATGACTGGAGTCTACTGTCAGAGCTTAGTGCTCTTCTTGGTCTTCCTCAGTGGGACAAATCCCAAGGGTATAAAATGAGGAAAGAATTTCATCCTAGAAGTTTTAGGGATGCCTCTAAGAGGATGGCAACTGCTAGACTTTTCTTATTTTTTTTAGAGGAACATGTGTATCCGTTTGCTTTTCTTCTGTTATCTATTCCTTCCCAGTTTCCTAGGGCTTAAATTTTAAGACATTCGGATATTTTCCTTGTTCCTAATACTCTAGTATATTTATAAAGCTGGAAGAGATGCATACATAATCACACACAGATAATGCTCTTTCCTCCAGCAATAGCTACTGTACATTAAAGCTCCCAGTTGTGCTAATCACTTACATCTTCCTTGGAAGTATATTTAACTCAAGCAATTCAGCCCATTTCATTAGTGCAACTGCATTTGTTAGTCTCTTCTATTACTGAGGAATTATCCTGCTTTTGTTGCCTTTCTTCTCTGCAGGATTAGTTTGTTGCTATAATACCAGCTTTTTTTTCTTCCTTGCATATAAGATGGGTATTTTAAATTTCATTATTTGATCAGTCTGTGATAAAGCCATTCTTCAATTGAGCACCATCCATATTAAGAGGGTTGGCAACATGATGGACAAATGCTCTCCATTTGGCTGTGTTATAAGCCGTGCTACTGCTTGGATATGTAATCTAGCCTAGTCTTCTACATCTTCATCCCATATCTTCCTTGGTCAACCCTGGCACACAACTTTATCTTTTTTGGCTGACTGCTTCTGTTCTTAGAATGTGCCCAGAGGGCTTCAGTTTCTTCTCTTTTGTCAATTCAGTCTTGGTTCCAATTTAATTGAGCGCCTGTTGGTTGGATCTTTTTTGGATCCAGGAAATATTCAATATCCATCTGTTGCACATTTCAAACTCTGTAATATTCTCTTCAATTCCTTTGTAAGAATCCAGCATCTATAGCTGTATATTACAATCAGCTATAGCAATAGAGATTACTGTTATTTAGTATCCTGTGAAACCCCTTAAAAACAGATGGTATTATTTCAAGCACAAATTCAGTTTATTGAATCTCTAGTTAAGATGTCAAGATTACAAAAAGAAAGCCCACTGGGGGACAGGGGGACTACTGCCACTGCTGGCTCGCTGAGCAACCCTTGCAAAGCCAGCAG
>NW_017728943.1:38915503-38938544 GCF_001723895.1 Crocodylus porosus
GTCTGAGCCCCCAAGGTCTGGAACAGTCTGCCATCAGAGGTGGTTCAAGCACCTACATTGAACACCTTCAAGAGTAAATTGGATGCTGATCTTGCTGGGATCCTATGACCCCAGCTGACTTCCTGCCCTTTGGGCAGGGGGCTGGACTCAGTGATCTGAGGTCCCTTCCAGCCCTAATGTCTATGAAATCTATGAAAGGGGAAACCCATATGTCCCGGGGAACAGCCAAGGGGAAAATCCCAGGGAGCCTGGGAGGAACCTGGGGAGCAGGAACGGGGCAGAAAGGAAAAAATAAGGAAAGAAAACCAAATAGACAAGTTCTCACCTTCAGAAAGTGGCACGGCAAAACCGGAAGTGGCAGCTGGACCCGAGTGGCTCATTAGCCGCGTTTTTATAAAATTACAGCCAGCTGAGAGCCACAGGGGGAGGAACCAGTCGGGGACTTTAAAAGCAGCAGAACGCAGCCCCGAGGGGGAGAGAGGAGGTGGAGCACTGGAGAAAGAAGCTCTCTCCGAGTCCCCTCAGAGCAAAGGAGCGTGGGGACTTGCAGCTGGCAGCCCCAGTGGAAAGAGCAGGATCCCACAGGAGAAGACCGTCGCCAGCAGCAAGGAAGGAGACGAGGAAGTGAGGTCAAGGTGCAGAGGCCGAGAAGGGTGGGGGAACACAAAGACCTGGAGGAGCCCTCGGAAGATGCGAAGAGGCGACAGGCTCCAGATCACCCGACCAGGTGGGATTACAGAGGGTGCAGGCAGCCCTGAAGAAGAGCTGTGGGGTAGACACGTCAAGGGGATCCATCCAGAGCACTGTAGGCTGACCCCAGGCCAAGGTTAGGCGGGTTGAGGCTTAAGAGCTGGCAACTGGGCCAGTAGGGCGGGAGATAAGTACAGTCATAGAAGGGGGCAACGGACAGGCCTTAGGATCTGGTGTTACTACTAGTGGTTTAATTTGTGTTTTGTTCTGTTACCCGCTGTTGGAGGGGAGGGGAGGTGTATAGCACTGACGGGGAGTAGCTGGGTCAGAGCAAGCAGCTGGTAGGTGGGGAAGAGCTAGCTGAATTCCTAAAGCCAATTGGGCAGAGGGTCCCAGGCCCCAATGATCAGAGGGACAAGGCCAACAAACATCAAGATCCATCGAGTTGTGGTGTAAGGGTGAGGTAAAGGGGAGGAGGAGCTTCGCAGAAGACCAACGTCCCGTGGTCCCCGGAACGAGGAGCCCCGATAGTCAATCTCCACCACTGTGGTAAGATCAAGTCGGGGTGGGTGAGACTGGGGAGAGGTGATTCAGGTTGATGACATCAACTTGCTGAGACCACAGGGACGGACGGGCAGACAACTTCAAAAATCCGAGGGCGCAGAGCATGAGACCGGATGTTTGAAACCAGGCAGGTACACCATAAGAAGCAGACTAAATAGAAAGACTTGTACTTTATTCCAACGTAATTGCTTTTACCTAGAGTATTTAAATACAAAGCATTTAAATTCTATCTTTATTTAAAGAACTTTTAATTTGTAGTAGGGCAGTAGCATAAAACTATACTGTCCCCTTCCAGCTAACGTGCTTCAAAACATGTGGGAGCCAATTTTGTCACATCGCTCCACAGATATGGGGGTGGGAAGCCAGGATCTTAGTGTCCTTTTTTGGCCATAATTCCCCAGAAGCTTCTGAGGGCAGATGGGTAGAAGTTGCAGAGCAGAGCATTAAGGGCACTGGACCCCAAGCTTCTGTTTTGTGCTTCCCCGTGATTATGGCTGGTCAGTTGCAGACCTATTGTTCTTGCTAGGAATGGAAAAAGGACTTCTACCATCTTCTTAACCTACAGACTCTGACCAAGCACACCACAAAGTACTGACTCTGCTGTCTTCCTCATGGTGGGGAGTCTGCTTTTCACTGGCCATGCTTTTTGCACCTCTACCTGGTGGAATGCCATAGTGATGCCAGAAGGTTTCATGGCCCTGTCATTGGAAAGGTCCTTCTTTCAGTTGTGTTCCATGCTCTGCAAATTCAAAAGCTACATGCTTGAAGGGGGAGGAGAAGGGGCAACCCAAACTCCACTTGGCATGATGTTCAGTGACGCTTTCAGGACCTTTGCCTTGATCTGACACTCATGCTAAGCACAGTTGTGCCTTTCTGCTGCCCTTTCTGCTGAAACTAATTAATCAAACAGCTTGGTTTCAAAGGCTCTGCACCCGCCGGGCCTTGATCATCCGGTCCCTCGCCGCTCAGCTCTGGATCTTGATGATGGTCTTCTGCTCCAACCCAAAGGTAATAGGGCCATGAGCTCTCACCTTGGGCAGTCTTATCCCCTCCTAATCCCACCTGCCATGACTTTGATGAATCTATCAGTGGTGGAGGGGTCCAACCGTCTGGGTTCAGTTATCTCAGACTGAGGGGTGATGATCTTCACGAGGCTCCAACTTTCCCTGTACCTCGCCCTCTACACAGCCTCGACGGTGTGTTGATGTTGTCTTCTGTGGCCAGCCCTCCCTATGCAAGAACATATTCTTGGGTCTCGCTTGAGCCTGAGTTGTATGGCCGAATCAAACTAGGCCCTCTAAATCCTTGGCCTGTTGTAGCCCTTCACCTTACTTTACCCTGGTGTCCCAGGCAATAAAAAATTAACAAATAAGAAGAAAAGATGCTAGCAACAAACTGCTTGCTACCTCTCAATAATCCATTGATTACTGTCCTGTGGCATCTAAGTTACAGCGTGCCCCCACCACCGACTGCCCCTTCATGCTACCTATTCCCTACCCTTAGTGTACCCTATGAGCATCCAACCCTTGACATCCCTTTCCGCCTTGGAGAAGAAACCTTCCTTCCATGGGCACTCCCACGGCTTCCATCCAGGATGAGTTGGTCTTAGCTAGCCCCTTGAGCGTTCACCTTTCTCCTGTGCGATCCACTGGAACCAGTCTCTGTTGCTGAGGACCCTCCTGCATGCTCTCCTCATGGCTTCAAAATGATATGCAGCCTGGATACCTCAGTCCTTCTAAGCCCAGTAACAGCGTCTGTATACTGATGCTTGTCTGGGCATTCTTCTGCCCTGTAGGCAGCGTTCTCCAGCTCCCCCTCCTCCTCAGTGGGTCCGGAAGCTACCTTCTCTTCGCTCTTCCTCCACCTCTCCTCCCCTTCCGTCTTGCTGTCTCCCCTTCTTATTCTTCCATGCTGGCTCTCCTCCCCCTTCTCTCCAGCTGCTGTCACTTTAAAAAAACCGCGGCTAACGAGCTGTGTGGGTCCTGTTGCCGCTTCCTGTCCCACCGCGGTTCCTGCAGCAGCTAGGGCATTTTTGTTTGTTTTTCTTTCTCTTATGTTTTCCCTGGGGTGTGTTGCCCCCCAGAGTCCCTCCTTGATCCTTCGGGGTCCGAGTCCTTCCCTTGCCCCAGGACAGGCTTTTCTTCTGGGACTGTCTGTTGGGATGACCAGGCTCCATTGTGTGCTCTGGTGGGGAGAACTTTCAAAACTCAAGAGCTCCAGATTAATCCCCTTTCGCTCAGGATAATTTCTTTTTATAGTTTGGATAAGTGATGCATAGTGCTCTAAATCAGTGTGCTCAGTTCTTATACTGCTTTAAGTGGTTTAAAAACAGTGTAAGAAAGAATTACATCATCCATACCCTTAGCTACAGTGGACAGGTAGTCCTCACAAAGAATATTGACCACATTTGAACCTCAGTAACTCCAATTATCTAAAATGTAGGCTTCCTACAGAATAATTAAGGAAGCATTTAATATGGAAAACCAAATTGCGGTATAGAAAAATAGCTGAGGAAATAGCTAGAGGATGCTGGATTTGCCCACTTTTTTCAGAACTTTGACCTGGAAGCTATTAAAAAAAAACCACCCAAAAACATTTTTAAAAAGCTGGGGGGTGGGACATATAAAAGAAGAGTCAGATAAAGAGGGGGAGAAGTTGTGGCAATAGACTATCTATTTGCAAAATTACATAAAGGCTAGATACAGACAGTGAAAAAGCCTGAGGCTGAATTGGTTCAGCCTTTGCAGGTTAGTCTAAACTGCACAGATTAAATTGAAACAGAAGTGAACAGACTCATCGATTCATAGACTGTAAGGCTAGAAGGGACCTTGGAAGACCATCAGGTCCAGCCCCTTCTGCCAGGCAGGAAAGAAAGATGAGGTCAGGTGACCCCAGCAAGATGACTATCTAGTCTCCTCTTGAAGATTTCCAGGGTAGGTGATTTGCACCACCTCTGGAGGAAGCTTATTCCACAGTCTGGACACCCTAACTGTAAAGTTTTTCCTAATGTTGAGCCCAAAACAGTCATCCAGGAGTTTGTGACCATTACTCCTCGTTCTCTCCAAGGGCACCCTGGTGAACAGTTGGTCACTGAGCCCTGATGTACTCCTCTGACGTAGCAGTACACTGCTACTAAGTCCCCTCTCAGCCTTCTCTTCTTCAGGTGGAAGAGTCCCTCAGCCTTTCCTTATATGGCTTGTAGTGCAAGCCCCTAATCATACGTGTGGCCCTTCTCTGGACTCTCTCAAGTTGTACCACATCCTTGTTAAAGTGTGGTGCCCAGAACTGGATGCAGTACTCCAGCTGGGATCTCACCAGTGCCGAGTAGAGCAAAAGAATCATGTCCTTGGTTTTCGTGCAGATGCACTGATTGATGCATGCCAGAGTATTATCTGCCCTGCTGGCAACAGAGCCACATTGTTGGCTCATATTCATGTTGTGGTCTATTACTACCTCCAGGTCTCTTTCATTTGTAGGGCTGGTCAGGTTGGCGTTGCCAAGCCTGTAGGTGTGCAGGGATTGTTCATCCCCAGGTGGAGCAATTTCTTGACGTTGGACTTCATCTGGTTCTGACTCTCTCAACTGGCTAGCCTGTCTAGATCCTCCTTGTGAGAGAGGCAGTGAAAGCCCCTCTAACGTTTCTCAGTTAAGCCCAGTTAAGTCTTCCAATTTTCTCATGAGAACATCATGAGATATCAGATCAAAGGCTTTTTGGAAGTCATATCTACCACTTATCCAGGTGGCAAGTCACCTGACTGTGTAAAAGTAGATGAGGTTGGTTGGAAAAAACCTGCCCATTATATGCTGGCTGTTGTTCAAAATCCTACCTTCTGCTAGCCTATTGCACATAGACTCCAAAATGATTTTTTCCAGGATTTTCCCTGGGATAGAAGTTAGGCTAATTGGCCTATAGTTACCTGGGTCATCCCTCCTCCGTTTCTTGAGCACAACATTGTCCCTCTTCCAGTCCTCAGGGACTTCTCTGGAGCACCATGAGTTTTGGAAAGGTTTCACCAGGGGCTCTGCGATGATGTCAGCCAGCTCCTTCAGCACCCTCGGATGGAGTTCATCAAGTCCTGCTGAGTTATATATGTCTAATTTCTTTAATTGATCACGTACCAGTTCTACAGCAACAGTAGGAAGGCAGTCATTTCTGCCCTGCTCATTCTGTACCCTATCTGGCATGATTTTCCCCATGGCCCGGTGAAACACCGAGGCAAAATAGTAATTCAGGAGTTCAGTTTTCTCCTGAGTGTAGGTAACCAGTTGTCCTGAGTTGTTGAACAATGGCCCCACATTCCCATTTGCTTTACTCTTGTTCCCTACATACCTAAAGAAAGACTTTTTGTTGTCCTTGATTCCTGTTGCTAATCTAAGTTCAGTTGCCACCTTGGCCTTTCTAATTTATTCCCTACAAGTATGGGCTGTTGTTGTATAGTCCTCCTTGGGGCCTGTCCCCAACTTCCATTGTTTGTATGCCTCTTTCTTCTTTCTAAGGGGGACTGTGATTTCCCTGTTTAGCCAGGAAGGTTTTGCAGCCCTTCTGCTGCCCTTTCTCCATGTGGAAATAGACTTTCTTTGTGCTTCAAGGATTGTGTCCTTAAGGAGGGACCACTTTTCACGTATATCTTTTGCCTTTGGTCCCTGGTCCTGCAGCACTTGCCCTACTAGTGACCTGAGTGTCACAGGCCAGCTGGGAACTGTGAGTGTATCAGTTTGGTTGCAGGCTGACTGGGTGCTGCAACTGTATCAGCCACTGGGCTGTTTTGGTTTGGATCGAGGAGGTGGAGTTGGGGGTGAAGCAAAGACAAGTTTCACTTATAACAATAAAGATAAATTTTATTTATAGCAGCAAAATAGCAACAAAAATATGTTTAAACAGCAAAATATGGTTTACACATATAACAGTTAACAAAAAGGTTAAGCTAATAAACAGACAAATATAGCAATAAAAGTTAAAAATTGGCAGTGATAATAGAAACAGACAGACAAATTGACAAAGAGTTCCCACTTGGTTGGCAACTTATCGATAGTCCGTCAGTGACAAGTACATGTCAAGTTGATCCAGCAAAGTCAGGCGTCCCTGATCAACACTGTCGGATTGAGCATCAACTAGGGAAGGTCCCTCAGTCAGGATCTGGTCCTTGCTCAAACTGGGAGTCTGGAGTCCAGGCTTGGAACAGCAATGACCATTCTGTTCCGTCCTCCTTACTGGTCACCTGACGTGCATGTTCCTTTATATCCTGGCCTATGCTAATCTGTTGACTTTAGAGCCACTCGCAATCTTACCCTACAGCTGTTACCCTATGGGGTTAAAAGGTGTTAGAAATTATTATAATAGGTTACTGGCTAAACTTGGGTTTACCCAATAATCAAATCACACCACATCACTTTGGGGTCTGAGATTAGCATTTTTCCCCGCCTAAATTCAATCCACTTGGAATTCTTTGAAATGTGTTAATTATACCTTGTGGTCAGGTTTGCCAATTTTACTGACCTTTAAGCAAAAATTGTTAAATCAGCTAAAGTTTACAGTTTTATTTTCTAGTTCTGCTTCTTAGGGCCCATGTTACTCTTATGATTGGTAGAGACAGTTAATTTTATTATGGCTATGCTTCTGACAGACAGTCTGCAGGAAACAATCTTGCAAACTTTGCCTTAGCTAATATTAACTATATGCTATTACCAGATACTTTCAAGAAGCAAATCTTTTTTTGCTATAAGTTGTTCTTTAACCCCTTTGGTTCTGGCCGTCACACCTGAGCTTGTTGAAATTTGCATTTTTGAAGTCCAAGACTTCAACCCTGCTATCAGATTTGTCTGTCTTGCAATGGACAGTGAATGTGATGGTTTCATGGTCACTGTTGCCCAGGCCACCCCCTATTTTTAAGTCATTTTAAAGTCATTAACCCTATTTTTCACACATTTACCTTTGATTCAGGAAATGTAGCCACATGCCCACAGTGGCTCAGGCCAGAAACTTGGCGTGGTAGAGCACAGTTCTCTGGCTGTGTGTTCATTTCCTCTTCTTACTGCCCCTGAGGTCCCTGGGATTTGCAGTCCAGAATTACAACAGCAGGATATTGCAGGATTGTTCATCACTTTCTCATCTTGCTTCCAGGTGCCTCTGGGATTTCGAGTACACAGTTGCAGCCAACAGTAAGTTTAAGCAGGGGAAGAGGTGTTTAATCCCCCTCCCTGGCCCCAGCCCCCAGCCAAGGTTTTCCTTGATGGGGGGGACACACAGTTTTCGCCCCCCCGTAGACTGGGCTGCATCCCCAGCCGGTCTTGCACCCCCCTTCCCCCGCTTATCAGCCAGCACAGCTTGGGAGCAGAGGGATGGTGCCAGCCCTGCTCTTTGGAGCAGACAGCACAGCCCAGTCCAGGGCTGGAAAGCATGTTGGGATGCTTGCGGACTGTGAGTTAACTTAAACCAGGAAGGGGTCTGGGACAGAAGTTTCAGTCAGTTAAGTCTGATAATAAATTCAACCAGGTTTATCTTAAACCAGTTTCAGCCATTTTGAAACTGGCTTATGTGCACTGTGCTTTCTGTTCTGTTACAGGTTTAAACCAGTTTCTGATCACTTAAGCTGGTTTCTATGTAACTTCTGGCCCTAGCCTCAAAGAAATGATAATTCTTTTAATCTAATGATTTCCATGAATTAGTAAGGGTATAGTAGTCAGATTTCAAGACAGTCCATGTCATTGATACTTGTTCTAAAAGCTTGGGTCACAAAATAATACCTTGTTTTAAAATCAATTAGCCTAAATCACCAGTTGTATTAAAGATCTTTTCTACCTTCCAGCTATTAGGGTATACTATCTGCTATATCTTCCTGAACAGCAACACCCAGAGTACTTCTGAGTTGCTGAGCCCCAGATTTTAGGCTCATGTTTCAATCAGAGCACTTGGAGTATGTCTGAGGAAAGAGAACTCAATGTAGCTAAAATGCCTTTTTCCCCCCGCAATTTTGCAGCAGCTGAGACCACTGAGGCCCAAGCAATGAAGAAGCCAGCAGGCCTGGAGGCTTGCATTGTATTTCCGGGGCTGAGCATCATGCTGACAGGGAAAATGCAGATGTTTGTGGCTGCCTCTGGCATCTTCTTCCAGGGCACAGAGCCCTCCCTCAGGGTATTGATTTTTTTTTTTTTTAAATGAAGCGTGGGGTGATATGTATGTGTGTGTGGTGCTGGTTTAGGCGGGGAGGTTCGGAAAACACAGGAGCTGGTCTTGTTGGCTGGCTAAGGTATTTGTGTGCTGAACTACTGGTGGGAAGGTTGTGAGTGCAAGGCTGGGTTTTGGTCCAGAGACTCAGCTGGTAAGTGGGTTCCCAGTAGGCATGAGGATTTGTTTTTTTCACTAGGACACATGGCGAGCTGTGATGAGCCCCAGAACCAATCAGAGTAGTGCTAGGGCTCTGGGGCTGAAAGCTGCAGGGCTCACCATGGCACGCTGAAACCCTTCAAGGGTTTGAATTTTTAAAATTATTATTATGATGATTAAGTGTGGGGTGCTGGTGTGCATGTATGTGAGTGTGGTCCTGATCTAGGCAGGGAAGTGGGGAAGACCACAGTGCTGATCTTGCTGTATGGCTTAGGGCAGTAGTTGTCAACTAGGTGTATGCATACCCCTAGGGTACTTAAAAAGTTTGTAGGAGGTACAGGGGGCCTCCTACTGCTGTGCACACCCTGGCAGAGGCCCAAAGGGCACACGCCCCCCAATCAGTGTGTGCAGCATAGGTGGTTGCCGCTGCCCACTGAGCTATATGTGCCACTGCAGCTGCCCCAGGAGCAGGACGATGCCACATGCCTGCTACGGCTGGGCTGCACTGCACCCCCTGCCTGCCTGGGAGCGGGATACACATGGCATTGCACCACTCCCAGTAATTTTAATATAAAGGGGTACATGAGCTGACACTTTGAGACAGAAGGGGCACAAAAATTTGTTAAAAAAGGTTGAAAACCCCTGGTTTAAGGGTTTGCATACTGAGCTCCTAGCAAAACCAGTTGCAAGTTCAATGCTGGGTATATAGATCTCTTGTAGGCATGAGGAAAGCTTTTTTTCACCACGACACTTGGCAAACTGCGATGGTCCCAAGAACCAGTGGGATTAGTGCTGGGGCTAGGGGGTTGAAAGCTGCAGGACTCACTGAATCCAAGATTTAGGCCTGTGCTTCAATCAGAGCACTCTGAGGAAGGCCAAAATGTTTTTTTGTTTTTCAATTTTGGGGTACCTGAAGTTGTTGAGGCCAGAGCAGCAAAGCAGCCAGCAGGCCTGGCGGCTTGCATTGTATCTCTGGGGCTGAGTGTCATGATGGCAGGGAAGAGGGGGATGTTTGTGGCTTCCTGTGGCCTCTTCTTTTGGGGTGCAGGACTGTCCCTCAGGGCATTGAATTTTTTTTTTTTAAAGTGTGGAGGTGGTAGTTGCCTGTCAAGAATGATGGGGAGCAGGGGCAGGGGGGGCTGAGATGGGGTGCCGCCACCTAACGCCCCATGCTGCCACCATTCTGCCTCTTGCCTTCTGACCCCACCTCATCCAGTCCTTGGCGCCCCTTGCAGGGAGCAGGGTGTGGGAGCTGAGGCCACAGCTCGTGGCCTTGGCTCCCGCATCCTCCGTCTAGTCCTTGGCGTGGCTTCGGAATAATTGCGGTGCTCCTTCATGCTTGGAGCACTCCAATTGGTTGTTTCTGTCAGCCAATCATAGTACAAATAAAGCATTATGGACAGACAGACTTAGGCTTTTATACTGTTAGAACGTGTATGTGGTACTAGTTAGGCTGGGAAGGCACAGGTGCTGGTTTTGTGTTTTGGCTCAGGGGTTTGCATGCTAGAGTTGGGTTGGGAAAGCTGTGAGCTCATGTCGGGGTGTGAGTACCCAGACTCAGCCAGGCAGTGGGTCGCTGGTGGGCATGAGGAATTTGTGTTTTCTCCCTGACATATGGTGAGCTGCAGTGGGCCCCAAAATACATTGGACCAGTGCCAGGGCTGAAAGCTGCAGGGCTTTGCTTGCCACATCGAGCCCCAGGTTAGGCCTATGCTTCAATCGGAGCACTTGGGACTGTTCCTGAGGAAGTAGAACTTGGTGTGGCCAAAATATATTTTTTTCTTTTTCAATTTTGGGGCAGCCAAAACCATTGAGACTCATTGTATTTCTGGGGCTGAGCATCATGATGGCAGGGAAAACGGGGGTGTTTGTGGCTTCCTGTGGCCTTTTCTTCTGGGGCACAGGGCTGTCCCTTACGGCACTGAATTTTTTATTATTTTAAATTTAGTGTGGGGTAGTGCTAGTCTAGGCTGGGAAGCCAGAGATGTGCTAGTCTTGCTGTCTGGCTCAAGGGCTTGTATGCTGAGCTATCAGCAGGAAGGCTGTGAGTTCAAATCTGGGTGTGGACCTAGAGATCCTGTTAGGAAGTGTGTTCTTGCTAGGCACAAGGAAATCCTTTTTTTTTCCCAACCCAATGCATGGCAAGCAGCTATGGACCCCAGGATCTAAGGGTCTGGGGTTAAAAGCTGCTGCATTGGGCCTAGCATACCAAAACACTTTGAAGTTAGAATAGACTCATGTTTTCTATTAACAGTACAAACGGAAATGTGGAGAGATATTTTGATTAGAGTCAGGTCAATAAGGCTTCCCAAAACTACCTAGGAAGTATATTAATAGGTGTGTACTTGCAGAGAAGTTTTGTTTCTGTTCAACTTAGTACAGGGCTGAAGACACAATAATCTTCACAAAAAACTCCAAGGAAATAAAAAAAAAATCTCTGTTACGGCCAGAAAGAGGTGTCCTCTTTGTCTTAAAATAGAAGACATAAAGGAGTATTAAAATCAAACCAGGCACAAGGACAAACCGCTTAATAATCATTGTCTAATTCAGCATATTTTAATGTGGGCTGTTTTGTTTCAAAACAGACAGAATAAGCATATCCAGGATGAACAAAACATCTGATGGAATTCTCTACTTGCATCTTTGAAATCAATGTACTAGTTCAAGGAGGACCAATGTCCTATTTCCATTTTTGAGTGCTAAACCTGTTATATATGATCACTGCAGTAATTCCAATGTTGGAGTAACAACTGAACTTGTGTTAGTCTTTTTAAAAGGACACAAACCATTGTCATTATGCATCTTACACAGAAGACACTTAGTACTGAACTGATTAAGTGTGGTCAGAGAACTAATTTTGAATAATCATGTTATAGGTTTGTCTTGTTGCTAATAATTCAACAGGCACAAGTGTATTGTAAGCACATAACTGTTAAGATGCACAATTGCCACAGACAGTTGACTTGAATACAGTAATAGCATTTAGCATTAGAGACGACTTTTAGACTCTTCTGCATTTGAATGATTTTCTAAATCCTGATAACCAGTTAGTCATGCACTGGACAGAAACTCTACAGCAGTTTCCTTTTCCTCAATCAATTCCTTTGCAGTCAGATCCATCTTCTCACGGGAGAAGTCATTAATGGGAAGGCCTTCAACAAACTTCCAGGTTTTGTCCTGTTTGAAGATAAAATTGCTTTGAGAATTAAAGTTCTGCTTATAAAAGCCACCAGCTTTGCAATTTAGGCACACTGGTGAAACCAGTGATACTCGTGAACATGACATCTGAAATGCAAATATTAAAACTTGACAAGACTTGCTCAAGTTGAAATGGAAACGTAGAGCAGATCTGATAAGTCTTTGGCAGTCCATTAGTGATATTGTTTCCCACTTAATGAAAAATTCCATTTTAACTCCAAAACCTCAAGCTCTCTTACAAAATAACCAAACAAACTTGCTTTTGTTAACAATGTATTTAGCATGAGAAATATGAAACGCAAGTTGTTTTACCTGAGGCAGTCTTAGGGACATTAACTTTGCTCTCAGATGTAGTTTAGGCTAGAGAATTAGTTGCAGCAGCTTGTGTTTTTTTCCTCCCCATCCCCCAACTTCAGATTGCTTTTCTGTAGTACAGGTTGTCAGACAGCTGCAAACTAGCGAGAGTAATGTGCCTCTCTCATTAGGCAGATGCATCTTGAAAACCTGCTCCCCGGCAACCATGGTCCAAACAGTACAGAAACTTTTGTATAAAGACCACCTTTAGATTTAAATGCAGACTAGTTACCTTGATTACAACAGGGAATGAATAGAGCAAGTCCTCAGGAACACCATAGGAATTGCCATCAGAAATTACTCCCATGGAAACAAATTCCCCCTGAAAACAGAACAGTTAGTGATAAATAGCTCTCCTTACCATTATAAGAGGCACACTCCTGAGGAACAGGGTGGGAGGAGTGTGTGTGTGTGGGGGGGTAAAGTTTCTGCTATGGAAAGAAAGCTTAAACAAGTGATACCATATTTTCTCATATGTAACACTTACCGACATATAAAAACTACACACCTTATTTCTGAAGGCCCCCAGAAAGAGAAAAAAAAAAAAAAATTACCTTGAAGTATGGTTAAATACCAGATGTCTGGAGTCTCTAGAGCAGAGGACTGTACACTAAGACTGTCAGCTGCCTATCCGGGCCGGGGCCTAATCTGGTATGTAGCTCCAGCCCAGCGCACTGGCTCTGGGGCCACGTGTTGGCTCTAGAGCCATGTACTAGGTCCAAGGTAATGTGTTGGGTCAGACCCAGTGCGCCAAGTCTGGCTGCAGACTAACCCTGTGTGGTACCCCAATCCTACACATGGCTGGCAAGGGGGACAACCCCTGGGTTCAAAAATTTGGAGGTGAGAAAGGAGAAGGAGGGAATGGTTACAGTGTTTTAATTACCATGGCTCCCTGAGCCACAACAATGCTGCCATTAGTCTGCCCTGCTGCTCCCCTCCAAGTTTCTGGACCCACAGGGAACCTTTTTTCCTTGCATCCAGCTGATCTTGAGGGAGGGTGGGAGGAGGAGGTACAGCTTACATGCAGAAAACCACAGCATTTTTCTGTCACTTATGAATTAAGAAATAAGCCAATGTTATTATAGAAGTACATTAGGTAAAGAGTTTGATACAGTCAAGAGCCACATCTTACCTCTGGAGTGCCAAACCAGATGTCCCTCACATGATCGCAGATAGCTTTGGCAGCTGACATTGCACTGGACAGCTTCCTAGCCTTAATAACAGCTCCGCCACGTTGCTGAACAGTCTGCAGTGGAGAAAGGGGGGGAGGGGACCACCACAAACTGTTATACATCTGTCACTTATGTCTCTTTAATGTCAAAAGGCTTGATCAGCAAAACAGTACCTTTGCCATCTAGCAGATGTAACATTAGGGAATAAAAACCTCTCAGTCTTCAATCTCCCTCAAAGGAAGGTAGTCCAAAAACATGACTCAACTCAAGATGAATTAAGCTAGACACAGAACCCTCCAAACAAGCAAATGTGATAGTAAAGAGTTAAGGTATTCTTCCAGAGGAGAATTTAAAAAAAGAACTTGCTGGTGGTAGGTCCTGGCTATACTTGTTTTGTGGCTAAAGATCTGTCCCACAGGACTATCAGTGTAGGATCTTTCACAAGCATTAGATTCAATCATATTTAATCCACATCAAGCATCTTGAACTGAAGCTGGTACAGTAAATCTGTCTTTAAATACTGGAAAATTTTACAGGATACAATGGCTGGTAAGCAGGTCTTGGCCCTTTGCCAAACACAAAATTCATACCATCAATTGACGTATTTAGTTTTACACCCGCACACAAGTCTTCTGACACTGCTGAAAGATCCTTTTTATCCCCTGAAGTATTCTGCTACAGGATTGTCTCAAGGGGGAAACCACCCCCTCCCAGAAACCAAAACCACCATGCTTTCAGAATCATAATAGAACAGGCATTTCCGGAATGTTAAATGAAAAAAACAGGCACTTTGTTCATGAACAGCTAAAGTTTGGCAATTGGCTCCATACCACTTAGATCCCAAGGCATCCTCTATGTAAGAACTACCATTCACTGGGTCAGACCAATAGGTCCATCTTGCCCAGTATCCTGTGTCACAAAGCGACAGAGTGGATGCTGAAACGGGGAGTGAACTGGATATGACGAGGATTTTTTCTACTATTCCTCTCCCATTTGCATCCTCCAGTATATAGGATCTAGGAAGTTCCGATTCAGAGGTTACACCCTTAACTCCCATACTCAATAGCTACTAATGCACTTTTCCTCCAATAAGATTGTCCAATCCCTTTTTGAATCTGGCTAAACTGTCAGCTTACACAATAACTAGGAAGCAAGGACCTCAAAACTTTCCTAATGTCTCCTTGGGTGAAAGCTCTCTCATCTGGTCAGAAGGCTTTGTTTGAGTTGTCTTACAGCATATGTAAGAGATCAAATGGATTGCCTGTCCCTCCAATACGCTTCTTCCATTTAAAGTGGTGATGGCTAAAGCAAATACAATAGAAACAAGAGGCTGAACCTCACCACCTTAGAGACCAAACAGACAAGTAACAAATGGACCAAGATATGAGACAAAGTATAATTTGAACTGCTTGTTGTTCCCAGTCTGTACTGAGAAGGTCAGACCCTAGTCTGTTAGGAAATGGCACCTTTTAAGAGGCATCCTCTAGTGATGATCAGTTATTCAGAGGGGATAACTTTTCAGTAATTCTTTGGCACTTTAGTCTGTAAAGTCAACTGTCTTCTTCCAAAGATATCAAAGCTGGCATGTCAGATGACACCCAGTGCCAGCCACTTTAAAGGTTCAATATTTATTTCAGTGCTGATCATTTTAGTATAAAAATCCAGCTAGCTTGCTTAAATGTAATAAGATTTGTGACAGTGAGTTCTACAGGAACAGGGCTGTGAATTCTAAAAGATATAAATAAGACACCAGACAAGCTATCTAAAAAGAAAATTCTAGGACTGGAAGATCCACTTTGCTAAGGTTGTGGATGCTGGCTATCTAACACTAATTTGACTCTGTAGAATAAATAATTAAAAAGCAGAAACCCATTACTACAAGATCATTGATAAAACAGAAATCCTTACTGTGATAAAGTCACCCTTCAGCCAGCTGTCATCCTTTATAGCTTCATAAACTCCAACTTCTTTTCCTTGCAGGTTTACCTTGGCATGGTTAACATCTGGGTATTGAGTGGAGGAGTGATTCCCCCAGATGATGACGTTCTTCACATCATTAGCAGACACACCAAGTCTCAGAGCAATCTAGTTTGAATGTAGGAAAGACATGGCTCATACTAATCTGAGCTTTACAATTCATTATTTAAGTAATGTATTGCTTTGACAGGAAGCTTTGCTTTTAAAAAGACATCTATTTGGCAGACTTTGTAAGTTACTCTAGCCCTGCTTACCTGGGATTTAGCTCTGTTGTGGTCCAAACGAGTTAAACAGCTGAAGTTTTCCTTTGGTATCGATGGAGCAGACTTTGAAGCAATCAGGCAGTTGGTATTTGCTGGGTTTCCAACCACCACAACCTAGCAAGGAAACAAAGGGAAAGAAATTTGCTCTTTAGCTAAGGTACAAGGTTCTGCAAATCAACTTTCTTAAGCTGGATACAAAATAGTCAGCATTTGTCAAGACAGAGCATTCCTCCAAAGAACCTGTCAGGAACTTAAAATTTCCAAGCCTTTTGGTATCTGCTTGCAACATAACTTTTTGGCTGCAATCCTATTGTGTGTAGTCACTCATTTTAAAACCTTTTATTTAAAGGTGCGTATAACACTATTTTAAGGGCAATATTTTAAGTGATTATGTAAAACGTAGTGCTCCTTCATTGCTATGACTCTGTAACATACAAGATAGCAGAATTCTGGAGGTCAGTGCCACTGAAATTCAGTCTGGTTCTACCACCAAGTTATAATTTGAATACAGAACGAGTACAGATTTGTCACCAGTCAGCTATCTATTTGTCCCTCTTATGATTAACATTTCTTATTTTAAAAAGCAGTTACCCCAAGTAACGTTGCTTTACATAATCAGTTTTACACTTAGAAGTGAGCCAAAACAGCTACTTGTCTCTGCAATCCTCAGGTGAGATTTGATTGTGAAATATAGTACCTCAGATCTTTTTGTCAACATGGAAAGAACCATTTTTCCCCCCTCTGTCTCAATGTCAAGCTCACATAGCCTTAATCAAGTGAACTGATCTGGCTTTGTTTTTCCTTTCTGACACAGACTTTTCATTAAGTTTCCACTCCAAGTTAGTGGTATTGGAAATTTTATTCTAACTGTAGAAAAAGTAGTAAACAGGCTGTTAGAATCAGCAAAGGAAAAAAGTTAAAAAGCACAGTAGGAGCATGAATCTGAGACTAGAAGCGGTAGGAGAGGAGCTACATGATTTCATTCACTGCTCTGAATGTTTTAGAGGAATTTGAGAGAAAAAACCATTAAAAGCCTCCAATACTGCCAATAATACTAATAAAAACACCTGAGCAGCATAACTTGAAGTCCCTTCTTATTTTGTATGACCTTTGTGACGTTTACTTCAAAACATTGCTAATGAAATCATTAGGTTAAAGCTACAGATATACCAAGTGCAGCCATGTTTGCATAATGAACAGTTTGTTAAATCACCTGAATGAGGCCAGCTTCTCTCATGCTACCAGAGCCATGCACGTCTGTAAAATAAACTGCATGTTCCTACGTATCTGATGATTTGCCTTGTTTCAGCGGACAGACTATGATCATCCCCCAAAACTAACTACTAGCCTAATGGAATATCTTCTTCTGGCTTTGATCACTGTGACAAGTCAAGATGTAAGGGAAGCATGATTTGTATGAAGAAGATTTGTACTTAAGTTAAATAAACTGTAGAATCATAGAAATTAAGGACTGGGACCTCAAAAGAGAGAGTCCAACCCCCCCCATTCTGGGCAGGAATACTGCTGAGACCAAATGATTCCAGCAAGGTTGGGGACTGCACCACCTTCCTGGGAAGTCTATTCCAGATTCTGGTAACCCTAACTGTAAAGTGTATGCATTTGTGAGACTCCTTATGTAGGGTTGTTGTTCTATTCAGACTGACTACCTGGGTTTTTCTTACAATATATATTGTAAGGCTAGAAAGGGTACTTTCCTCTCCGTATTAGGCTGTACTTTTTTGCCTAAAATGTGCATCAGTGGAGGAACTTAATGCTTCACAGCAGAGGTATAACTACTGGTTGAGTTTGCTCCCAAGGAAAGTGATTGTGCAAAGCAGCGATTTAAAAGCTACAATTTGGCAGCCAGAAACAGAAGGGAGAAGGCTAGCCCTCTTCAACAACTCCTGCTTCAGCAGTGGCTTTTCCTGGGAGCAAATCTCTGCCCTCCCTTGCTACTTCACACCTGGCTGCCACTGAAGGGAAGGTTCAGACTATAGGAATGGGAAAGGAAGGATGGAGGTGCTCCTGGGCTTCCATTCCAGCACATTTCTATAGGCAGTTCCCAATGCTTTTGCCCCACTCATTCATCCGTAGTTATGCTACTATTTCACAGCAATCAAGCAAAAACAAACTAGGCAGCAAAGGACATCTTCCTTTGCAGGGTCTGCTTTGGTCCCTTTCTCCTGTATATTTTACAGAACTTTTTTTTTCCTTCTAGATTTAGAAGCAATTTTATTTTCTGGTTTCACAAGGTTTTTCTAACCAGAGAACTCTCTGTTGTTGCTTTTTAAGCTGTTCACTGAAAAGAGTTACTGGTTTGAATTTCATTTTTTTTCTAAGTTTCTCTACTCACCTTGACAGTCTTCTTGGCATACTTGTCCAAAGCTGTACCTTGGGACTTAAAAATTTTCACATTTGCTTTAAGTAAATCTTTCCTCTCCATGCCCTCTCTCCTTGGCATGGAGCCAACAAGAACTGCTATATCAAGATCTTTAAATGCAACTTCTTCTTTGTCTGTTGCAATGACCTCTGTAAGAAAAGGGGGAAGGCAGATTAAGTGGTTAACTTATTTTTGTTTTTACCAGATAATTTAGAATTTGATGTTAAAGGGGATTGTCCAGTCAGGAAGCTGTGATAAAAAGACTCCCAGAAGACAGATGTCTACACTTACTAGTTTGACACAATGTTTTAAATGGACATCTCAGTCAAACACCCATTACTATTTCCATACATTAGACTTTGATAGGTGTTAACCTTCTAAAATGGTAAAATTATCATCTCCCATTCGTTTTCTTCTTCCTTCTATGCACATGATGCATCAACACTCCCTCTTTGCCCCTCCCAATCGAGTGGCCTTTAATTTTTGTGGATATGATAGCAAGCGTTAAATATACTTCCCAGATCTATGTGGTTTTTTTACTCCTGAAACCCTCTCCAGTCTGCATTCAATATATTAATGGAGGAAGAAACTTAATTTTTGCCATCTAATATAGCTATAGTAGTGCCCATTAGCTAGCTTTCTCCCACTAAAGTAGACTGTTCAAGAATCCTGGTCTGTTAGACAAAAGTTCATCAACTGTCAATTATGTTCTCCACCAATTACTTGCCGGGGTCGGGCAGAACATTTGAATTGTTCACCTTCTTTCAGTAAGTACCCAGGTATGTCAAGAGTCAAAGCATAGTTAGTACTATGCTAGGAGCCACGGCATGCTAATACATGCAGTCATTCGTTTGTCAGATGTAGACTGCACAATTTATATTTGAGATGGATAATATAGTCCAAGGGTTCAGGGGCTGCATATCCAAATATCAGTTTTGTATATGAAACTTATCTGGAGAAGTGATCATCAATTTCTTATGGTTCATAGGCTAGATTCAGTCAATTCACCTTAATGAATATTCATAGCCAAAAAGAACAGAAGGGTTAACTGTGATATCCAGTATCATGTCCTGTCTAGCACAGGTCATGGGAAATCCCTGAAGTTGGAAAGTGTCTTTTAGAACAGTCTATTCCTTTCAGTCACCTCTCAGAAGTGGAAGAGCACAATCTTGTAGTTCCATCACTACGCCATCCAATACAGTCATCATGGGAGTGATATCCAGTAGTACAAGGAAAAGGGGCTGGAAAAAAAAATGCAGATGTATCAGCATGAACTAAGGAATTTAAAACAGGTGGTGTTAAACTTTACGAATACCTACTGGACAGGGGGGAGAGCAAGACAGATCATTTAAAAGGCTCTGACAAATTGAAGTATTATGACTCGTCACCAAATCCAGATAGCACAATACAAGGTAACAGAAGGCTCTGTTTTGTCCCTTGAAACCTAGTGTGCTTTGAGAATAACTTATATCATTGTGAGAAATCTGAAGATTTATAATAAAATGTAACTCGAGTTTACCTGAAGTCTCATATTTTACAAACTGTAATCCTGACATTATCACTGAACCAAGAAAACTAATTAAGTTTAACCCTTACCTGATCTTTGCCAAAGACATCACCCTTTGCAATGCTGTAGAGCAGAGAGTAAGCAATCTGGCCTGCAGCTCCAGTCACTAGGACTCTAATTGGTTCCGACTATAAAACAAATAAACAAACCACTAAGACTTAACACAGTGCTGGCTAATCAAGTTTATCATGATTAAAGAATCATTAAGCACTAATGACAGTTATTTGAGAGACCATTGAAAATATACATATTCTTATGTCCTGAAGTATTCAATAAACTTGGCAGAGGGCGAGATCCCAGGAGCCTGCCTCTGTTGAAACCAGTGGCAACACTCCCATCTGTCCTCAGCCGGAATAGACTAGACCTGCAAAAAAGTAGCGCCAAGGCAACTCGAAATATTTCCAATCCTGGGGCTTCAAAGGCTTGGTTGTACTTTTCCAGATGAAGTATTGGGATTATTTTTTAAATATTAGGCCTGAAAAATTATATCAAATTAATTAAAAAAACCTTTTTGTTATAATTATTTTGTTTTTGAATTTAACTGTCTTTCCCATGCAGCATTCAGAACCTGAGTGCTGAAGCATCAGACTAGTGTTAGATAACCAGAAGATGAGGCCATATAAGAGCAGTCTATTTTCACCTTGTAAAATGAAGTAGTAATCAACATAGATTATTACAGTTTGAAGGCTTACATAGTTTCATTCACTCCTACATTAATCTTATGCATAGATCAATTTATTAAAGCATTAAAGCTGTATCATTTAACTGACTGTTACACATGCATTTGTATGCACCTCTTGAATGTTTCCTACTATTTGCAGAATGACAAATTCTCTCACAAAATGTTGTTATACCACAAACTTAAGCAAAAAGGTGAAAATGGTCTTAAAAGTGACCACAAATAAAGACAGTGGTATTATCCAGCTCTGAAGCAGTCTTCCTCTGGTCTAGGTGTTTTTTTTGCAACAACTATACAGTGACTATGGCCAGATTACAAAACTGTATAAGTAAATTAGAAGATTGTTCAGGTTGCATAATGCTGTGCATCAAATATTAGAACATAGCCTTCTATATGACATTTCTAATGAGCTTGATTCTTTCCCATACAGGGAAATAAATGATGGAGGCATTATTCCACCTGGACTGCTAATATACTATTTCAGTAGCCCATCAGGAAAAAAGAAGCATGCCAGAGGGTAAGATTCTAATAATATCTGTTACCCAGATCCTCTAAATTAGATACTCAGGTAAGAACTTACTTTGATGTGATGAGAAATGAGTGCTATAGAACTTCTGGCAAAACAAAGATGACTTCAAACTAGTTCTTTATTTCCCTTGGTCTGTAGAACTCATGAGCAACTGGGGCAGGTGGCTGTGGGCCACGTGGCCACTTGCTGTGGCTGAAGTGGCAAAAACAGGGGCAGGCCAAGTGGCCACTTGCCTCCCTGCTGCCTAGAGCCATGTTCACTTGGGCCACAGGGTCCTAATTCCTGTGGCAGGCCCTGATCACCCTGGTTCCATCTCCACCCCTGGATGAAGAGCCTCCGCAAGCTGGAACAGGCACATAGGCTATACGTTTGACATTCCTGCTTTAGCATACCAAAAGGGGAGAGAAGACATGGAATAAGATAACAGTCACAAAATTGGCCTGGAGCACAAAGCAGGTTTATAATCTAGCACTGGCAAACAAGAGTCAGCTTCCCTCCCTAGACCCTTCTCAAACACAGTTTTTTTCTATTTTAGGATCTGGATTTTTACAGGGAAAAGAAACAAATAAGCTGGGCCACAACAATAAAAAAAAAATCACAAAGTTTTATGGCAACACTGGGCAAATGAAGTTACTTTTAAGTATTTTCCCCCCCTTAAATTAGCACTTATTCTCTCAAATTAATAGTACTCCTTTATCAAGAGGGACTAGTCAAAAGAAGGAAACCAGCCTCTCTCATAAAAGACACTTGCATACAGGCCAATCATTTTAATCCGTGACTTGGCTACCACATTTCGATAAGAATGTTTTCATGGTCTGGTAAGTATAAAGGTGACCTTTAGTCACTGCCAGTTTTAATATGAAATGGAGAGTACGTTACACTAACATTAGGTTGCATAGTTTCAAATGTATACCCTCCAACATATGCACCCCTTTGGTATGTGATGTTTAAAAGTGCAAAGGAACCAGAAAATGGCATGAAAGACTTAGCACTCTATATGGAAAAAATAAATATTCAAAGGGGGTGGGAAGGGGAAACTGCATCTTATTACAGGATTGTGTACAGGACACTTATGTCCCTGGAGAGCTTCTAAAGATTCCACGATTATAGAATTCCGATGGAGAAGATATCTTATTTGCCTATAAAAGAAAGATGCAAACCTCCAGTGACACAATGCAATAGTCCATATCCTGATTCTGCTTTGAAGTTTAGGACTTAAAATTTCAATCTAAGTGAAACTCCTGAACTAGCAGCAGATTTAGGACTTTTATCAGAATTGGTGCAGAAGTATTGTTTTACAAAATAGACTGATAAAACAAAAAATAGCCAACTATGCTGCAGGTGGCTACAAAGGTTATTTAGACGCATCAGACTGTCCTCTATCAAAAGGCATGTTGGGAACAGGAAAACTTTGTGCCACCTGCACAGAAGGGTGAACTTTGCATTAGTACTTAAGTCAGATAGGCAAGGCAAGGTCTTGCACAGGGTTGAAAACTTACTTGGCTCAACAGGCAGGGAGAAAGGGTTAGGATAACAGTGGTCTATGTACACTTCAAATCTAGCAGCAGCTTGCAAAGAATAAACTTGAACGCTTAATTTAGTAGAGTATCGCTGCAGCTGCATTTACTTGCCTTTGACCAGTCCTCAAATTTTTTAGACCAAAGGCAAATACTGGCCCTTAGTTTCTGCTCATTTTTGACTGCAGAACAATAGTAGAAAAAAATCCCTCAGAAAACCCACAAGCAGGAGCGTGTGCTTCCTTGGGGACAAGTATCAGTGGTGCCCCTGGAGTCCTGTGGAGCTGCAACCACAGTACTCTTATAGCAGAGAGCCTAGCCAGGAGCCAGAGCATGGCTCCCACCAGCCAGGCTCTGGTTTTGGGCAGCATACACTGCTGCCACATGCACTGCTCCGCTTTCTTTTAGCATGGTTTTTTTGACCCCAGGCTCTCCCAGGGTCAAGAAAACAGACCCGCATACAAAGCAGCAGCATGGGGAATGCCTGCATGTGTGGTGTGTGGCACTGCAGACGGGCCTGCAGTGCCACATACTGCACGTCCACACACGCCTGGACGTGCCCCAACACGCCAGAAGACTTTTTGACACACTAGGCATCTGCTTCGCCTCAAGGTGCCCCTTGGAAAACATGGGGGGAATGGTTTTCACATGCTCTTTGGCAGATGAGCAGAGCAAGCCTTCTGAGTGAAAGAGCTACAAAAGGCTGCAGAGGGTCAGGAAGTTTTTAACTCAGGGGTGGATCTCACACACCCATCCAGCATGCCTCACCACACAAAGGCTAGAGGTGCCCCAGATACAGCACTCCTTCCTTGAGAACCACTCCTTGC
>NW_017728943.1:38938644-38992553 GCF_001723895.1 Crocodylus porosus
CCGAGGCAGAGATCACCCCGGCCCCGGGGTCACCTTCCCCCTCCCCCCACGACGTGGTCTCCACTAGGGAGGTGGGCAGGAGGGGCTGCACACGGCCCGGGGTCACAGCGGTCGCGGCTGCGTGGGTACAGCCACCGCGAGGCGGAGGGGCGCCCGTGGTACTGACCATGGCTGGGAGATGCGGCGACAAGTCCTGGCGCGGCGCTGCCTCAGGGTCACCTCTAGCGACAATCACAGCGACACGGCAGCGCGGCGCGGGAGGTATTAAGGGAGCGACGGGGCCGGGACTGCCGACGGCACCACCACCACGCACGTGCACAGCTGCCTGGGTCTTGTAGTCTTTGCCCGCGCCGCCCACCCTCTGCCCGGCTTGCAACCTCTGCCGGCGAGGAACTACATCTCCCAGCATGCCTCGGGGCCGCCCACCGTGGGAGTGCGGGGCGCTGGGAGTAGAGTGGCAGGGCTGGTAGCCGAGTCCCTACCCCGCCCCTTTCGCAAAGGCGCGAGACCCTTCTGCAATGACGTCAGGGTCACGGCGAAGGACGGCCATCCCGACTTCCGCCGGGGGACACTACCCCATGGTTGCGCATGCGCCTGGAGGAGGTGGATGCAGTAGGAAGGGGAGGGGCTGCGCGTGCGCAGGGGAGCTGCTTCGCTGGTTGCCACGCGACCGGGCGGCCGAGCGCGCGGGAGTAGTTGGCGGTTGATACTCTTGCTCCGCTCCTCGCGTGCCACTTGCCCCCCATTGCCAGCACTGCCCGGTGGGTTCGGCTGCCCCGCGTGGGCCCGGGCGGGGCGGGCGAGTGGGCGGGGCTCGGTGCCCAGCGCCGTGGCACTGGTTGCTGCCCCGTGTCAGAGCCGCTGCCCTTGCTGCTCGGGCGGCGCTGGCAGTCGAGTGGTAGAGCTGGGGCTGTGACAGCCAGCGCGGGGCCCGCGGTGCTGGGCCAGGGACCGGGCAGAGTAGCGCTGCAGGCCGGGCCTGCCCCACGGGCTGTGCGTTTGGCCCCCCGCCCGGCGCAGGAGGGCCAGCTCTGGGGTAGTCGCGGGTTTTCCTGCAGGATTGCGGTCTAGCTTGCAGGGGCCACTGTCCTGAGTGGCTTCCCCGTTCCAGCCTCCTGTGGGCCCTGAGCATCCCACCTCTCTGGGCTTGGCTGATTGTGCAGGCGTCACTGATGCTGTTCTCGTTATATGTCAACTGCTACAGAACCCGGTGTGGACTCGCTCTGCTGGATTTTACACCTGGCATCATCCGTTTAATTCAAATGGATGGCTGACCGATCCTGGCTAAATCAATAGCCGGGGGCTGTAAACTCATTTAAGCACATCCATGCAGTACATGGCATGGCTTTAATGTAGGATCTATTCAGTGATAGACTTTAGTTAAATCAGTGGCTCTGTCTTGTTTAGATAAGTGCCCGGAATGAAAATAGAGCCTTTATCTCATGTCCCTGGCATTGTTGTGCTCACACTTTACGATACCTTTTGTTTTAAAACTGATTGAATTAAACCCATGCAAAGTCCTGTGGAGGCACCTCAGTTTCAGTGTAACCTAATGCAGTTCCCAGTAAACATCCACAAAACCTTTTGCACTGATTCACTCAAGTACATCTTAAGTTTTCACCTGTGAACTGGTGAAACTCTTCAGGTTAACAAACCCACCTAATATTAGATTGCACTACCTCTGTATGGGTTTTTGCTTCTCAGGCCTTAAATTTAGAATTTTTTACTTTTCTGCTTTTCATTGTTTTGTTACCACTGGGCATCATAGTGTAGTGTCTTTTTATAGACAACTTTCCTCATACGTAGTTCTCATGTTAAATCTTTCAAGTTATCTTCAAATTGTTATTTTTCTTTTTTGATATTGTAAAATTTTAGTTGATGCAATAAGATATTGTGCATCCTGGTCTTCAGGGAGCCTTCTTATCAGCCATTCCAAGCAATTTATAATCAGGCAAGCACATCTAGTTTTTCTTTTTGCTGCCTTGCCAGTCCTCCTTTCCCCCATGTCCAAGCTACTCAATATTGGAATGTTTAGTGCTACATTTCATACTGATGTTCTGCTTATCCTTTTTATGTATGGCTCTTAATGTACTCCTTGTATTTAGTGTTGTACAGTTTTCTTGTTCATAGAAAAATGGCAATGGAAGAATAGGATGGCATCCACGTTTAAGATCCAGTTCTTTGAAAGTTTTCTGTCCTGTTTTTGACACTTTTATTATTGTAAATGTTACCTCACAACCCATTTTGTTGCTAGTACTATTCCAGTTATGTGTAGGTTTTCTTTTAGAGAGCCCAATATCTTGTATCTGAGATGGCCACTTGACATGGGTTTGGCTCAGTTTTTGTTTATTCCTTAGTTTGTTACTGTGCTTTTCTTTTATCTATCACTGTGGGTCAAAGGTTGCTGTTCTGACAATGAGTAAAATATAATTGATGGGAGCTATGTGTGCATATAAATTAGGCTTATACTAAAAAGTATATTTTACTTTACCTTTGCAAAAGAGATTCACACTTAAAAATGATACCAATTGGGGGATGGAAAATGCTAATTGAGACATTTTAATTTGAGGTCTGTCTTTTTGAGTTAATAGTTAATTAACTTTTTAAGCCTATGATGCCAGAGCCATCCTCTCCATTTTCTTATTTTTTTAAATTGACTTGTTCTCTATTAACAGCTGCCTGTGTGCTTTAACTCCTATTTTGGATGGGATTTTCTTTTTCTTCACTGTCACCCATTGAAATTGATGAGATTTTTTTTTAGGTAAGTTAATCCATATTTCCAGTAATTCATGAAGTTACGTTTGGCTCCTGCGTTTACTTTTAGAATGTTTGAAAAAAATGTTAACAATAGAAACATGCAAATAATTCCACAGGTTTTACTCTCTTAAGATAGTTTTAACTACATACAATGAAATCCAGCTTGTTCAGCTATTGTCAGTTAGTTGCAGCAAGAGCAGTTTGGGATGTACAGTCTGGATTGCCTGAGTCAGGAGAAGAGAGTCAAAACAAAGACAAAATCAATGCAATAAGAAATAATTTTAAAGAACTCCAAAATTAAATAGGTCCTGAATAATTTAGGAAAATATATTGGAGGAAAATAAAATATTTCAGGTAGTGTTTGTACTTACTGTGAAAGTCTCTTATTTAGTTCTAGTTTTTCACAGTTCATGTTCATAACATCAGTAGGGAGGCTGCATAAGCATAAAAGATGCAGTGAAATCTAGTTACATAAACATTCTTTTAAAGAGTACTGAATTGTTTCGTGTATTTCATTGGACTTTCACTTTGCTTATAAAGAAATGGATTGCATTTTATCTTAAGGCTACATTTTTATAAAGTTAATAAATGATATTTTAATAAATGGTTAATTAACATTGGGGAATGGTTCTGGATTTTTATAGTGTCCAACTGGTCAATTGATTGCTTTTAAGCAAACATTTGAAACAATCTAGTGATGCACCTTTTAAATATTTGTAACGTATACAACTCATATCTTATAACCTGCTTATAACATCTATTAATCATATTTATATACTATTTATGAATGGAACCTTAAAATTAATTGTATCCAAGAAATGTTTGTCCTTTTCCTTTCTCTCCCCACTGCTAGCAATGCTAGTTCCTAGTATCTCTTTGATCCTTAAAGTATTAGCTTCCTTCTCATCTTCTCTGTTTAGTCTTCTCTGTTTAGAGGTGCACCAATACATTGCTCTAATATCAGATTGGCACCAATGTATAGAAAATTCATTGTATCGGAAATTGGCCCGATGTGGCTAATAATTTCGCTGATAAATATCTGCGTGTGCAGCCTGTCCCATATGAGCTTCAGCGCAGCACATAGGCAGTGAGCAGCACAGCCCGATAACTTGGAGAGGAGCACAGCCTGGCAGGGACTAGGGCAAGTGCTGCCCAGCTGGGACAGCACAGGTGCGGGATAGAGCTGTGGCATGTCCAGGGGATGTGGGGAGGGGAGGGGGGGCTCCTGCTGCTGTGTGCCCTTCATCTGGGAGCCACTTGTCTGGTGCTCGTCCAGTGGCTCCTGCTGCTGCTCCTGCCGCTTGTCCAGGGGGGATATGTGACCCAAGATCTACATGGGGCGGGCTGGGACTGAGCCTGTGTGGGGTTCTTCCCAGCCTGCCCCGCCCGCGCAGATCTGGGTACACATGTTTCCTTCCTGTCCATGGAGCCCCCCTCCCCCCCCAGCCCTGCCCCGGACTAGCAGCAGGAGCCACCAGGCAAGCTCTGGACAAGCTGCCAGACCCGTGGCTCCTGTACAAGAAGCACACAGCAGCAGGAGCTGCCCCCTTCCCCATAGCTCCCCTGCCCCTCCCTGTGCCCCCCCAGATAAGCCATGGCTCCATCCGGCTCCTGCCTCACCCCACCCCAGCTAGGCAGCACTTGCCCCAGCCCCAGCTCTGCTCCTTCACTGCAGGGGCCTTGATCTGTGCCCCACAACACCCCTTCCCTCCCCTTCAACCACAACAGACTTACCAGCTGCATGCAGCTCTTCAAGGTGTCAGGCTAGTATAGGAAATCAGATGGGTATCAGCTGATAAGCCTCCTGTAAAAATCAGCTATTGGTATCGGCCCCAAAAAATCTCTGTTAGTTTTAGCAGAGGTGTCAGATTTACCTTGGGCCCCCGGCTAGATCTGGAATGTGGAGCTTCTCCCAAACCAGATCTGTGAGGCCAGTAGTATCTGGGTCTGGGGCCAGTGCCAAGGTCTGGCTGCAAGGCTCCGGTAGGTGCAGGCTAATATCTGTGCAGGCCCTGCCCCGCAACAGTGGGAAGCGCACTGGTAGCTTGGTGGGTTGGACCCAGCTCAGGATCATATCTTTGACATCCCTGAGCTGCAGGAAATAGGAGACCTGAGGTTTCCAGTCTGGGGTAGGAATTTCAGACCTTATTGTCTCATTGCTTTCACCAATAGCTGTCCATCTTTCTGCAGAAAACTCAAGGCATTTTATTGAAGAGGTTGAGTAGGCATCTCAGCTTTCCCAGTGTCAGGGAGCATAGACAATGGAGACTTTCTTACGTATGTGGAAGGACTGGGGGCAGAGAGAAAGGGTGTGCTGGCACGTTTCCTTGTCTTTTGTTAGAGAAGAAATACTCTGAACAAAGGAAAATTTGTTTTTGCCATACTCATGTTAGTTACAGTGGGCTGCCAAAAGTCTCCTTGCCACAGTAGTTAGTGGCCTTAATTACTTTTTTATTTATTACCCATGGAATTCCTGCCTTCAATGGCATCATTTTAGTATTTTAAATATTAGTTTTACACATCTAGAGATTAGGGGTGCACCAACAAAGATTTTCTTGCCCAATACTGATAGCCATTGATTAACTAACCATACTGGCCGATGCTGATCCAAAAACTGATATTTAGTAATAGTGCAAGGCATTTTAAACTACTGACATAACCCTGCTCCAGCCCTTGATGAGGAAAGTGTTAACCACCTTATTCCCATGCACGTTGTCCCCTTGCCCACAGCTCCATCCGCAGCCCACGCTGCCATCCTGGACAGGCAGGGCAGACCTTCGTGCATATGGCAGCACTGGGTGCTTATGGAGCCCTAGAGCATGCTGCCTCAGCACTGGCAGGCCCCTCACAGCTGAGCTCCCATGGCCACTGGGGAGAAGCCACTTTTGCAAAGGTGTCCAGTTCCTGGCGAAGCAGAATGTCCCTCACATGGCACCTTACCCTGCCTGCACGCAGTCCAATGTCTCCATGGCAGCCCCAGTGCTCAGGCCCCTGCTGTGTGTGTGGTATTGCCATCACTGCAGCAGCAGCAACAGCAGTAGGAGCTGATAATGGCCTCTTTGTTGCTGAGTGCAGGGAGCACCTTGTGACTGCTCACTGACACTCCTACCCCTCCCACTGCTCACTGGGACCAGTAGTCTGCCACAGACTTGGGCTGGTGGTGGGGCACTGGGATTGGACTACGCTTGCCAGGATGCTCCAGGCATGTGGCCACAATTATTGACTACAATGACCAAAAAAGCCAATAGCTAATAATGTCATTTCTCCTTTTATGGTTGCTGATCCAATAGCCAACCAATATATCAGTCCCATACTAGAGATTTTTCATAGGAATTGGTGGAAGTGATGGTAGACAGCTGGACCAGTTTTACTGAGGAGCATGAGCTGCCAAGTTAAAGCCTGAGAGGCTGCAAGATCAGCAACTTTCAGAAACAGGTATAGCAGCTTGCCATTTGATTACAGAGGAGGAAGTCGCAAATTCCTAGATATATGTGGTTTTAGAGTGGAGATGAAGGGAATGACAAGACTGAAAGCAGCTATCTGCATAGTGCTGCTGTTCTTGAGAAGTTCTGAAGGGAAGACAGAAATTTATACCTTCCTTATTTCTGGTTAGTGGAATTAGAGACTAGTAGATACCAATATTAAAGGGAAGTTATCAGCTCATTATCTTATGATTTTTAGCTTTTGAAAAAAAGATTTTGTTTACTGCATCATGAGTTCCATGCCATTTTTTGTCTTTTTTTTATATAACGTTTTTCTAGTTATAAAAGTGTTTTCCCACAGCTTTTGTGTATAACAGCTGGATGAACAGAGGGAAACAAAGAAATAAACAAAAAATTGCAGTTAACTGCACAGAATGAAAATCTCAAAGAAAACAGAAATAAACCTCTTAATATATTTCATTTTTAATACTTTGAAGTTATAACAATGTTTGAAAATATTTTCAGACAGCGGTATAAACTTTTCAGTGGGAGTCCCTATTAAAGACATATAAAGATTTGAAAACTGTTACCATTTAGTTAAATGGTAAAATATTTTACTGAAAAATAAAAATATTTTGAGTGAACTAATATGACTCTGCCCTTGTTTGTATCTTTAATACTCTCCTTCCTTTTCTTTGTAACTTCTTATGTAATTATGCCGTTATAAACCACCAGCCTTAAGGGTAATCTTCTATGTCCTGAACTTTGCACAGGTTGATGAGCCTGTCTACTACACTCATCTGCACTCACATTGTCAAAGTGACAGATAGTTTTGTGTATCCAATCCTTGGTACAGTTATAAACACCTTCCTCATTAAAAATATTGCTCTGATTGCCTTCATAATTGCAGTTTGCCTCAAATAATTCATCTTGTTTTACCTGCCCTGTTTCTTTGTCTAGCCTGTATTGTCACAAGGCCTACATTACTTGAATGCTGGCCAATGAGCAGCAACATCAGTATTTTGATGGTTTTGTACTCTAAGAAAAGGCGGTACATAACTTCTTAACTAAGAAAAATGATGATTTTTGTTGTTGGCTTATTCAAGTTAGTTGTTAAAAATACCTACAGTCCTTTTGTATAGAAGAAAAGAAAGTTAACTGGTATGTCAAGATTGGCTTCAGATTATGAATCCCTCTTCCTGTCCCAGAAACACAAGTACTAACAAAGTTTTGCTATTGTATTCATTTGTAAGGAAATCACTTGATTGAAACAAGAATAGTGACTCAAACATCACTATACATTGATATATACATATACACATTTAAATGGTGAATTTATCCAAAGTAGATTTAAAAGCAAACAAAATATATAATTTTTACCTCTCTTAAATCTTGGTTTCATACATGAATAGTTTTTTGTCCCCTCACAGGATTACTTTGATATCTGGTCTGCTGGGGAAATTTTAAATTACACAAATTGATTCATAAGACAGCAAACAGTAATAAGGTGGCCTTAGTATTATGGCTATTCAGTACTCTTATAGAAGGAGGAAGGAAAAGCAAGCACGTTCTCTTAATTGTATTGGCACAAACAGCAATATTTGGGTTCTGCACATGTAGGATTACTTGAATGTGCCTTTAAAACCTTGGGCTAAATTGTCCCGAGCCCTTACTTGGCTATAGCAGATACAAAACCTGGTTTTATGCCCTTTTTGCCCTGTTCACATTGTGAATCTGATTGTTAGGAGGTTACTGAGTGACTGCTAAGGAGTGGGAAGAACCCTGAGAGTAATTGACTGGGTGCATATTTGAAAAAGCTGTTCCATGAGAAGAGGGGAAGCAACTTACTCCTTCATCCAAGCAAGGGGAAACCTGACTAGTTGTGGTTTAGATTAATCGTTCCTTTAGTTTGTCTAGAATGACTAAGATGGCCTATTAACTCATGTATAGCCACAAGTTTATGATTTAGTAGTATAAAAGTCATGTTAGGAAGATGCTTTTCTAGTATTGCAAAATACATTTTTAGTATGGAAAAATCATGAGCTCTTGTGTAAATTATTTTCTACACCATCTTATTATCATGTGTTTCCAGCAATGGGCTGAATACCTGTTTTCAAGTTGTCCACTGTCTGAAAACCTGCTTTGACTCAAAAGCATTTCAGTAGTATTCTAGGATGGCCTTTTCTTTTTCTAGCTGCCTGTCACATTCAAGCCAGCCCCTGTGTATCAATCAAGAGCTGGGAGTATGCTGCAGTTAAATTATGGGTTTGAATCTCCAGGTGGTATTTGAATTCCTGCTCAAAGACAGTAGAAATTAATTTTGCTAAAGCAAGAAACAACAGGACATTAAGCCACTATGCCAACCTTACATATGTGTTTCAAAAAAATTGTACTGCTTAGCATTTATTTTGGTAATCTGTAACTCAAATTGCAGGAAATGTTTGAAATTCCATTCTAACAATATCCAACTGAGAATATTAAAGTAGCATTAAATTTCAAATGCCTGAAGCAAAATGCTTTTTCACAACACCCTGGGCATTTGAAGCTCGCTAGAACATATGATATTACAGTCTACTGTTTTGTTTTACTCAGTCTAAAATGAAAGCCCAGTTTTAGTTCTGTCTCCTGAAACTTGATATACTGCAGGGAAAAATAATTGATTTGAATACTGTTTCTTAATACATTGCAACTAAGTTTTAAAGCTTTCTTAGCAACACTCCTACCATAGACTCTCTCATTAAAACTTGAAATACACTCTTTAAGACTTATCTTAATACTTTCTTATTAATTTACAAGCTTTAAGGTTTTGAAGTCATCACATAAGGTTTTCACTGTTGTGTGCAATATTTCATAAGAAGAAACATTGCACAGAATATATGCATTCTGCATATGTGTGTGTGTGATATGAAATAAACACTAATGTGTATATAAATTACATAGCCAGAGAGAGAGAGAATATGTGATTACAAAAATAATTTACAGTTTCATTAATGTGAACCTTGCATGGCTGAATTGGCAGAGCCATTTACAATCTACAGAAATGCCAGTAAAGCTATGTCACAGCAAAACTATTCCAGACTTAAACTTTTCAATGAGATGAAAATGTTTCTGGTAAATTAGTTACGAAATTTGGATCCAACACCTTTAATTGCTACAGGACCAAGTATTTTCATGAGGAAAATTTTAAAATTCAAAAAAAGAATTGATTGGCAAATCTCTTTTTCTTTTTTTTAAATAATCTATTTAATTTTTTTGTAATAATAGAAGTAGACTCAGTAGAGATGGTTTAGTGGTAGAAGTGCAGGTGTGGTGGTTCTGATTCACAATATTTGCATTTTAGTAAATGACTGTATTTTGTCATTACATTATGGCTGTGAATATGCTTGTGTGTATGTTATGCATTCATAAAACGTACTTTTGTGGAACAGAAATGATACATTTTTATTAATAATTAGCTGTAGTTAAATTGCCTCTGGTGTTCCAGTTATTGCCAAGTTAATCTTACTTTTCTCCTTTATAAAACGTAGAGCAGTTTATGGACCCAGTGTGGAATTATGCTGTGTCAGTTTGGGACTTAACTGTCACACAGGAAGATCCCATGTTGCCTATTCAGCCCTTGTTTGTGAATTCTCAGTAACCATGTAGCTTGTACTGAGACTTGGGTACTATTTGAGGCCTTCTAAGTGATGACATTTTGACCATTTCCGCTATCATGGGAAAGGATAGGCATGATATTTGAAGCTCTTCAAAAAAGAAATGCTTCAAGCATGGAGTGATTCCCTCCCCCTCTGCCCAACTGCCCCAGCATGGCCCTCAGCTGGAGAGCTTCAACATCGCTGTGGCTGCACGTACATCAACCACGGCATCCTGTAGTTCCTCCTCTCCCATGATAAGTGAGTGCTTTCCTGTGTGTTCTGCCTCTGGTTTCCCAGGGCATCCACCTACCAGAACTGATAGACCTGAGTTCCTGTGCCCTCCCCTGTATGCCTCTTGGTTATGGTGGTATTGTGGGGAGGGGCACTCTGGAAAGTGGAAGCATAACACATGGGGGAGTTCACATTGATAGTCTGTTCTGTACTCCTTCCTTTTTTTCATGGAGGGTGGCAAAGTAGAGTACTATGAGCCTGGAGGACTGAGCCCTCCCTTGTCATGCTTCTTAGAGTATACACACATAGTAGGAAGTACTTCATTTTTAAGTACCTCTAACTGTTTCCAACAGGGTATTTTTGGAGCCTTTCTGCTATTTTTGGGAGTGCTTCAAAGGGCATTTACATTCGTATGCTGGCCATTTGAAGTACTTTGGAGGCGTTTGAAGTGCTTTAAATGCTATGTCTGTCCATATTCTAAGTCATATGAAAAGTTGGATTATCATGCAGTTTTGCTCCTCAATGACTGTATAAACAGTAAAGTCTTATCTTGCAGATGCTTTTACCCTTACGTACATGCTGGAAAGTAAATTTGGTTAAGCCTTCTGCCCATACGATTTACTCCTTTGAGGCAAAGAGTTGGTTTAAAACATTGGCAATAAATAATATTTTGATTAAGAGTCATTTTGCTTCTTCAGGGAGAAAACAAACTATTTTTCTAACTGGTGAGGCCCTTCCTCTTTACAAGGACAAAGTTACAGTCTTTGGGTTATCCAAATAATTCTTATTGCCACAATAGGTAGAATAAAATATTTGGTGTACCTCAGGCTTTGTAAATTAATTTGAGTTGGCCAGACTACTTGTTAATATGCATTATAAAGAGTAGTCAGTAGAGGCTTTAAAATTGGTATGTGCTAGGCCAATCGTTTTTTTAATATATTGGCACAGGAAAATATTTATATACTTAAATTGCATTGTTTTCAAAATGTATTTATACTTCTGTTACTGGGGGAAGGGAACAGAGGGGCAGAGTAAACTAGAATGTTTAGTAAGGTAATATTAAACTTATATTGTAGATTAGGGCTCTGCGAAGCCGTGGTAGCCAATTTGACTTGGAGGAGATTTGACCCGATTCGGCAGCTGAATCTCCGAATCCCAATTGAATCGGGAGACCCATTAATCTCTCCAAATTGAATTGGAAGCCTCCAGATAGATTCAGAGAGATTTGGAGATTCAGCCATAGCCTGTACAGGCAGGCACTAGGCAGTGCCAGCAGGAGCAGCTAGGGGAGCAGCTGGATGAGCCCCAGCTTGAGCCGGCAGCCCTGGAAGAAGCCATGGCTCGTCCAGCTGCTCCCCCAGTTGCGCCCCTACCAGGGTGAGGCAGGCAATGCTGGCAGCCCTGGGAGAAGCTGCAGGGGCTAGGGGGAATGATTGGGGAGCTAGGGAAATGATTGGGATCCAGTGGTACTTGGCTGCAGGCAAAGGCAACCTATGCAAGGCCTGGGGCAAATCAGCCTGTTTGGGGCCCCACCCCCAGATGTGAGGAAGCTGGTGGTGGATTCGGCTGTGGGAGGTGGTGAGTGGCTGGACTTGAAGCCGGCGGCAGCGCAGAGTCGCTGCACCACTCCGCTTGGTTCCGCGGAGCCCCCCAATGTGCAGGGCCTGGGGCAGTCGCCCCCCATGGATGGCTCTGACTTCCGGTCCTCGTTCTGGTGCACAGGGCTCCATCCAGCCATGGACTGGCTTCAGGCCCTTACGTGGCTCTTGGGACCAAAAAGTTGAGCACCACTGCTGTATACCACTGCTACTGGTGCTGTCACGAGCTGACCTGGCATGGAAGGAGCTGTGTTCAGCCAGGAACAGGAACAACATCAGGTTCCTCCTTCCAGTGCCTGCTCCCCAGCCTCCTTTGCCTGCTGCTGGCCCCTACTGAGCCTGCCATCCTAAGTGGCTGTTCCCTGCAGACTGTAGTGGGGCAGGAATAGCTCTGGGGCTCCCTCTGTGCCTGGATCAGTCAGGGACTGCAGCAGTGTCATTGGAAAGGAGGTGACGACCCTGGTTGTGAGCCTTTAAGTCCGATATATTGAAACACCATATATAAGTTCCATGTACTGGAGTTATAAATTAACTTTTAAGTATTGTGCAGAGGAATCTAACTAGAAATCAAACAATTTCATTCTTGGTTATTTGAAAACAGGTAAGTGTATGAAAACAGAGTTTAAATATTCTGCATTCTGTTTCAACAAAGTTCTTTTGTGTATCATTAGAACAAGACAGTACTGTATGATCTCTCTCAATTTTAAGTGATATCTCTTTGGTTCAGATGCAAAGCACGTGCTAAAAATGTTGAAAAGGAACTTATTGAAATATCAAAAATAAGTGAATTGGATATATGATGTATAATGTTGTTGGCATAAAATCTCTTCTGCCCATGTCATGTCATGTAGTGGGCACCTGGCCATCAAATTTCACTGAACCATACTTTCCTCCTATAATGACTTGATCAGATGATGGAAACAGTTAATTAAGTCTTCCATATCTTGCTGCTATTGTAATGTTCTACTTCACTGCACCTCTAAGTAGTATAGCTGAAAGACTGTCCATCAGCCCTGAAGAACTGTAAATTATTATCTAAGGTAGTGAAAAAAGCTATTTTGATGCATGGTTTGCTTTTCAAGATTTTCATGTGTTATTGTATAATTGTTCTCTTTAATTTGTAAAAGGTTTAAATTGTAATGGTCATGAATGAGGTATAGCTTATATGAAAATTCCACTAGAATCTAGATTCTGCATCACATCCTGTGGACCTAATAAACCCACTTATTTGAGAGAAATTCTGTATGGGTATTCTTATTTAGTGTTGTCTATTGTGTGAGCAGTACTCATATTTGGTAAAATACAGGTGGGGGTTTTGTAGTATATGGTAGCCTTAGATATTTTTACATTGACCGATGATAACTGAGTAAACTGTAAAATTTTAATTTTGAATTGGAGACTAATGTGATATGAGAACTTTTGACAGTGAGTGGGAGATATAAAGGCATCTTTGTTTTCCATCTCAGACTTGGGGCATTAGTATCAAGAAACATAACAGAATTCCAGCAGATAACTTTTTTTTATACTAACACTTGTATTTACTCTTCCCTAGTTAATCAAAAGAGGAAATAAAAGCAGATCGCACTATGAAAGGACTAGTAATTAAAAGACAGGCAGGAAGTAAGGAGCTTGCATAAAAGTGTACCAGTTGATGGTCTTGGAATCATTTATCCAACTACTTACAGTTTCTTTACTTTCATTTTTACCTTTCACAGAGCAACAGACAAAAGGAAAAAAAAAAACCATCCCCCCCCCTCCCCCACCTGAAAGTGGAACAAATCCCCTATTCACACGTGTTACAGCAGGAATGCTGAAGTCTGGCCTGTCTTCCAGGGTGGGGAGAGAGGGAACACTGCAAGCGTTCTGATGATCATTAGCAATGTAGTGCTGCCAAACCTTATTACACACACTAGCATTCAGTCTTGTCAGACAGACAAATGAAGTAAGTGTAGAGTTAACTAAAATAGTTGCTTGTAATTGCCAAAAGTTAAACCTAATTGGTGGTTGTTTCCGGATCAGAAGACAGATTTATAATGCATGTGACCACATCCAATGTTTTATTGTCAGAATCCACGAGGTGATACAGACACCCGTTGTTACTTGTGCTCATGACTAAGCCATCTGAGGTCTAGAAATATGTTTGATTAAAATGATTTGAAGAGAAATAGAAATCAGTATATTTAAAAATTTGAAGATGTTATAGTGTGAAGTATTTGTTTAGAACAGATATGTTTATAGTAACATACAGTTGGAATGTTGTAGCCACAATGGTCCAGAAAGTTTGCAAAAACAAGGATTTTTGGTGATATCTTTTATTGGGCTGGGCTAAAGAAGAACATTTTCTGTCAGAAAGCTTGTCTAACATCTCTTCCATCTATACAGTTAGTCCAATAAAAGGTATTACCAAAAAACACCTTGTAATAAACTTTGCTTTTTGATTTTTCACTTTTGTTGAAAGGAGTGTAGTTTTTCTTTTTTGCTCTCAGGTAGAGCTATTATAGATTGGTGTTTTACTGAATGTAAAGTTTTATCTTGAAGTTGATTGCTAGCTGTAGTTTTAAACTGAAAAAGTTTTTTCTTCCCTGTGTCTGTGATTGGATCGTGTCTTAGGTGAATATACAGGATATATAGGTATGTGTGTGTGTGTGTGTGTGTTCGCGCATGTGTTCTTAGGTGTGTGTGTGTGTGTGTATATATATATAGGATGTGTTTATAGGATATATCCCTAAATAGACAATAAAGATGTTTCTTTGTATGTATGTATGTATGTTTGTATGTTTTGTTTGATGTATATCCCTCTGTAGCAAACGAGGCTTATAGAAAATGAGGGTTGGAAGGGACCTCAGGAGGTCATCTAGTCGAACCCCCTGCTCAAAGTAAGACCATCCCCAACTAGATCCTCCTAGCCAAGGCTTTTTCCAGCCAGTTCTTAAAAACTCCAAAGATAGAGATTCCACAACCTTTCTGGGTAATCTGTTCCAGTACTTAACTAACTTCCAAGTGAGAGAGTTTGTCCTAACTAACCTAAACTTCCCTGCTGCAATTTGAGACCTGTAGAAAAATAGGGTTAGTCAAGGGGTTTTGCCTCAAGGCAGGAGCACCTCTAAATCATTTCAGGTGAAGAGTTAATGAATTCTCAGCCAGGATGCCAGGGACACTCTGGGGTGCTGCCAGATATTTTGAAGGGTGCCATGAGCTGTGAGGAGATAATGGAGGTGTTGGGAGATGAGCAAATAAATGAAGCAGATAAATACAGGCTCAGGCTTTTCTCTGCCTGGACAAACCACATCTCCATTGTCAGGCTTCTCTGCAAGGAGGGAAACTGTAGTATATAAATCAGTTTTTGAAACAGGGTGCCACTTAATTCACAAATGTTGAGGAGTGCCTCGAGGTCCATTGAGATGTGCCTCAAGTCCCAGAAGGTTGAGAACCTCTAAATTAATAGCTAACAGTTGCTTTTTCAGGAGGGAGGTAGAGAAGTGGGAGAGAACATTATAAACATTTTGTTTAAATGTGTGTGAAGAATTCTTGTTGGTTGCATCACACATATTATTTGAAGATAATTAGTATTTTTGAGGATTTTAGTATGGTGGCTAAGATTTGGTCATGTAATGGCAAGTAAGTTGAATCTTAACACTGGAGAAATTACTCCACCCTGTAATTACTGCACCTAGTGACTTCAGAAAATCAAGAGAACTTAGCTATTTAGAGTTTGCTTTCTAGTGTTTTGTGACCTCTGTAATGGACATGTGCCAAAATTCCTTCTTCATTACTGAGCAAAACACTGCTAGAAAAAAAAATCTTTCTTTCTTGTAAAATAAATAAATAAATAAAAATTGACATTCCTAACTTTATTTCATTAATGTTATATATTGGGTGTAGCTATATGAGCTGCTATGGTGCAGTTGCAATGAGATGCTGTGCTGTAGCTTGTTGATATGGTGCCATAGCATCGCTGGGCATGAACTGTGATAGGGACAGTATGGTGCAGTGGTAATGAGTTACTATGCAGTAGCTCATTGCTACTGAGCAGTAGCATGTAAAAATAACCATGAAACAACAGGACTGCGCAGTAACACTAGTTACTGCACAGTCATTTAGTAACTGGTTAAGCAAGTACTAAATGACTGCAGTAACAACTGCGCAGTCAGCTGCTCATGTAGATGCGACCACTGAGTAACTGCAGTCATATAAGTGCACCTAATTTTCAGTAAAGGAAAACCCATAGAGAAGAAATAAGGGAAGCTACTATTATCCAAAGTTTTTAAACCTTGTTCTGACACAAGTGAAAATATAACTAGTAAATTATACTCCTAGGCCATGGACAGGTGCATTCGAAGCACTCCAAATTCCACTCCAGTTTGGAGCACTTCAAATTCAGAGCACTTCAGTATTGTATAGACATGTGGTCCCCCAAACATGCCCTGCCCCCCCCGTGCTTGAAAATAACTATAACAATATGGGTTTGCACAGTAAGGTGTTACGTGGTTCTCTGGCATCCCACAGTTCCCCACTGAAGATTCCTTGTATGCTTATTGGCTTGGGAACTTGCTGAAGACAGCTAAGTGCACAGGACTGTGCTCATTGATAGGTCCCCAGTGAAAAAAGCCCGGTCCCCATGAAAGAGTGCAGGAACTGTGAAAAAGTGGGAAAATGGCCAGCAAGACCTGGGTGGGAGGGAGGAGGGAAGGGAGCTGCAAACAGGCAGGAAGCCCTGGCATCCTGAAGGATGTGGAAGAGGGGGAGATTTTTGTGGTGAAGCATAACAGGGGCCCCTCCCTCCCCCATGCCTGTGGCCGAGGGCCCCTGGAAGTCCAGGTAGCCATCTGTCAATCTCCAGGGAAAAACAGGATTTCCAGGGACTTGGCCAATCTGTGTGGGGGGAACAACTGTGCTGTGCCTTGAAAATGGCACCTACCGCTGCACCAGGACCACAAAATCCAGAGGTAGCCTCTGTGGATTAGTCAAATCCCTACTCTGGCTGTCTGTCAATAGCCACTTTTTCACCCCATTGGTGCATGTATGTGTGGGGAGGGAGTTAAGGACCCGGATGCCAGAAGACCAAGTAACTCTCCTATCACACTATGTAGAACATGTAGACATTTCAGGAAGTGCTTCAAAAATCTTCCTTTTTTCTTTTGAGGATCCCTTGTGAAGTGTTCAGCCATTTTATGAAGTGCTTCTTCAGATATGAATATTTTTACACTTGCTATCTGGAGCACTTCAAAGGCTCTTTAGATGTTATGTGTGTCCAAAGCAGTAGTACTAGCATGCATGCCAGAGTGTGGCAAGCAAAGGCATTTTGCTTGGTACACGTGCTTCAGGGCAGACAGTGGGGAAGAGCTGGGGCTGCACTGCCACAACAAGGATCAGGTCTCTCATGGCTCATCCGCCATCTATCCCTGGCATGCCAATACCTTACAAGTTGAGGTTGTAGGTATTTTTGGCACCCTGCCCAAAAATGTTGCTGACCCCTGTGCTAGTGAATTCAGAGTCCTCCCTGAGGCATATAGGTACAAGCTATGTCCATCCATTGCAGCCAAGCTCCTGATATTGTATAGAGCAGAGCTGGCAATCTTTTCAGGCTGTGGACATGATTGACCCCATTTGGGTCAGAGGTAGCTTGGTACATGTAGAGTGGATGCTAGAACCCAGCTGTTTCAGCCACGTTTCCCCTCTGCAGCATAGGGAGAATGTCTGCAGCTCAGAGCTTTACCCTGCAGCAGCAGAGGTCTTCAGCACCAGTTGTTTTCTTCTGCCACCATAGGGCCAAACACTGGCTATGGACTCTTTCTGTACTACTGTGAGGAAAAGTGGTGGTGGCTGGCACTTTTCCCATACAGCCAGCAGGAAAAGTGGTAACAGCTGCTGGGTTCTTGGGCCTGTCCATCTCTTACCCAACTGGAAAACCCATGCGTTGAAACCCCATGTTCATAGGCCTGATCAAATTTCGCCAAGAGTGTGATCCAGCCCATGGGCCAAAGACCCCTAGCATAGAGTAGCAGTGTCAAACATGTCCCATTCCATGGCTGGATATGAACCATGGGGCTCCTCATGGGCTCGATCTGGATGTGGCAGTGGGAATGAGCTGCAGTGGCAGAGGTTAGTGCAGCCATTGCTTGTTTTCCACCCTTCCCTGCCCACCAAACTACACATGTACCAATGGGGTTCCATGCCCTGGATTTTGCCAGCAGGGCCCACCCTTGCTTCCCCTGCCTCCAAATCCCTAGTTACTATACCAGCTTCACAGGTCACACAACATGGCTTTATGGGCTGAATCTGGTCCACAGGCTGTAAGTTTGATACTTTTAGGGCAAAATATAGCACACCAAATGATTCTTTCCAGCCTGTGGATGGATGGCAGCTTTGGTTCCAGCCTGTGCTGGTGCTGTAGGGGACGCTGGGTGGAAGCAGCCCTACCTTCCTGGCTCCATACAGCATGCCCTGGGTGAGCCATGCTCAGGCCCCACCACCGCAGCACAGGCTGGGCTCGCAGTGCCCCAGCTGCCTGCGGCTTGGAGCTGGACTCTAGGACTGTGTGGTGGGTACTCCACACTTGTGCCCAGAGGCGGCAGAGCTGCTTTGGCATCTCCCGGCAGGTGGATCCCTAGCCCCATCTCCTGCCTTGCCCCTTGTAGGACCTCCCATCCCATCTGCCTAGGTGAAGCTGCCCTGGGTCTGTGGCTCCTCCTGGGGGAAGTGGGACCATCAAGCCATGGGTGAGTGCAACCTGCATTGTTCTGGTGGGGAGCTGGTGCAGGCTGGAGGGGGCTTCTGGGCTTTGCCAGGCTTCGTGAACAGGAAGAAGTGGGGCAGGTGGGTTTGGGATGCAGGCAGCTGTTGAGTGGCATGCTGGGGTGCAAGTGGAGGCAGGAGTTCCCTTGTGATTTGGGAAGGTTCTGCTGGGTGGGAGAGGAGCAGGGGCCAAGTGGTCTGGTGGCTGGTTTTTGTTCCCTTGAGGGAGAGACTTTATTTTGAGCTACTATGCAATTGCCTCTGTATATACTACTCGAAAAAGCATAAATTGGGACAAAAATTATTTAAAAAAATAAAATTAAAATATTTTACAATAGATGTTTGCTTTTTAGTTCAAGCTTTGTTTCTTATTTATAATTTGTTAAAATTATATCTTCACCATTAATTTTGGGCATGCAGCCCTCGGCAGATCACCAAAACTCTAGCTCATCCCTATCTTAGGGCCTTGTTACACCTGACACTGAGCCACATAAATGGTGGGTGTTAGTGCTAGTTCGAGTGTAGAGTGGTCACACTACAGGCTATCAGGGACCTGGAGGACTAAAAGGTAAGAATCCCCCCTCCCTTTCTGGGCTTCCCCCTTGTCCCTCAAGGTCCCCCACCCCGCTTACTTGTGGCTGCTTCATTTATCCCAGCAGCCAGGCAGGCAGGTTAACTATTCCCTGCTTGCTTTTCTGGCATAGACAGTGCACGCAGCCACATGCAAGTGTGTGGGGTGGGGGACAAGGGAGCAGTGAGTGGGGACATCTGGTGTGCTGGGGATGGGGGGGCAGTGGGCCCAATCAGTGCTGGCAGAGGAGGGGAAGCCAAAGTGGGTGGGATGTTTACACTATGGTATAGTCCAGAGGTTTCCAACCACAAGGCTGTGGCCCGGTACTGGGCTGTGAAGGGTTGGCTACCAGATTGTGGCATGAGCCTCCTGCTTGGACCCCTGTCTGTCCACCCAGGCGAGCAGCTTCTGGGGCATGCAAGATTAAAGCTGGTGAGTGGGGCAGCCCCAGGAAGGAGGCAACTGGTTCCGTGCACCTCATCCTTCTACCATGCCAGTCCACAGGAAAAGAAAGGTTGGGAACCACTGGTGTAGCCTACCCTAGAGTGCCTAGGCCTTAGTGTATCATGAGCTGGGTAGCACAGACCAGAGAGAATCCTTCCTAGAGTGGTGTAATTTTGAACCATATAGAGTGCTTAAAACTAGTTTCAAGTGTTAGTATGTGGAGAACTCTGGTGTTAAGAGCTCCAGGAGCTGTCCAAAATTACCAGGTAAAAAGGCCTTTAAAATAGAGACTCATTCAGCAGGGTTTTTTTAGTAGAGCAAAAGAAAAAAGATGCAGGCGGGCCCCAATTTACATGGCATTTTTTGCATGGTTTCTGTTATGCACGGTCAATTAATTGTGACTCTTTATTTTTGTATACAGTATGGATTCACTTTTACACGGTGTAGCGTGTGTAGCTGGTAAGTGTGGTGTGGTGTGTTGTGGTGGAAGGGGGGAGGGAAGTGACATGGTGGGGCAGATCAATGCCCCCTGCACTGAGGGAGGGAGAGGGGCTGGGGCAGGCACTGCCCTGCAGGGCTGGGACAGAGCTCTGGCTCAACCTGGCATGTGGCTAGAGGTGGGGGTTGAGTCAGGGCTGTGCGCGTGGCCAGTGGCAGGCGGTGGTGGCCCTGAAAGGGGGCTACAGGGAGGCTATGGCAAAATTTGCAGTGGCTGCAGTCCCCTGTAGTCCCCTCCCAGTGCTGCCACTGCCTGCCCTGACCCCAGCCCCCACCAAGAAAAGCCCAGCACAGCCCTGGCTTCAGCCCAGAGTTGCATCCTGCCCACCCTGCCCCACACACATCTGGGGGCATGCTCTCCCCATGACCTCCTGGGGTGCATGCAGCAGCAGCAGCAGAAGCTTCCCCGCACCCCTGGATGAGCTGTGGTTCCATCCCATGCCTGCCTCTGCCCCAACCCGGCTGGGCAGTATCTGCCTCTGCCCCTGCTCCACTCCCCCTCATCGTGGGGAGCATTGATCTGTGCCCCCCTGCCCCTTCCCTGCCCACTCCTCTTCCACCACACCAGACTTACCAACTGCATGTTGCTCTCCCAGCTGCTGGGCTCTGGTCCTCGCTGCAGCTGCGTGCGTGCATGCATAGGCATTCATCAGCCAAATTATTAGCCGCATCTGGAACCTGAACCCTTATTCTGCATAGAACCTTGGTATCTTTTTACACGATTCCTGTTTGTACAGTGTTTTTTCAAGAAGGTAACCACCATGTAAATTGAGGCCTGACTGACTTATATATCACAAGTATATAGCACATTGACTTCTCGATGTCCAACTGAGCCCAATTTTCAAACAAATTTGCATTAAAATGTAGTTAGTTCTAAGTCACTGCAGAATAAGGGAGGGGGTGAGAAGCAACTGAAGTCAGAAAGTCTTAAATGGCAGCATAGAGGAGAGAAATCTCAGTGTAGCAATTACATGACTATGGGAAATTTTTAAGCAGGCAAATGTGTGCCCTTATTCTAGTTTTACATTTCCTGAACTTTCACTTCTGTTATTTCTTCCTCAGACTGGTCAAAATACTAATGAATCAGGATCTACCTAACTTGCGGCAAGAGAAACCAATTTTTGTGGCTTCGTCATGGCTGGAATAGCCAATTTTGCAGTCATTTTGCAGTAGCCCCCACCCCTTGGCACTGATCAGTGGAGAGGCCCTGGGGGAGAAAAGAAGGATGAGGGGGCAGCCAGCATCTTAACTGCTGGCTGCCCTTTGTGCACCCTCTCCCCCCCCCCCCCCATGCTTATTGGCGGAGAGCTACAGGGCACAGCCGCCATGTTGGCAGCTGCCCTTTGTGCTGCCCCCACCAGCCAGTGCCTTCCCCTCCCAGGTGGGCTGTGAGGCCAGGCCACAGCAGTAGCGAGGGACACTGGCTCCCACTAGGGTGCCAGCATTTTATTTTTTATTATGTTTTTTTTTCTTAGTTGATTTCCTGGGCAATTGTGGCAAATACCTTTTTTTTGCAGTGATTGTACAAACTGTTGTTTCTGCAAAAATCACAAAACTGCAATTTAAGTAGCTGCCTACTAATGAAATATTCTCAATATCCTCGTTTAGCAAGTAAGCCATTGCATACTGTATCATCTAAACTGAGTGACCTTTGCTGTCACTCCCTGATACAGTGTGTTCAAGTCTGAATGTGTCCAAGGAATGAGTAAGTAGATGCTTGTCCTGCAGCAAAAGGAACATCCTGGTAAATCAGTGTAAGGAGGACAAAAAAACATTTGGGGCCTCTACTGTCATCTGTTAATTCAGGAGTCGAGATGAGTTCAGCAAGGTGTTGAGGCTGTCTGTGTATCATCTTGCAGCTGCCACAGTTTCAGCTGTGAAGAAATAGTTGTGGATTATTCTAGCTCCTTCCTCCAACTGTCTGTTTGCATTATCCCAAACTGTGTTTTTGCAATATTTAACCTGAGCTAGATCTTTTCACATGTCCCTACTTCTGTCACCTGAGAAGTCTGAGGACATCTCAGGTAGATGTTGTTAACATTGTAGCTCTAGAACAAACCTGCTGTTGTAAATATAAGTGATGACATCTAAAACTATGAAGCAAAATCATCGCTGTTACCAGATATGATAGAGATTGAGCTGAGGAACCGACTACTTTTGAAAAATAGATGCTTCCTTTTGAATCTTTTTTCTAAAGTATAGTACTCTTCTTTTATGACTCTTATGTTAGCTGGCTCTGGTTATAAACACAATTTTCTTTCTTTTTTTTTGCTTTTTAACAGTGTTATACAATGATATCTGTAATACATTTAGTTTTAATCAGGTTGCTTTTTTGGAGAAGAGTAAGTTACATGCCTCTTTATTCTTGTTCTCTTCAAGTATGTAGGTATAATGTACCACTCATTCACACATCTTTCTCAGAGTTTGAATAGTATTGCTTTTAGTGATTAAGTGATAAAGTTTTTTTTTCAAAACAAAGCATGAAATGAGGTTTACTGGCCAGTAGATTATCAACTTCTGAGCAAAAATTTATGGTTAGTACAATAGACAACCAAAATGTTTAACTGTGAAGACCTAAAGTTAATCATTTAAATGTAGGTTAAGGTACCTAAATAAAAGTTAAAATGTGGATTTAGGTTCCTTTTAGTGGTGTGAAAGGTTATTGTTTAACCAGTAAGTACAGTGAAAACCAGTTAGCTTACCAGTTATCTTTTAGCTTGGGATGGGTGCAGTCTGTCAGAGAATGGGGGAAAGGAAGCTGTGTGATGCCCAGCAGGAATAAGAAGGCAGCAGGGCAGGTGGGAGGGAGGAAAGGAGTGGGAAGAGGGGGACTAGTGCTCATAGCCAGTGCTAAAAGGAAAACCACAAACATCCTAAAGAGTCCTCAATTAAGCATTTAGTTGCTAATTCACAGATGTTCCCTCCCTCTTGGTGCAGAGCTTTAGGTGGAGTGTGATGTCTGCCTGCACTTGGAGCATCAGCTTTTTTTTGGCTGATGTGAACGATAATGTCACCAATAAATGCCGCATGCGTGCATACACAGGGCCAGGATTGCAACCCAGCAGCATGGAGAGCAGGGTCCAGCTGGTAAATTTGGGTTGGAGGAAAGAGACATGGGGGTACAGATCAAGGCCCCTGCAGTGAGGGAGAGAGTGAGGCTTGGGTTGGGGCAGGGATAGGCACTGCCCAGCTGGGGTGGGGTGCCGGATGGAGCCATGGCTTGTCCAAAGAGCGCAGTGCAGGGCAGGGGGCAGCTCCCACCACTGCATGTATTCCCAGGGGAGGCATGGAGGTCATGTGCCCCCCCACATCTGTGCATGGGGTGAGGGTGGGCTGCAAGCTCAGGGCTGCACTGGGCTGTGCTTGGGCTGGGTGAGGTAGGTGATGGTGGTGGTGCTGGGAGGGGTTTCATAGTTAGTAGGGTTGGAAGGGACCTGAGTAGATCATCAAGTCCAACCCCCTGCCATGGCAGGAAAGAGTACTGGGGTCAAATGACTCCAGCAAGGTGATTGTCCAGTCTTGTCTTAAAGATCCCCAGGGTAGGAGCCAGCACCACTTCACTTGGAAGTTGGTTACAGATCCTCGCTGCCCTGACAGCAAAGTAGCGCCTCCTGATGTCTAGCCTGAATCTATCCTCTGCCAGCTTGGACCGTTATTTCTAGTCATTCCTGGCAGTGCTCGGGGGAACAGGGACTCCCCCACTGCCTGCTGGTCCCCTCTGATTAATTTGTAATAGGCCACTAGATCCCCCCTCAGCCTTCTGTTATGGAGGCTGAACAGGTTCAGGTCCCATAGCCTGTCCTCGTAGGGCCTGCCCTGCTGCCCTGTGCCCAGCCCAGCTGGGCAGCGCCTGCCCAAGCCCTAGTCCCACTCCTTCCCTCACCTTAGGGGCCTCGATCTTCCCTCCTCATCCCATGCCCCTTCCTTCCCACAGACTTACCAGCTGGACACTGCTGTCTAAGCTGCTGGGCTGCGTACTGGCAATCAGATATGGCTGGTTAAAAAACGGCCATCAGTATCAGCCCAAAAAATCTTTATCTGCAGTGCTACTTTGTGCCTGACATTTATCAAAAAGTTTACTGAAAAACTTTCCTGTATTAAAATAAAGGCCTATTAATTAAATTTTGGAAGTATAGTTGCAGTCACACCTGTTAGCTGAAGGTTTTGTATGAAAAATATGTTTATTCTTTCCCTTTTCTTATAGTGGTCATAAAAGCTATAGTAAGAACATGGCATTTTTTGTCTATTATATAATCTGCATACGTATCTTCAGAAATAGTGTATTCATTATTTATATGTAGTGCTGGCACATTAAAGAATAACATGTTTGAAATACTGTGCAATTTTGTTGCCATTGTTTGCTTTTTTTCATTTTGGTCTCATTCATTTTGTGTAATGTAATGGTTTCTTTGTTCCTACTTGTTGACATATTGCTTTGGTCCAAGGGAGAGTATATTACAGTGTATAGCACAAGCAAAATATGCACTTGTAGATTTGGAACACTTTCAAAGTTTTCTCTTTTCTTTTATCTATAAAATGATCATTGTTCCCTGTTTATCTTTTCTGAAGATCAGCATAGATCATTGATTACATACAAAAGTAAATTAACATGTCAACTTTTTGCTGCATCAGAGAGAGAGGTAGTTATCTATGTTAATCTGAAGTCAGACAGAAGGCAGAGTAGATTTGCACCTTATAGATTAATTAAATCAGATATGCATACATTTTAGAACAGGACATTCCTCACTGAACTTGCAATCAGTTTGATTTGGTAACATGTTTGAAAATCATGTGATTTCAATTATTATCAAAGTAAAAATTCTTAAGATTTTTTTTCCTGCTGTATGTATAGACTAGTGTTAAAGGAATTAATTCTCAAAATTAATGTCCTAATAATGAGACATGAAATAACTGCTTTTTATCATTATAATTCATAATGCTTCATTTAGTGAAGTATTAAAGATACTACATCTGTAGGAGAGATCTTGTAACTCATAATCTGTATGGAAGATTAGTAGAATAGCCCTCTTTTGCTACTCCCAACTGCAATTAAGTAAGGTTTTCTTGTATAAAAGTAAAAATTATTTTCTAGTGTCAATCCAGTTCTAAAAGGAATTAACTTTTCAAACGCCTAACTGTAACTTTGAATTGCTGTCATCTATCAGGGAAAAACTACATTAACCAAATTTCTCACATAAGTATGCTTTCATGTTCAACTTTTCAAATAGCAATATACTTGGTTATGTGAGTCCTACAGTGTAATGCAAGTGTCTGAAATTTGATTATTTTTGTACAGACAGTTGGAGTAACTGAAAGTATCTTTTCTTCATCAGAAGTCTTTTCAGTTATCCTCATAAAGAGTTTGTCGACTGTAAAGATGTCTATGTCAGCTGCCCATTGTGGACAGATTAAATTAGACAACAAATGTCTTGCGGTTTTTGTCCCTAACTTTTTGGTTAAGGACTTGCTAAAAGACTTAGAAGATGGAGTCTTTCTAATAAATGACTGGAGACTGAGAATCTCAGATGCTGTTGCACAGGCTGCAACAGCAACAGAAATGATAAATTTGCGAAGTCAAATTCCTGCGGTGTGTGTAATACATAATGTGCCTAGAAGTTGGTTCTACATCTGTGTGGGCAACAGAAATGAAATATTTCCTCCATAAGAACATTGGGACATAACATAAGACTCCATCAATGATGATTTTACATTATTCATAAATCGGGTTCTGTTAGCTCAGTTGTAGTCTTTCTGGCGTTCATGGACTGATGTAGCACATAGTGGAACATATCATTTGGGCTTTTTGTAAATGAGTTTGTTATTCCATGGCCTTGGACAGCTGCTTTCACTTCTTCATTGTATGAATCTGACTGCATCACTGAATGTCCTGGATCCTTAGAACATAGGATTAGCATGATTTGGGGGGCAAGGAGTAGCCTCCCTGGTTTGTAGGAATGTAAATGAAAGTTTGCCCATGTTCAAGGTAATTTTTTGTCCCTAAAAAACTGTATGCAACTGTATTATTGTATAACGTTTTCATTTGAACTGAAATGTTCATCCCTAAATATCTCATCACTTTCCTTGCCCATTTAAATTTAAAGAGCTCTTCTAATTACATTTTCTCTGCCCTGGTAGTTTCATTTCTATGGTTCCAATTTCTTTTTATTTGTCTTAAATCCAGACATTTTCTCAGAGAGCTGTTTCTTTACTTTGGATGAGATTGAAAGCCTCAGTTTCCTTGCCACGGTTATTACTTAAATTTATTATGTAACCTTTTAAAAAATCTGCACCCCTTCTATAAACTCATTTGGGTCAGAGGCTCAGCTGAGCTGATTTCAGTAAGCAAATTGCTCAGTTGAATGGAGCACTGTTATCACAGAGTCATAGAAAATTAGGGTTGAAGTTTTTCCTAATATCTAATTCCCTGCTGCAAGTTGAGACCATTGCTCCTTGTTCTGTCATCTGCCACCACTGAGAACAGTTCAGCTCCATCCTCTTTGGACCTCCCTTCAGGTAGTTGACGGCTGCTATCATATCCCCCTCAGTCTTCTCTTCTCTAGACTAAATAAGTGCAGTTCCATCATCCTTTCCTTAGAAGTCATGAGCCTCAGCTCTCTAACTGTTTTCATTGCCCTCTGCTCTAGACACTCTCCAACTTATCCATGTTCTTCCTGTAGTGGGGGGGGCCCAAAACTGGACACAGTACTCCAGATGTGACCTCACCAGTCATGAATAGAGGGGAACAATCACTTCTTTTGATGTGCTGGCAACACTCCTACTGATACAGCCCAATATGCTGTTAGCCTTCTTTGCAACAAGAGCATACTGTTGGCTCATATTCAGCTTACTATGCACTGTAATCCCCAGGTCCTTTTCTGCAGAACTACTGTTTAGCCAGTTGGTCCTCAGCCTGTACCAGTGTTGCTTTCTATCAGGAAAGAGTATGGCGTATGGCTAGGACTGTCCAACTTAGCCCCCTGGGGGCCACATGCCCTGGGGGCAGACACTTTCTCCCTCACTTCCACAATCCTGCATGAGGTGCCCCCTCACTACTGCATCATGCAAACATCATCTCCCCCACCTCTGCTACAATCCGTATCTGCATGGGTGCAAGTCCACCAGTTTCTCCTCTACACTTATCCCTGTACTCACCTTCAGCTCTCTGTGCTGCTGCACTGCTTTGCCTTGGGGCAAAGGCATGAAGCAGCAGCCAGAGGAAGGAGGGGGTAGCCTGGAAACTCCAGCTGCTGTAGCAGCCAGAGTGACCTGGGTGAGAGCCCTAGAGCTGCACATTAACCCCTCAAGGACTACATGTCACCTGTGAACCATCAGTTGGACAGTCCTGGCCTACACACTTGTTTAGCTTCTTGCTTCCAAAATTGGTGCAACCAAGAAAAATTAGAATGAACTTCTGCTTTACAGTTTGGAAGAGTATGAAAATAGCCTTCCTCTCACAGTTTACTTTCACTGAGCACTGAGGCATGACTGAATACTTCAGCTTTTTTGTTGATGACTTGCTCCAAATCCAAAGTTACAATAATTTAATTTTATTAAGTTTATTTTTAAAAAAACAAAATAAAAAAGTGCATGAAACCACTGTTGTTATTCTCAGCCATTGCATTTGTACTGACTACTGGCTCAGAGCAGCTGTATGTTACTGTGTATACTAGATTTTAATTTAGTTTGTTCTTTGTCACAGACCCCTTCTTACATCTTCAGAATCAGTCTGCTAGTAACAGGTTGCCATGCCTGGAGTAAGGCAACAGAAAAATACTGAGGAGAATGCATTACTGAAGACAAGTACCTGTTATAAATCAAGTTAGCTTAGTGTCTTTCATGCTTTAATACCCAGTGCTTATTTAATCAAAACCTTAAAAAGGGGTGACCTCACCTGAATTTGTGTGACAGTGGCATCTGGTAAATGTCAAAAATGATGCTGTCTTCTACAAAGTAAAATGATAATAAATCACTGTCCATACATAAAGAATTTGCTCTTAAACTATTAATCGAAAATTTCTCCTAGGAATTAGGTTCCCTTTTAAAATACCTACAGTGAAGGACTGAATGAAGCCTAGGAATATAATGGAGGTTTTTCATCTCTCCCAAATTTATTGCCATAAGATGGCTATTCAGTATTCATGATAAGGGGATTTAATGATCTCATTCCAGTTTCCAAAGAAAAATCATACAAAAGAGATTAAATTAATTAGCTATCATTTTTGTTTCTGGGCGAAGTAACTAAAGTATCTTTCCGCTTCTAGATATGGTCTCCAAATCAGAATTGAAGCACTTTCTTTCTCTAGAGAACTTTCCCCACCTCATATACAATATTTTTTCACGTACACAGAATATAATACACATCTTGTTTTTGAAAGGCAAAATGAAGAAGAAAAATTAAAAAATAAATAAAGCAGGGACAAAAACTAATCTTCAGCTGACACAGCCTTCCTTCTCTGCTTAACTAAAGCTGAAACCCTAGCTGCTGCTGAGGACTGATCTGAGCTCTCCATGGGTAGATCTATGATTTGGAAAAGAGCTAAACAGTTCTGGAGCTGTAGAAATAGGAGGAGAGAGAGTAGGAGCACCTAGCAGACAGCAAAATTACCCTAAGAAAGATTCCCTTAATTAGTGGAACATCAAGACCATTAAAATGGATAGGTGATAGTTATCACCTGTGAAGAACAATGATCCATTCGGTCAATTGACTCTCTCACCTGCCTGATTAGTAGTGTAATAGGTGCTGCACTGTGAAGCAGGAATCAAAGCAGGGTGTTTTTATTTTGGTCAGAAAATTAGCTTTTTCACTTAATACATGTGCTCTTAATTTTGGGGGGGTGGTATTTTGGAGGGGGAAGATGCACATTGCATGTGAGAGCATGTATTTCACTGAGGTATATTCAAAATTCCATGAAAAATTCTAATAAACTGAAAAGGGGAGGATTTTTTTGAACTATATATGAAAATGAATAATGCGGTCAATTTAGTGTTCTTATGTCATTTTGATATTCAATTTTCCCATATTTTACATTGTCCCCCAAACTTAATGTGCTGCAGATTTTAGAATTAAATGCGTAGATGAACAGTTGAATTTGTCTGGCAAAGCTGGAGGATTTTCTTTGGGTGGATTTAATTAAATTCCTCTTCACAAAGTCAGGGTGCCAATGTTAGAGCTTCTGGTACCAGAAAAGCAGGCTCTTCTGCATTTATAGATATGGCCTCATAATGGTAAGATCTGCCTTTATGACCATCTAATTTAAGCTGGTCAGTTGACATTGTGAAAAATATTGATGCCCCTTTCAAGTCTTCCCACCCAAAACCAGCCCTGCTTCCTTTGCCAATCTGTAAGCTTACACTTCCTTATATTAATACTGTTTTTGAGAGAACAGTTACTCAGTTTTATTTCTGAACATATGATCCCATGACTTCCATTATACTGGTTTTGGTCTTCTATGTCTACAACACTTGTCCATACTCCATGTGCCTGAGCTGTCAGTTGAAGATGAGGAGGCCAGAGAAGACTGAAAGAACTGGGTGTCATTTAGTCTAGAGAGAGAAGACTGAGGAGGGACTTGATAACAGTCTTCAAATACCTGAAGGGCATTTATAAAGAGGATGGAGATAGACATGTTTCTATGGCTGTAAAGGGCTGGACTAGGAGCAATGGCTTCAAGCTGCAGCAGAGGAAATTTAGGTTGGAAATTAGGAAGAAATTTGTGACCATGGGTGTGGTGAGACATTGGAACAAGCCATCTAGAAAAGTTGTGGCATCTCCAGAAAGTTTCAAGAGCAGGGCTGCTTACTGAGTTTTGGCAAGCTATTGAGGGCCACATGACAGGCAGCCCAGGGCAGATAAATATTAATTTTCTAAATTTTTTAGGGGCCCCATGGGCTGAATGGCCTGGTGGGCTGCATCCAGTCCCCAGGCCACGTTTTGCCCACCCCTGGGTTAAACAGACACGGCTGGGATGTTTTAGTCAAGGATGATCCTATCCTGCCATGAGCAGGGGGCTGGACTGCCTGGTTTGGGTAATGGGCTGGAGGCTTTGAGCTTAAGGAGGCTGTCCCCAAGCCTGAGTCCTGGCCCCACCACCTTTCCCCTGCTTCCCCCACTATCCAGCAGGGCAGTGGTTTAAAAATCAGTGGATGCTGGAAGTGGGCTTGTGGGGTGGGGCTTTCCCAGCCCCAGTGAGCTATGAATAATGCATGTGCCACCCAGCTGGGTGGTATACGCATTGATTTAAAAGCCTGCAAGGCTGGGAAAGCTCTCACCAGAGCAGAGAGGCAATGTTCCCTGCTTTTTCCCCAGACCAGGGGCTGCTTGGAGTGGGACCAGGCTGGGGACTTTGCCCTGCTCGTCCACTTTCCTCCTGGACTGGTCGACGGGGTCAAGTGGAGCAGTGGGGAAAAGCTCCGTCTCTTCCCCAGACAGGGTACTGTTCCAAAGTCCACCCCCCCTCCAGCCCAAGGGGAATGGAAGGAATGGGAGCAGCCATTGCTCTCCTTATCTTTCTCAGACTGGTATCACTCCAGTCTTGGAAAGTTGTGAAGAGCAGGGGAGAAGGATTGACTGCAGGCTGAACACCTGTACTACTCCCTCGCCTTGAAACATATCTAGTGGTAGAAATGCCTAAGAAATTTCTGAAACAGATGACAGACCTAGAAAATAATACCTGTTTGTAGCTTTAGTGTAGCAGTAACTTAATGAATGCTAATGCTGTAGTACTACTGGGTTCAGTTTCATTACCAGTAATAAACAATCTCTCCATTCTCATTAACTGTATACTTAATTATCTTTAATATCAAAGTAAAGTTCTTTTACAAGAATCTGGACTTGTTTATGAAAAAAATATGCATTTTGGAAGGCAACAGAATCTACATTATTAACTACCCATTTCAAATACAAATCTCCTATCTACTAGTGAGAAATGTCAGTGTAAAGAGGTGCTTTAAGATTTATACTGAAGCCAAAATAAGAGCATGGAACCTTTTGCCTGTAATAGGGTCAGTATAGGGATCCATGATCCCTTTGATCTTTACATAAAACAGATAAAAATGCATAAATTGCTTCTAATCAGAGATGAAGTAAAGGAAAATAACATCCCGGAGGACAAAGCACCCCAGGCACCCATCAACAGCCTAACCAAATGACAGACCTAGAGGAGACTTCAAAGCTGCAAACATAACTGCCAGTGACATCTACCAAGAAGATAGCTGCTGTTTGAAAAATAATTTTCACAGCTTACAAATGCTTAGGCCTTTAAAAAAAAGGGTGGGGGAAGAAGGAAAGATGGAATAGCGAGCCATGAGAACTTAAATTTTAACTGTTTTTTTTATATATATATATATATATATATATATATGAGAGAGAGAGTTGATAAACATTAAATGCTCATTTAATTTTGCTCCCAAATGTTGAATGTCTAAAAGCACAGATGATTTTCATAAGTGTCAGCTTAGTATTATTACGTTTGAGTGACATGTTTGAAATTGGAGTGTGTTTTTTGGGATAAGTGTTCAACAAAGATGTAGTATAGTTGCTCAGTTGTTTGCTTCCATGTGTATCACTGTGAATGCATTCACTGTTAGCATTCCTAAAATTGGTAAAGTGAAGAAAATCCCAACAGAATTCAGGCTGAAAAAAAGGGATAAAACATTTAAGATTTCATTTTGGTTATGAAACCATTTTCTATTTAGGGAGTAAAAACGGACTTTTGTCCACAGTCAAGACTCTGATTTTGTGGTTCTCTTCCAAACCCCATCACTTATTTAAATACTTTTTGGAGTTTGTGACCACAATACAAAATGCATGTATGAAAATGCACGTAAGTATGGTATGGATAAAAAGTCAACCTAAACAAAATTTCTTTTATTAAAAGAATAGGGCCTATGATGTCTTTTAATAGTTCTTTACAATTGTAATGCTATGAAAATAGTATATGGATTTTTTTCTCTAAAAGGAAAGGCTGACTATGTTTTATAACACATGGTAAAAACTGTTGAAGTCTCTTCCATAAATATTTAATTACAAAGGATTTTACTTTCTTATTTTCATTGATGTCTTCTGTATGTCTCCAGAGGTGGTGCAGTTGCCTATCCTGGAAATCTTCAAGAGGAGACTGGACGGGCACCTTGCTGGGGTCACCTGACCCTGGTTGTCTTTCCTGCTTGGTGTAGGGGGATGGATCTGCTGATTTTTCCGAGGTCACTTCCAGGCTTACAATCTGTGTATGTATATGTATATGTATATGTGTGTGTATATATATATATATATATATATAAAAAAACCATTAAATGTTTATAAAGTCCTGATCTAGGCCTGCCCATAGTCCAGAAGTAGTGGTCATAATTTATGCAAAAAATCAGGTGTTGAAATAAGTAAATACATACGAGATATTGTTCATTGGATTGGAATGATTTTCTTATAAGTGAGACTGTGGCATCATTCATTATTGAAATTATTAAACTCTTTCATTATAAAACCTTATTTCTAGTTGCTTTTAACTTTGTAAAGCAGACTGCTAAATAAGGTGGGGGCAGTGGTTTGGTTTTTAGAAAAGTATAGGAAAAATTGGTTAGCTGTTTTGCAGGGTGACACTCAAGAAACTTTTGGTTTTGGTCACGTTAAAAAAAATTCTTAAGAACTTTTTTTCCAACAGGTCTAGTTGTCCCCGTTTTTGTAATATGATCTTATAATTTTGTCTTGTGCAAAAACTGTGCCATCAGTACAGACCTGCAAAACTGTGCCGCTACTTCTCCCTGCCCTCAGAGACCCCTTTTTTTCTGTTACTTTGTTCCTGCATGCGCCAAAACAAGTGTGAAGAATTAACCAATCCATGCCCATGATGCGAGAGATGTCATTTGGCCTATAAAATCCATGTGCAAGCTTCCGCCCAGCAGAAGCAGCGCTCGTCAGTGCATCGAGGAGGAGCTTTTCCTCCCCGCCCAGGCTTGGCCAGCCTTGACGTGCTTCTCCGCCACCGATTAAGGAATTCCTCGGCATACCCCTTCCCAGTGCACTCGTTAAGACCTCGTTCGTCTCTGTATCGAGAGGATCTCCCAACGCAATCATTATCTGTTATCTGTTTTGATTTGCGCCTCCGCGTCCATTCCGTTGATGTGTAAGTAAAACGAAAACGAAAAAATCTTGCAACCATTATGCGTGTGTAGCCGCCTCCTTTACGAAACCTGCCCAAGGGAAAAAGACCCACCAGCACTGCTGACCCACGCGCGGCAGAGCCGCGCACACAGATTTGGCTAACAAGTATCCTTGTTTCAGGGGTGTGACTTCTGCCATGTGAAAATGCAACTTAGTATGGCCAGTTTCTGAACCTTTGAAAAATTGCTTTTTTCATGCTTTAGAAACTTATTTTAGTAGTTAACCCTTGTAGGGTTCCATTCTTATGCATCCTAGTGCTGTCAAGGCTCAGCATGTTTTGTATTAACAGAACAGTCAGATCACGGTCAGACTTTCCTTGCAATGGCTTCTATCAGCTGTTTTTGAACAGCATGGAGTGTGAAACTGGAACTGTGAGCAGGGACCCTGTCTCTCCTGTTGATTCAATGACCTTCTTCCTAGGGTTCTTGGCAGCCTGTAAGTGAAAGTTGTATGATTTGGATTTTGAGTGGAGTGGGACGCTGTCAATGTTAGACAGAAATATAGTAGAATTGAACATGAAATTTGGTAAGACCGGTATTAGAGGGAGAGGAGAGATACTGTGACCTGGGAGGGGAAGAGAAAGCTGAGGTTAGGAATCTGTTTGTTGAAGGAAACACTAGAGGCTGAGGAGCAGATTGGAGAGGGTGAAGTTGGGACCAGCTAGACAAATGGATTGAGTCTTGGGGAGGAAAAAGAAAGGAAGATCAATCTGACCAGAGGCAGTCATACGGAGGGAGACCTGGGAGGTGCTGAATAGAGAGATTTGGACAAAAAGCCAGAGGAAGTAAGATTCTAGACCAAAGGTCCAGGAAGGGAAGATAGGGAGTAGGGAACTATATTTGGAAAAAGAGTTCAGAAAGGGAGACTGGGACTAGCAGTTTGAGGAGTGGGAAATTGAGAAGGGTCATGTGGGACTAGTTTGGCAAAGAGATTGGAAGGTTGGGCTGGAACTGAGATTGGCTAGTCAAGGTGACTGATTTATTGTATTTAAAGTCCAAATGAGCCACTAGAGTCACTAGTCTATTTAGTGATACACACCAGTGTATTGCTAGCCATTTATTTTCACCTAGCTATTTCTGTATTCAGCCTAATAATTTGTACTTGGATGAAGCATATGTTATAGAATGGCATCCAACTGTGGTTTGAAGACATCAGGAGATGGAGAATGTACTATTTTAAATGGGAAATTACATGAAAATACTATGTTAAAAGAACTTTAGTAAGGTTCCTAACTTAAGAACTCCAAAGTTAGAAAATGCCAGAATTAAGTTTGCCTGTGTAGTCTCAGCAATGTTCTTTTAAGTTAATATTTTGTGTGTGATATCTTTGATCTTCATACCTTCCTATCCTAATATGGCCATGCATATATTGTGATGCTGGTGGGATTGTTTAATGCTACAAGATCCTTTTTTTAATGGGGTGATGGAAAGAATTTGGCAAACATGTAGTCTTGCAGTGGTTTCTATATGTAGCTAGTCTCTGACTTAATCTTTCCTTCTCTAGTACTTTTATAAAATCCAAGTGCCCTCAACCAAAATGTCATCATTTCCCATTCTCACAGGTCCTGCTCAGCACTTTTAACTGCATGATTGCAGAAAGTGCTTGGATTGTAATGGATGGAAATGCTGTTTTTGATATAGCCAGGTCCTAATACACTAATAGATCTGTAGATTTGAACCAACTTCTTGAATTGGCAATGCAGGCAATTCAGGGGATCCAGTAACAGCCATTGCTTACCAGTGTAAACTTGCTTTCAGTCACTCATCTTTGAACCATTATGGTAAGAGCGCTGTGTTCCTTCCCCATTCGCCTCATGATAGAGTGAATTACAGTAGTATTGGTCCATAGCTGATTGATACTTGGGTTACTATCTCCAGTCTTGTTCCAGAGAAAGGACATGACCTAATATGCCAGAAGATGCCAGTATTATGGCATCTACTATTGGTGTCTCTAAGGACACTTTGACAAATAGAAGACAGGTGTCTAATTCCTTAGAACAGGGCTACCCAGCTGGCATCCTGCAGGTCTCATTCAACCCATGAGTTGAAGTTCAGGCTCTGGACTCCAACCCAACTACCACTCCCCAGCAGCAGCTGGATGCTCCAAGCTGGCCTTCTTCCCTGCCTGCAGTGTGGTTCAGCTTGGCACAGCCTGTAGTACCAAGGGAGCCTGCAGCTCTGGGTGCCTGAGTGGCACAGTGCAGTGGAGGAGCTCATGGCCACAGAGCTAAGGGTGAGTTGGGGCATATGGTGAAGCAGGGGTCACAGGGTTCAGTGGAGAGTGGTTCCCTGGCACAGTACAGCAGCAGGGGTCACCTGGGCGTGCAGTGCAGGGCAGGCACTGTGGTCTGCAGTGGAGAAAGGTACAGAGTGAAGCAGGGGTCTTAGGATGCAGTGGAGAAGGTTACCCATGCACACAATGCAGTGGTAGGGGGGCACCTGGGTGTGCAGTGCAGCAGGGGGCAGGGGCACTTGGGTGCATAGCAGGGGGGGTACGGGGTGCAGCGGGAGGTCATGTGGGCCCAGGGACCATGGTCCCCCTTGGTGTGACTGCTAGTGCAGCATGAGGAGCACATGGCACCTAGGCACTTAGTTGGACAAACTTACCTTAGAATATCCAGAGCGCCCCAAGGGATGACAAGGTCAAACAGTCACAAACTTCTCCAAGACCATTTCAGGCTGGACATAAAGAAGAACTTCTTTACTGTCCAAGCCCCCAAGGCTTGGAACAGACTGCCGCCAGAGGTCAGTTGGACCTCCTTTAAGAGTCAATTGGACATTTATCTTCCTGGGATCCTGTGACCCCAGCTGACTTCCTGCCCATGGGGCAGGGGGCTGGACTCAACGATCTTCCGGGGTCCCTGCGAGCCCTGATGTCTATGAAATCTATGAAATATTTCCCTCCTCCACACCTCCTTTGCTAGCATCATACAATGAAATGCCTTGTGCAGGCTTACTACCATGGTTAAAGTAGCTAGATTATATCTATTACCGAATCTTTGTCAGTTATGGTTAGAGTTATTTTTTTATCTTTTGACAGGAAATCTATCTACTAGTATTAGTAGTGTATGCATCATAGTGGGGAGAAAAGAAGAAAAAACAAGCAATGTCCCATGGGTGTAGGTTCATGTATTCTTTATTCCTTGGGACTTCATTTCTATAGTATGTGTAGCATCAGTATTGTGTAATCCCAGTGGAAATTACATGTATTCATAGCAGAACTGGCCATGTGTGGCTTGGTTTTTTAAACCAAAACAAACCAATTGCTTTGTAAATATCACATCAACTTAAAACATGTGAAATGGTTTCTCAGCTTCAACTGGGGCCACAGAAGTGCCCATATAGGCATGTACATTTTAGTGTCAGCGCATGCATCATCTCCCCTCCGTACTATAGTCTCTCCCACACTCCATCCCTCCACACTACACAGTCTTCCCTGTGCTTGCCCCACCATGCACCTTATGTTTTTCCACAAGTTGGGACTGGAGTTGAAGCCGGGGCCATAGCAACCATCTGCCCTGGGCCAGATTTGTACCCAGGTTGAGGTTTTGTTTTCCCCATGCTGAAAAAAACTTCGTCTTGGAGTCATGTAAGTAAAGTAATTTGTGGGAGACCAGTTCAAAGACTGAGGTAATATTGGACTCCTTGCTCTACCATAGTGTTTCCCAAAGTGTTGGGTACTTTATCTTGAGGAGTGTAAAAGGTTCCTAGGAATTGGCATAGCAGGGGAAGTGGTTAAATTTGGGGTGTGGGGAAACAGCGCAAGTGTCTGACTTTACAGTGGTGGGGTATAAACCCCAATGTTTGGAAAATGCTGCTTTACCAGATACCCAAATAGATAGGATAGTCATGGACACACACAACACTTACTCAGTCCTGTTTAAATTCAGTTTAAACTTGTAACAAGGCATAAAAACTGGTATGCACTCCTTATTCAATAAATCCCTTGCACTCCTTATTCAATAAAGGCTATCTTTCTAATAACCAACTGTGTCCTCACTCTCAAGCACATGTTCCCTCTCATATCCCCCTCTCCTCACTTCCCCTGGCTACCTCGAGTCAGGCAAGTACCCTGCAGACCTTGATCTCTTGGAGGCTATTTAATTTTATTCAACTCATGTTTAGGAGAGAAGAGAAAGCAGAAAAGTAAAAATTCCCCCAGCACATATCATCCACTACCTGGGAACCCCCAAAGCATGGGTGCAAGTACCTGCCCCCTACACTCACTGTGAGGCATGCTGGGCTGGATGTTCACTCCCAGCCTCTGGTGTCAAAACCACAGCACTTCAGCACCTAAAAGGTGACTCTTCTATTTGTAAAACTAGTGTATTGTACACCTGGACACCTCTGAATTGTGATGGTTGTAAACTGGTTCCCAGTCAATGATACCTGGGAATGGTTCAGTTATATGCCTATACCCTGTTCCTCAACAATCATGAACCCAGAGTCTGATCAATGACATTTGGGATTGATCTGGTTGTTACAATGTCCACACCCTAAGAAACTTCTACTCTCTCTCTCTTTCTCTCTGAACAAAAGAGTATGCTCTATACCTACTAGAAAAAGCTTTGGTCGTGGTGATCTGCACATCTGGCACTTCCAGTTTTTATTAATTTATATACTTACTTTAATAATCTGAGGCACGTGGGGCAAATTCATGCACTGTAGCATTGGCTGCCATACTGCATCTAGAAGATACTGAATATTTACCTGCAGTGTGGCATTTCAGCCAGTGCATAAACACTCTTTTGGGACTTCGTTGTTACAAATGGGACTGTTGTTCAGTGCCAATGTCCATGTAACTCTTAGCCATTATATAGAGGCTGCTAACAAACATGACATTTTGTCAGTGGCATTTGTGATGCCTAGGGTGCTTGTTCTTAGGGTGGGCTGCTACTAGAGGTTGACTACTATTTTGGCAGTTCTGCCTGCTCTGCTATTGTTCCCACTACTGCTTGTGTACTTACAACAACCTTTCTGTGCTTTGAGAGCATCTCTGTTACAGCTGGCTCACAGCAGTTTGTTGTATCTTATTTCCTATGTGTCTCTCACCTGTCAATTGTGGAATGCCATGAGGAGTAGAGGAGTACTCTGCTTCCCACTGTTCAGTGAAACAATGGCATCTCTTTTAGGATTAGTCTATCTGGAAGGATCTTCAGACTGACTTAATGTGGATGGGAGGGGAAAGTGGGAGGAGAAGGCTATGGTATGGATCTGACAAAGGGAGAGGGTAAAAGAAGTGAGGGTAGAGCAGGAAGGACAATATTGGGAAATTTGAGAGTAAGGAAACCTGAGTGAGAAAATTGAGGGGAAAGGGAAGGAATGAGATAATGCAAGTGAAAGAGGTAAGAGAGAGAGGAAAAAAAATGTTTGTTAGTAAGTTAAGGACTTGGCAGTACCATTGCCTCTAGATTTGAAATGAAAATAAAACAGAAATTCATTAAAACAGGAACTAAGAATTTTAGTAGATTTGAAGGTTTCTTGAACATGTTAGCAATAAATCTATGGCCTGTAAAACAGAAAGCTATATATTTAAGGAATAAATCAATATGCGATTGAATGTACACGTGTTCATCACCTCTAGAAATAAGAATTGAAAGTGTTTTTTGGCCATTCCAGCCTTGAACTTTGTAATAAAATTGTGGGGAGCAGAAGATGGGTGTAATACCGGGTTTAAAATTCTACCTTCTGTTCAAGTAGGACATAATGGATAAGACATTTATACCTAAAAAAAACAATGGAGATTGCTAATAAATGTGCATGGCAGGAGGCGTGATTGGGATTATGCATTGTATCCCATTGTGTCTCATTGCCAATGCAGGGGAAGTCTGGGATTGTGATCCTGGGATCCCCCTGAACTGGCTTCTCCAGCTGTGAGCCCCACAGCTGATGGAACCTTGCAATGGCAACAATGTTCCCAGTGCTGCCCCACTGCGAGCATCATCGACTGTGGGGCTTGCATTGGGAGCAGCTTTCTCCCCGCTGCAGGGCTTTCTGCTGACAATGCCTGCAGCAGCCACAGAATTCCTGGTGCTGCCCCCATTGTGAGCCCTGCACCTTAGGGCTATGGACAGACAGTTAAAAAACGTGAGCCTGAATTTATTCAATCTTTGCAGGTTAGTCTAACCTGGCTAGGCTGAATCAGTTTGTAACCGTGCATACATCCCAGAAATGCAGGCAAATACCTGCAGTGGCACAGGTTAGAAGCAGGGGGTGCTAGAGCAGCCCTCCTTTGCCTTAGTGCTGAGCTGAAGGAGGTGTGGCCAGGCCCTGGCAGGATGCTCTGATTAGGGAGGGGATCCCCCACCCCTTTCTGACCAGCCCAACAGGGAATTGATAACACAGTGTTTATCACCCCTAACTCAGTGTTTAACATGTCATTAAGAAAACAACAGAGACATTACCAGCTACCTGTTAATTATGCCTTTGTCCTGTCTGCCACAGCACAGACCATGGCCAGCATGTAGTCTGCTAGCTAATGCTGAGAGGTGTCTGTGTAAGACAGAGGGGATGGGGAAATAATCCCTGCTTAGTGTGGGGGGAAGGTAGGGGAAGCAGAGGGAACCCAGGCAGATGCCTGCAGTTGCTGCCGAGCTCAAGCCAGGGAGCAGAGTGGAGGGGTCAGTTCTGCTGTGGAGTAGAGAGCCCTGCCCAACCCAGAGAGCATGCCTAGATGCTGGGGAGTCTGGTTTAACTTAAACCAGCAAAGGGTCTGGGACAGACATTGCATAAACCATTTTGACCCAAATCAGTTGAATATGATTCAGTATTCAACCAGGTTTATCTCAAACCAGTTTCAGACACTTTTGAACTGGTTTATGCACACTGAGCATCTGTTCTGTTACAGGTTTAAACCAGTTTCTGATCACTTAAATCAGTTTATGTGTAGTGTCTGTCCCTAGCCAAGGAGGTTTGCAGGGTGGAGCAGAATTCTCCCCACTGCAAGTCCTGCAGCTGATAAGGATCACAACAGGGACAGCACTGGGAATGCTACTGCCACTGCATCCCTTGTCAGCCTTGATGGGTCTCCCAGTCACAGGGGAGCACTTGACCACATATTCAGTTAATGGGTTGATTAGATCAAGCTACAAATTTATTTCACATTTTTGTGGAATAACTTTGTAGTGTATTGCTTGTTTTATCATGCCGTTTATCGGTTGAACATGTAGCTGGCTCACAACTTAAGCTGTGGTTAACTGTTTAATCAGCCTTAAGTGAAATATATAGAGGGAGACTGGTACTGCAGAGCAGCACTGTCCTCTCTACTCCCCATTCCCTGTGGCAGCGCAGGTTGGAACAACTCCTTGTTACATCCCCGGTTGGTGAGCACTGTGCCATATGCAGCCATGGTGATTTTGAAGTGCTGCAGTGGCAGGCATGACAGGGACTTTGTCTATCCAGTAGCTTAAATGGTACATTTATTTAAACATTTCCTAACACTTAGAAATGTTTCAAATATCAAATCTGTCTATACCATAGTTAACATAGGAATTGTGTTGAGAATGTATTAGGTCCTAAACCTCTAGGGCAGTGGTTCTCAGCCCATGTGGCCCAGTCAGCACACTGACGTGGCCCATGTGACATCTTGTTAAAAAAAAAAGTAAAGATTGCTGCCTGTGGTTTGTTAGTCAGGGAGAAAAACACAGGAAATGGGGGTTTCCCCTTGGAAGCTGGCAGAGTTCCAGCCTGCAAGGGGCTGCTTGCAGGCTGGGGGGAGCAGGAGGAATGCAATTGGAGGCAGGGGGTGTCACATGCATGTACACATGCCGACATGCACTTGACAGCCAGGCAGCATGGAAAACAGTTCCCATAGCTCTCCCCAGGTAAGTCTTTGTGGAGGGGAAGGAGGACAGATTGTGGTCATTGTGGTGAAGGAGTAGAGTAGGGCAAGGCAGGGCTAGAGCTGGGGTGGTGTGTGGGGCCCAGGGCAAGAATGTGAGGTCATGGGGCCTGGCTGGGGTGCTGGACAGAGCCACAGGGGGCTTGTTCAGGGGGCAGTGGAGGATTTGCGCACTCCTGGGGAGGGAGGCATGAGGGGGGCACGTGCCCCTCAGATTTGTGTGCGGGTTGGGGAGGTAGATGCAGAATGCCCAGTGCAGGCTCGCAACTCCCCGGCCTGCCGCCCTCCCCCTGAGAGCCTCCGCAGCTGAATGGGGTGTGGAAACTTGGTGCCACTGTCGGGAGCCCCATGCCAGCTTTGTCGCTATGGCAAAGTGTCCCCTGCCCAGCCAGCAGCAGCAGAGGGCACAACTCTACCACCAGTGCTGCTGGGCAGGCAGGGGGTGCCTTGCTATGGCAGTGCAGCTGGTGTAGGACTCCCAGCAGTGGCACCTAGCCTCCTGTGGGTGGCAGCCAGGGCTCGGGTGCTGCTGGCGGGGCAGGGGCTGCAGGCCTGGCCCTGGTCCTGTAGCCCTGCCAACTGGAGGACCCCTCAGCTGTGGGGTGTGGCTCACATAACACATTGAGGGCTGCAAGTGTGGCCCACTATGGCAAACAGATTGAGAACCACTGCTCTAGGGGGTACAATAGATACAATAGATAGGTTGGAGCCTGGTAGGAACTTCCTGACTGTGAGGGTTGTTAAGCGTTAGAACAGGCTACCTAGAGAACTTGTGGAATTTCCATCCTTGAAAATTTTCAAGAGCAGGTTGGACAGGGACTTGGTTTGGATGGTTTAGTCAGGAATGATCCTGCTTGAGCAAGGGGCTGGACTAGATGACCTTGTGAGGTCTCTTCCAGACCTGCTATATCACTAGCTCTGAAACACTGGTTGAAAAGGGAGGAGCTGAGAACTCAGGCTAAGATGAATTGAAGACTTTATGCCTCAGCACTAGCTTCTCAGGCTGTATTTGTCATCAAGGGCTTTTCTCATTCAACTGAGAACATTTCATTGAGATAACTAGACCACTTCACAACACTCCAAGCCTGTGACATTGTAATAAGTGTATAGAACTATTTCTCTATCCCTCCTGTTTCGTATGGGGTTTTTTTTCAAGAATTTTCTCTGGGGGGATCAAGTTGGAGCAAGGCAATTGCTAACAGTTAGTTTAATATAATATTATAGTGAAGCACTTGCTCTGCTATAGTTAACAAGTACCATACTAGCTCAGATCAATAGCAGTGGCTTAACTAGGATGGGGCAAATGGAACAACTGCTCTACGTGCCATCTTGTGGAGGAAGGGGGGTGCCGAAGGGGGTGAAGAAAAAGCAGCTGCTGCTGGGAGTTGTGCAATTGCAATCATGGCAGCAACCGGGATCACTGCTGCCCCTGCATTCTGGACACCCAGCTGCCATGGTACATGGCTGCCATCTACCCCAGTATCTTGTCTCTGACAGTGACAAGTAGTAGATGTTTTAGAGGGAGACCCTATGAACAGGGCATGCCTAGAATGTCAGACCTTCTCCAGCATCAGCCATCACTGGTTTAGCAATATCAGAGGTCACATCCATGATTTTTTTTTTTTAATAGTTCCCAGTGGACCTGTCCTCCATGAATTGGAGCCAACAAATGGGAGACACCAAATGGCAGTTTGCAAGGCGGTGCAGCATGAAGAAGGGAGCCAAAAGGAATGTTGCAAAGACTTTACTGTTTAAAGCAGGATTCATTAACCTATGGCCAGGGCTGTCCCTGACGGGGTGAATCAGGTGACCGCCCTGGGCCCTGTGGACAGCACCATACAGGCCCTGCCATGGCTGCCATGCTCTGCCATTGCTGAGAACTGCTGGCTCCAGCCACTTGCCACCCCGCTCCACACTCTAGTCACTCACTACCACCCCCTGCTCTGCTGGCTCCAGCCACTTGCCACTCTCCCCCAACCCCCCACAGACCCCACACAGGCTGATATGACACTAGCCCTGCACACCCCTAGGGATGGCTCTGCCTACAGCCCATGATCCCGGTCCAGTTCATGAAGAGGTCCAGTCCAGCCTGCGAGGGCCCAGTCCAGAAAGGGGGGGATCTGTGTATGGATCTTTGCCATGCCATTTACCAGCTACGCAGCACTTGCCTCTACTGTGGAGCCTGCTGCTCTATCACATGCTTCCCTCACTGCAGAGGGTTTTGAAATCTGCAACAAGAGTGACTACAAGCAGCTGGCTGCTCTGGGGGGTAGAGACTTTGGCCTGCAACCATTGCCAGGTTGTAGGCTCCAATCCCATGTTGGCAAAAGGCTGCTGACCCCTGATTTAAAGAATGCCTCCTCTAAGTTCCCTAAAATCTGCATATTTACTTGCATTGCCTTGAAAATTGGTGTGCATCGTGGGAAGTCAGTGTCAGTGATACAAACCTGGGGTTGGAACAAGCAATTTCTGAAACAGCCTGCCTCCCTTCCAATTCCTCCACAGTATTTCTTCCTTGTAATGTTTTACTGTTTTTTTGCCCCCATCTGAGGTATAAACCCTGGGACCTCAAGTCATCCGAATTGCTTGGTATTTATAGGCTCTTATCTTCCTTTTGTGAACATATTATTAAAAATCTGATTTAAGAGAAAAACATTTTGGAAATGGATTGCAGTGCATATGTGTAGAAAGACTGGCTAGGAGGGATTCTAGCAAACCAGTTTTCCTGTGACATGGCAGGCTCAAGGGGACAGGCTGGGGCTATTAAACCTCAGCTGTGTACAGACAGGATAATTTTGAATCCCTTTCTTGGCAGAAATTTGAGAAACAGACTGTAGGTACTTTGCTAAAATCTGCCTCTTTCAAGGTTGAAATGTAATTTGAATACAGCAGATAATTCAGAACATGCTCAAACTGTTTTTGAAAAGAATATAAATTACCCATATGAATGCTTCCTGGGAGCAGAGGGAAGAGTGGGGAAAGGTGGCTGAGTCTGAAGCAAGGAATAGAGGGATTATAAGGAAGTGAATACATAATCATTAGTGGTAGGAAAGAGTAGAAGGATTGTAGGGGCCTCAAATCATGGGTTGGGAGAGTAGAAGGGATGCAGTTCTGGAGAAAAGATATTGGCGTAGGAGATTTAGGCCTGGGGTTCTTCTTAGACCTACGTTCTGCCCTCCCCATGGTCTGATCTGCAGGGACCAGTTCCTCCCACTGTCCTATGTGAGCTGGGATCTATGGCAGAGGGTAGTTGCGGAGGAGGTGGGAGGGCGAAAGGGGAAAAAGAGAGACTCTTCCTGCAGGATCTGAGCTCCTGTCCCCGTATCCTCTCATAAGGGAGTTTCACATCTAAGGTCTTGGTCTTGGTCTTGCTCTAAGAGGGTGAATAAGTCTTCTCCCTGGCCCCGACGTGAGCTGAAATCTCTAGGAGTCCTGAAGTTAATGTAAATGAAGTGATGAGGCCTCACTTGGAGGACTGTGTCCAGTTTTGGGCCTCAGACAACAAGAAGGATGTAGACAGATTGGAAAAAGTCCGGTAGAGTATGACAAAAAAAGAGTAAAAGGCTTGTAAAGCAAGACTTATGAGGAGAGGCAGAAGGAACTGGAATTACTTAGTCTGAAGAAGGGAAGACTGACGGGGATTTGATAACAGTCTTCAAATAGCTGAGCAATGAGTATAAAGAGGATGGAGATATACTTTTCTGTGGCAGTAGGGGACAGGACTAGGAGCAATAGCCTCAAGCTGCAGCAGAGACAATTGATATTGGGGATTAGAAGGAATTTTCTGACTGTGAAGATGGTTAAATATTGGAACATACTACCTAGAGAAGTTGTGGCATCTCCACCTCCGGAAATTTTTGAGAGTAGTTTAGAAGGCATTTGGCTGGGATGGCTTAGGCAGGGATGATCCTGCCTTGAGCAGGGGACTGGACTAGATGACCTTGTGAGGTCTCTTCCAGACCTGTTTTCCAGTAATCCTGTATCACTAGCTCTGAAACACTGGTTGAAGACAGGGGAGGTGAGAACTTGGGCTAAGATGAATTGAGGGAGGGGGAGAAGAGAGAGGCAAGCAGCACAGCCCTGCTAGGCAGGCAGCAGCCAGTAAAGGGCTTTACCTGCCTACTACAGCCAGTGGCCCACTATGAGCAGACAACCCCTTCCCTCCTCCTCACTCCTCTCTCTTCTCTCCCTCTGTGTAGCCTAGCTATTAAATATTAGTCACCACTCCTCTCCTCCCTGTTCCTCCCTTCCTCCTACCTTGCCACCATCCAGTTCCTGCTGGGGCATCACAGGGCCTCCCTCCCCGCCTACTTCTCTCCTGGACTGTGCCCAGCCCCAGGCTAAACAGTAACCGGTAAGCTACAACTGGTTATCACTGAGCTGATCTTTTAAACAACTGTTTAACCATTCATGTCCCTACTATGGGGACATAACCTGCATCTCATTGTTTCTTTCTAATCCCACATGCAAGTCCATGCTCCAAACACTTCAGAACACAGCCATTCTCCCATTCCATTACAGTATAAGAAAGTTATAGGAGAAGTGCATAAGAATTGATTAGCCACTGTGTCTCTTGTGCAGAGACCACTGGACTGGGTACTTGGGGGATCTGGATTGTGCTCTTTGCTTTACCACCAGTCTCCTGGGCAAATAACCTCTGTGATCTTTGCAATCTGTAAAATGGAGATAATGTAGTTTAGTTTCTTTGTATAACTCAAATAGCTCTAGTGATGAATAGTGCTCCATAAGGCTTGTATTATCATCATCTAGCAACAGTAGCACCTCAGTTGCAAACCTAAGGTATCTATAATTGCCAAAATAAACAATTTTTTTCTTTCTGTTCATAAAAACAGTATATGCAGTGATAAGAAAGCTTTTTTTTTTTTAATGGAGTTAAGGTTTTCCATATACCTTTTCAGTCTGAGTACAGTGACGTTTGAATCCCATTAATTTAAGAAGTGAAGGGTTAAAATAAACTTCGGCGTCATTTTAACTGTATAATCTTTGAGCAATGATCAATACACTCTGCATATAATGCGTATAGTTTGGCAAATGGGACACATGACAATTGTGACGTAGTCTAACTTTGCCTTTGCGTTGCTAGGGCAAAAACAGTGTTCAGATGTGTGAAGCTAGAATGTAATGGTCACTGCGGATGCAATCTGTAGTTTTTAGCTGCTAAAATTGCAATTTATGCACACTAGGTTTTTCTTTTCCAAACGCATGCAATGTGATCATATTTGAGTGACTTTTCACAGATAAAGCAAAAGGTGCCATGCTGGCTACAAAGTTTACCTTCTTCCAAATTTCAAGTTTCTGTTCAAAGAAGAGTTACTATAATTTTTTTTAAATGAACAAAACCATGTATTTTCCCCTTGCCTTATTTTTTGAAACCGTTAAACCATTTTAGATGGAATTTCCCCAGAAAAACTCAGCCAGAGGTAGGTATCTGTTTTATGAAATTGTAGCCCAAACAATTGAGATGTTCCAGAGGTATAACCAATCATAAACAAAGTTTTTATAATATAAAGTGTTAGGAAATCTTTATTCAAAGGCAGTATTTCCAATCCTTTCTATAATAAGTAGGGCACATATTTAATCAGGTCTGTGCATCTAATGATGTTTTTTAATACAATAAGGCCCACCTCTAACTTTTTTAATTCATGCTTTTGGAGACATACAGATCTATGGGAATTTACTTTTTGTTGATTCTCACACAAGAAAGATAGAAAATAAATATAGAAGAATATAGTTTGTAATTAACTGCTTCATTAAAATCTACTTTTTAGGTCAGTTTGCTAATTGCAATCATAATATATCTCCCTTTATTAGATATTCAGGTTCTAAATTACTGTTATCTATTGTTACTGTTTTATTGTTTGTATCCTAACTTAAAACACAAATAACTTTATTGTTTGTATCCTAACTTTAAACACAAATAAAAAGACCAGAGGCAAAATAATGGCCCTGTGAATCAATTGAGAGTTTTGCCATTGACTTCAGTGACTTCAGTGGAGCTAGAATTTTGATTCAGGTCCTTAAACTAAATAGCTGGATTAAGATTGAGAACCCAACAAAAATGAGACCAGACTTCTTGGGATAAATTTGCAGTAAAATGTGGTAAGAGAAAAGAATGCATACTAGCAAGGAGAGGTTTGAGGACTCTGATTTTCAAGAAAATAAATATGTTTGTAACATTTTAGTTGTATTGTTGGTTGAAAAGGGAGAGAGAAATGGGTAAATCATTTTAGTAACTGTTATTAAAATATATTTTTTAAACACTAGGTGGTGCAATTGTGTAAAGTTGCTGGTGAGGAAGAAAATCATTTAAAACTTCAGGGTAATTCATGTTTGCTAAATTTGCAGTTTAATTAGAAGACATACAATATAGCTTGATTAATACTGTGATTGTTCTTATCTTGTAATGTTAATGTATAGGGCAACACAGGACATCTCAGAAAAGAAAATGGTATGATAATTTGTTAAACCAGTTAAAGTATTTTGATTTGAAGTTCTCTTAACTGTATTTACTTTGCTAATTCTAAAGAAAAAAAAAGAGGAAATTTAAGACATGCTCCCTAAAACTGGATTCAAGATGAAGAGTTGGCATCTATTCCTGAATTACCTCTTCCTTTCAGACTTATGGCGCTGTTCCATGGTAACAGTATCTTGCATAGGAGGTTGCTTATTGCATGTACTGTAAATGCTCTGCGAAGCACCACTCCCACCTAATTACACAAACATATTGTTAAATAATATGACTTGTGTTAGCGTGATCGTGCAATAGAACATTTGACAGGCCTGTGTTTTGCAATCCTGAAAGAAGCCTGACAAGGGATGAGGATGGTTACTAATAAACACCTCTCATGAAGAAACCCTTGGAAAGGAGGTAGAGCAGGAAACCTGTGCAAGGCTCATCATGCAACGTTCCTTTAAACAATTCCTGTAATTTGAAATGGTGTGAGAATTGAGGCATCTCCCTCCAGGCTCTTGATGATCTGTTGGGAAAGACACTATATCAGATCTAGGGAAGCAGAAGCTAACTTTACAGAACTTTGTTTCTATGGGTACTTGCTCAAAGTGTAGCAATTTAACAATATCAACATGAAATGTAGCCACACCACTTTGTCATGTTGGTTCAAGGTACTTTCTTTGATAATCAGTGCACTTGTTTGAATTAACAACTTGTATTCTGAAAATATTTCCTTAAATAAATATTCTGATTTCTTGTAGTACATTTAGGGATACCTACCAGAAACTATGGGGGTTCTGCAGTTGAGAGTCAAATTAGCAAATGCCAACAGTTTATCTTCTGGTATCTATTACCAGAGAAAACCAAAGGAGTTTCAGTAGGTGCCACGATGCTTGCTTTGCTGTCTGAGTGTTTTGTGGAAAATCATTTACCATATAATTCTTTGGTGCAGCAGCTGCATTTTCAAACTACTGTAGACAGGTTGTGGGACAAAGTCTTGAACATGTGAACATGAGAGCTGTTAATATGAACAGGATGATGTACTTGCATTTGCAGTCACACAGGTGGATGGATTTGGCTTTTTAGTTTCATAGGACTTTTGATGATGGGCCAAGAATGGAAACAGGCAACAATGTAATAGCTGCTAAGGATCTATAAAAACAACATATCTGTTCATGGATGGACCTAGAATTTTGAAAAGGGGAGTGCAGATGGTAAGATGCATGTCACACAAAAAAACACGTATTTTTTTCCAGTTAAAAATAAACTGAAAGCTTTACTAATATGCTAGGGGCCTAGGGCTTTATTATTTAGTTTAAGATTGAAGCAAAACAAAAATAGCTTCATTTGAATGAGTTAAAAACAGTCTGCAGGGCTGTGAAATAGGAGCTTCATTACCAGGAGCAGCTAACAAACATCAGAATTGCAGAACAAAGGATAACTTGACTGGTGGAAAATCAAGACCATTAAAAAGGAGAAAGGGTGATTAACTCCTGTGGAATGAAGAGTTTAGAAGGAATCAGGTAGATTGTAATGGGCCATGAAATCAATTGACTCCCTTAACACTGACTAGAAATGCTGCTGCCACTGCCAGGCAGTTGATTTTAAACTTTGGGTGGACAAGGAATCAAAGAGGGTTCAAGTGCATTAGTATGCTCCTCTTCCTTCCACACCCCCCAGATTTGTCCCTGCCTCTGTCCCTTCATCTGTCCTGCATGCCACAAACCTCAAAACACACTCCAGTACCCTATCATAAAATTAAGACCTTTATAGTTTTGGTACCTTTGATATCTTTTGGTATTAATGTACCATAGGAAATGCATAAAAGAAAAAAATGCTTCCGGACAAGGGGAGTGAGGTTGATGTGATATACTTGGATTTTAAAAAAGCCTTTGACTTGGTTTTCCACAATGTCCTCGTTGCAAAACTGGGGAACTGCAGCCATGACAACCTCACAGTCCGATGGCTGGGGGAACTGGCTGTGTAGTCAGACCCAGGGAGTGCTAGTCAATGCAACCAAGTCATTGTGGTGCATGGTGACCAGTGGCATCCCTCAAGGTTCAGTACTCAGACTAGTACTCTTTAATATATTTATTAATGTTCTGGTTTCAGTGTCAGAAGCAGACTGGCTAAGTTTGCAGCTGACGCCAAACTAGGGAAGCGTGGTTACACTGGAGGATAGGCTGAGGATTCAAGCTGACTTAGATAGGCTTGCAAAGTGGGAGGATGAAAACCTGATGACCTTCAATGTAGAGAAATGCAAGGTGCTCCATCTCGGGAGAAAGAACCCACACCATACCTATAGGCTTAGCAGTGCTTCACTCACTGCACTACATCAGAAAAAAGACTTGCGGTGGGGTCTTGATTGACCACATGATGAATATGAACCACCAATGCAATTCCACAGCTGGGAAAGCAAATAAAAACCTGACTTGCATCTACTGATGCATCTCAAACAAGACCCAAGACGTCATTCTCTCGCTTTACTTAGCCGTAGTGAGCCCGCAGCTGGAGTACTGCATCCAGTTCTGGGCTCTACACTTTAAAAAGGATGTAGAGAAGCTTGAGGGAGTCCAGAAAAGAGCCACATGCGAGATCAGGGGTCAAGAGAACAGGTCTCATGAGAAGACGCTGAGAGACATGGGATTCTTCAGCTTGGAAAAGTATAGGCTCAGAGGGGACTTGGTAGCAGCCTATAAGTACATCAGTGGTGTTCATCAGAATGTCTGTTAGGAATGACCAGGTCCAATGGTCACAAACTGCTCAAAGGCCATTTTAGACTGGACGTAAGGAAAAACTTCTTTACTTTCCAAGTCTCCAGAGTCTGAAACAGACTCCCCCCAGAAGTGGTGCAAGCATTCAAGTAGCATTTGAATGCTTATCTTCCTGCGGTCATTTGACCCCAGCTGACTTCCTGCCCCTTGGGTAGGGTGCTGGACCTGGTGATCTTGTGAGGATGTCCTTTCCAGCCCTAATGTCTATGAACTCTATGAAGTAGTACCATTGATAACTTAGCCCCCTGCAATGGCAAGGAGTTTATTGCATGAGATGTACCCTCATGATCCTAGGAAATGGACTGTGCCTCATTTCCTTTGGATCTACAAAAGATGGCATAGGGAGCTAATGGTGGGCTCATCTACATGTGCACTTTACTGCAGAGTTGACTAATTAGCTCAGCAGTAAAGTGTTACCATCTACATTTCATAGTTTCTAGGGTCGGAAGGGACCTGAGTAGATCGTCTAGTCCGACCCCCTGCCATGACAGGAAAGAGTACTGGGGTCAAACAACCCCAGCAAGGTGTTCATCTGACCTCCTCTTAAAAACCCCCAAGGTAGGAGCCAGCGCCACTTCTCTTGGAAGTTGGTTCCAGACCCTAGCTGCCCTGACTGTGAAGTAGCGCCTCCTGATATCTAGCCTAAATCTACCCTCTGCCAGCTTGTGACCATTATTCCTGGTCACTCCTGGCAGTGCTCGGGGGAACAGGGACTTCCCCAGTGCCTGCTGATCCCCCCTGACTAGTTTGTAACAGGCCACTAGATCCCCCCTCAGCCTTCTCTTGTGGAGGCTGAACAGGTTCAGGTCCCGTAGCCTGTCCTCATAGGGCCTGCTCTGCTGCCCCCTGATCATACAAGTGGCCCACCTCTGGACCCTCTCAGTGTTGTCCACATCCCTTTTGAAGTGCAGCGCCCAGAACTAGACGCAGTACTCCAGCTGCAGCCTGACCAGTGCCGCATAGAGGGGGAAGATCACCTCCTTGGACCTGCTCGGGATGCATCTGTGGGTGCATGACAAGGTACGGTTGGCCTTCCTGACTGCTTCCCCACACTGCCAACCCATGTTCATCTTGGAGTCGATGATGACTCCAAGACCCTTTTCCGCCTCTGTACTGACAAGAAGGGAATTCCCCAACCTGTAGGTGCGGTGCCAGTTGTTCCTCCCCAGATGCATCACTTTGCACTTGTCAGTGTTGAATCCCATCCTGTTCTCATCCACCCACCCTTGTAACTTGTCTAAGTCCGGCTGTAGCCTATTGCTCCGTCCTAGAGTGCCCACATCCCCCTACATCTTAGTGTCATCAGCAAATTTGAACAGGGTGCTTTTTACCCCCTCGTCCAAGTTGCTGATGAAGATGTTGAACAGTGCAGGCCCAAGGACAGAGCCCTGCGGAACCCCGCTGCCCTCCTTCTTCCCCTTTTTGAAGATGGGAACCACGGTGGCCCTCTTCCAGTCCTCTGGAACCACACCAGATCACCATGAGTGCTCGTAAAGCAGCACCAGGGGTCCTGCAATGATCTCAGCCAATTCCTTTAGTACTCTAGGGTGGATATCGTCTGGACCGGCTGACTTTAATACATCCAATCCCTCCAGAAGCTCCCTAACTAGTTCCTCACGAACCCTTGGCCTAGGTGTGCCTCTCCTGGGGCCTCAGGGGGGCCCAGCAGGGGGTGGCTGTTCCGGTCCCTGCTTAGGAAGATGGAGGCAAAGAAATCATTAAATATGTTGGCTTTATCATCTGGTGTGATGACCAAATTTCCTAACGTGTCCTGCAGGGGTCCCACATTACCCAGAACCTTCTTTTTACCCCCTATGTATTTAAAGAAGGACTTCTTATTGTCCTTAATCCGGGAAGCTAGTCCCCAGTTCCATCTCTGCGTTGGCCTTCCTGACTGCCCCCCTACATCCCCAAGCAACTGCAGTATAGTCATCCCTGGTGATGTCCCCTCTTTTCCACTGGGTGTACGTCTCCCTTTTAGCTAGGAGGCATACTCCTATGTGTGCGGCTCTATTAGGTTGTAGTAAACTAATTAACTCCACTGTAGGATAGTACTGCCCGAAACAACTACTATCCTGTGGTGGAGTTATTTAGTGCACTGCAGTGCATGTGTAGATAGTGACCAGGGCTAGCTGTGGCATGAGGGTGCTACAGTACAGGAGCTGTCTGCTGGCTAGTTCCAGTCTCATGCCCCAGACAGCCTCTCTGCAGCACATTGAGCAGGGGTGGAGCAACTCTGGCTTGGCAGGCTGACCCCATGGGCCCCTTTCCAGGCAAGGCTGTGCAACGCCAGCTCAACATGCTCTGGTACCAAACACAGGTGTAAATGCTCTGCCTGGGAACAATAAACTCTGGCATGAGCTGTACTGGAGTTTATTCTGGTGCATTAATAGCATGTGTAGATGCATCCAATGCCTGCCAATCTGACAAGGAGGGATTCTTTCCTGACCCTGAATCTATCCATTTAACCCCAATTACATCTGTAAGACGTACCTGCCAGGCACCTAAGAGATTTCTCAATACTATTAAGACAGAGTGGCACAACTCAGACTTTGAGGGCCACTTGCAAGGTACATGGTTCAGTAGAAGGCTACCACTCATGAGATTCACTCTAATCTGATGAAAGCTCTCAGCATATTTGCAAGACTGTATATTCTGGTGCATATACAAATTTAATATATCACCACGCAGTGATAGGAACTGCTGTGAAAACTATTTAAAATGGTTTAATAAAGCATTATGGGAAGCCACTGTGACTGCCCTGGTAGGCTGAATGCACAACATATGCCCCCCAGTCTGCCTTTGCACTAGGAGCAGCAGAACGGGGCATCTCTATACATACCCCTGACCGTGCAGTTTTTACTGCACAGTTAATTAGTACTTGCTTTAGCATATGCACAGGCATATACAGTTCAGTCTCTTTCTTACAAATATGTTGAGGGTTTACATCAGACTAAAATGAATTTCATGAGTGGTGGTCTTCCACTGAAAGGTGTATGGGAGTTGTTCTACCCCAGCGGAATGTGCTGCAGAGGGGTTGGCTGGGGAACAAGAGTAGAACTAGCCAGGAGGCAGTTCCTGCACTGTAGCACCCTCATGCCCCTGCCAGCCCTGGTCACCATCATGCATTGTGGCTCACTAAATAACTTTGCCATAGGATAGTACTTGTGTCGGGCAGTACTAGCCTACAGTGGAATTAATTAGTTTACTATGGCCTGTTTTGCGGTGGTTACTGTACAGTCATTTAGTAATGTAGTCCTGGTGGTGCTCAGTATCTTTGGCAACAGCTAGAGACCTTATTCTAATCCAGAGGTGGGCAAAATGGCTCTGGACCACACTGTCACTGATGCAAGTAGCTGGGGCAGAGCCACAACCTGATGCCTGCCTGCTCCTGCCTGGAGGATGAAGGTTGCAGATTGAGGCTCTGCCCTGGCTCTGGACCATGCTGTTAACACTGCAGCTCCCCACCCTGCTGCGTGCCCTGCCAGTGCTCCTAGAACCAGTCTCTACAGAAACCCCGGTGAACCCCCTGAACTGCCCGAACCCTGCTGGGACTGGCCCCATCCCCCCAAACTGCCCCCATCGCTGCCCCCCATCCCATACTTTAAAAAAAAAAACCCAAAACCCGGCACTTCCCAGCAGCTCAAACTGCCATGCATCTGCCTGGGGCCCCACTCACACAGTGCAGGGCAGGGTGACAGCCCCAGTGGCCCCAGCCCAGGCTCTCCTTCCCCTCCACTGTCCTGTGCTGCCTGGGAGGGCTCTGCCAGGAGGCCC
>NW_017728943.1:38992787-39014046 GCF_001723895.1 Crocodylus porosus
CTGCAGGGGCCATTTGGCCCCTGATGGGGGGCTGTACTCCTTGTGTGGAGGACGAACACTCTGTTGGGGGGGCTGAACCCCTTGCGTGGGGGCTGAACCCCTGTTGTAAGCACCAAACCCCCTGTTGGGGGACTGTAGCCCTTGTGTGGGGGCCATCGCCCTGTGGGAGGGCAGCAAAATATGTATTCATGAATTTATGAAACCTGTATTTAGAGTTCACTTTATTATTATGATAACAGACTTGCTTTAACACTGTAGATATATCAAAAAACATTGTCCAACTGATTGCTGTCTGTCTCTCGCTCTCTCTTTATAGTGGTCTTTTGTTTTACTTGTGGAAGAACATGGATTTGGGGGTACTTTACAGTGTGACTTTGGGATTTTTTTATCAGGGATTTTTCAGTTTTCCAATAGGGAATACCAGAATTCCTGCTAGGGAGGCCAGTGGCAGGACCCTGTCTGCTCAGAGCTGGCACCTTGGACCCATTTGGCTGTGGCTGACCTGGCCAAATGGGGCCAGGAGGACATGCTTTGACAGTTCAAAGCAGGCCACCACACCCAGAACATCCTCCAGGTGATAGCTGCCCAGATGGCCGGGCAGGGGCATACATGGCAGTAGAGCTGCACAAAGGCCAACCCTGCAACCGCAATTTACTGGCAGCTGGCCCACAGGGACAGATGCCTCTATTGGCTCTGCAGTCACCATCCAAGTCTGGCAGGTGCACAGCAGGTCACAGCCAGGCAGCAGCCCCCACTGCCAGACTGCTGCAGTGGGTAGAGGGTGCAGGGAACTCTCAGGGCTGCTTCAGCACTCCAGCTGGCACAAGGGGTAGTGTCCCCAGGTACCACTTGGCTGGGCCCCAGAAGCTCCTGGGAGCAAGTAGCTACTTGTCAGGGCAGCTTTTTATACTGCTGGGGCCAGGACAGAGTAGCTTTTTATACTGCTGGGGACAGAACAGGTGCTGACCCAAGGCACTAGGTCCCCCTGGCTGAAGATCCGGGAGGAGCCAGGCAGGGTTATTTTGCCTCAAGTGGCACAATTTGCTCCACAACAAGGTGCATGTCAGAGCATGTGCTCTGAGGCAAAAAGCCAGGCTCAGATTTGTACCACTTCTGTTTGAGCTGCTGCAAGTCCACGTGCTTGCACGTGTGGACGCACCCAAAGGGATTTGTTATAGATCCATTACTGATAACCAGTAATTTTTGCATACCATCATGGAGCAGGCAGAGAATGTTGACAAATTTCAGTGGGCATCCATATTTCAGAAAGATCCTCTACAATACACCTTAGCTGACAGAATCAAAAGCTTTTGTGAGGTCTAAGAAGGCCTTGTAGAGAGACTTCTGTTCTTTCTGACATTTCTTCTGCAGTTGGTGAGCTGTGACTATCATGTTGGTTGTGTTTCTTGATGCCTTAAACCCACTCTGAGATTCTGGGAGGAGCTCTTTAGCAAGTGGAAGGAGATGGTTTAGAAGGGTTCTTGCAATGATCAAGTTAAAGCACCCCCGCCACCATTTTTCAGCATGGGGACACTGATACATAAGACACTGAGCTCTTTAATTAGACCAGCTGTCACAGCCACTCTATATAAAGCGCCCACCCTCATCCCTGGAGCACATGTATAAACTCCCCAAGGATATCTTCACGGGTGCTGATGATGGTGACCCTAAGGGCACCCTACATGCTGCTGACATTCTCCCATTGTTGATTGGAATTCACCAGTTTTTCATTGAGGCCCTAGTGGAAGAGGACTTGCTTGCTTGGGTCCTTGAGTCCTTCAACATTGATCTTTCATCAGTGCATTGCTTTTGCAGCAACCGTAGTTTGGGAATAACTGAGTGGATGAATCAGTGATCAATCCAGCAAATCATTAGCTCCTAGCATAGCTCTGATGAAGTGGGCATCTTTTTGATCCTGAGCACAGATAATGACATAGTCAAATAGGTGCCAATGCTTAGATCATGGGTGTTGCCATGATATCTTGTACCTGTTTTTCTGGAGGAACAGGGTGTCGGTGATGGTGGGTTCATGTTCTGCGCATTTGGTCAAGAGGAGGATGCCACTGGAGTTGATCTTTCCTATTCCCTCCTTGCCTGTGGTTCCATTCCAGAGGTTAGAGTCCCTTCCAACTCTGGCAGCATTGAAATTAACAAGAAGAATAAGTTTGTTTCCCTCTGGAAAATCAGAAAGGACCTGGTCAAGGTTGGTGTAGAATTCCTTCTTGGTTTCATCGGTGGCATCAAGAGTTGGGACATACATGCTGATGACAGTGGCATATTGGCTCCTCGCCAGTTTAAGATGCCAAGTCATCAGACACTCATTAATTCTGATAGGGAGTTCATTAAGTTGGTTTATAAGTTCATTCTTAATGGCAAAACCAACTCTGTGAAGTTAGCATTTTCCTTCTTATTTACCTGTCCAGAAAAAGGTATAGCGACCTCCATGGTCTTTGAGCTGCCCATCTCCTGCTTGCCAGGTCTCACTCAGTGCAGCTACATCGATGTTGTGCCACCTGAGTTCTCAGGCCACGATCGCAGTGCAGCGTTCTGGGCGTTCACTAGTAGGGTGGTGCATAAGGATCCTCATGTTCTGGGTCCTGAAAGTAATGGTGCATCTTTAGTGTTTTTTTCTACCATAGTAAAGGTGATCCCACTGGACATGTTTATCCAGTTGTGAAGAAATACAGAATATTGTATTGCAGGCTGTGTTGAGGGCACCTTTTCTAGCCCCCTCTGTGGGGTGAGCAGAGTGGATCCTGAAGAGGGCTGCTCAGTCACAGTTATAGCTGCCAAATCGTGCTCCTGTCTCATCAAAGTGCTAAACAACCTTCTTGTAACTGCTGCCTTCATGTCTAGCAGCTTACCCTGCCCAGTCCTCTGGAAAGGCTTCCTCCATGGCTTCACAGATGTTGTGTTGGATTCAGGCTAAGATAATCATCCAGGTTTGGTACTTGGTAGCATCCAGGCACACCCCCAATACCATCCATCATATCTTGAGTAACCCAAAGGTATACTCAATGGTCATGCAATAGTTGCTCAGCTGGTAATTCCTTCCTGACAACCAGGTAACATGTATAAGTCTTCACAAGTCAGAGGGAGAGGTTGGGTGGGGGCAAACCATCAACAGGCTCTTTCTGCACTTAGCAGGCCTCAGGAGCCTCCATAGACATGGGCCCAAAGGGCATGCTGGGATCCCCGATCTCCAATCCCGTAGCTGCAGAGCACTGTTATACAGACTCAAGACTGTTTGAAGCAATTCAGATGTGATGGACCCATATGTCAGCATGATACTAAAGTGCTCTGCATTTGAAGCACTTCCCACTGGAGCAGGATTTGAAGCCCTGCAAAGGAACATACGTCCATACCTTCAGTCTCCACACAACATGACTTGTAATTTGAGAAAAGAATTATCTTGTTTTATATGTATTATTTTTGTAAAATATGTAGTTAACTCAAAATCCATCTCTGTGTTGGTAAACATATACAGTTTGGATAATGTTTTGAATGAGCATAATGCAGACATTACATCCATTCTGATAGGTATAAGAACCATGGGGGGAAAGATACATGTGCATAAGTCAATTATTTGAGAATAGAGACCTTAATTTCTTCAGGCTCTGTAAAAAGAATTTGGGCCTTTGCACATATTTATTTTAGAGATACAGGGGTAAATCTTCAGCACAGAGCACAGGAACACTCATTAACGTTAATGGGATTTCTATGGCTAATTCCCTACACAATGGCTGAAAATTTAGCCCAAAGAGATTTGAAGAGTGATGGTGAGAAGCAAGTTGATCGGTTAGCCTCATTACTTTCATGCTATTAACTGCTCTATCTGCCACTGCCTTTATGTGAACACTGAGATACTTAAGTTAATAACAAAATACTGTGTCAAACAGAATCTAATACTGAGATAAAATAATGCAGCAGTTTTAGTAAATTTCAAAATATTAATGCCAGTTATTTTTTTAACCAAAATAAGTAAAAGCTGTAGAATGAGAGAAAATATATGACAAGGCATTACGTATAATTGTACAGCCTTCATAATCATTTTATATTCACAGTATCTGAAGTATAGCCTCTAGGCAATTTCTGGGGTAAATTAAAAGCCTTGGACTTAGCATATAGGAAGTTATTTTACCTACAGGTTCTTGTGTGCAACATCAGAATAACATTTTGTAAAAATTCACTGTAATGTCATAAAACAATTAAAAAGTACATGTAAATGTCTGATTAAACTCACTTTTGCATAATATGTAAAAACCAGCAGCAGGACCTTTCTAAATTTGCATCAGCCTTCCTGTTACCGTTAAAGAATGATTTGGACTTTGTGAAATCATAAAATTATATTTTAAACCCTAGAGGAGCTACTTAAAAGTGAAAAATCAAATCTAATTAAGTATCTGGCATATTCAAATATACATTTAATTTATCTTATGCTTTCTGCATGGTGAATACATGTATACACACATGCTTTTTTCTTTCCCTGCATTCAACACAGGGCACATCTATGTGTCTATTTTGCTGCATCTCTAGTTTACTCGTGAGTAAATGGTGCTGGGCAGGTGTCTACATGTGCAGGGAAGTGGGTGCAGATTTGCTGCCAATCTGCTCCCACTTCCTGTGGCCCTGCAATGGGCCCCTACCACCACCAGGGGGAGCTCCAGGTTCTGGCAGCAGCTGCCAGCAGCCGGCAGCCCTCTTCAAAAGGCAGCCCCACTTGCTGCTCTCTTTGGCCAGAAGCAGCATGCCCAGAGTAGGGACAGCACATGACAGTGCTCTCCTCACCACCTCTGCCTCCCTGCGCTATTGCTACTCCAGCCCCTGCCTCTGGCACCAACAACCAGCACCCTGATCTTATGGCTGCTGTGCAGGCCCGCCATGCTGACCGCTGCCTGGCCCATGGCTATCTCACCCCTCTTAGCTCCCCAGCATGCAGTGACCACCTACCAGGCTGACGTGCCGTCCCAGGACTGCTGCTGCATAGTTGCTGCCCTGACCCCATCTGCCTGGCTGGTCCCCAGTAGGGATGCTGACGATGGGTTCCAGGATGCCGCCTCTGGGGTGGCCATTGCCATCCTGGGTCTCCAGCCCCACCACCTCTGGGCCCACTGGATCAGCGAGGACTGGTGGCAACACGTCAACCAGCACACCTGGGATGATGAGCAGTGGCTGGAGGCCTTCTGTATGACCTAAGCCTTCCAAGAGCTAATGGAGCAGCTCAGGCCACACCTGGAGTGTCAGAACACTAACATATCCATGGGTAGAGACAGCTGCACCTGCCTGACCCTCGCTCTGATCAAGCTGGCAATGCCCACCAGCCTGTGGTATGTCAGCCACCTGTTTGGCATGGGCAAGGCCACTGCTGAGGAGGCCTTTCTGGAGGTGTGTGGCACCCTCCAGGACGTGCTGGAAGACATCATGCTCCACATGCATGACCCCGTGGTGGTGGTGGGACTCCGTGCTCTGGGATTCCCCCAGTGCATCAGGGCCCTGGATGGGACCCACAATCCCATCACCTGCCCATCCCATGGAGACTAGCTTTACTACAGTTGGAGGGGCTTTCACTCCATGATGCTCAAGGCCATTGTGAACCATCACAGGGCCTTCATGCACATGAAGGTACTCGTGTGTGAAGGTCCCACACAAGTTCCCTGCCCACCCCCAGCACCACACTCACTGCTGGGTGGGCAGCGCCCACAATGCCTGCATCTTCCAGAACTCTGCCCTGCCAGGCCTGGTGGAAAGTGGGTGCTTTGCACTGGGGATGACGGACCTGCAGCTGGGTGCTGTGGTGGTCCTGCCTCTCCTCACTGTAGACACCGCCTATCTACTCCTCCCCTGGCTTATGCAGCCCTATATTGGCTACCTGGACCCCTGCCAGGCCCACTTTAACCAATTGGCTGACCTAGGCTACCAATGGTCAGCCTTTGTTTCTGTGCACCACAATATAGGGGTTGTGAAAGGGGGTGGTGATCTGTTTCTTGCTGAAGCAGCACAGTCTGGCAAGTGACACACTGTCACCCTGGGATGGGTGGAGGAGTGGGGTATTGAAGGACCATGTTCTCTTTGGAGAGAAGCTGCAGCATATATAAATATTCACTTTCCCATGAGAAACTGTCCTGGGAGTGATTTAACTTGTTCCCAGGTTATTTTTGTCTTAGAGTGTCCATTTTTACCCTGCAAAAAAAGCCTGAATACCTGTACACATATGGTTACTCCTGAGAGAGCAGTGATTCTCCCAGGAGAAACTGAATGTCTGATGGCAGGCCATTCCCCTGTGGGTGCTTACGGTTTGACAAGTGCAGCAGGTGGGGGGCTTGCTCAAGGGTAACAGCAGCCAATGCTCCCCTGATACAGGCAGCTCCCCCTGCAGCAGGTCGCCAGGAGCTGTGCCCAGAACTCAGCCTGCCCAGGCCCATGTGTCCTCTGTTAGCAAAACTCGAGTTAGCTGCCCAGACAGGAAAGGACAGCTTGGTCTTGCGTCGTGGGCACTAGCCGTGATAATATGAGTCAAGAGACACAAGATTGCTAGTAGAAAATTTATTGCTTCTGCAGAAGGGTAGACTCCCGTCTTAAGGACTAAGAGCTACTCAGAGGAATTTTTAACTTTCATATTTATATGGTTCCTTCTACATATGTTTAGTTGCATGCACAATGAGATTAGTCATAACATAATTTTTTTTCTGTTAGTTATAATTATCTCTTGCGATGGGAATCATCACAAGGGCATTTTCTTCTTTCCAGTTGGGTCAAGCCGATCTCGGTGTCTTCCTCTTTCCAGTTGGGTCAAGCCGACTCCGGAATAGTTTTCTTTCTATATTAGTACTTATGTTTCCTAAAATTGTATTTAGCATTAGTTATTCATGCATAAGTCAAACTGCTCACTAAACAATTTGTTAGACAGATATTAAAATACTTGAACTTATGAACTTATAAACTTCTGAACTACTTGTACTTATTCTTATGACCCACTCAATTAATCAAGCTAACCCATCTTTATATCACCTCGCAGGCAACATCCTCCATCTTCCAAGCCTGAGTGTTTGCCAGTGGTTCTCCAGTGCCATGATAAAGTGGTCCAGGAGGAGGGTCCTGTACAGGGTCCTCCTCTGGCAGAGCCAGCACAGCCACAGGGCCCTAGCTGTGGGCGATGGCAACCCTGAGGCTGTGTCCCAACAGCCAAGTGCGACCTCTCCCTCGCATGCAGCTGCAGGCCCTGTAGAGCCATGAGAAAGAAGCTGTTTGAGTGAATTTGCAACATTTCAGAGATAAGATGGTTTGTACCAGGGGCTGTGTGCTGCCTAGCCTCAGACCAGGGGCAAGCATGCACAGGTTCCCAAGGACCATGGGTTGGGTGGGCAGGCCCAGGCATCCACTGGCTGAGCCCCCCATCCCTGCTTGCTCCCCTGGAGCCAATGGGCCTCTGGGTGCTGGCTACAGACAACCTGCCTCCCCCACCCTGTTCCCAGGGCAGGACAGGTCAAGCTCCTGGCAGCACCTGCTGCTGTGGCTCCAGATCCCATTGCCCTGCCCCTGCAGGCCAGCCTGTGTCCTGTACTGCTGCCCAGCCCATGGAGGCTGGGCTCAGGGGATGTGTGGCTCCCAGACGACTGAGACAAGGAGCTGTCTGCACACCTGCCCTTCCCGCAGGAGTATTCTCTGGCGAGAACCCCTGCCCTGAGCCGCCACTGTACCCTGAGTGTGCCCCTCCTGCACATGCATTGGGCAGTGCATGAAGAGCTGTTTGAGCAGACCGAGGGGTACACGACCCACTACGCTCTGCTGCTGCTGGTGGTCATGGTACCCCCCAGTGCTCCTGCACACCTGACCTGCGAACCTGGTCTTCAACAGCATTGTGGGGGGCAAGCCCAAGCTGACCTGCAACCTCCACTGCCACCTGGAGGGCACCTATGGCTGCACTATACATCCCTGCTGCCAACGGGAACATCGCTGCCAACATTGACACGTTCCTCAGCATGTGAGAGGCCCATAGCTGCCTAGCTGTGGAGGCACAAGCTGCTCAATCAAGTTTTACACTGTCTCCCACCTCCCTGCATGCTATGGGGGGGAACCTGGGGCCAGGGGAGTGTGGGTGGGCTGGTTGGGGGGGTAGGGTATCAAATTTACTTGCAATTAGGGGGTTTTACTGCACAGTAAGCACGCACACATGTAGACCTGTGCACTTAACGTCTTGTGTTAGATACACCCACAGTGTTGTAGAATTTCTTTTTGCCTTGCAGAGTGGCTGTTCACTATCTCCTGCTAGTGCTGCTGCCATGCTGTTTTCCAGACCACTCAGTAGCCAGCCATTAGAGGGTTCTTCTGTACCAAGAAGTTGTCTCATTTGTCTGAGGTTCTTGGAGTCCATCCAGTTTACTTAGCTCTCCTCTACTTATTTTTACTAAAAAAAAATAACTTTATGCTGTCCAGAATTACACAATGTTTTACTTTAGTTTGTATAGCTTTATCCACTGTTGTTCTTGGAATTTAGAAGATAAAAATGAGGATAATGTTAAGGTGAATCAAAGAAAGTGAAATGATTCAAATAAGTAAACTATAACTGTTATGTAAAATCTAAGAGTTGCATATATTTACATTTTACATGTAAAACAGGCTATTAGTTTTAAACAGACAAATATCTTGTAGATAAGCATCTGTACCGTATTGGCAGACAAAGTTTCTTGGATAAATCTATGTCTTTTATTAGACAAACTCAAACAGTTGGAAAGAATTCTTCTTTGCAAGCTTTTAGGCACGAACACCCTTCTTCAGGCTGAGGAAACATCTGCAGTTGGTGTGTGCTCTTCTGGGATGAAATGAATAGTAAAAAAGCCAGAGGCTGGTATGCATGCAAGAAAGACAGTCAGTGAAGATGTAAACTGGGGAGTCAGTGGGTGAGAGACAGGTTAGTGGGGTGGGGATAGGGAAGGGGAATTAACATAGCTGGTAAATATTGAAGAGGTACAAGTTGTTGTCCGACTCCCCTGTCCAACTCCCACAGGTTATAACGTGCCTTATATTCAATGTCTATATTTAGTCCATGATTTTTTGTATCCAATAAGTTGATAAACTGAAGTTCATAGGCTCATCTGTGAAAAGTGTTTTGTAAATTCCCTTTCAGGATTAGCACTGAGAGATTGGAGAGAGAGTGGTTTTCTTGTGAGAAATGTGCTCCCACAGGTTATTGGGTATTCTTGTCTCTGATAAGGTTTCTGGTGTGGGCTCATTCTGGTGCTCAGTTGTTGTTTGGTCTCTCCTACATATTATCAATCAGGGCATTTGGTGCATTGGATGAGATATATTACATTTCTGGAGGTACAGCTGTAAGATCTAGGAATGCTGGGCATTCCAATCTAGTAGGGATCATGGAGACCTGGTGGGACTTCTCACATGATTGGAATGTAGCCATAGAGGGCTACACCTTACACAGAAGCAACCGAGTAGGGAAGGAAGATGGAGGTGTAGCTCTCTATGTGAAGGAGCAGTACACCTCCTTGGAGGTTGACATCGGCTCCAAAGAAGAGCGACTCAAAATCCTCTGGGTCAAACTACAGTGGGGAGGGGGTGGGGACAGGCACGGCAAGAAAGACCTAACTGTAGGTGTATACTACAGACCACGAAACTAGGGGGAGTAGCTCAATGTGGAATTCTCTCAAGAACTGGTAGAGGCCACACGTGCATGGAACATGATCGTCATGGGTGACTTCAATTACCCAGACATCTCTTTGGAGGAATACTTGGCTAAGTTGGCTTGGTCGTGTTGCTTCCTGACCTGTATCAGAGAGCTCTACCTGACTCAGGAAGTGCACAGGCCAACCAGAGGTAATGCTCTCCTAAACTTGGTCTTGGCCAAAGGAGATGATTTGGTGAGTGACGTGAATATAGAGGGTAGCCTGAGCAACAGTGACCATGAAGCCATCATGTTCAGTCTCCATTGCAAGGCAGGCAAATCAGCTAGTAGGGTTGAAGTTTTGGACTTCAAAAAAAGCGAATTTCAACAGGCTCAGGGCAATAGTAGAGGAAGTGCTGAGAGACCAGGGACTGAAGGTGAAAGGAGTGCATGAAGAGTGGTTGTTCCTCAAGGACATGATCCGCAGAGCCCAAAAGAAGTCCATTCCCATGCAGAGGAAAGGTAGCAGAAGGGCTGGTAAGCCCTCTAGCTTATCATGGTCCCCTTGAAAAGGAAGAAAGAGGCAGACAAACAATGGAAGCTTGGGACAGTCCCCAAGAAGGACTATACAACAACAGCCCACACTTGTAGGGAGTAGATTAGAAAGGCTAAGGTGAAGATTGAGTTTAAACTAGATGCAGAAATCAAGGACAATAAGAAGTCCTTCTTTAAATATGTAGGGAACAGGAGGAAAACAAATGGAACCATGGGACCATTGCTTAACAACTCAGGACAACTGGTTACTGACACAGGAGAAAACTTAATTTGTGAATAACTACTTTGCTTTGTATTTCACTGGACTAAAGGGAAAATCATGTTATATAAGGCTCAGAATGGGCATGGTGGGAATGACTGCCTTCTTACTGTTGACGTTGAGCTGGTACATGATCAGTTAGGAAAGTTAGACATTTATAAGTCAGCAGGACCAAGTGAACTTCATCCAAGAGTGCTGAAGGAGCTGGCCAAAGTCATCAAGGGACCTCTCGTGAAACTCTTCCAAAACTTATGGCACTTGTGGGAGGTCCCTGAAGCCTGGAAGAGGGCCAATGTTGTGCCCATCTTCAAGAAAGGGAGGAGAGTGGATCCAGGCAACTATAGGCCAATTAGCCTAACTTCTATCCCAGGGAAAATCCTGGAAAAATTAATCAAGGAGTCTATGGGCAATACACTTGCAGAAAGTAGAATTCTGAATGACAGCCTGCATGGCTTCATCGCAGGCAGGTATTGTCTTACCAATCTCATCTCACTCTATGATCAGGTAACTTACCACCTGGACAAGAGAGGAGGTCAACATTGTATACCTAGGCTTTTGATCTGGTATCCCATGATGTTCTCATAGGAAAATTGGAGGATTGCGGTCATAACTGCTTAACAGTCAGGTGGGTAGGAAGTTGGCTGCAGAGTAGGACCCAGAGAGTTCTAATGAACAGGTCTGTGTTGTCCTGGCGAGATGTGGCCAGTGGTGTCCCTCGGGTCGGTGCTTGGTCCAGTGTTTTTCAACATCTTTATCAATGATTTGGATATGGGGGTGAAGAGCTTACTGGCCAAGTTCACAGATGACACCAAGTTATGGGGGAGCGTGGTCATGCTTGAAGATAGGCTGCGGATACAGGCAGACCTAGACAGGCTGGCAAGTTGGGCAGATCACAATCAGATGAAATTCAACACTGAAAAGTGTAAAGTGCTCCATCTGGGAACAAACAGCCCTCAACATACTTACAGGCTCAGTGGCGCCAAACTGACTACCACCAAGACTGAAAGGGACCTAGGGGTAATAACAGAAGTTAACTATTAACGTTAAATATCTAATTAGCTCTGTTTTCAGCTAGTACAATTTCTCAGCAGGACGTTTCTTGCTGAAAGACTATATATGAGGCTTATCCTTTTTTTACCTTATTAACCTAAATCCAAGACAGCCTTGAATTTAAGACAACTCCCCAATAGTGAGATTCTATACATAGAAAATGTAAATGTTTGTTATAATTTTTCATGTATAGAATCTGATTAGTGGATGACTAATGAGTCCCCACCACCATTGCAGCTGGGACAGCAGTGGCACAGGAGCAGGCAGTGGGGATCAGGTGGTGGGAGAGGCTGTAAGGGGGCAAGTGATGTGGAGGCAGTGGGAGACAGGCAGCTCATCTCCTGCCACCTGTCCCCACTACTTAGTCCTTCCTTACGTCTGCCTCTGCCTTTCCCACCTCCCCTTCCCCAACTGTCCTTTTCCCCCTTCCGTCCCATTTCCCAACTGCACTGCTGCCCCCTGGAATCTCAGCTGTTCCCCAAAGCCTCTTCCCCCTCCTGCTCCAACTTCCACTTAACCTTGCTCCAGCATTGGCAGGCTCTATCTATGGTGCAGCGTGGGGCATGGAGCAGGGCCCCAGTCCAGCCCATTGTGGTGCAGAGCTGGAACATCTGCTACAGAGCTGGGCTAGGATGGGATGGAGCCTGCTGGTCCTGTAGCAAGGGTAAGTGGAGTGGTGGCAGAGGCTGTGGAAGCAGTGGGGTAGAGATAAGGAAAAGTGGGGGCCCAAGGCTGCAGGGTCTCAGAAGCAGCACATGTGGGCGGGGCAAGGCTGCTGAGGGAAGGACATGTTGCAGGGGCAGATGTGGATGCAGGTAACAGCTGTGGCCTTGGGGCTGGAGCTGGAGCTGCAGCAGCTGCTTGCCTCAAATGCCCTCCACGCCCACCTCATACTTGAGTCCAAGATGAGGGGCTTTTCCCAGCATGTTAAATTGGAAATAAAATCTCATCTGGGAATCATGTAAATACAGTAGTTATTTTTTATTTTACAATGATCCATTTTAAGATTTGACTATTTTTGTTTCATAGAGTTTAAAACTAGGAAGTTCTGTTAGAACTGAGGTTCTCAAACTGTGGTCTGTGGACCACCACTGGTCCACAAGCTTTATTCAGGTGGTCCGCAGAAAGGTGACCTAAGGCTGAAGCTGACAAACATTACACTTGACTTCCCAGAACTTTGCTAAAAACACAGGCAAATCCATCGCATTAGAAAGGTAAGATTACTGATATTAAAATATGAGTTGTGTGCTTTGATTTGTAGAACAAAAAAGTTTATCAAGTGGTCTGCCGAGACCCTCAGCAATTTTCAAGTGGTTCACGGAAAAAAAAGTTTGACAACCATTGTATTGGAACATCTAATCCAGTGGAGGCCAACCTTTTTCACAGGCATGCAGAAAATAAGTCTTTCCAACTCTTCCCTGTCACCCAAGTGCCATTCTGTTCCCCTTCAACCTCATTCCCAATTGTCTGCTGTGCCTTCTTGCCCAGTGCTCCCTGCCTAATCTGTTGCTCTACTTTTTGCTTCTTGACTGATGTGTAGCTGTTGTCCCTGCTCTCTCCCTGATCTATCATGTGCCACTTAGAGAGGCTACCCGTGCCACTTATGGCATGCATGCTTGCAGGCTGGCCACCCCGACCTAGTCTGTCTGTCTGTATAGTTTGTATATTCTGTATAGTGTGTGTGTGATATTTCCTGTATATTGCAAGTCACTAAGATTTAATTAGATATACCTAAGCTCAGTGACTTCAGTTAGACTTTAGCGTTTTGTTCCTTAAGACAGTGCTTCTCAACCTTTTTCATATCGGGACCTATTTGCCAAGTTTGATGGCTTGTCCCAATCCACACCACCCTGCCCTGCTGGTGTCCAACACACTGTTCTCTTCCCCTGACAGCCCTGCTGGTGCCCCTCACCCCCATGCCACAGCCCCCCGCCAGCCCTGCTGGTGCCCCTCATTCCAAGCCACAGCCCCCTGCTCCCCAGGGCCATTCTGGTGCCCCTCAATCCTGATCCACAGTCCCCTAGCCTAACAGCCATGCTGGAGGAGGGCCCTAGCTGCCCCCATTCCATTTGGGCCGCAGCAAGTGCAGGCCCCTGCGTGTATGGGCTCTGGCCCTGTGCTGCCGGCCCAGGCACAGTGCTCCCTGCTGCAAAGGACTGCCTCTGCCTCCTTCCCACCCTGAAGGGCCAGGCGTCTTCTCCCCTAGCTCTCCCTGCCCTGGTGCAGCCCTGTGTCGGGCCACCATCCCCAGCGCCACCAGGCAAGTGCGCGCACACATATGCACACACACTTGCCCCCTTCCCCCTCACCGAGTCCCCTGGACATCCTGCTCCTCCCCATACTTACCTGTGTCCAGTGGCTGGGGCTGCTCCCACGACCCAGCCTCGTTCTGTGCTGGCCATGTGTATCTGCCTGTGCAGACGCATGTATGCCCACAGTCTCCTTTAACCCAAGCACCTGCTTGCAGGCTGGAACACTGTGGGCCTGCAAGGGGAAACCCATGCTTTCTTGGGTTTTTCTGGGCACCTGCTCGCGACCCTTTCAAATATTCTTGCGATGCACTTTTGGGTCATGACCCACTGGTTGAGAAATGCTGCCTTAAGGAACTAAATTGTGCCACTGGCAGAGAACAGGAGACTCTAGAATGGCAGTAACGTGTAAGTGCCTATAATGGCAGAGACTTATTAGGTTAAATATACCTAGACAATCTCAGCAGGTGAACCAAACCCTAATGCTGCAGAGGAATATGGAAAAAAACGAATCCCAAAGTCCCTATCAGTCTGACCTGTGGGATAAATACAGCAATTGGTATGATCCTGAGAATGTGATCAAGGTGCACCAGTCAAGCACCTAGAAGTAAGAATTTCTGAACTACCTCTGTGTCATCCTATTTAGCATCCAATCCCTGATGTCCCATTTCTGGATGGTTCAGAAGGCAAAAAACAAAACAAAGCAAAAAAACTACAACTAGATATCTGTACATTAGGGGGAAAATACTTTCTGATTCCCCAGTCCTTTGAAACCCTAAACCAGGGACATTTGATGATAGTCATCATCCTAATACAGGGTTGTAAGTGTTGTGAGCATGTTGAAGGAATTGCAGGAAATGTTGTTCTCGCTACTGCTAAGCAAGAAAGGGATAAACAGGATGACTGTTAAGTTCACAAGTCCTGAGACCAACAAGGACCACTGCAGCCAGCTAGTCCAACTCTCTGCCCATGTCTTAGCTGTAGACTTGGATCAGAAGCTGGATTAAAGTATATCTTTTAAACAGATATCTAATCTTGTTTTAAAGACTCTAAGTAATGGCGAGTCTGTGGTAAGCTATTCCACTGTTTAATTACTCTCACAGCCAGGAAACCTTATTCAACCTTATTTCAAGGTTGAATTTATCTAATTTCGACTTCCAGCCATTGGCTCTGTTATGCCTTTGTCAGCAAGGTTGAAAAGCCCCTCACTATCAGATATCTTTTCTATGTGTAAGTGCCTATACATAGTGATCAAGTCACGTCTTTGATAAGCTGAATAAGTTGAGCTCCTTAAGCCTCATATTATAAAGCTTGTTTTCCACCCCCTGGATCATTTTTGTGTTCCTTCTTTGACCATTTTGCAGTATTTTCACATCCTTCTTGAACTGTACACTGCATTCTGGTAGCTGCCTTACTCATGTTGTACAGAGGCAAAAATCACTTCTTCACCTTTACATAATATTTCCCTGCCCTTCCCCCTTTTATTTTTACATTCAAGGATTGCATTATTTACAGTGACCTGGGAGTTCCTCTGAATCACTGCTTCCCAAGACAGGTTAGGTAGAACTTGTGCTTTGGGGTTCAAAGATATATTACTTTGCATTTGTTGTATCAAAATGCACTTTGTTGAACTGTGACCATTTTACTGGTGTTTCATATTCTTAACTGACTTGTTATTTACTACCCCACCAGTCCTTGCATTATCTGCAGACATTAGCAACAGAGTTCTTATATTACTGTCTAGATATTGATCAAGTATAGAATAACATTGTACCAAGAGCCTGTCTTGGGAGGCCCCTACTAGAAACAGCCATGCTCATTGATATCTTCCCCATTACCAGCTATTCTGAGATCTATCAGAGAACTAGTTGTTAATCCATTTGAAGTGTCCAGTTACTGCCAGGTAATCCATTTTTAAAACCAGAATATTCTATAGTACTAAGTTAAATGTGTTGGAGAAATCCAAGCATGCTATATAGTATAGTTGCCTTATCAATGAATTCTCTATTTCTGTCAAAAAATAAATTTGATAGACAAAACCTACATTCCGTGAAACAAGGTCATCAGTCAAATGTTTAGCTTCTAATTCTTTGTTGATGGAGTCCTAAATTAACTGTTCCATAGTTTAACCTGGGACTGATATCAGGCTAAGTAATTTATAGTATGCTGGGTCATCCCTTTTTTAAATTTTTAAAATATTTGAATAGTACTTCTGTCTTTCCAAGATTTGTTAAAAAGCTGAGGAGCTGTCTGAATCACTAGTTCCTTTAAGTGTAAGTTATCCAGGCATGTCAATGTAAAACTGTTTTATTATTATCAATGCTGCCACAAGTCTTCTATTACAAATTGCAAACTTCTCTTCCCTTTCCATAGAGTTGTCCAGAGAATATTGTTAATGAAGTAGAAAAAGGCAGTGAATAGATATGGGCTGGAGGTCAGGCAGGCGTCCATGAGAGGTTTTTGGTCACTAAACATGTAACTCTTTTCTCCATCCATCATACTTCCTTGCATTTGTGTCCCTCTTCTTTTTGTCCTTTACAATGCCAATTTCTTTATCTTCAATATTCATGTGAGTTCTTAAATTTATTTCTCTATCTCCATGCTATAGTGACTTTTGGTGACTTTTATACAGGCATACCTCGGAGTTCGGTTCCAGACCACTGCAATAAAGCGAATATCACAATAAAGCAAGTCACACAAATTTGTTGGTTTCCCAGTGCATATAAAGTTATGTTTACACTATACTGTAGTCTATTAAGTGTGCAATAGCATTATGTCTAAAAAAACAATGTACATACCTTAATTGAAAAATACTTTATTGCTAAAAAAATGCTGTTGGAAAAATGGCGCCGATAGACTTGCTCGACGCAGGGTTGCCACAAACCTTCAATTTGTAAAAAACGCAATATCTGCAAAGCACAATAAAGCGAAGCGCAGTAAAACGAGGCATGCCTGTATCAGTATTCTCTATTCTTCATATTTTCTTGTGATCTAGTAGATTCCTGGCTAGAAGTTGTCCTGCTTGCTGCCTTTCCCAATAGATGTGCAGATGGAAGGAAAAGCAGTTGAAGGCTTTAAGATTTCAGATAGCAGATATCTTTTCCAAGACAAAGATTACCCATTCTTGTGGCAGGATTAATCCAGTTTTGTTGAGTATGGATGGAGCAGGATTTGGGGTCTATTCAGAGAACATATACTTCATAGACCCGTTTGGTGGGGAAGGGGGGTGTCTTGGTACACACTGGGCGTGTCTACACATGCTCCTATCTGTTCATTTAGTACTTTAGCAAGTACTAAATGACTGAGCAGTGCCCACTAGTACTGTGCAATCTTGGTGGTGCAAAATTATATTTAGAAGCTGCATTGCTGTAACGATGAGCTCTGGTGATGTAGCATCAGTGTTACGGTTTGTGCCTGCCAATACTACATTGCCATAGCTTGTCACAATGGCAACATAGTGTCTCATGTAGATTTGCCCAATGTGAATTGGGGGACCTGGGCTATTGAACCTTGTCCAACTGATTCCTTTGCTGTTTTCTTCCCCATCCTTTCATATAATGGGACACACATGCTGGCAGCGGGAGATGAGGTTTCCACTCTTTAGAATGTCTTATATCTCATTCATCAGCATGGTATCTGAGCAGCCCTAGAACTCCTGAAGAGTAGTTTAGCAGATCAGGTTATGACCTACAATCAGGATTTGGGCTTGGACTGCTCTCAGCTGTTTCAGGTTGCTTGTCTGCAGATTCAGGAAGACACCATTATACTGGGTCACATTCAACTGAACATTTTTTTCTAGAAACATTATTGAGAACATAAGCTTTTAGTTTAAACCATTAATCAGTAGGTAAACACACCTCTCCACTCAACTCTGTTCACCAGAGAAAGCTTCCTTCTTTCTTTCGAAGTAGCATGTTAAAATCTTCGATCTTTACTGTCAAAAACAATTTTGATTTGAAATATTCAACTTTTCTGGAACTTGCTGTTTAAATGTATGTCTTGCTAAGGAACTAAATATGACTTGTTTTGTTTCCATTATTTACAAGGCTCTCTTACTGGAGCATTTCTGAAATGAACTCTGCTTATAAACAAAATTAGTCCCTGTTTACTCCTCCCTGGGAGCAAAAAAACAGTCAATGATGTATTAAAATCTTATAAAACTTTAATTTTATATATTGTTCCTTGCTCAACTGTTTAAATTGTTCAAACATTTTCATAATCACAAGTGCATTTTTCTTCAAAGTATTTTTCCTCCTGCCTATCTGTACAATAATAACATAAACATAAACCTGTACTGTGGCATTGCAATCTGAAATTAATTATTGTAATAAGAAAATTTCTATTTTTCTGCCTCCCTTCATTACAATGACAGAGGTGAGTATGTCTTAAAATAGAAATATTGTTAAGTCCTTTTCATAGAAGCCCGTTTGAAGATCAGAAAGGAGTACAAAGGAAGAAAAGCTTTTTGTTTGTGTTTGCAATCAAATCTTTTTTTAAAAGGAAGTCTGACACAGGCATTGTAGTTATTTTTTAATATCATGTTGAAGTGAGTCAGATACAAATTGTGTTGTATTAACTGAAAATTATGTGCAGAAGCAAAATAATATTAAACTAAATACTAGCAAACGAGATGTTAACATTAACATGAACCTTTAAAATGGCTATGCAAAGGTCAGTACTGATCTTCAAATATTAGTAAAATTTAATTTATGGCCTGGAACAGACAGAAAATAGAAGAAAGTTAGTCACAGTAAGGAAGATAACGATAATTTATCTAAATATCAAAACTATTTTAAAATAAAATACCAAGAATTACATTTAAAGATATGGTAGTTTTTAATATAATTGATATGCTTGTTTGAGTAAAATCAAGCAGCTCTGATAGTATGCCCAGAAAATATTTTTCAAGTTTTTAAAGACAATTGGTCACTGTTTATAAGATTGCAGCTAGTTTGTCAATGTACTTTAGAAAAGTATTTAAATAAACACTCTGATAACTTACCTTTTTCGGCTCCTAATGTGAACTATGCTAAGAACTAGAGGTGCGCCACTACATAGGTCTGATAACGAATTGGTACCAATATGAAGAAAACTGTCTATATCGGATATTGGCCCTAAGGAGCTGATAATTTGGCTGATAAATGCCTGTGCTGCGTGCAGCCACAGCGCACCATGGAGCGGAGCTGGCAGCGTGGAGAGCTCCCTCTGGCTGGTAAATCAGAAGGAGATGGGGGAGGGAAGGGGCATGGGGGGCAGCTCAACACTCCCTGCGGTGAGGGAGAGGGCAGGGACAGGGTAGGGGCAGGTGCTGCCCAGCCAGGGCAGGGTGGGGCACAGGACGGAGCCATGGCTCATGGCGTGGGGGCAGCTCCTGCCACTCCTTGCACCTTGGGGGATGGGGGGCATGTGCCCCTGGATTTGTGCGGGGCAGAGCAGGTGGCAGCTGTGGGGTAGAGCTGGAGCCAGCGCTGCGTGGGGCTTTTCTTGCCAGGAGCTGGGCTCGGAACAGGCTCTGGTGGCACTGGGAGGAGGTTGCAGCCACCCCAGGTTTTGCCGTAGCTCCACTTCCTGCCCTGGCCCGGCGCAGCACCAGCTGAAGGCCCTGCATCCATCCAAGTGCTGGGAAAAACGTCAGATGCACTGGGCGGTGGTACATGGCTGGGAGTGGAGCTGTGGCGAAATTTGTGGCTGCAGCCTCCTCCCAGCACTGCTGGAGCCCACTCTGAGCTCAGCCCCCAGCAAGAAAAGAGCCCTGCAGCACCTGTACCAGCTCCACCCCCACAGCTGCAGCCCACCCCGCACCGTGCAGATCTGGGGGCACATGCTCCCCACCCCAACAGTCTTAGGGTGCAAGCAGCAGCAGGAGCTGCCCTCACACCAGGAGCTGCAGCTCCGTCCCACGCCACACCGCCTCTAGCTGGGCAGCGCCTACCCTGCCCTCTTCCCTCATCGCAAGGGGAGTGTTGATCTTCCCCTTCCCTCCTCCTCTCCCCCTCCACCACACTGGATTTACCACCTGGAGGCAGCTGTATCAGAAGTCGGATCGGTATTGGCCAATATGCCTCCTTAAATATTGGTTATTAGTCTTGGCCACCAAAATCTCTATTGGTGCACATCCCTACTAAGAACTATATAGCTCCTTGAGTAATGTGTTTGTATCTTAACACATGTACCACATAAAAGGAAATCAAACAGCTGCTATTCAGAAAAGGGATTAAACTTTCAATGCTATACGTAAGAAATTAACTGCAATTCCCACTAATCTGATTGAGTTTGATAGCCAAATCTCAGGACATTGTTCAAAAGAACCCCAAGAATCTTGAACTGATGAGTTCAAGTAAATTCAGATTTCATGCTTGTCGCTGAGTGGGGCGCAGGAGAGGCCATGATCTCTCTCTAGCGCCCCCTGCCATGCCAAGTAGGCGGTCCAGCACCCTCTTACTCACCCGCCACGTCTTGTTGTTATATGGTTCTAGAAGGGAGGCTGCCTCTTGTCGCCCTGGACACCGTGCTATGCTTATACTGTCCCCCGTTCTGTATGGGGTGACTGGTGCACCCCAGCCTTATGGGCTATGCATGCCTCCAGCCTCCCCTTTAGCACGCCCCAAGCCTCACAGATGTACCGGACGTTATCTGGTCAGATTCCTGTGTGCGCCCCTCTACTGGCGCCCTAGCCTTACCTGGCCCCCTTGACCCCTTTCTCTGGGCCCTGCCCCACTAGGGCTTCTACCTACCCCCATGCTGGGCTTCGTCTCACCAAACGTGCCCTCCCTGAGCTCCTCAATCTGTTCGACCCTTCTGGGGCCCGGGTCTAGGGGCTGGGGCCGGGGTGCAATACAGCACCCCTCTCTGGCACTGGGGAGCTCCTGATGAGGCCTCCTCCACCCCTACAGCCTCGCCCGGTCCTCCGGTATAACAATAACTAAACAGAACCACAAGCCATTCGGCTGTAATGCAACAATAAGTCTCCTGGCTATAACATAGGATCTAGGCCCACCTGGCTCTCTTGCAAAGGCCTCCCCGTCAGGGTTCTCTCCACCCTTACCATGGTGCAGCCCCTTGGGTACTCAGGCTGCACTGCTTGTCTCTGCTCTGCTTGGGTCTCCTGCAGAGCTCCTGCATCTCAGGCTGCCAGAAGGGAACTGCCGCTAGGCTTTGGCCTGGGCTGTTTATAAAGGCCCGGCCCTGCCCCTTCTGGTCAGGTGACCAGCTGCAGTTGCCCCAGCGACCGACACCTGGGCTGCCCTAAAAAGTGGCAGCTGCCCTTTTTCCTTCCTAGGAACAGGGCACCCGAGTGCCCCTGTGACAATGCTGAACTCTGAATAATTCACTAAATCATGCATAAATATCATGTGGCTCTGAAAATGGCTGCTACTATATTTGATGAATTAAAACACCTGTGCACAACAAATAGATGAGTCACACAATGATTCTAGCAGACCTCCTGAGGCTAAATCAGATGGGGCAACTGACAACTGACGCCCAGGAAAAAGCCAACCTATTAAATAGGTACTTTGTGTCAGTCTTTCATCA
>NW_017728943.1:39019104-39040237 GCF_001723895.1 Crocodylus porosus
CTGATGGTGTTTAACACCGAAAAATGCAAGGTTCTCCACCTTGGGAGGAAAAACCTGCAGCATCCTTATAGGCTCAGCAGTGCTACACTGGCCAGCACTATGGAAGAAAGAGACTTGGGGGTCATCATTGACCACAAGATGAACATGAGCCTGCAATGCGATGCTGTGACTAGTAAAGGGACCAAAACGCTGGCTTGCATCCATAGATGCTTCTCGAGCAAATCCCGGGATGTCATTCTCCCCTTGTACTTGGCCTTGGTGAGGCTGCAGCTGGAGTACTGCATCTAATTTTGGGATCCACAGTTGAAAAAGTATGTGGAGGAGCTTGAGAGGGTGCAGAGAAGAGCCACGCACGTGATCAGAGGTCAGGAAAACAGACCTTACAATGACAGGCTGAGAGCCATGGGGCTCTTTAGCCTGGAAAAGTGCAGGCTCAGGGGTGATCTGATGGCCACCTACAAGTTTATCAGGGGTGACCACCAGGACTTGAGGGAAAGTTTGTTCACCAGAGCGCCCCAAGGGATGATGAGGTTGAACAGTTATAAACTACTGCAAGACCATTTCAGGCTGGGCATAAGGAAGAATTTCTTTACTGTCCAAGCCCCCAAGGTCTGGAATAGCCTGCCATTGGAGGTGGTTCAAGCACCTTGTAAGGGGATGAAGAAGGCGTCGGGCTCAGAGGAACCCCGAGCTGACGCGGCGCGGCTCGTGTGCCCCGGCTCATGTTGAGCAGCGGGAACTTAACCCCTGTAGAGACTCGGCAGCAGCAGGTGCCAGAGCGACCCGGACCGGCATAAAAGGAGCACCAGAGCAGTGCAGGGAGGCACCGGATCCGGAAGCAGCAGGCGCCGGAGCTGACGCCAGCGGGAGCACTCTCCGGCGGATCCGAGCCGCTTGGAGGTGAGGCCGGATCTTCTGGGGCAAGCAGGGCTCCACGGCAGGGCCCAGAACCCAGGGCAGCAGCCCCAACAAGGCTAAAGAGGACTAAACACCGCAGGGAGCGGCAAGGACCCTGTACGGGCTAGAGGCATAGCGGACGGCAACAGTGTGCACGCCAGGGACGCAGGAGTTGCCGGTATATTTTTACTTTCTTCACTGGTGATATGGGCGGAGCGGCCCATTGTGGAGCAAAGGCGGGGGTTTTCCCCAATATTCGGCAGACAGGGAAGCACTGGGGTCTGCGGTTGAGATTTGAAGCCGGCGGTACACCATAGGTGCCCTCAGCCGTGATTTTGCTTTCCGTTGACCTCATTTTGTTTTATTCGGTGTTGTCTTGGAACATCATAAGCGAATGACCGATCCGGTCGGACAGTCCAAGCGGTGGATCGGGCAAGGGTGTAGGGGTGGAGGAGCCCTCAGAATCCAGGGACCCTAAAGAAGAGGAGAATCTCATTTCTGGACTGTGCGCGCCAGACCAACTGGACCAATACAGATCAACATCCAAGTCATGGCAGGCGAGACAGACACGTACACTCGTCCAAACCGGGGTGAGTCACTTTTCTTTCCGGGAGCGGTCCCCAGTGGAGAGGTTGGGCCGCCGTGGCCAAAGACGTCCATAGCCTCTCTCACACACCTACACTGAACACCTTCAAGAGAAATTTGGATGCTTATCTTGCTGGGATCCTATGACCTCAGCTGACTTCCTGCCCTTTGGACAGGGGGCTGGACTCGATCTTTTGAGGTCCCTTCCAGGCCTAATGTCTATGAAATCTATGAACTCTTTCTGTGGTAAGGTCATTGTTAATGTAGAACAGGGCTGTCCAACTAGTGGCCCGTGAACCACATGTAGCCTACAAGGTATTAAATTGTGGCTCCCTGGCTCCTGCTGGGCTCTGCTTGCCCCACTACTGGCCCCATAAGCAGGTAAGGCATTTTGAATAATTTCAACTTTTTTTTTCCTGTTGATGTTCACCTTTGCTTAGCTTAAAAGCCATAAAGATTCATTATCTTTTCTTACAGCTTGATAGTAAGAAATGACTCCTGTGAAATTGCAGACTCCAATTTTGGAAAGCAGATCGCTTACCAAATCATTTCTTGTCTATAAGGATATTGTAAAGCAGTTCAGCATTTAGCACTTCTGTAATTACCCTATGTCATGTGTCAGCATTGGATATCTACAGTTTGACTCACTTATCTACTATGAGATTTTTTTATAAAGCCCTTCAGGGCCTTTATCAGAATGTGTTTATGAACTGTTCACTCTGTGGAGTCAAAATCCAGGTCAATTATATCTATTTTCTGTGATTTTTTTGGCTTTTCACACCATCAGAGAGTGTTAAAAACTGTACTGTTGGCATGTAGTAACATTGTCTTAATTAATATTGACAGAGGTCTGACTTATACAAAAGCTACCATATTTAGTCGTATACCACACACATCTTTCCCTCAAAATTAGCCCTCCCACTTTAGGCTGTGCATTTTAATTGAGGAAGCTAATTTCCATTCCAGTGAAGACATGGGGATGCTGGAATGGCTGTCAGGAGCTGACTCCATGCTGCGCATGCAGGATAGGGTGAGCCAGCTTCTTATTGTCACTCACTCCACCTTGCAGCCTTATTGCTAAAGCTTTATATCTCTCATATCTGCTTCTGGTTTTTTTCCTGAGAGGCTTCCAATTCGGCAATAGCTGTGAGAAGTTTAAAGCTTTAGCTGCAAGAGAAGGATCCGTGACACTAAAAAGGAGACTCATTCCTGTTTCATGATGCCTGTATTCAGCTATAGGAAAAAGTGTTTTTCTTCATTCTGCCTTCTCAAGGCAAGGTATGTGTCTTATTTGGGAGCATCTGGTATATGAGAAAGTACGGTAAGTGTCTTCTCAGCATTACCTCTTTCAAGTTCATTTTTTGTAGTTGTTCTCAATTCTATTATCTTTCTAATTAGTTAAAGCTGCCTTTCAGGAAGGTATGTCAATAATGTATACTAAAAGTCAAGAGTAGATCCAGAGGCGGTATAGTAGCATGGATGCACCCCCCCACACTTCTGGATTGTGCCTCAGAAGCAGCAGCACAGAGATTTTTTTAAAGTCCTCAGATCAGATGAGAATCCTGTCCCCCACATCCCTCCCCTCTGCTCTTGGTACCTCTTGTCTTCCTCTCTGTCCACAGAAGCATATCCCCCCCTTCCCATTCCCCTGCTCTGCTGTTCCTGGCTGGAGTGGGACAGCATCATCTTTGCAGTACCCCCCTCCTCCCCAGCCCAGTCAGTCAGGGACAGTGGCAGCAATGGTGGCATCAGAAGGGTTCCTCCACCTTGCTAATCCCCCAGGGGTTCCCTGCCAGCCCAGGAAGAAGCAAGGGGTGGGCAAGCCTGTCCACTACCACCACCACTGTTCCCTGTGAAGCCTAGCCACAGTGGCTTTAGAGCTTCTCCCTCCTGTGAAATGAATCGGGACTTGTGTTTTGGGAAGGCTGTTTGGGGGAGGAGCTCCAGAGGTACTGCAGTGAAGCTCAGCAGGGGAAAGCAGCAGTGACATCATCAAATAGGCAGGGAGGATGAAGCTGCCCATTGTCACCAATGTTGTCACTTCCTGAGCCCAGCTCAAGTTTCTTACCTCAGGGTATATTTTGAAGATAAAATCATTAATATCTCTGTGGTTCACACACACCTTCATAATCTAAACAGAATGAGAAATAATTTGATTAGCTCCATTAAAACACTTCAGTCACAAAATGCATATTTTCAAGTAAGGTGATTCATTTATATTCATAGGAACATTTTATTTTTTAATGTTTTCCTCTTTCTCATTGCACTAGGACTATGTCTATATATCCTCTTTCTTTCTTCCAAAATTGGGTTTTATATATATGCAAGGTACAAAACTAAGGTATAGCATAAGCCATACATTTAGGCCATTTTTTCAGATATTGGAAGCAAAACTTTTTTCAGCTATTTAAAATATGTTTGGAAGTGCTGATGCTTGAAAGTGCTAAGTAACCTCAGTGCCCATTGACTTAAGAACCTCTAAAAATCAGGCTTTATCTTATGTGCCTCACCATATTTTTAGGTACCTAAACTTTGAAAGCTAAGTATGCAAGTCCTGTTTCAGAATGAAAATAATGTATAACAAATGCTGGAAGCAAATGAATGATCGATTACTGCTTTATACATTTACTTTTAAAAAGCCAAATCATGTTATCTTTACTTAGCTGAGCTCTTGATGACTTCAGCTTAAGACATGTGTGAGTGAGGACTGAGGAAAGGATTAGTCCCAGGGGGAATAGATTGTGATCACAAGGCACTGGATGTAACAGATAAAAATGTACAACATGGGCTGTCACCTTGAATGCTAATTTGTATTTTAGTAGTAGTCCAATTCATGTAATTCATTATGGTTGGGTTCAGTACTTCTGCTTGGTGAAGAAAACAATTTTTTTTCCCCCTTAGTGTTAGAACATAAAGTTACATACTATACCTGTAAGACAGTATATCTTGTCTCATGTGGAAATAGTTATATCCATGTAAAGAGTCATAATAATATGACTGTTCTCATATAAGAAGGTAAATAAGTAATACCGGGGTGTCAAATATATGGCCTGTGGGCCAAATTTTGCCCATGGAACTGTTCCATCCAGCCTACCAAGCCACTGGTGGGCTAGGGAATTTGGAGGCATGGCTTCCTGCAGAAGCTGGTAGCAGGGGGTAAGCAAAAGCTGTGTGATATAGTCGACACTTGCTTTGTCATCAGTTGACCCGTTGCCACTTCTCCCACCTCCACTATGGTAAGCAGCTGCATGGTCTGCTGCCCCACTGCTGCCACAGTGGTTGCTGCTGCCATTGCCCCATTCCTGGAGCCCTGTGACAGATCTGGCCCACAAGGAGTCCCATAGTCTGGATACAGTCCAAGGCACAAGTTGAGTTTGATAGTCTTCCTGTATGGCATTCTTATGTTCAAAAGAGGACTGGTAATTGCCTACATATTCTGTTAACAAATCACACCGTTTAGCCAAAAGATTTATCTGTAAATAATTTGTACGTGGGTTAAGCCTTTTAACATAACATTTCAAAAAAGGGGAGGTTCCATTATTTAATGAAAAACACAAATACTGGTCCATATATGAAGGTCAGACATTGTACTTTAGACTTTTCTTTTTGGGAAAGATCATTAATTACTCTGGTTGTTGTCAGCAGCTCCTGGTGCATCTGGATGCTATCAGATTCCTGGTATAGTACAAAGACAACATTTGTGGCCTTGTTCAACAGTTATCACCTGGAGATTGAAAGAAAATTGTATCATCTTCATTCTGTTACATTTTTGAGTGGTCTTTGATATGGTTGACCATGAGGTCTTGCAAATGTATTTATATGACATGGTGGGAATTTGCAGGACTTCTCTTAATTGATTCAACTCTTTTCTAGCAGGGAAGCTCCCAGAGAGTGATGATGAGTGAGTGCTCATCACCCCCTTGGGACCTTTCCTGTGAGGTCCTCCATGGTTCTATTTTGTCACTGTCCTAGTCAACAGGTATCTGAAGCTACTGGTTGAGATTTGTGCAGAGATTTGCAGTGAGGTGCTATCAGAGTGCTCATGACACCCAGTGCTCTCTTTCTCATCTGACCCAAGTTCTATTATCTTGATCCAGGGCCTGGCTGCATTTGGGGCTTGAGTGCACGTGAACTAATTGAAACTGAATCCAGACAAGACAGAGGTGATCATGGTGGGCAGACCTCATGATTGGAGGGGGTATATAACTACAGGCAGTCCTCGGGTTTACAACACAATTGGTTGTTGAAAACTGCATTTTAAGTCAAAATGTTGCAACTCAGAACCAATTTTCGTATAAGAAACAATGTTATAAATGGGGGATTGGTTCCTGAACCTAGGCCCAATACCCTGTTTTCCCCCAAAATACCCCAGAATTTTGTACTCAATCAATTATAGATGAGTAATATAGCTACATTAATGTATTTATATTGTAAATAGCAATCATATTGATTTAATAGATTTCATAGATTTCATAGACATTAGGCCTGGAAGGGACCTCGGGAGATCATCGATTTGGAAGGCCTTCTTTGAGGTGACTTTGCTGGACTTTTTGAAGGGCTCTTGGTTGGACTTTTTGAAGGGTTATTGGCTGGAGTATCCTCTAGAGTTTTGTCTGCTTTCTTAAAGAAAGTGTCCAAGGAAGTTTGGGCAGATGTTCTCCAGGAAGATGGGTGACACAACGAACTTGTTCACTGGCATAGTGTCACATCGGATCGAGTGTTATAAAGTCAAAACTGACATCAGAAAGTTGAAACAGGGTGTCAATTTATAAACGTTGTAAGTGCAAAACATTGTAACTTGAAACATTGTAAGTCAAGGACTGCCCGTATAGTTGATGGGGTTTGGCCATCCCTTGTTCCCTAGGTTCACAGCCTTGGGTTGATCCTGGATCCCTTGCTGCACCTTGATTCTCAGTGTGAGCGGGAGGGCGATCCTAGCTGCATCTCCCCTGCGTCCTCCTGCTTAATGCAAATAATTATGATATCATAGGGATAATGGAGACCTGGTGGGACTCCACCCATGACTGGACCATGGGTATAGATGGCTATGCCTTGTACAGGAGAGATTGAGCAGATAAAAGGGGCGGGGGTGTAGCTCTCTATGTTAAGGAAAGCTGCGCATCCCTGCAAGCTGATATTGGCGACCAGAGTGGAAGACTGGAGACCTTCTGGGTTAAAATCCATGGGAAACATGGCACAGGGGACACAATGGTGGGAGTCTACTACAGACCTCCCACCCAAAGTCCTGAGCTTGACCAGAAGTTCACCCGGGAGCTGGCTGAGGCCGCATGCTCCAGGACCATGGTTGTCATGGGTGACTTCAGTTCCCCGGACATCTCATGGGAGGATCACTCAGCAAAATCAGAGTGGTCGCAAAGCTTCCTATCGTGTGTGGATGACCTCTACCTGACTCAAGAAGTCTACAGGCCAATGAGATGTAAAGTGCTGCTCGACCTGGTACTGGCTACTGGGGATGACCTAATCAGTGACCTAGTGATCGATGGGAAGCTGGGTGACAGCGACCATGAGCTGATCACCTTCACCATCCACCGTAAAACAGGCAAGTCAGTCAGCAACACAGAAGTCCCTGACTTCAGGAAAGCCAACTTTGACAAGCTCAGGAGGCTTGTCAGTGCGGCCCTAAGGGACCACGACTCCAGGGGGAAGGGGAGTTCAGGAAGAGTGGTTGCTCCTCAAGGGAGCGATCCTCAAGGCACAAGCTAATACTATTCCATCTCGGAAGAAAGGCAGCAAGAGGGCACAGAAGCCCCCCTGGCTCTCCAGGGATCTGGCAGACCTGAGGCTAAAAAGCAAGGCCTACAAAGGATGGAGGACAGGATTCACCTCCAAGCAGGAATATTCTGCACTGGTCCAGTCCTGCAGGGACTTAAGTCAAGGCTGCAACTGAACTCCAACTAGCTTCGAGCATCAAGGACAATAAAAAGTCCTTTTTCAGATATGTGGGGAGCTGAAAGAAAAGCAAGGGCAACACTGGACCCCTGCTGAACCAGATCTGACAACTGACACCCAGGAAAAAGTCAACCTGCTAAATGGGTACTTTGCATCGGGCTTTCATCAGTCCCATGGGACACCCATGCTTGCTACAGGACAGGGAGGTCAGAGTGAGGGAGATCCCCTGCCCTCTATCAATGCTGACCTCATGAAGGAACACCTTGAGAGGCTGGATACTTTCAAGTCAGCCAGCCCTGACAATCTACACCCCAGGGTACTCAAGGAACTGGCAAGCATCATAGCCCAGCCTCTGGCATGGATCTTTGAAAACTCTTGGCGCTCTGGTGTAGTGCCCGAAGACTGGAAGAAAGCCAGTGTGGTGCCTGTCTTTAAGAAAGGAAGGAAAGTGGATCTGGTAAACTATAGGCCTATCAGCCTGATTTCTATCCCGGGGAAGGTCTTAGAAAAGTTTATTAAGGAGGCCATCCTTAATGGACTAGCCGACACCCACATCTTGAGGGATAGCCAGCACGGGTTTGTTGTGGGTAGGTCTTACTTGACCAATCTCATGACCTTCTACGACCAGGTGACCTATCACCTGGACAAGGGAGAAGAGATTGATGTCATATATCTTGACTACAGAAAAACCTTCTATCTGGTATCCTATGATCACCTCCTGGCGAAATTGGCCAATTATGGCCTTGGGTCCACCATGATCCACTGGCTGGGAAATTGGCTCCATGGTCGGACCCAGAGGGTGGTAATTGATGGCAGTCACTCATCCTGGTGCCCTGTGACCAGTGGGGTCCCCCAAGGCTCTGTCCTGGACCCATATTGTTCAACATCTTCATTAATGATGTGGACATTGGAGTCAGAAGCAGACTGGCCAAGTTCACTGATGACACCAAACTTTGGGACAAAGCATCCACCTGAAGACAGGAGGGCGATACAGGCTGACCTGGACAGGCTCAGCAAATGGGCAGACGAGAGCCTGATGGTGTTTAACACTGAAAAGTACAAGGTTCTCCTCCTTGGGAGGAAAACCTGCAGCATCCTTATAGGCTCAGCAGTGCTACACTGGCCAGCACTATGGAAGAAAGAGACTTGGGGGTCATCATTGACCACAAGACGAACATGAGCCTGCAATGCGATGCTGTGGCTAGTAAAGGGACCAAAACGCTGGCTTGCATCCATAGATGCTTCTCAAGCAAATCCTGGGACGTCATTCTCCCCTTATACTCGGCCTTGGTGAGGCCGCAGCTGGTGTGCTGCGTCCAATTTTGGGCTCCGCAATTCAAAAAGGATGTGGAGAAGCTCAAGAGAGTCCAGAGAAGAGCCACGCACATGATCAGGGGTCAGGAAAACAGACCTTATGATGACAGGCTGATAGCCATTGGGCTCTTTAGCCTGGAAAGGCAAAGGCTCAGGGGTGATCTGATGGCCACCTATAAGTTTATTAGGGGTGATCACCAGTACCTGGGGGAACATTTGTTCACCAGAGTGCCCCAAGGAATGACAAGGTCGAATGGTTGTAAACTACTGCAAGACCATAAGCAGCCTGCCTGGCTTCTTTTTGTCTCAGGTCCCATAGTCCCAATGTCTTTTCCAGGTCATCAGATGGGGTCCTTGTCTCTCTCACCTTTTCTTGTGCCTGAAGGCAATCAGTCAATGCCACACTGACGGCTTTATGCCAGTTTTGGCTGGCTAATCACTCGATCCTGGCTTGGGTGTGTAATTTCTTTCACCTGGCAGAGTTCATCATCAGGTCAGTCCTGCCCAACCTTGCCTAAGTAACAGGGCTCCTGCCTGAGTCCCTGTTACACTCAGGTTGCAGAGATATCTAGTAGGGCTGTGCAATATTTCACCACCAATTTTGTTTCAATACTGTTTTGACCTGTTTCAAGGATCAAACACCAAAATCGAAATGGAGCAGATATGGTCGAAACAGCCTCAAAACAAAACGAGGCAAATTTAAACGTTTTGCCGTTTTGATGCTGTTTTAACATTTTGCCCATAGGCTATATGGGGAAGGTTGAAATAGACCATAACTTTGTCATTTCTGGCCAGAGTTGGATGAAATGCACAGAAACATTCTGAGGGCATGAAGCGTGCCAAGTTTCATGAAGATAGGTGTAGGGGGTTCAGAGCACCTGCACGCCAAAGTCTTGAGAGCAAAACTCATGTCACGTATGTGTTAAGCTACAGCAGAGTCAAAATTGCAGGGATGGTAGCCCCTGATGAGGCACCAAAGCCTGCCAAGTTTACTCCCAGCTTTCCCCAAGGGTGCCCTGGTGAACAGTTGTTCACCGAGCCCTAGATGTATGCTTCTGATGTAAGGTGCTACCAAGCGGTAAGCTGCTACCAAGTCCCCTCTCAGCCTTCTCTTTTTCAGGCTGAAAAAGAGGTACACAGCCGGAACAGGGCAGCATGCATCGCACAACTAGATTGAGGTGGCAGGCAGTGTATGGCTGGATCCAGTAGATGGGTAGCAGAATTCCAGATCAGGGCAGCACATGACTGGATCAGGATGATGGCTACTGTCCTGTGTCCAGCTGAGATGCACAGATAGAAAGGGAATGCCTATTTGAAAAGTACACATCTATGGGGATTTTGAGACTATAAGGTAGTTTTCTTATATCACTGAAATATTAGTGCCATATGTACCCAATCCAAGACAACTTCGAATTTAGGATGACTCCCCAATAATTAGATTTTTGTACATGGAAAATGTATACATTTGTTATAAATATTCCATGTATAGAATTTAATTATTGGAGGGTCATCTTAATAAATCCCAGCTACCACTGTAGCAGGGCAAGCAGCAGCAGGAGGGCAGGCAGCAGGGAAGCTAAGTGGCCTGACCCCTGCCCCTTGCACCCTGGCCCCTCTATTTGTACTCCCCCGGCTGCCTGCCTCCCTGCAGTGCCTGCAGCTCCCTAAACCTTGCCCCTGTCAGGATTGACTGGCCTTGGGCAGTCACTTAATGAGTTATCATAGGCAGGCTGGAGTCAAAACAGGTGTCCGTTGCAGTCCAAATGATTTGGCCAAGGGTTGAGGCAGTATTGTCATAGTGCAGGGGTGGGTAAAATATGGCCTGCGAGCTGGATGCAGCCAACAAGGCCATTCTGTCTGGCCCACAGGACCCCTAAAAAATTTAGAAAATTAATATTTATCTGCCCCTGCTTCGTGTCAAAAATGACAGGAACCAAGGGCAGTAGGACCCAGAGGAAGCCCGGTGAGTTTCCACAACAGCAGGGCCCACCTGGCTCTGCCCCTCTAGCTGCAAGCCCCAGCAGGGGGCTTTTGGCTTGGGACCACATGGCTGCCCTGGCCAGAACCGCAGGTGGGAAGGGGGGGCAGGGAAGGAGCCCGGGGAAAAGCTGAGTGCGGGGGGAGGGAAGCAGCCCCTTCCCCACCCTGTTGCCGGCCCCCCACGCTGCAGCCACTCACAGCCCACCTGGAGCTGCTGTGCCTGCTCCAGACAGCCCTGCGGACTGCAAGCTGCGTCCCACACTCCCCCCGTACTCAGCACCAGCTTGTAACCTGGCCCTGCAGCTAGCCTGGGCCCCGCACGGCTCTGGGCTCGCCCGTCGGGGCTGTGCATGGCAACAGTACCTGCGGCCCCCCAGCTTGCTATGCTGGGCAGTGTTTGCAACCGCTGCCTGTGGGCTGCCCAGCACGCAAGCTCCGGGCAGGTAGCAGCAGCCAACACTGCCCGGCATGGCAATCAGGGGACTGCAGCTGCTGCTGCTGCTGCTGTGCACAGCCCTGACAGGCAAGCCCAGAGCTGGTGCCAGGGCCCAGGCTGGCAGCAGAGGCAGGTTACAAGCTGGTGTGCTGAATGCGGGGGAAATTGGCCCCTTGCCAACCCCATGGCCAGTGCCCTGCGGTGCAGCTGCTTGTAGCCTGCCTGGGGCTGCCTGTACCTGCTCAGGACAGCCCCGCACAGGCTGCGAGCAGCTGCAGCAGGGAGTGTGGGCCACGGGGTGGGTGAGGGGCTGCTTTTCCCTGTGCTCCGCACCAGCTTCCTCCCTGCCGGCAAGAGGGGGTTGGGGCTGTGCACTGTCCTCCGCCTGTACCGCAGGGCTGGGGGGTACTGGGAGCCAGTGGGAGCACAGGGCCTGCACTGGTGTCCTGGGGCCACTGTCAGCAGGGCCCAGAGTACGGTGGCAGGAGTGCAGGGTCCCAGCCAGCAGGGGCTGTATGGAGCTGAACTGGCTCCCCCCTCTCCCTGCTGGTGCAGCCCAGCCTGGCTCCACAGAGCCCTGCTAGCCTGTGCCCTGCTTTGGGTCCCACCAGTGCTGGCCATGGGACATTGGTCCCAAGATGGTGACCAGGGACAGCTGTCAAGGGGCGGGGCTACCCATGTGGCCCTCCACAGCCTGCCAAAACTGGGTAAGCGGCCCTCCGCCCAAAATAATTACCTGCCCTTATCATAGTGGATGGTAGATCTGAACTAGGACGTCCAAACACATCAGGGACAGGGACTGTGGCAAGGCTGGGATCAAGCAGCAACAAGGCAGGAACAAGACTGGAGCCTGAGGATTATACACAAATGTTATTGCTGGAATAATTCCCACAGGAAGTAGGAGAGGTTGGATAGTCCCCCTGTCAGAGACTCATGGTTCCCATAGGCTCCTCCTAGTCATCTGTCACCTCATCCATGTCCTCATGGGAGGAATCAGGCTGAGCTGGGGATTGCATCTTACCAGCTGTCTGGTGGCACCATGGACTTCACTCCTGCCTGCTGTTTTGGCTGCTCTGGGTTTGAATTCCAGTGGTCCTAACATTCCACTTTGGTGTGTGCCCTCCTGACTCCCTGGCATTGCCATCCCAGTGCCTACCCCCACCCTCACACCTGCCTTTTAGGTGACTGCCCCCCTCCTTGGCCCACCATGCTGCCTGCTCCCCACCATTACTGTTGCTTACACCCCTCCATCATGGCTGCAGCTGCAGTCTGATTCTGCCTGGCACAGAGAACACGGTCACTGTGGTCCCCACTTGGCTAGGCAGTAAACAGTAGTTGCAGCGGCAGCAGCTCTAGCCTTGGAGCCAGAACTCCCACTGCTGCCACATGACTGGGTGGAGGCCAGAGTGACCATGTGCTCTGTGCCTTATACCCCATAACCCCAGCTTAGAGTGGGTCCAGAGCTGTGACAGAGGGTAAGTGGGGGCAGGGTGGAGGGAGGGAGCAGGCAGCAGGAGAGGCACCTGCAGGGCTTTTTCAAAAACGTGCTTTGCACATTTTACACAATGGCATAGATTTCTCTGCTCATCAAAGTTACAGCAGATATCCCATGGTCTAATATATTTGGTTGAATCCAAACTTATCTGACCAAGCTGAGTATTACATTTCTAAATCTCATCTGTACTGCAAGGAGTTACTCTCCTTGGCGAAGGATAAATTGGTCATGAAAAAGAAAATCAGATTGATGGTTTCTGCTTCAGATATTATATCACAGATGCATACAATAAGTTGTAGAGTGGTTTTGTGGCTTACCTCATTTGGTGAACACCTGGTATCTGATCAGTTATAATTTTGACACTGGGAACAGGAATGAAGTGTAGTGATTAGAGATTCAATTCTGATTGGTGAAAAAAGGTAAGAAAAAATTAAATGGTGGGGGAGATTCTGTCCTGAGGCTTATAAAAATGATGGGTATTCCTTTTTTCTCTCTCATGTAATTGATCATAGCAAAAATTAAAACAGAAACACAGATCTCTGGCAGACATTACATTTTAGATGTGATTAACCAGTTAATCATATCTTAAATAGTAACCTAGCCACACATTCAGGCACTTAATGGTGCAATAAAGAAGGAAATAAGCTACAAAAGTATTCTACAAAACATATGTAGTTTTGTGGCTGTTTTCTGTTGCACCTTAAATTGAATGTGTGGCATGGTCCCTGCCATGCATGTTCTTCCCAGCAATGCTGTTGCTGAGACAAGTCCCACAGGAAGTAGGAGAGGTTTTATAGTCCCCCTGTAAGAGGCTTTGGCTCCAGTGTGGTTCTGGGACCTGGATCACCAGTCACCAGATTGGCAGTCTCAGGCCTCGGACCACATCAGAACAAGTTTGATACTCCGGTGTGGTTCCAGGGTTGATTGGCACTCCTAGCCCCAAGACTGCACTAGTTCCCTGGGCACTTGGCTATCTACTTGCTGATATAGGGGGAGCCCAGGATCATGATCCACATGCACTGGCAAATAGTTATGGTGTGTTTGGGATCTGATCCCCAATTTCAAAATCATGCACCCTGCCATACAGATGTGGAATACCAGGAAGTATAATTGTTGGGATTGGGGAACAGATGCCATTATGTCATTAAGAGCTTAGACAGAAGTGTGCTCCCCGCTGTAACTGAGAGCGCTTTGCAGGAAGCACTCTGAGTTACAGCGATCTTCTGGACCAAACAGAAGTTCACTGTTGGTTCCGGGGGGAGAGGAATCTAGCTGCTGATTTCCCCTAGCAGTGGTCCCTCCTCCCTGAAAGGCTGCAAAGTTTTCAGAATAGGAAGGGGAAAAGGGAGTAGAGGGACCTTGTTCTGGGAGTTCTTCAGCCAGTACTTGTAAGCAGGGTGGGTGAATTGGTGCCCTCCCACCTCGGGGAGGGGGGCTCCACTACAGCTGGCTCACCTTCCAGCAGGGGCTGGAAAATTCCCAGACTGAACTCCCTCTGCTTCCTTTCTCCTCTCCTGTTCTGAAAACAGCTTGAGGCTGGCAGGCAGCGTAGACAGAAGTTACAGAAGGCACTGTGTTTTGAAACATTTCATCTGACCCCTCATGCAGTGTTTCCATGCCTCATGGGTGTTACTGTTCTGTCACTTTCCCCTGTTGGGCCTCAGCCTCTGCCCCTCTGCTCTCACTGGCCCCTTTTGCCTCAGCCCACTGCACTGGATCTGAGCTTATTGGGCGACAGCCCTTGTCTCAGCCTTCTCAGCCCCTGGCCCTTATCTCACCCTCTTAGGCTCTGGTCTTGCCTCTCAAGGGCTGTGGCTCTCTGGCCCTGTATCTTCCCTTCTTGGGTACTGGGTCCTCTGGCCCTATCTCCACCATTTTCAATCATTGGGCTCCCTGGCTCTAGTTTTTGTACTCTTGATCTGTGACCTCAGCCAGCTTTGACTTCAACCCTCACCAGCCGCTGCTGCCTGTGCGTGGCTGGGCTCAACACAGTCATGTGCCCCTCGGATACCAGTGTGAACTCTCTACCACCCCAGTAGCCCCAACTCAAGCACTGATAAAACTCAAATGAAAAGCATAAGCCCTTTGACAATAATTAAGACTCTTAGTACACTGGCTCTATAGCAAAACCCCTACTCATCCTGGGTCCCATTTCCCTGCAAGCCCTCAGCTGTTTACTTGCTGTTCCCGGGCATAGTAGGATCCCAGGCCTTACTTCAACCACAGCCAACTTGCTTTAGAGCTCTTCCCTTGTGGCTGGCAGGGCCATACTATCTGCCCTGGCTCAAACTCTGGTTTTCCACTTAGGGCCTGATGCTTAGCTCTCAGGGCAACTTCTGCTGCTCTAGCTACTTTAGCAATGCCCTTGCTGCCCAAACAGGGCTATTGCCCTAAGTATATTATTGCAGAACTGCAAGCTCTGCAATACACACTCTATTGTCCAAGGTGACTCTGCCCTATCATGCTATTGCAAAGCAGCTAGTTCGGTAATAGGCATTTATAGCCTATAAGTAGGGACCTGCGGAAATTGGGTTGGCTGCCCTCCAGTTTCACAATCTGAGTGCAATACTGGTCACCATTTTTGTGGCAAAGTGCAGTGCCACCTCCCTCCTCACCATGGCTCTGATTGGCTGAGAAGCATCAGCAGTCCCACCCCCTCCCCAGAGACTGATAGATGGCCATTCTAGGGCCATTGGAGGACTTCCAGGGCCCTTCTGCCAATCAGAGACATTGGGGAGGGGTGGGCACTGTGCTCTGCTGCAAAAATCCCCTTCCCCCTGTATTTCAGGATGCCAGGGCTTCCTGCTATTTTCTGTTTGCAGCTCCCTGGCTCTCCCCCCCACTCCTCCCACCCATTTGCTGGCCATTTTCATGCTTTTTCCATGAAAACGAGGCTTTTTTGTAGGGGATCCACCAATTTCATGGTTTCTGCAAAAACTGTGAAATCGTGATTTCAGTAGATCCCTACCTATAAGTAGTCCCTGGCAGCCTGTTCTCCTGCAGCTTATAATGAGCAGCCGTCCCGACCTAGAGATTTCCCTGCTGCTGTTACTCTTCAAAGTAATGGTGACTACCTTGGTCCTTGTTACAGACTGATTTAAGCCTTTGGATGAGGCAGAGAACCTATGGCTTGGTGGACTTAGCCTGAATAAATCTTTTATTGAAGAGGAGCTTGCTGTTTTGCTGCTTGGAACTTCAAGGTGCACTTTGCTTCTCTCTCAGGAAGTGAACTGGAAAGTAGCTCTCTGAGGCAGGGCCACAGATAGCCAGGGAGGCTCAGGGACTGAAAGGCTAGGGTCGTAGATTCTTTGGCATATATCCTTTGGTATATAAAATAATAACAGATCGTAAAATTGCACACAATGCTTTTTTAAAAAAGCAACCTAAACTAGATGCTCAAGCTAACCACGTACTTCAACCTAGACCAGTTCCCTTCTCTGGAGAGTTTTCACACTTAACACAATGTCAACCGCTTAGTGTTTGCAAAATCTGAGTGGGCACTGGGGCAGTCAGAACAGGATATTTTATGACTTAAGAAGAGAGAGCAAACAGAAACAACAATACTGAATTCATGTTTTAGCATGACAGTTGAGTACAGTTACATATTGGCCCAAATTGTGCTAAGATTTACATGTTTAAGTTTTATCACATGAATCATTCCAGTTAGCTTAGTACTTAAAGTACCTGCATAAATCTTTGCAGGAGCAGGGCCATATTCTTACAGTTAAAGGAACATTATAAATGTAGATTTTTTAATTTACAAAAAAAGGTATAAAATTATACTAAAAAGTGGGTAGCTATACATTGGATGTAACTAATTGCCTGCAGAGGCTGGATTTAATTCCTTCAAATGTTTGCCCTAGCAGGTGAGAATAATTTTGTAAGAGCAAAATATCAGTGAATGTAATGTTTCACACATCATTTCAGGGACTTTTTATGCTGTCTGAAGTGAAATATAGCTAAATACAAGGTGTCTCCGGCTAGAAGACAGTTAAAAGGTGTACCCCTTTCCAGGGGTTGGTTTATTACTTCACAAATGAACCCTAGATGGTAGTTAATGCTAGTTAACCATCTTGTTGGTAGTCAGAGGTCAGAAGCCAAAGAAAGTCTGATTTGATAATCTGAACTACCTCTCATGACTAGAAGTGATAGTTCCTGGTTAGGGACTAAGTACCTTTGCCAGAATCCATTCTCATACCTTTTTTGGGAGTAAGCAGAACTTTGGTACCCCAGACTGTCAACACATCAGTTTTCAGTTGCAGAGGAAGATTTAGTTTTAGTTTCTCTTTGCAAGAAAATCTTTTCTTTTTTTACTCACTGAATGCAAATTTTTAAACATAGAAGTCTCGAAAAATGATAATTCAGTGCTCAGGCATAAGCAGCCTTTTGTCTTTGTCTCTCTGACACTCAAGGGGACAAAAGCACTTGAAAGGTTCGTTTGGTGCTTAATCCAATGCTTCCCTTTTGCTCCTTTCTTTCATTCTCTGTCTCTGATGTTCAAGGCTTGGCTCACAAACAGACTAAGACCAAAAATAGAATAGTCATAATGAGATGATGGCAAAGTAAGGATTTTGTTCTAAATATTACCAGACGTGTTAAGGTCTCTGTTGCTTCCAATGCATGGAGAAGTTTAAATCAGTTTTGCCATATTTAGCAGATATTTTAAGATCACTCTTCATCCTAAACTGACTTGGTGAATGGTAACTTTCAAATCTGCAATGAAGAATAAGATCAATTTCTGAGTGAGAGTAAACTTTCAATCTTGGAAGAAGTTGTTTTTCAGAGTAGAAATGAAACACTTGTTAGGAGGCCGGAGGTGTGAAATAGTCAGATGAACTGTAGTAAATTTTATTCGCTCTTCTGCCTTCCAAAGAAATACAGTAAAAGCCTTCTGTAGCAGGAAGAAGCCAAAAACATCACTTGCTTAATGAAGATCTGTTCCTAATAACTAAAAAAATGCAATACATCACATCCAGGTCTTCAGCTATCATAAATTATATGCCTCTACTGATGGAAGTCTACTGACATCTCTGTTTTTCTTCTTGGTATCAATGGACCTGATTTCTTTGGAAGATTATATTGAGCACCCTGATCCAGCATGGCCAAATTGTTTTACCTCTTGGGTTGGATCCCAGGATATTAATTATTTTTTGACCTGATATTCTTTGTAGACATGCTGAAGTTTTTGGTTCAGCTCAGAGCACCATTTATACTGCTATAAAACTTTCAGAAGTAGAAAAGAATTTATTTCTGAGCATAGGGTAAAAACATATCCAGGTTCATCATCCATACATTAAATTATTTGTGTGCTCACATCCTCCCATCCTTTCTTTGAGGTCTGGTAAGGTATGCCTGCCAGGCACCTCAGACAAAGGTTCTATTTTTATTTCAGTCCTACCATCATAAGATTTCTGAAAATTTTGGTAAAATGTTGTCTTCTAGTGTTACTCTATCACAGAACCTTAAATGTTAGACCTTGAGTACTGGTTTTTGTTCCATGTGTTGTTAAAGTTTTTTTTTTTTTTATATTGGCAGAAAGAATGAGAGTTACAGGATTTAATGGCTAACCCACTTTCACTGTACTCCACACAGACAAAACTGTACCATGTCCTCATCCATGTCTAAAAAGTCGTGCCTAAACTCCCTCTGCACCAAATGATCAATCTTCAGGTGTTCTTCCTAAACCTCAGTCTTGTCTACAAGAAAATTATACCCTGTCTGCTAGATATACATGGTTTGAGCTTCTGCCTGGATACAACTAAGGGATTGGAAGTCAGAAAGACTTTTTGTACTTTTGGGGTTCAAGATAAAAAACGCTGTTTTCCGGGTGGCACTGTTTAAGTGGATTAGCTGTGTATTATGACAAATGTGTTGGCTAGGCTGAAAATACTTCACAGTTTTACAGTCCTACCTATCAGAACTTAGGTGGCATCACTGGGTGTGTCCACACATGCAAGCACGTGCGCTTGCAGCAGCTCAAATAGAAGCAGTGCAAATTTGAGCCAGGGTTTTTGCCTCAGCGCACGTGCTTGGACATGCACTTTGTTGAGGAGCAAATTGTGCACATGGGGCAAAATAACCCTGCCTGGCTACTCCCGGATTTACAGCTAGGGGGAGCTAGAACCCAGGGCCAGCACCTGTGTTGTCCCCAGCAGTATAAAAAGCCACCCTGTCTTGGCCCCATCTGTACAAAAAGCTGCCCTGGCAAGCAGTTCATGGCTACTCACTCTCAGGAGCTTCTGGGGCCCAGCCAATTGGTACTTGGGGACACTGCCCCTTGTGCCAGTGGGACTGCTGCAGCCATATCTCAAATCCATGTTCTTCCACAATTAAAACAAAAGACCACTCTACACACGTGCGCGCACACACACACACACATACACACACACACATATAGAGAGAGAGAGAGACAGTGATCAGTTGGGCAATGCCTGATTGGTTTATTTATAATGTTAAACCAATGTGGAAGCCTACCAGTGTCATTATGGTAAAATAAATTCTAAATACCTATATGCGTTGATGTGTGCTTTTGGTTTTCTTTGCACATGATGAGTGTGTGATGGGGGGACATGGTGTTTGCAGAAAGGGGGTGGGAAGGGGTGTGGGAGAAGGCGGGTGTGTGTGTGTAGAGGGGTTTGGGTAGGTGTGAGCAGTTGCTGGGGGGACTGTGGGTATGGGGGAACTTGTGGGAGGGCTGCTCAGGAGGGGTGTGTCCCCTGGCCCCCACAGGGTGCAGGCCCCCCGCACAGCACATGGAATGTCCCCTCTGATAGGAGCCCACCTTCCCCCTGGAGGGCCCCAGCCTCTATTCCCCACAGGACCCCAGCCCCACAGCTCCCCCCTGGAGGGCACCATCCCCCCCACCCAGGGCCCATAACTTACTTTTCGCAGCAGCAGCAGGAGTGGGACACTTCACTGCTCCCAGCTCTTGGGGACTGTGTGCTGGCCCAGCTGGGTTTTTGCCAGCCCTGGGGACCTTCTGCCACCTGGCTGGGTCAGTCCCTTGACAGCAGGACCTGGCACAGGACACTGTGACTGCATTCCGGGCCCAATTGATCCTGCCAGCCCTGGGGCTGCTCATGTTTCCTGGGCGAGCTGGTCATGTGGTGCACAGGACTGCGTGCCGCAGAACCAGCCCAACCAGGCAGCACGAACTGCAGAGGAGCACTTTAAGTCAGAAACCACTTTCAAGCACCCTGCAGTGGAGCTGCTGAGGAAGAGGCAGAGGAGAGGACATCTGCAGGCATGAGGCAAAGGATGCAGCAGCCTAGAGAGCAGGAAGTACAAGGACCCAGGGACAGGGGCTCCAGGACCGTTCCACCAAGAAGGAAGAGAAGAGTGGTGGTGGCTGGTGACTTCCTTCTGTGAAAGACAGAGACACCAATTTATTATCCAGATTTGGGGGCCCAGAAAGTGTGCTGCCTGCCTGGTGCTCAAATTCAGGATGTCACAGAGTCTGCCATAGCTCATCCATCCTTCAAACCACTACCACTTTCAGCTTGTCCATGGTAAGGAAGAGGCAGAGGAGAGGACATCTGCAGGCATGAGGCAAAGCATGCAGCAGCCTAGAGAGCAGGAAATACAAGGACCCAGGGACAGGGGCTCCAGGACCATTCCACCAAGAAGGAAGAGACCTTTACACACCAACAATACTGCCAGGAATGACACTGAGTAGATCAAAGCTGACTGAGGCTCTGGGCAGGAGGATTCAGGAGCTTGGAGCACAAGTGGTGTTCTCATCAGTCCTTCCCATTGAAGGCAAGGGTCACTCAAAAGTGAACACATGGATGAGATGGTGGTGTCAACCTGAAGGCTTTAGCTTCTTCAACAATGGGCAGATGTTCTTGGGAGGAGGGCTGCTATTAAGAGATGGGATCCATCCAATGAAAATGGGAAAGATCATCTTTGGATGTCATATGGTCAACCTAGTAAGGAGGACTTAAGCTAGGTTCCACAGGGGATGGTGATCAGGAGATGGATCCAAACATTGGATCAGTCAGGCCAGAGAGCTACAGAACTGCAACAAGTGGCACAAAAGCGAAATGAGATCAAAATACAAAATATGTCCAATGAATGTATATATGTGCAATAAATAGGTGGAATAAGGATTTTGAGCTGGATACTGCAGCCTGTAAAAAGAACTATGATCTGACTGGCATCACCAAGACCTGGGGTGATGGCTCTTATGACTGGAATAGTAACATGGGGCAAGTGCAGACGAGCGCACATGTGCCTCTTACCCAGTCTCAAGCCCCTTTGAGGCACAGGTGAGAACAAAAAAAATGTTCCCCGCACTGCAAGTTTACAGCGCAGGGAGAAAATTAGACCCCTGGATATCTAGGGGTCTAAAAAAAAACGCTCTGCAGAAGGGTGGAGCAAGGCACGGTCCCTGACCATGCCTGGAGTCAGTCCTCCAGAAGAGATGCTCTGGTTTCAGCCAGAGCATCTATTTGGTGCTCCTCCTGCCCTCAGCCCCAGCACTGTCTATGGTGAGTGGGGGAATGGAGGTGGGGGGG
>NW_017728943.1:39040337-39051409 GCF_001723895.1 Crocodylus porosus
GGGGGATGTCCCTGGGGCTGCGGGGGGTGAGGACCTGGTCCAGACCAGTGCCGCTCACTAGTCTGGCTTTGCACTGGAGCAGGTCACAGGGCTCCAGGAGGCACACACAGGAGCCCTCCAGGGTGCCTAGGACCCTGGGCAGAGGGGCTGGGGCCCTGTGTGGGATAGGGGCTGTGGCCCTCCAGGGGGGAGCTGGGGTGCTGTGGGGGAGGTGCTGCACCCAGGGGTGCCAGGGGACACACCCCTCCTGAGTAGCTGCCCCACAAGTTCTCCCACACCCACGGTCCCCCCAGCAATTGCCCCACACCAACCCACATCCCTCCACACACACCACCTGCCTTCCCCCACACCTATATTCATCCCCTTCCTGAAAACACCATGTCCTCCCATCACACCCATCATGTGCAAAGAAAACCAAAAGTACACATCAACACATATAGGTATTTAGAATTTATTTTATCATAATGACACTGGTAGGCTTCCACATTGGTTTAACATTATAAATAAACCAATAAGACATTGTCCATCTGATCACACTCTCTCTCTCTCTCTCTCTCTCGATGTGCGTGTATGTGTGTGTGTGTGTGTGTGTGTGTAGAGTGGTCTTTTGTTTTAATTGTGGAAGAACATGGATTTGGGGGTATTTTTAAAAATGGATTTGGGATGCTGCTGCAGCAGTCCCACTGGCACAAGGGATAGTGTCCCCAGGTACCAAGTAGCCAGGCCCCAGAAGCTCATGAGAGTGAGTAGCCCTGAGCTGCTTGTTACAGATGGGACCAGGACAGGGCAGCTTTTTATACTGCTGGGGACAACACTGTGCTGGCCCCAGGCTCTAGCTGCCCCTAGCTGTAGATCCAGGAGGAGCCAGCCAGGGTTATTTTGCCCCACATGGCACAATTTGCTCCATAACAAAGTGCGTGTCCAAGCACATGCGCTGAGGCAAAAGGCTCAGCTCAAATTTGCACCGCTTCTATTTGAGCTGCTGCAAGTGCACGTGCTTGCATATGTGGACATGCCCATGGAGGGTTACACTCTAATTTGGAAGGACAGGGTTGGGAGAAAAGGGAACGGTGTTGCCTTGTATGTCAAAAACACATACACTTCTTCCCTGGAACAGGAGGAAGAAGATGGGAAAGCAGAATGCATTTGGGTGAAGATGAAAGGTGAGAAATGCAGCAGTGATATAATAGTGGGGATTTATTAGGCCATCTAATCAGGAAGAGGAGATGGATGAGGCACCCTTCAAGCAGGTGGCAAATCTATCCAAAAGCTAGGGGATGGTACTGATGGGAAACTTCCATTTTCCAGATATCTGCTGGAAGAATAATGCAGCCAAACATAAAATGTCAAGCCAGTTCCTAACTTGTGTGAAGGACAACCTTTTGTTCCAGCAAGTGGAGGATACAACTAGGGGATCATCTATCTTGGATTTTGTCCTGACCAAACAGGAACAACTGTGGAGGATGTGAAGGTGATAGGTAACTTGTAAGGAAGCGATCACAATATAGTAGAATTCCAGATCCTGAGTCAAGGAAAGCATGAAATCAGCAAAATTAGGCTGCTAGATTTAAAAAAAGGCAGATTTCATCCAACTCAAGGAGCTAATAAGCATGGTGTCGTGGGAAGATCAATTGAAGGACAAAGGTGCCCAGGAGGGCTGGGTGCTTCTAAGGGGCACAGTATTGGAAGCCCACCAAGATGCGATGAAAGAACAAAAAGAATGACAAAAGAGACCAATGAAGCTGCACAAGGAGCTTCTAAAATGCCTTAAATGCAAAAGGAAAGCATACAGGCTATGGAAGAATGGGCAGATCGGCAAGGAAAACCAGGAAACAGCAAGAACCTGCAGGGACAAAATCAGGAAGGCAAAGATAAAGAAGAACTGCACCTAGCAAAGGAGATAAAGGATAACAAGAGGAGGTTATATAAGTATGTTGGCCAGAAAAGAAGGACCAAGGAAGTTGTAGATCCTCTATGAACAAGCCAGGAAGAACTCCTAACTGAAAATGTAAAGAAGGCAGAGCTACTTAACAGCTACTTTGCTTCAGCCTTCACAAAAAATTAAGCTGCACCAGACACCTAATAAGGATTATCTGGATAAGGAAGGGGACAAACTGAGGGAGGAAATAACAAAAGATAAGGTCAGAGAGTTTTTGTTGGGTCTGAATGAATTCAAGTCAACAGGGCCAGATGAACTTCATCCCAGGGTGATGAAGGAACTGGCAGAGGAGATCTCAGAGCTGTGAGCAGTGATGTTAATGAAGTTGTAGGACAGGGTTTTTTCAGCCAAGTGTACCCCTTCTGACTCAAAGTTTCATCTCCTGTACCCCCTTATATTTTTTTCTTGTTTTTAAGGGGGTGCAGAATGAGGTCTCTGCGGTGTGGGAGGGAGTGGGGCTGAGGCAGGCGCTGCACAGCTGGGGCAGGACAGAGCTGCGAGCGGCTCATCCAGGGGGCACGTGGAGGGGAGGTGGCTCTCACCTCTGTGTGCACCTCAGGAAGGCATGGGGGTGGATGCCTCCAGATCTGCTTGAAGGGTGGGGCGGGCTGGGCTGCCCCAGTGATGGGGGAGGGAGTGGAGCTGGGGCAAGCTCAACAGCTGCCCAGCCAGGGTGGGGCATGGGACTGAGCCACCTGGAGGGCATCGGGGGTGGCTCCCACTACTATGCATACCGCTGGGAGGGCGTGGGGGGCATATGCCCCTAGATCTAAGCAGGGCGGGGCAGGCAGCAGCCGGTGCGGCACTGGACTCTTCCCAGAGAAGGCGGGGCTGGGCTGGGCTGGGCTGGGCTGCATTTGGGGTGGGTAGTGGCATCACTGTGAAGAGGTTTGGGGGGACTATGGCGAATTCTGGAGTGGCTGCAGCCCCCCGCTCCGTAGCCCTACTCCCGTAGGCCCCCACTGTGAGGGAGGGAGTGGAGCAAGGGCAGGTGCTGCACTGCAGGGTGGAACCTGGGATTGAGCCATGTGCACCCCGGGAGGGCATGCGGGGGTATGTGCCTCCTGATCTGTGTGCAGGGCAGGCTGGGGCCAGGGCAGCGCTGGGCTTTTCCTGGTAGAGGGTTGGGTTGAGCTGCCCTTGGAGTTGGTGGCAGTGGTAGTGCTGGCTAATTGGCCTTGCCACTTGCCATATTTGGCGTCACGAAGGAATTTTATCTCATGGTCAGATTGGTATGGACTGTGGGAAGTTTTGACTTCCTCTGTAGTGGAGGGTATGCCCTTTACCCAGGACCTCTTGGGTGTATATTGATGGCATTGGCTGCTGAAGTTCCCCTACTTTAGCTGTGACGAGTTAGGGTATTAGGTCTATGTTGTGTCAGGGTTGGTGGTAGTCTTATGTAGGGTTTAGCTTATGGTTGTTTGGGATGGTTTGAATAACGATAATCCTACCTCAGGCAGGGAGTCTGAACAAGATGACCGGTGGAGGCCCCTTGCAGTCCTATTTCTCTATGACTCTATCACAAAAACCTTCAAGGCTGCTACCTGAGTTTCTGTACTCATGTTTACAGAGTACTACTCTCTTAACATTTATGTCAGTTATTCACTTTGGGGGAGGATAGTTTTACAATCCTCCTTTCATCACAACTTCTTAGGTCACCCCACTGAGGGTTGTAATGCTACTTGGACTGTCACAAGGGAAATGAAGAACCCAGCTTGAAAATGAAAAGGATTATGGTTAGTGCCCTACTAGCTGTGGTTCTTTGAATGTTGCCTCTACATATTCATGTCAAATACCTATCCTTCCTCTTCTTGGGATTTCTTTCATTAGACTCTTGGTTTTAGCCAAAAAAAAAAAAGCTCAAGGCAGTTAGTATATGTAGATCATGCACTATGTTAGAAAATTCCTGATGCTTGTTGAGAGGAAAGGGGAGAGTCATAGTCCTTATGACTATGAATATGCAGAGATACACTTGAAGGATTTCATCTGTAAGCTGTGGAGTGGCTTTGAGGTGTGGGGTTATTTTGTTGTGTGTTGTTTTATTAACATCACCTCATATACGTAAGTTTTATTTGATAAGCACCTGTTGCCTTGGTGAACTTATTAAATTAATAAATCACCAAGTTTCTGATTTAGAAATACATCACTTGAGAAATATATTGATATTTAACATTAATAATGAGTGCCTACACATCTCTTTGTGTTCAAAACTCTCTGTTGACCTTACTATGAGTTCCTGGTGTGCAGGGTTTACAGAATTAGGCCCTAAAAGTACATACTGATATTCATAAACTAGGCTGTTAAAAAGTGACTTTAAAGTTGTGCAGGGCTGGGCAGGTTGGCACCCACAAATGTAATAATTGTGCACCTAAACAGCTGCAAACGCAAAGTTGGAGGCCAGCCTGAGGCTGTCTATACATTTGACCCTAAATATTAATTTATCCTTTCCCATAATAGCAAATATTCATCCTCTTATTATACTGATTTATTTATAACACAGAGTTTGCTGATGCTGAAAACCTCACCTTTTATATAAACTATCACCAGTGACAGGGTCTTTTACCACCTTGTTTCCAAGGGATTTCCAGTTTCATTGGTGATGGAAGGTAATTAATTTGCACATGTTGTTTCTTTCCTTCCTTTGATAGGGCTGAGTTTCCATCTGCCATCAAATGTCTTTCTGCCTGACTGAGATGCACCTGTGGTCTTTGAAGAATACCCTACATATTAGGGGTAAGTCAACTGTGACCAGATTCCATCCTTCTTCTGAAACAAAATAACAAAACCTATCAATGAATATTTGAGTGATATAAAATTCTAAATACACGTGTGAAACTTATTTTCAAATCGTATGAAGATACTATCTTTGAGCACGGTCAAGTCCCTTATTTATCTCATTGTAGCATCCCTGTAAGTTTTGAAGGCTATTAAGTGTACATATAGTCTGGTTCATTTTTTTCCTTCTAAGTAAAGCAGCCAGGCATTGCTTTACTATAGGTTTCACTATAATGACTAGTTTGGATGAATGAATATCAGTATTTGAGCTGATTTCAGAGGCATTATAATTTGTACTTTAGATGTAGCAAGCCTTTATTGCTCATGCTCTAGCTATTTGGAATAGAAAATTGGTATTTTATACTTAGAAGAATATATTTATCTTATTAATCTATCATTCTAGTTTTAGGAGTCATTTGAGATACATGACTAATTACCACCCATGTGGAAAAAACCTTTATACTTCTAACCTTGTTGATGTTAAAATTCAGTGCTTGACAAACCACTGGTTTTGAAGTGTTTGATATCAACACAATGCATATTATGATATCAAGCCCCATCACAGTTTTAACAAGGTGCATTCCAGTAATATTTAAAAACATGCATAAATGTATGACTGCTGATTCCCTATCTCTCAGTATTCCTTCTCTCCATAAGAGCATTGTGTAATAACCAAATATTTGGTCAAAAGACGGACCAGAAAAAAACCTGCAAGCCTAAATAAAATAGGTACAATTATAATTATTTACAAACATGTTATGGGGCTGCTACATATTAGAACCTTGACCTTTTAAATTGGGCTTCTTTGGAGGATCCAGATCTTTGAAAGATATTTCATTATTTTCAGATCTTTTGGTAATGGATTCCAACTTAAGATGGTTTTGTATATTATTAATGCTATTTATAAAATCACATCTGCAGAGAAGATAACTGTGATAAATTGTAGAGCTATATCCTAACTTAACTTATCATTCATTCTTGACCACTTCTATCGTCTGTCATCAGAGCTTATTTTAATATTCTAAGTCCTTGTGCAGATACGGTATTCTATTTTAAAATCAGCTGTCCATTGACAGTTGATTACTTCTTCTTTCTTCTCTTCATGAGGAATTCGTCCAAATTTGCATTCTCCCAATATCAGGATGAGAGAGATTTAATCTTGGGCAAATTTACATTAAAATATTATGACTTTAAAGTCATTACAATAACTCAGAGTGCTCCATAGCTAGAAAGGGGAATGTTGAATTATTGGTAAGACAGCATGCCAAAGTTCATGAGTATTAAAAATATAATTGTTGCCTTTAGGGCAGTGATGTCAGTCATCAGGAGACATTCTAGACTATTCTCAGATACACCCTCTACCAATGATCATCTCAGTGTGGAAGAACATGAAGAGATGATGATTAGGAAGGTGGTAAAGGGCATATTTCTATATCAGCAGTTGAGGGGAAAACTATAATGGATATGAAGGAAATGACAGTTCAAAGGGAGATTAAGTACTTGTATACATACCCATTGAGTCATTACTTATTGGCTGTTGAGAGTCCCACTTTCGTCTATACCTTATGGTGTAGGATAAATAAGGGAAATTGCTTATATACCTGAACATGTTGCTTCCTCCAGCAATACATAATTAAAAAAATAAAAGGTTCAGTTTCATTTCTTAAGTTGTATTTTTCCAAATGTTACACAACCATTAAAATTATATATTTTCTCTCATTTATATAGACAGTGATATTGGGATCCATCAGTACTATGACAAAAAAGAAACAGGTAGAGTATAAATTGTATTTACCTACAAATGAAAAAACTTTCAAATGTTTAATCTACTTTGTTTAGCTACTGGAATTACATATAAACATAGCTATGAATTTCTTCTTAATATATAGAAGTCTTTATATTTCTCTAAAATAAGGAAAGATAGAAAGTCTCTCCTGAACAAAGAATAAGAAAATATAGAAAAAGAGTTTCTTCTGAGTAATCTGAATCTATTTTTTAACATTTTTATTTCATTATATAGAAAGAATAGAGAAATAAATGCGTAGTCTTTAGTCACAACGTGATTAAATACCTTTTATATAGACACTATAACCAAACATTGGATCAGTGAGGCCTCAGTGTTTATATTCTCTACCTAACAATCTTGTATGTGCTATAGAACAATTAGTAAACCTATTTAACAACATGATTTAAATGGATTATTTTGTTTTAGATATGACCAGCTGAATATTGGATTCCAGTGGCTTGTTTATTGGAATCCCAGCAGAGGGCATCATAAACGCATGAGAATGCACTGTCGTTAGTTTCCTGGATCCTTACCTGATATCTGAAATAGGCATTTCAGAGTGAATGATCAATTTTCTTTATCTGATTAATCCTGTTAATCCTAGAAGTTTCATGACGGGCCAAAAGGTCTTTTCAGCTAGAGTTACTTCCTGTTCCTGGCCAGGTTAAAGTGGAGGCTTGTGTGGGCATCCCGTGTGCTTAGCTTGGTGGTTAATATGCTGTCTCCATGATTCTGATGACAGACTGACTCAGCTTCTGGTCTGGATTCAGTTGCAGCTCACTTCACTATCTGATCAGATTGGAGGCTCAGTAATATTGGCCCACCTGTTGGGCTGCATAAGCCTTTCTTTCACTGCAAATTTAAGATATCTGACTATGAGGTGAAAACATCAGGTCCATTTTAATTTTGTGCAAATTTCTGTGTTTTATCAAAATGTATGAATCTTCTCTCTAATGCATTAATATTTGCTGACAGCAGTTGTGAGGATTATCATTAATCTTTTCATTCTTTTTTATTTTAGTATCACAAATGAAGTATGGTTACTTAGAAGAGAAGCAACAGCTCATGGAATGTAAGGGCAGTTTCTGACTTCCTTGTTGTAAAACTGCATTAGTTTTAATTGCTGATGCCCCAGTCAAAATGTTAAAATAATCCCTTGGCTTCAAACTCAGTTTTCTGCACATACAATACAGTAGGAGATAGACCATTATAGAACTATAGAACATAAAACAATAAAAAAGTTATAACTAATTCTTTCTTATGTATATAGATTTTTTATGTCAGTGATCATATTAGTCCACATTGCTTTTAATTTCCCTTGCCAAAAGAAAACACAGAAATAAACTTAACCCAGAACTCTTCAACATCTTGATCAATGATTTTGATGTGGGGGTGAAGAGCAAATTGGCCAAGTTTGCAGATGACACCAAGTTATGGGGGAGCATGGTTACACTTGAAGATAGGCTGCAGATATAGGCAGACCTAGACAGGCTGGTAGGTTGGACAGTTCAGAACCAGATGAAGTTCAACATTTAAAAGTGTAAAGTGCTCCATATGGGGACAAACAATCTCCAACATATTTATAGACTCAATGTTGCCAATCTGACTAGCACCATGACTGAAAGGGACCTAGGGGTAATAATAGACCATAGTATGAACATGAGCCATGAGTGTGATGCTGTAGCCAGCAGGGCAAACAATCCTTTGGCATGCATCAACCAGTACATCTCAAGAAAAACCAAGGAAGTGATTCTTCCACTTTACTCAGCATTGGTGCGATTGCAGCTGGAGTACTGCATCCAGTTCTGGGTGCTGTATTTCAACAAGAATGTAGAAAAGCTTGAAAGACTCCAAGGAAGAGCCACTCAGTTGATCAGATACTTGCAAGGCAAGCCATATGAGGAAAGGCTGAGGGACTTGGGCCTCTTCAGCCTAAAAAAGAGAAGGCTGAGATGGGACTTGGTAGCAGCTTACCACTACATCAGGGGAATACATCAAGGGCTCAGTGAACAACTGTTCACCAGGACACCAGAACTTCATATCTTCTTGCAACCTAATTCTCAATATGCATGGACAGCTCTTGTTTCAGCAGAGCTAATATAGTTGTGCTGTTGGCAGGGCCCAAAATTTAAGGACCCTTATAAGATGTTTACATCTCTTGTTTATTGTGGAACATTGTTCTACGTAGACTTCTCGAGAGAAGGGTGGGTTGTGGACAGAGCAGATTTAGTAAATATTGAATGCACTGACGCACCCACCAACTCCATTCCTAATATGTGATGTTGGACGGAAGCACAAGCTAGCATGCCTTGTTGATGTAGTTACTATGATGAACTACATGCATCCACTACTGTTCTGTGGTAAGATAATAATATTCTTCCCTTACCAAGTCTTACTAAACTTATCAGCACACAGCCCAACTGTAACAGCTCTGTTCTAACATTAGGATCTCCCTACAAAATTCGATATAAAAGTTTTTTAATGGGTACACAGGGTCATTTTGTTCATAAATGCTAATCTGATATTCGTATGAGTAAGTTCATATTTTTTGCGTATTTAGATAAGTTGTTTGTTTATATGAAGGAGCTTATTGAAAATGTGATCTTATGTGCCTAATAAGTGTTGTTATAAGAGTTCAATTGATGCTGGCTTTGGTCCAGTAGACTACAAAAGAAAGTTATATGTTTGTGTGCTTTTTTTGTTTAAAATGATATGCATAGTGCACAGGTGAAGGATTTTTCTAACATTTCTATTTTAAGTCCTTTTCTGCAAACTTGACTGTACTAAGTCATTTGGTCTGAAAGCTGACATGCAAACTGACAGTTCAAAGAATGAAAGTTTCAATCAAGTTTCATTTAAATAGTTTAGACATAAAGGTTTTTCAACTTCACATATTTTTATTATAAACTCATGGGGAACATTTGCTCACTTTTAAATAATGACATTTCATAAATTATTAGAATCCAGTCGTTAGCCAGGAAACAAGCAAATTGGCTTTGACTCCACAGGGAGCTTTGCATAGCTAAAGACTACAGGGTTACTGTCTTAAGCCAACATTTTCAAAATTGTTTGTTGGAAGTTTGGCAACTAAATCCAATTAGTGAGATTTTTAGAGATGTATGAGTATCCAGGACCTCCCTATGAGTGATATAAACAGCCATAGGTGCTGATCTGCACTTTTTTTGTATTTTCTTTTTGGCTAGGCTTGGTTTGTCACGCTCTTAGGACAGTATTTTCTGTAATACATGCTTAAATTGCTCCTATAAGTAATACATTGCACAATTACCTGTAAACATTCATACATGCATATTTTGCAGACAGAAATTAGTATCTGCTTTTGAAAATGTTGCTGTTAGTGTTAATTCAATGTAATAGTAGCTGTCTAGGATAAATCAGGAAAGAGTTGATCACTTGCATCTCTCTGAGTTGCACATACTGCACTTGGGAGACTTTCCCATGGCAAATGTTTAGCAGCTGGATAGGATATTCTTCCTTGAAAGCTTTATCCCTGATTGCCATGGTGAAATCATGGTAGGTGAAGGTATTTTATGCTCTCTGTTTCTATGACAGAGCCTTTCAAAAGGATATCATTTGACAGTGGAATCTATACCTGCTTTCCTCCAATTATAAATGCATTTCTGTATAAAGTGTATGTTTAAGATCATTCCAATAAATCTTGTTGACATTCCTCTACACCAAAATTAAATTAAAAAAACTGTTAAAATTTAGTTTTTGACTGTTTTTTTTATTTTTTTTATCATTTGCTAGCTCGAGATTATCCTTGGATACTTAAAAACAAACGTCCAGAAAAACTGCGAGATACCCTCAAGGAGCTGGAGGTACCTTTCAGAAAGTTTGGAGTATGGCAACAAATAATCCGGTTTTGAATCCCCTTTCAACAGCTTTAATTTTCATAAAGGATCAGCCCTTCTTGTGATGACAAATGTGCTTTTGTCCAGTGGGCTGTTCCAAAACAGTTGCATCTTTGTTTGTGTGGCATGCTAATCTCTCATGCTTGAAAATCAGAAGCACTTTAACCACTAGTGACAATGTGTACAGCCAACTCCACTCTCTCTATTTTCTGTTGTCCTTCAGGAGTTGATGCAAAACAGTCAGTGTGTGCTGAGCAAATGGAAGAACAAATATGTCTGTCAGGTAAAATGTTTTGACATGATCTTGTAATGTTAAGTCAATGGAGCTGAACAACCAGTCAGTGATTGATGCTATAGTGTTATAATGTTAACTGGTATAGAAACTCTTTGCGGGGTTTACTGTATAATTTAGGTTTATAAACTGAAACAAACAACACAAAAACAAACTCTCTGGTCATTTTCACTATCAAGAATTACATAAAGGCCTGGTTCTTTGAAATGCAAGTTCCTTTGCTGCCACAAGAGTAATGAGAGTTGAGGGTATTAAGTGCCTCATTATTTGGGCCCATGCAAAATCCAGTGTTAAAACACTGGGGAGGACTGGGTTAGAGAGCTTCTGGAGGGGCTGGATGTGTTCAGATCAGCAGGTCCGGATGCTCTCCACCCCAGGGTGTTGAGGGAGTTAGCAGGGGTTATTGCA
>NW_017728943.1:39051509-39066467 GCF_001723895.1 Crocodylus porosus
ACTACTTCATGGTCAGGGCGGCTAGGATCTGGAACCAACTTCCAAGGGAAGTGGTGCTGGCTCCTACCATGGGGGTCTTTAAGAAGAGGCTTGATGTCTACCTGGCTGGAGTCATTTGAGCCCAGTTTTTCTCCTGCCCGTGCAGGGGGTTGGACTTGAAGATCTACAAGGTCCCTTCCGACCCTACTTCTTTGATTCTATGATATACATGGGCCAAAATATTTTAATATTCTTTTTATAACATATCAACTATTTACATGTCTGCATCTAAATGTTTCTTTTATATACAGTGATGATCAGTGTTGTATAAGGACCAAGATACATTGCACAATATGTCCTTGAGCAAAGGGCATTTTGGCATACAGTGAATACTTACCTGTCCTCTATACTTGTATACATATCTCTGTGATAAATAGAAAAAGGCCTGTTTAGGGCTGTGTGACTCTTTGGTCACTGATTTGATTCCAAGGAGATTCAGCCCCATTTGGCAGCCCCTCAAATCTTCAGATTCGGCCTAATCAAATCAGGACAGTGATCTGAATCAGCGAATCATTTCACTGTTCCCCAAATCGAGCTGAATCCAAATTGAATACAGCCTGCTTTGCGCACCCCTACTGTTCACATCTTTATGAGCATGGGGCAGCAGGTTATGTAGGAACAGTCTGGCATAATGAAATCAAGAGCTTGTTCTGAAAATATATTTAATGTATTTTATCCATTTAACATTTTTGGTGCTCATCAGTGGTTGTAAGAAACATGTATCATGTTGCATAATCCTTCAGTGTGGCAATTAAATTTTTAGTACTGTTGCTAAGAGAATTTCTAAGAAGAAATTTTATACTTTGCACATGCATAACATTTTTCCTTGTAAATATAAATAGTTCCAAATATGTATGGGACTGTTAAATATTAAAATTAACATATCCAAGATGCATGTTAACGAAACATTTTATTTGTTTTTAACAATTAAAAAATTGTTAAATGTCTGCTATGCTAAATAGAATAAATGGCTTTCTAAAATTTGGCAGATTAATGTGTCAATAATAAGAAATCCAATTCAAATCCAATTTCTACCATTCAAATCCAATTTCTAATAACAGCAAATCAGTCTAGTAGAATTTGTCAGTGAATGTTAATCTTTTAAAGATAATTTTAAATATCAACTGTGCAGTTACTCAGGACTTCAGAATCTTTCTGGACTTCTGCTAAGGGAAGGAAAAGAGTACACAAGAAATACTGAGTCAGGATCAACCTTAAGTGTAATAGTGTCTTACATGGGGAAAAAATTACTGTTCATCTCTTTTCTTTAGTCATTTTGATATATTTCTTCCTCATTCAAGTCAGTCTCCCCGTTTCTTTTTCCTTCTTAATGTCTCCCTCTGATCTGTCACCCTTTAGTAGGGTGAACTTTTAGGGACTGCTTCCTAATATATGGACTACTTCCTGCTGGAATTATATTATACATCCTTAAAACACAACACCTTAAATTGCCCATTTATTTTATGTAAAGGTCAACCCATTGACTTGGGTTACCCTGCTTTCTAAATAGAAAACAAATGAGCGGTTGCTGATTTCTCCTTTTAAATATGTGTTCTGACACTACATTGATGGGGCCATATGAAGGGATACCTAAGTTATTTATATAGGTTTTTGTGACATACTGTATATGCAAATTGGCCAGAGTTGAAAAGATATTAATAGAAGGTATTTCTTCACCATCTTTAGCAACTATTTTTGTTCTCTCCAGCGTATCACAGCTCAACAGAGATTTCCTTACAGTGAGGTTTAGAATTGAACTTTCTCACAGAGATTTAGAAAATTGAGAGAGCACTGCCAAAACAGTTGTGTTATCCTGCTTTCTGTCACCCTCTTTGTAAACTTAGGATCTCGAACACGCGAAGATAATAAAGAGAAAAATTAATCGTTTGGCAGAACTCTTAGTAGGAAATCTTGCAAAATGCCTACTTTAAAAATGTATCAATTTTTATATCAGATGATATCTATACTCTCTAGCTCCTGGTCTTCCTTATAGCATTTTGTAAAGGTGACCAGATCTCTCCCTTCATGATTTAAACAATAGCAGTGAAAAGCATTGTGGTCTCTGACAATGCAAACCCATGGCTTTGAAACAGTGACAATGAATTTAAAAAAATGAAAAAAACCTCCCTATTTAATTTGTTAAATTTTCTGAAACATTACTTGACAGAATTAAAAAAGCTTGAAAATTGTTAATAAATTTCAAATAGGTGAATAATTAACTTCTTAGTAAAAAAAATGCAAATCAATGGTCCTTATTCCATTTATATATTACCTTGGACGAATAATTAAACTGACCTATATTCTAGTAGAGAAAGACATGCTTTACATTGATTTACCACAGGTAAATAGGAAAGAGAGTGAAATATACTGGAAAGCAGCAAGTTAATGGCAAAGATAGTGAAAAGTAAATTTACAAAATACTTATGATTTTCACTGGTCTGGACTAAATTCAAATGACAACATTCAAAGATATACTTGCTTGATGGTCTCCTTAGCTTTCTGTTCCTTTGATCTTACACAACTTATGGATGGATTTCAAATCGTAAGATTATAAAAAGTTAAAATATTTAAAACCAGCAGCCATGACTTTTTTTCTAAATTTCCCAGTGGTATGCCTGAATCATAAGGCGGCTATGTTTTCTCTTGTAATAACGAACTGGTACCGTCAGTGTCTCTCTGTCAGGTTGTTACCCCTTTTGGCAAGGTAGAACTGGGAGTAAACAACTAAAAGGAGTTGTAATTACTACAGGTTATCATGTGAAGGATTAATATAGCTTTTATCAGATTTTGTGAGAAGAAAGCATAAGATAATTCTTCATAGGCCGTTGAGACTTCTGTCTGTAAAGAACTAGATCTTTGGTGTGCTTCCAGGTTTAACCAGCCCCTTGAGCAAGAAATTAGAGGCCACATATTTTCAGAAGACTGAACAGGCATGTGGCTACCAGAATTAAATGTGAAGTCACTGGTTTGTATATGCAAATGACCAGTTAGGCTGCATGCAGAGTCATTGTGTAAGGAAATCGTATGGCTAATCCATGCCCATATTTATGAAAATCTGTCCTCAACACTTTAAATTTAATCCAGATTTAATGTACATGACTACCTAGAATTACCACTTAATTATAAGTTAGCTCACACATTTTTAAAGTTTTATTTGATGTCTGAAATCAGCTGCCGTCACTTTTTGCGATGGAATACACATGGCACTTCACACTTTTATAGTTACTGCTTGTTCATTGTCAAAAGATTCCACTAACTGTTCTTTATTTCTGAAGCCCTGCCTATATGTCCAGATATTTCTTGCATCTTCTGGAAATACAAAATATGTCCATTCACATTACCATACTTAAACTGTACTGTGATTTTTTTAAAAGGCTTTGGGATGTTCACAGATGTTCATTTCTACCAGAAGAATTTATTCCAGTAGAAAAGTAGCCTGGAAGCTGTACTGTATAGACTTTCATCCAGTCCCATGGATGGAGAGCTTCACAGGTAACTCTCCAGTGGTAGCCTGTCCGCTCTTTTGCCTTGGAAGGGGAAGACTGTCCAGTGGCAATTGGCAGCTGCTGCAGACAGTGGGAGGTGGGGGAGGAATTTCCACCCTGAGAAAATGCCCCCCATGCCATCCCACCAGTTAGCTGATTGGCAGGAGAAGGGCATCTTCCCATGGTAGCAACCATCCCAGTTCTCCCTCGCAGAATAACCTGGAGGAGTGCACTCCTCCAGGCTGAGTAGAATGAGTGCAGAGAGAGGAAGGGAGCACTCAGCTACAGCAGCAATGCTTCAGGGGCACAGCAACCTGCCTTGCTCCATGCTACTCTGGTCTGACCTACAGCAATGCAGTGAGACAGGGGCATTTCACTGTGGTGGCAAGACTCCTCAGCCTGCTTCCCCCTGCTCTGCTCCAGGTCAGTTGAGTGGTGTGGATGAAGCCAGAGGGGCTGGTAGCCTGGCTAGGAAAAGCCTCTGCATTGTTGGCACTCTGCCCCTCTCACTTGTCCTTGCCCCTCTGGCACACAGCTGAGTGGCAGAAGCAGCAATTTAAAAGCCAGAGCTGTATGTGCAGAGGTTTTTCACAGCCTGGCTTCTGGTTCCCGAGTCCCTCTTGTCACTCTGCTGCCAACTGACTGGCAGAGTGACAATGTAAAAGCCAGTAGCCAGGAACAGGACTTTGAGAAAGCCTCTCTGAACCAGTTCCCAACTCCCTCTTCCCACTCTGCTTCCCAGCTCACTGATGGGAGCCAGCAAAGTCCACTACCTCTTCCTGAAACCAGCTGGGGAAAGAGGCAGGGAACAGTAGCTGCTATTCCCCTTACCTCCCAGGGTAGGGAGGAGGAGCTGCTCCCTGCACCTTGTCAAGACTGGGGGTGACTGGTCTTAGGAAGTCACAGAGTGTTTTTCCCTGGGTTTACTTGTCCTTGTCCCCAGGATGAGTTGCCCAGGGGAAGGTGTGCAGCTATTCACTTGCCCAGGAGTGATTTAACCCTGGGTTAAATTGCTAGGTTGTTGCTGAGTTATTTTTCTCCTGGAGTGGCCATTTTTGCTTCAGGGAAAAAACCCTGAATGTCTGCATACTCTAGGTTTCTTCTGGGAGAATGGCAATTCTTCTGGTAGAAACTGAACATCTGGACCAGGCATTGATATTTCCATTGGAGAGAGTTTAATAGGGCCCTAAGGGGACTAAGCTATGTTCTCTAGCTCTGCACCTAGCAGTCCCAACAGCATCTGAATATACACTATTTTAGTAGTGTAGTTCAAACTATAAAGTTTGATGACATATGATGAGCTGCTGAAATAATCCTGTAAATTTCTGTGAGTTGTTGTCAAAAGAAAAAAATAGATAGAGGCATTGCAGGAAAAATAGACAAAATGTCTTCAGAATACATTTTACTGTATTTTGTATAATTAAATTAGTTTTTCCTTTCTGTTTTGCTCAGAAATAATAATTTAACGTAAGTCATTTTACTGATATTTAAGTTTGGCATGATGAAATTACAGCTATTTTGGCCCCTTCCTCACTGTCTCCCCCTAAGGTACCATTTCTTAAGGCTTTGGGATGTTTTAAAGTCTTGCCCCAAAACTATGACTTTGACACTGTGTATGGATGCCATTTATTCAGGTTTTGTCTACAGTGCATATCATAAATGCCACGTGCCCCTGAAGGCTGCGGGGGGAGGGTGAGCTCCCGCAGGCAGTGGTGGTGCTGTCAGCAGTGGGAGTATGGCATCGGTAAGTGGTGTACACCTACAGGCAGCCACGGCGCTGGCAGCAGCGACAGGAGGGGAGGTGGCCAGCGCTGACCCGTGGTCGGTGACCACCCATAGCCACCACCAGCAGCATCAGCAGTGGCCAGTGGCAATTGGGTAACCCCCGCAGGCACCACCGGCAGTGCCAGCAGCACCTTTTTGCAGGGGTTGCTCTGTCAAGCTCAGGAGGTTCACGTGCACCCTCTATGCCTCACCAATGGTGCATGTGTGCTGAACTGAGATCTAGCTGAATAATCTGTTTCCCGACTTCTTAATTTTTACACGTGCTTTACAGACAGAATTAGAGACTTGCAGGTATTTCCATATTTTATTCTGCCAGGTAGCAGAAGTGAGTGTCTTTTGCCAGTTAATGAGAATTTTATATTTCTTACTTAATTACTGGTATTGTGATTTTTATTTTCCTGCATGTGTACATAAATAATTTTTAGGTTGCAATTATTTGTGTGTTAGAGCTGAGTTCATACATATGTAATATGATCTACTATACACACAAACAACTTGCTTTAGCAAGCTATATCATGACAGATATTTGATATTTGAATCAAGATGCATGTGGCTACAACATAATGCAGTTTAGTACCTATTATCAGCTAGCAACAGGAACATTGTCCTCCATATTATCTTATTTTGGCTGCATTTAATCATATCCATCAGTTTAACATGTTTTAGAGATTCAAGACTAATCACAAATACATTGTTTCTTGTGAAATATTAACATGTAACAACAGTAACTTCAGCTGTAACAAGGCAGGCAACAAAGTAATTACAGTGGGGTGGGGGACAAAGCAACCGGATTGAAGAGGGTGTGGGAAAACCCTAGGAGTCCGCCTGAACAAGAAATCATTTGCAGTTCTCTGCCCCTTTGCATGTGTCTTGGTTTAGATGGGACTGGGCAAACGGAAAACAGTGTGGAGAAGTATTTGTTTACAGCTATTTAACAAAAGCAAATCCCATCCGTACTCTATAGCTATTGCTCTGGGCACAAGGAAATAGGATGGTAACAGTTAAGTTGCATATATGAGGAGTCAAGGGCTATGGGTTTAAGACAGGAAAGCACTTAAGCACATGCTTAAGTTCCATTGAAATCCTGCGCTTAAATGCTTTGCCCAGTAGAGAAAGAGTTATAAGTGTGCTTGAGCACTTTGCTGGGGAGGTTGGTTGTGTTCCATCAGATTTCTTCTGCATATCATGAAAGGGGCATTTTGGCATGTGTAGTTACTACATGGCTTCACCAACATGAGCGCTTCTCAAACTCTACCCCTCCACAAGCTAGAGGTACTCTCTCTTCCTACCTCATGTATTCACATTCATAATATTTTTCTTCAGGCTGAATCAGGAACTAAGCCCGTAAGTCTTGAAGTCATGCCTATATTACTTTTATATAATTTATTCTGTAACATACTGAAGTTGCTATTGATTTATATCCATTTGTTCTTCTAAGTATTCTTCACCTTGAAATACTTCACTTTTTGATATGTATTCCATTGTCATATGTTTGTTTCCTTAGTTTAATATTAGTTCTATTAGATGGCATGTTTGAAATGTCCTGTGTAAACAATGCCTTTAGTATTTACTCTTTAATTCCATTAGTGACAATGGAAAGCAATTTTTGGTGTTGGATCATTGTCTGTGTATTCAAGCCAAGTTTGCACCATTCCCAATTAGAGTTATGTTTGTTCATGCCCGTTGTTACTGTTCCTGTCTACCACACTATTTGAGTTTGACTATGCAAGTTTACACACATTGCACTTAAATGTTACCACAGTCACACAATATTCTTAAGCATCTGAAGGTTTTTTAAGTTTTGTTTTTTTTAAGCAATGTATACATGTCTAGGTTTCAGATTACTTCTTTTAAAAGAAATAGAAAATAAATTGTTCTGTTGTATTTAAACACATCCTTACACCTCATGGCAAACTTTTTTAAAAACATGATATATTATATGCATCTTGGAAAGCGACATGTATGTATGTAGGGTGACATATACTGTATTCTCTCACATACAGCATGCTCCCAAATAAAAATTTCACCTTGCTTTTTTTGGAAGGCAGAATGTGGGAAAAAAGGTATTTTTCAGAGGTATGGCTGACACTGTGAGAAAGTAAATTGTCCTGGGAACAGAGAATGTCAATGAAGTGTAGCATCAGGAATTTCCCGATGTCGCAGACTGTCTCCTGCGATGACATGCTTCCTGGCACACTATGTTCCCAGGATAACTTACGCTGTCACTGAAGGTTAGGCCCCAGATGCTTGCAAAGTATGGTAGTAAGGCTGTTACTTTATTATAAGTAGTTTTTTATACAAGTTCCTGTAACTAACATGTTGTTTCCACATCGGAAGCCTCATCAAGATACTACCAGCAGCTCACTTGCTGCTTCAGCAGCAAACTACAGTGCTTGGACAATAGCTATGGTTATGAGAGAGTTAACATGAGTCTCTGCCTCTTCAGTTTGGTGAGCAAACACAAGCAACAGCCATCTTGGCAGTTACTTTTCCAGTGAATTAAATGGCTTCCCCATTAGAACACACTCCCTGATATTCAGGGTGCTGATTTTTGGGGCAAAGGTACATGTTGTATATGAGAAAATAAGGTAGATATGTCATGTTGCAAAGATATGTATTATATACATATATTCATATTTCTACCAGCCTATAATTATTAAACATTGGCGTTTTTCCTTAAAATTTCACCTAGTATTCTACCAGTCAGCTGCTGGTGAGCAGTACTCATGCTGTTGCCCAAGAAAGGGGATCTCAGTAACATTAAGAATTGGCAACTGTTATCAATCCTGTGTACTGATTACAAAATCCTGACCCAGAGTTTGGCCATCCAGTTCTGGTCATGGCCTCTGTTGCAGGCCCCAAACAGAGGTACCTGGCAGAATCATCCATGCAACCTGTTTCTGCCATGTGACCTCCTGGAAGCCACAGAACAATTTGGCCTGGACATCAGCCTGGTCACCCTAGATCAAGAAGCAGCTTTTGATCAGGTCAAGGTAAATATGTGTTACCTGCTGAGGGACATGAGGGAAGGGGTTACTATTTCCATTGACATAATGTTTTTTGTCACTGACCAGTATTTCATGCTTGGTCCCTGGGAGGGCCACACACCTTTGCACTTTCACCATTTGTTTTTAATATTTGTATAATGTGGCCTTAAAAAGTCAAAGTCTTCTGCTGATGTTTGAGAGCCCTTTTTGTGACATCACATTTAGTTTCCATAGACACCTTGTCACTGTTGTTGCAGCTTTGTAAGGAATATGAAGTGAAAGCAAAATATTCCTTTTTAATCCTTCTATTCCAATCTGTATACCTTTTTTCATGTCATTATCCATATTGGGTATAGGCTTTCTCATGTACTCCACCAAACAATTGCTTTTTTTAAGGATATTCTAAAAATAAGATACATTTATCCTAGGATGCCTTTGAACATGATCCACCAAAACATGGAGGACATTTTTTAGAGGAAGATGGGAGGGATATTGATCTCCATCTGGCCATCTGCTGTATAACATCTTTGCGTTACTTCTTTAATTTAGATTTCTTAAGCTCTTAGGGGCAAGGACCATATCTTTCTCGCTTTGTATGCTGACCATCCATGACAATTAAATTATCACAAGCAAAACTTTCTTAACTTAAAGCTAAGGTTGAGCTGATATAACTTCAGCCCTTATGGAAGTCAGTTGGAAAGAGTGTTTCATTAAATAGAAAAGAGAGAGAAAGAGAGGGAGTGACATTATTGGAAAAACAGTGAAGGTCATCTAAATCTTAGCTCTGCCCCTACTGTGTCATGAGCTTTTTGATATTCTGTCTGGAGGTGATCCTCTACTTGTACAGTTTCTGTGGTGTCTTGAGACCATAGAGCACAGGGGTAATAACTAGTTTCTTATGTATATCTCTGGCATGAAACAAAACATTTCATCGCCACAATAATATTTGCTCTTTCCACATAAATTCTATAACCTTACTATCCTGGACTAAGAGTGTTTTTATATGTAGATATATGCACTTGCTCTGTGACTGATTATACTAGCGTATTTCACAGTATATGCATTAATTCATGCACTCATCGATGACACTCATCTCCATGTTATCTGAATATCTGTATCTAAGTGAATCTATCTGCCAACACCTTTGTGAGAAAAAAATACATGGCATTGTTCTTGCCACATGAAAATCTGTATACATATTATATAATAAACTGAGGAACAAAGATAAAGATAAGTGGTCCAAGGTTACACAGGCAGGGTGTGTCTACACATGCAGGCACATGCACTTGCAGCAGCTCAAATAAAAGTGGTGCAAATCTGAGCCAGGGCTTTTTGCCTCAGGACATGTACCCAGACATGCACTTCAGTGAGGGTGAGATGCAAGTTGTGCCACTTGGAGCAAAATAACCCTGCCTCGCTCCTCCCAGATCTGCAGCCAAGGGGAGCTAGAGCCTGGTGCTGACCTTAGCACTCACAGGTGCTGGCCCCAGTGCTGTAAAAAGCTGCCCTGTCCTGGCCCCATCAGTACAAAAAGCTGCCCTGGCAAGTAGCTCAGGGCTACTCGCTCTCAAGAGCTTCTGGGGCCCACCCAATTGGTACCTGGAGACACTACCCCTTGTGCCAGCTGGAGTGCTGATGCAGCCTTGAGAGTTCCCTGCACCCTCTACCCACTGCAGCAGTCTGGCAGTGTGAGCTGCTCCCTGGCTGTGACCTGCTGCGCACCTGCCAGACTTGAATGGTGACTGCAGAGCCAACAGAGGCATCTGCTCCTCTGGGCCAGCTGCCAGTGGGCTGGGGCTGTAGGTTTGGGCTTTGTGTGGCACTACTGCTAAGTGTTCCCCTGCCCGGCCATCTGGGCAGCTATCACCTGGAAGATGTTCCCACTGCGGTTGCATGCTTTGAACTATCAAAGCATATCTTCCTGGCCCCAATTGTCCAGGATGTCAGCCACAGCCAGATGGGTCCAAGGTGCCAGCTCTGAGTAAGCAGGGTCCTGCCACCTGCCTCCCTAGCAGGAATTCTGGTGTTCCCTATTTGAAAACTGAAAAATCCCTGTTAAAAAAATCCTAAAGTCACTTTGTATTGGCCTGGGTTACAAAAGATTTCAGTTGGAGGAATGGAGGGAAGCAAAGATGGGATGTAAAGGACACATGAGGTACATGTATTTTTTTGAAGACCAGGAAGTTTTGGCACCATTCCTTTAAAAGTATATAGACTTTTCAACTATTGTTTCAGATGATGATCTTGAAGTAAACTGAACTAATATACCTAATGTATAGTAGTATCTATCAATAGCAGTGCAGTTACATATTAGAAATCTTTAGATACATAGGTACAGTAGATGGATATATCATCAACAAAATAACAAGTACCTTAGTATTGTAATACAGGTATCTGAGAGGTGGAAGAAACTTTATTGACTGAACAAGGGTTTCAAACCAAAGTACAGTCACTCTGGTTGTTCTTACCTAGTGGGCACTTTTATAGCTGATGTTAAATTGCCGTAGCAACATGCTATGGTGACATAGCGTCCTCTAGCAAAAACTGATGCCGCCACTATGTCACTGTAGCAATGCACTCCCCCCGGTATAGTATATTGCTATGGTGACATAGCGGCTAATAATCATGCATCGCCAGTACAGTGCACTACAGACTGTTACTGCGCCGTCATTTAATACTTCCTTTTGGAAGTACTAAACTTGGAACTTCCAAAACCTTTTGGAAGTACTGAATGGCAGTGTAGTAACAATGGTGCTGTAGGTGTATGTGTAGATGCACCAAGAGAGAAGCAATGAAAGGATCACCCGAGACTACCCTGTAAAATGTGGAGGAGCCCCCAACAGACTTCTGATTCACTTCTGCTATCCCTTTGTTCCCAGGTAAATGTAGATCACAACTCGTTCTTTCCAGTTGGGGAAGAGGAAGCATGGAGAATTTCTTATGCTAAAAAGTTGTAGAAAATTGTCCTGAATAAAGAAACAGAGTGGCTCACTAGCATAGACAGTTGTGAAGCATGAGAGTATCCTCACAGAACTACCATTAGCCAAATCTCTTTTCCCAGAATGCAACTGAAGGATCTGAGTGTTTTACACCTGTGTGGTAAGCCTTTTCCTGGGTGTCAGGCATGGCATGGCTTTCTAGAGTTTACACATTTAAGAATAATCTGAAGAATTTCTCTTGGTAAACTCTATTCCTTTTTATTTTTGTAGAGTATTTTGGTCAGCTTTTGGTTGGATGGGTGTCTTCACTTTTTCAGCTATATTCTTTGGACAATTATAACTAACTGTAGTCAAGTCTTGCTGAACTCACATTATCAAGTTGGGAATAAATTGTGATTTTATCTAATCTGACTGCAACATAAGGATAAATTGAAGTTTTGAGAGGTTGTAATAAAAGCTACATAAGTGTAACTGTGTCTAACATTTTTACTAGGACAAAACCTTAAAGGACATCTGTCGCGATGGGGACTCTTGAAATATAGTATATATGTTTTTAGTCTAATACAATGTTAGACTTTGGCAATAAAAAAAGAGCTACTAAATAATTTTATTTTGCCTTTAATAAATATATCTTGTATGACAGATGTCTTTCAATTGTATTTGAAAAGGTGTGAGCTTTTGTGAGGGTGGAGAAAGATGATCTATTGGACAATGTGGATTAAATATATTTGTAGGAGCAAGAAGGTAATAATTTAGTTATTTATGGGCGGGTCTACACAAGACATTATTGCTTAGCTGACTAATTAGCTGCATAGTAAACATTTTGGCATCTACCTGTGCACCTATATTAGGCTGGGGTAAACTAATTTACTTGGCAGCAGGATAGCGCTTGCATTTACAAGGAAAAAATTCTGCAGTAACGCATGTGTAGATGCTGCCCAACATGCTGGGGCATGAGGATGCTTCAGTGAGGGGGCTGCCTGGTGACTAGCTCCACTCTGAAGCTCCCTCTTGCCCCAGCAAGCCCCTCCACAGCATGTTGAGTCGGGGAGAGCAGCCCTAGGCTGGCAGGCTGACCCCTGAGGTGCTCTGCCAGCCGGGGCTGCTCTGCCCCAGTTCCACATGCTGTGCCTAAATAAACTGTGGAGCTTAGTGCTCCGGAGTTAATTGCTCCTGGGTGCTTGTTCAAACAGTGCACCTGGGAGCAATTAACTTCAGAGAAATAAGCTTCAGTTTATTCAGGCTCTAATTGCACGTGTAGACGCACCCTATGTGTTGTATTGTTCACTGTTTCAGGGTGCCAAACTATGCATTCACTAAGCTTGAATAAATGCCACTTTGCAAGGTATCATGGGGGCATAGATGACGGAAAAAGGCCATGCAGATTTAATTAATCACATTGCTGTCCCTAATACTGCCTGGACGTTAGCATGGCTAACAGAAATCTTTTATTCTGTTCTGTCTTAATTAAAATGTGGGAAATACAAAACTCTGAGAAAGAGAGAGTAATTTTTAAATGTAGAATTAAAATTAAAGAAAAATCAAGAAAATGAAACTGCTGTCCCTGGTGCTATTCTAGTTCACGTACATGCATTACAGGCATTTCCTCCATTCAAAGTGGAGAAGTCAGGGGGGAGAGGTTAGCACTGGCTTTGAAATGCTGTGGGGTGGGAGGAGGGCTTCTCATGTAGCACTTCAAAGCCAGTGACACAGTCCTGCATGCACATGTGGGACGATCCTTCTGCATGCCACCTTCAAAGCCCATGCCTGCATTCCCATGGGAGTCCCTGTTTGGGGAAGCAGGAGGGACTTTGTCCTGCTACTCCAGTCTCCCAGGACCAGGAGTGGAGCAGCTTGCTCCCCATCCATGACAGGTCTGAGGAAGGTGTGTAGAGCAGGGCGGAGGGGGAAGCTATATTGCTTCTTCTGCCAGAGTAATTTCTAATGGGGGAAATTTCTGAGAAATTTGAACTGGATGCCTGTTCAAAGCCCTAGATTCATAACATTTAGAAATGGAAAATGCCTATGACCTCATCTAATCTATGTTGCTACCGATTCAGCACTGCTCCTAATGGTATGTTTTCTTATACTTTTGCTGTTCAATTTTTAAGAGTCGGTAAAAAGAACACCTGCCAATTCCCTTAGAAACTATTACACAGTCTAATGGATGTTATTGCAAGAAAGGTTTTCCTGGTATTCACTCTAAGAGTATAGCATGCTAAATAATATGTTTTACACCTGTAACGTCAGATAGATGTCTGAATTTTTATGAAAACTTCCATAACAAAAGTGGACGCTTAGCACCAATTTTTAAAATAGAAAAAATGTAAATTCTTGGTGCAACTACACATGCATTTGATCTGGGCTCAGTTTACTCAGATGTAAACTACACTGGAGTAAGTGTTCCTGGGCAGGTGTCCACACATGCAGAGACTAGGGAGATTTGCTGCTCTCAGCACCAAATGTCCTGCAGCCCTGCAATGGGTCCCTGCTGCCACTGGGGAGGAGTTCCAGGCTCTGACTCCAGCTGCCAGCAGCTGGCAGCCCTCTTCAAAAAGCAGCCCTACTCATTGCTCTCTGGTCACCCCAGGAGCAGCATGCAGAGCACAGGGGCAGCACATGGCAACTCTCTCCTTGCCCACTCTGCCTCCCCATCCTATGGTTGCTCCAGTTCCTGCCCCTGGCAGCGATGACCAGCACCCCAAACTCCTGATGGCCACCTTGCTGGCCTTACTGGTGTACCAAGGCTGCCACCACCACGCAACTGCTGCTAGCAGGGACGCCAGCAAGGGGCTTCTGGATGCCACTATCGGGGCTACATCACCCCTCATGGGCCTCCTGCCCCACTACTTCTGAGCGCACTAGGGCCAGCCAAAACTGGTGGTGGCATGTCATCCAGTGCATCTGGGATAACGAGCAGTGACTGCAGGCCTTCCACATGTCCTGGGCCACCTTCCAGGACTTTGTGGAGCAGCTCTGGTACCACCTATAGTGGCAGGACACCGGTATGCAGCTGCCTCTCCCCACAGCCACCTGCTTTCCCCTCACTCTTCTCAAGCTGGCCACATATGCCAGCCTGCAGTACATCAGCCACTTGTTTGGCTTGGGTAAAGCCACCACTGGGGATGCCATCCTGGAGGTGTGTGGGACCCTCCAGGACATGATGGTGGACATCGTGCTGTGCATGCACAACCCCCTGGAGGTGGTGGTGGGAATCTATGCTGTGGGATATTAGGTCCCAGAAGCAGAGGTGGGAAGAGAAAAGTTGTCTAAGACCATTTAAGTTTCCTCTGTCCACTGGCATGGACTGCTGCTGTGGTATTTGCGAGCATCAGTCCCATGTTACCAATTTTTCTCAATTTACTCCTGCACTGCCATACTTCAGCACATAATGGATGCGTCCACATGAGCACGCATATGCCTCTTGCCCCGCCTCAAACCCCTTTGAGGCAGGTCAACAGACACATGCGGGAACAAAAAAATGTTCCCCACACTGCAAACTTGCAGCATGGGGAGAAAATTAGACCCAGGGGTCTAAAAAAAATCGACATTTAAAGTGGCACCCAGAGACTGGGTCCTCCACAGAGATGATCTGGCTGCCAGAGTGTCTCTCTGGTTGCCCCTTGCCCTGGTGCTGAAACACGCGGCCAGTGAGGCTGTGTGTTTCAGCACCAGGGCTCCAGTGCCAGTGAGTAAGGCGTTGGGGGGTCTGGGGGAGGGGAA
>NW_017728943.1:39066864-39174243 GCF_001723895.1 Crocodylus porosus
GGGGCCAGGTGGGGCATGTGGGCTTTGCAAGGGGGGTGGTAGACCCTATGGGGGCCATTTGGCTCCTGTTGGGGGCCCATACCCCCTGTGTGGGGGTTGAACCACCTGTTGGCGGGCTGTACCACTTGTGTGGGGGTTGAACCCCCTGTTGGGGGGCCATACCCCTTGTGAGAGGGCCAAACCCCTTGTGTGGGGGCCATCGCCCTGTGGGAGTGCAGCAAAACATGTATTCATGAAACATGTATTTAGAGTTCACTTTATTATTATGATAAAAGACTTGCTTTAACACTGTAAGATATATCACTAAAACTTTGTCCAACTGATCACTGTCTCTGTCTTGCTCTCTGTCTTTATAGTGGTCTTGTGTTTTACTTGTGGAGGAACATGGATTTGGGGGTATTTTACAGAGTGACTTTGGGATTTTTTTTTTATCAGGTATTTTTCAGTTTTCCAATAGGGAACACCAGAATTCCTGCTAGGGAGTCCAGTCGCAGGACCCTGCTTGCTCAGAGCTGGCACCTTAGACCCATCTGGCTGTGGCTGACTTCCTGGACAAGTGAGGCCAGGAGGATATGCTTTGACAGTTCAAAGCAGGCCACCACACCTGGAACATCTTCCAGGTGATAGCTGTCCAGAGGGCCAGGCAGGAGGCACACATGGCAGTAGTGCCACACAAAGGCCAGCCCTGCAACTGCAGTCCACTGGCAGCTGGCCCAGAGGGGCAGATGCCTCTACTGGCTCTGCAGTCTCCATCTGAGTCTGGCAGATGCACAGCCAGGCAGCAGCCCCCACTGCCAGACTGCTGCAGTGGGTAGAGGGTGCAGGGAACTCTCAGGGCTGCTTCAGCACTCCAGGTGGCATAAGGGGTAGTGTCTCCATGTACCACTTGGTTGGGCCCCAGAAGCTCCTGACAGCTAGTAGCCCTGAGCTACTTGCCAGGGCAGCTTTTTATACTGCTGGGGACAGCAGAGGTGCTGATCCCGGGCTCTAGCTCCCCCTGTCTGAAGATCTGGGAGGAGCCAGGCAGGGTTATTGTGCCCCAAGTGGCACAATTTGCTCCACAACAAAGTGCATGTCCGAGCACATGCACCGAAGCAAAAAGCCCAGGCTCAAATTTGCACCGCTTCTATTTGAGCTGCTGCAAGCGCATGTGCTTGCATGTGTGAACACGCCCATTGGGTGCATCTATACATGTGCTTTGCTGCTGAATTGGCTAATTAGATCCATGATAAAGCACTATTGTCTACGCATGTGATGCTATTAGGCTGGAGTAAACTAATTAACTCTACCGTAAGATAGTACTGTCCAAAACAAGTACTGCCCTGTGGCAGAGTTATTTACTCCACCACAATGCACATGTAGACAGTGACCGGGGCGGGCTGGGGCACAAGGGTCCTACAGCATGGGGACTGTCTGCCCCACCCCCACCTAGCAGGTAAGTCTATAGGGAGGCAAGTGGGGGGCAGATTGAGGCAGAGGGAGAAAAATTTTTAGCAGGCTTGCCTCCCCAGCAGGTAAGTCCTACCCAGTCAGGGCCCCCTCAACTTACCACTGCTTCTGCCTCTGTGGCACTGTCCCTCACCACGGAGGCCTCGAACTAGCCTGTCTCCCTTCCCTCCCCCACAGACTGACCTATGGGGCTAGGGTGGACATATACATGCATGTGGGCACTCAGCCCCTCCACTCCAGCCCCAGATAAACTCCAAGAGGCTTCGAGATCTACCGGTGGATTGAGATCCACTGGTTGGTGACCACTATAGTAACCTGATGAAATATTCAGTCAATTAATGTAGTGGTAAAACAAGGAATAAGCAACAAAATTATTACACAAAATATGTGTAATAACTTTGAGGCTGCTTCTTATAACATCTTTAATTGAATGTGTGACTAGTGCCCAGCCTCTGGAGTATACAGATGGGGCTTCCAGCTGGGGTGCCCCATGTGCTTCCATGGCCGAGAGCTCTGGTCAGATCATCTGGCTTCCAACCAAGGGAGCACACCATGCATTCTCACATCGAGAAGCCCAGTCAGATGAGTGCCCCCCCCCACTGGCAAGTAGCATGGTGCATCTCCCAGCTGGGAGCCCTGTCTGTTTATTGGGCTTCCAGTTGTGGGAGCATACCATGCATTCCTGTGGTTGGAAGTCCAGTCAGATGATCAGGGCTTCTAGCCAGGGAAGCCCATGGTGTGCTCCTCCCGCTGGAAGTCCAGTCAGGGGAGTACACCATGCACTTTTGTGGCTGGCGGCTCTGTCAGCTGAGCAGGACTTCCAGCGGGAGGAATATACCATGTGCTTCTCCAGCTAGAAGCCCCATCAGCATACAGGTACACTCCTGTGACTGGGAGCCAAGCTTTGTTACTTGCCAGTACAGGGGAAACCCAGGATTGGGGTCCCCTGCACAGGCAATATGGCACAATGGGATTTGATTGAGGACCCCACAGTTGCACCCCCTGCCACACATGGCATGGCAGGAAGCGCAGTTGTTGGGATCCCACATCACATCCCACTGCTCTTTACTCCAGTATCTGTCAGGGGTCTAAATAGAAATTAAGTAAGCAGGGATGTTTGCTTGCAGTCATAGGGAGTGAACATAATGATCCAGGTGGTCTCGTGTAGTTCAGTGTTCCTTTGATTAACTTAAAAGTATCCCTGTAGCACTCTTTGAAACTGCATTTAGGCTTTATGTTCCATCTTTCTGGGATTGTTTGAGATATCATGCTAGGCATTACTAATACATGACTATATCAGGTGCCTATCCCTGTGTTAGTAGACAGTGGGCACATCCACACATGATGCTACATTGCCATAGCAACGCACTATGGTAATGTATTGTTGATGGGCAGAAACCGTGATACCACAGCTATGTCGCTGTAGCAATACGCTCCCTTGGTACAGTGCGTGGCTACACCGATGTAGCAGCTAAAAATAACCATGTGCCACTGGCACCGTGCAGTACAGGCTGTTACTGTGCCATCATTTAGTACTTCCAAAAGGAAGTACTAAATGACAGCACAGTAACATTGTCACTGTAGGGACACGTGTAGATGTGCCCACTATTACACAAGTTAAAGAGCATATGAATGACAACAGGGATGTGCATTAAACATAACAGTTTTTTTCTACATGTAACTACTGTGAAATGAAAGCACTAGTGTAACTTTTATGAGGAAAGTTATAAATAATAATAATTATAAAATGTATAATTATAAATTTACAATTATAAAATAGTATATATTTTAAAAACCCAGTTTTTGCCAGCACTCAAAAACCCAGTTTTTGCCAGATAAAATACAAGTACAGAAGAAGATGGTGAACTTAAGTACTGTGCAAGCTTCTTTCTGAAAATCAGGTCTCTCTGAAGTGTCTCAGATCAGTCACCCCAAAACTGTGGCATTTAAATCACTAGCCATTTTTCCTTAAATATTGGGCTAAATTCTGAAGGTGTCTATGTCCACAAAAATCTCTTTGCAGCATAGTAGGTTTAGCCTACTTTATTTAGAAAAATTAAAAATAGCAGGGGAAAATGCAATATAATCTGCCTTTAATACCTGAAACTAAGTTGATTCAATTGTCCTTTTACCCTCACAGTGCTTTCAGTCTCAACATCCAATATGTGAATTCATTATGTTCCATGTAAAATATGGGGAATATTGGCCCAGTCTTGAAGTGTTCATTATTTGACATATATATGTAATTTACAGTCACAATACATTTTCCTTTAATTGATAATGCTTTCGGAGTATGTGTGTAACATATTTTGTCATTAGGAGAGATCTTTTTTTTTTTCAGATGAAATTACTACATGACAAAGAAATGTTAATGTGTACTTTGGAACATTCTGGTTTCTTGGTTATTAATTCCTGATGTCTTGTTTTCTGGCTACTTGGATTTAGCTCGTCTTTCATTCAGGTGTACTGGTGTCCCTTAGCATTTCTGGGCCTCAGCTGGAGAAAGTGGTGATTGACAGGACCCTGGTGGGGAAGCTCATCTCCGACACCATCAGTGATGGTAATTACACCTATGTGCAAATCAATTGCCTATATTAACAACAGAGCTGGAGAAATAGTATGTCAACAGGTAAACTAATTATTGCCACTGGGGACTTGCAAACACAACAAGTAATTGCATGTAATGCCGTAGTTACAAGCCTCAGGACCAAGAGCAGTTTAAAAATAATATTAAACATCAAACTTTTCAGTCTTGTCAAATATTGAATGTATTTTCTATTCCAGATAGTCAAAGAAAGCTTAAGTCCACTTTTTGTCCTTAAATATGAGTGAGTGCACAAGAGCTCCTTTTGATGTTTAGGAATCTGTTATGTTCCATACCCCATACACTTCCCAAGCATGGGGCCTTGCTAGACTTTCTCTTCCTGATTTGTTCTCTTCTGTGTATTGCAGTTTAAAATGATATAGCAGTACCTTCTTTTCTTGCAAATTTGTGAGGATAAAACTGTATTAACATTCTCTTTTATGTTAAAAATTCCCACCTCATCTCAGATTTTTTGACAACTTGGAAATATGATGGGTGTGGAGCACACTGTTTTGATTCTTTCTTCCTCTAGTCTTTCATCCTCAGCGCAAAGTCTGTTATTTCATCTCAGCTAGACTGTTAACTTGACTCTGTATTTTCCCCTATTACATCCAGAATGGTTGACTTCAGTGCTTGGGAAAGCATGGTGTAGCAAAACTAAAGATAGTCATGAAACTTTAATTTAGAATCCTGTGGCTTTTACATTTTTTTGTAAATACATTTACTTCTTTTTTTTTTTTTGAATAACTACTACAATCCAATAAAGTATTCTTAAAGTCATAAATCTTAACAAACTTAACAGTTTCAAAAGTGTAGTGTTCAAACTCTGGTTCTGTATTTAAGGATACAGCATAGTGCTTTATTCTTGCTTGCTCGGAACATTCAGAAGTTTCCAGGCTTTAATTTAAAAATGTCTGGGTCTGCAGGTCAAATATTTGCTAAAGTTTATACTAAAAAATGGCTGAACCATTCTTGTACAATAAGAAAAAAGGACAAAAAACCCCTCTGTTTACCCATTATTTGAAAAAAAAACATTTCAGATGTCTTTTTTGGACATCGCTATTGCCCAGGAAACGGGAAGTTGAAAATTAAAATTTTGGCATGAAAATAGCATCCTGAAGAACCAGGATACAGTCCTGGCTAAAGAAAATTGTTTTAATTTGATGTAGTTTTGAGCCTTTAAATTTTGTTTTTGAAATGATAAAGTATGATCCATAAAGAATCCATGGTGCTTCAAATGTAATACATTATTTGGGCACAATGTGTGCAGTAATACATACTTCAGAGGGTTAATAAGGATGAGTTTCATTGCAAAAGTTTCTTGCCAATTTGGAATCCAATTAATGTCAGATTAAAAATGGGGGCAGGACAGTCCTAAAATGGGAACATCAAGTTCCAGTCCTGAGCTGCATGACCCCAGGACAGCATTTGTCCCAGATTCCCAGTATCATGCAGGGATCTGAGTTTTCTGTTCACAATGGAAAAAAAACAGGAAATGGCAGGCTGAAGAGTTCCAGCCTGCCAGGGGCTACAGGGAACAGGACGCAGGGGGTGCCACGTGTATGTCTGTGTGTGCCCATGCATGTGGCCAGGAATACAGCCCCAGGCAGTGGTGGAGAGAAGCTCCCCTGCCTCTCTACAGGTAAATCTATGGGGGGTGGGGGGTAGTGGAGGGCAGACGGAGGCCCCCACGGTAAGGGAGGGTGTGGGCCAGGGGCTGGGCCTGGGTTAGTGCATGAGGCCCAGGGCAGGGCAGGGCAGGGAGTGGGACAGAGACATGGGAAGCTTCTCCAGGGAGTGGGGGATGGGGAGCAGCTCCCTGCCACTGCATGCACTCTCAGGGAGCAGGGCATGGAGGGGCATGTGCCCCCCAAATTTGTACATGGGTTGGGAGGTGGATACAGGCTGCTTGCTGCAGCCTCAGGGTTCTCTGCCCTGCTTGCCTCCTGCCAGGAGCTGTGTGCTGGCTGTGCCACCGTGGTGAGGTGTCCCCTGCCTGCCCAGCAGCAGAGTTATGTTCCCTGCTGCTGCTGCTGCTGGGCAGGCAGGGGATTCTTTGCCATGGTGGTGTAGCCGACACAGGGCTCCTGGCAGGAGAGCAGCAGGAGGGCTGTGTTAAGTCCGTGCCCCAGGAGGTATGTATCATCTTAGGCCTCTCCCCCCCACACCTGTGGTGGGTGCTAACAAAATTAATATATTCTTAGTGCTTGGTGGTTTTTAATATGAGAAGTCTAAATCTAAAAAGGATATAATAGTCCATTTTAACTATTACATCATATATCTAGAATAAAGCTGCTTCAGATGCATAGAATTTTTATGATAGTTTTATTGTATGATTTTAAGTAGTGTGCCAATTTAAAATTATAGATTTTAGCATAATGTATGCAAACGGGGTAGAATTAAGTTTTCCCATGTGGTATTTTAGTGTTTCCTGACTAGTGAATGCTTAGCCACCAATGTTAATATTTTTACTAAACTAAGGTTTTTTTATATGCAGTAGTTACAAGATTGTGGCTTCCCTAGTAAAGTAGAGAGAGATACTTAATCATTGTTGATGGTTTAGTTTAATATATATTGTGATATAGGTAAGGATTGGCTTAATTAAGAATAGATTATTATGGAAAAGTGCATCTTCATAAATCAAAGCTACATGCAGGATTTTTATAATTAGCAACAATGCCTCTTGAAGTTTAAAATTCTTAACTTGAAACTTTGAGGTCTTATGGCAGGTTTGAAATGCCTGTCTAATATTTGAAAACTTGTTAGGGGGCTGTGACAACACAGGTGCATAGCATTTCTCTTCAAAGGGCCTCTGTGGAAAATGCTATGACCATGCCTGACCAATGTTGTTAGGTCCAGTCTTGTGCAGGAAATGGGCCTTTTCCTAGATTTTCTCTACCCCTACCCTAACCCCTACCCTAAGCGTATTCCTGAGTATTGCATGTTATGAATGACTCCAAAATATATGCCTAATTCAGAAAATGAAAATTGTGCTCGTCTTCAGTTTTTTTAATATTCGCTCATGCCTCTCCTGACCTTCCCACCTATTTGAAATCTGTTCCTATAGCCAATTCTGTAATTTTTCATTGCTGCTACAGTAATACCAGATGGCTCTGATTAGATAGGCCTACCTTGTAGCCAAAACCTTTCCTGTTTGCCCTTTCTTTCAGCCCAGTACAGCTTTTTTGAGACAAGAACTTTCTCCACTCTGTGTTCCCATCTTCTCTTGGAGTAACATCTCTTTCCCCCCAGAGTTCATAGGTTTTGAGATTTGGTGTGCCTCTTTCTCTATGGAAAAATATAACTATAGTAATACAAAATATTGGGACTCTAACAAAATATACGCTGAGATATCATGCCCCATAACTCCACATGGGTGCTTAAATCCAAATTTTGTTACAAAACCTAGTATTAACAGGATTGTTTTCATGTCAACTGTTTGGATTTAAACATTCCCTGTCAGTATTATGCACCAAATATTGCAGAACTGTGTTAATACATGACAATCTGAAACTGGCTTTACAATAGAATAAGCCAAAGCAAAACTGGTATTTCAATTTTTCTGCTCAAGCTGAATATAATGCAGGAGTAAACTAGCAACGTAAATTATTAAACAAATTAAAAAATCCTTAGGGCTGTATGATGGTATTAGTCACAAAAGCAAGCAATTTTAAGGGATATTTTTTAACTGGGTAAGATTTTATCTAGCAGTGTCCTTGTAGTATGGATCTCTGCATTTACTACTTCACAACAGACTCGCCATTTTTTATTTCAGATTTGGCTCTCAAGAATAATTTTTAGTCATCTGTTACTATCTCACTAATTCACTAAATACTCAGTAGTCTTTTTAGATGTGTTTTGGTTCAGAGAGCTGTTTTAGGAAAACCTTAGATTACTGGCAGTGTTAAATCACTCATTTTCTCAGTTAACCAATATTTTCCCTTTCCACTGTGCTACTTAGTCTATTTTACATTTGAATATTTCCATATAACTTTTGCAACACTCATGTTATACGTTGTGGTTCCATGGCAATTTTCCAGACTGTAAGAGAGCGCATCTACTGTTGGATATCCATGTGATTATAGATCAAGGGTACAGAGGAAAAATATCACATATAAAGCTTTCAACAGGTTCATATCACCCTAAAGCACAAGTGCTGTAAGGAATAACATTCTTGACTATTGCAGTTCCATCTGGAATGTTACTGCCGCTACATCCTTTTATGTCTATGCTTGACTGGCAATGTCAAATTACCAAATGCAGCTCAAATAATGATTTGCATTTGGCCAGCCCAGACACTAACAATGCTTATATAAAGTCGCATTCCCAAAATATCAGTGGCATTACAGTTACTATGAGCAAAGAACTGAGGAAGGAAGACATGTGAGAATGGAGGATGAGGCATAAAATATATGTCAGATTATTATGATAACTTGGTATAAAATAATTTATTCAGATTACCCCTAAGCTTTATTTCTCGTTTCTAAAAAGGTCCTGGCAAGATGACACATTGATGTCTTTTAGGAGATTACAAAGGCTTCAATGTAATATTTAAGACATGGTCTTGAAAAAATGCATTTTGCAATGTCTCACTGGAGGGTTCAGTAATTTGTTTTGTCACTGGTGGCAGGTATTACGGGGTGACAATTTTTATTTGTTTTTCAGCTGTTCTTACTGACAGTTTCATCATCTTGTCATTTTGGGAGCAAAACAAACTCTGCTTTATTCAGTTTACAAAGAAGACAGGTTCTCCTGATGTAAACAAAAGACTTGAAAAACTCTCATCCTTGGATTTTAAGGTACAGATGTCAATGATGTCTTTAAACACCGTAGTAACTTAATATTATGGATTACTGATTTTTGAAATCAGACTATTCTGCTAAGCTCGTCAAAATATTTTAAATTCTAAAAATGACATTTTATTACGAAGTCAGAAAACATGGAATTGATATATTTAGAAAATGTTTAAAAATGTTGCTGGGGGTTAATTTTAATATATATGGTATAGAGTAATTTAAAATTACCCGTCCAAACCTTAACTCTCTTTCTAGTTACAATATACCTATTTTAGGTATATTCCAGTTCTAGGAAAAATGGCAGAAAGGATGGCTTTGTGATTATAGCTTTGGACAAGGGCTCAGTGTTCAAATCCTTGCACTGCATTAGTCTGTATGCATTACCTTGGATATGTGGCTTAATCTTGCTCAGTTCCCTATCAGATTATCACACTGTGGGCACATCTACATGTGCATTAATGCTTCTTTTCTAATATGCATTAAATTTCATACCTCTGGGCACTTTTACATGTGCTCCAGGGGTGGAGGGCAGGCAGCGCTTTAATTAGAGCAGCTATGAGAGCTACTTCAATTAAAGCACTGCTGCATCTCATGTATCAGAGTCCCCATGCTTAAAAATAGTGGTGGGTGTGCTTGAACTAAAGCTCATTCGACACTGATACTTGAGACGCAGGACGTTGCTGGAGTACGGCAATTGCCATGGTCCAAAAGACTCAATCAAGTCTGCTCTGTTGCACTGGAATTCCAGCATGTCGGAGCAGCCTCCGCACATATGTATAGGCACCCTCCAATGTGAGGTACTAAATTAAACTGCATTAGGCTTTGCTAACGCACAGTAGCACATTTGCTCAGCTTTTAAGTGACACTTAATGTGCAGTAGACTATTTTAATGTGCATTAGCATAATGTCATGGATTTTATATGATGCTTTAATACACACTAAAATAGTGTGCATTAAAGTGCATGTGTAGATGCGCCCTGTGGTACTGCCTTGTTCCTGCTTGGGATAGGTCTCTGCCACAGTCACATCTGTGACTGCAGAGTGGTATACATATCTGTGCTAGGTTTAAATAAGCCAACTCAAGTAGTAATAGTGATCTAGCTCCAACAACATAGAGCTTAGTACAGGCTAATTTACCCTGCTTCTCAGGCAGGTTTCAGTACAAGACACTGAACTGGTAAGCTTTCTGGTTGTGGTGAAATGGGACTTCAGCTTCAGAGTGGGGACCTAGGTGCTACTGCAATGTAAAGAATATTAATGCTCTAGTTTCTGCAGGGCATCAGCTTCAGACAGGAAAATTAGGTAAGGAAGGGGTTGTTTTCCAATTCACTGCAAGGATAAAGAAGAAGCTGTTCTTCCAAAAGCTACAAAGATGTAGTAAGCAAGAGGAAGGGTGTTGTGCTTATTACAACCAGGATAAATGTTAAGGAAAACCACCTTGTGTTAGCTAGTATTTTTCCCCATCACAACCCTCAAGTAATTTCCTTTCTCTTGTTAAGGGAGTTTCCATCTGTAAGGCAGGCTTTTTAAAGACGTGTTTAATTTAAGTTTTGCCATGTTACATTTTAACTTGGTAGAAATGCTTTCTGCTAGGATGAGTATCTAATACATTTTCCAGGCTGTTTCAGTTCAAGGCCTCTTTTCAGCAGTGACTTGTGTTTGCGAGATTGATCCAACCTCTGTAACGTGGATTTGAGACAGTTCACTGTTCACCAGGAACTGAGCTGATACGTAGTTTACTTTAAAATGATGCGCACTTGTGCCTTGCCTATAGTATTTGTTAAGGTTACGCTTTAAAAGCCAGGTTGGCGATTTTTTTTCATACTCCTAAACTTTAACGAAAAAAACTAGTGAGCTAATGCTTGCCTTGAGCGTTCTCTTTTACTGGCCATGTTTCATGTGCTTGCTTTATACTCTTGTAACTCAGTTTTATTCTGGGTACTGCTAAGCACATTTCTGGGCCTAACTGTGCTGGCATTTTTCTTGGGAAAGAAGGAAAAGCTAATCCATAGAAACATCTCACTGTGCTAGGAAACCATAAATAGCTCCTAGATTCTTTAATAGGGTTGTTATGTTTCGTTGTTTGCTGACAAAGCTGAGCTTCTAGAAGACTTCCACATATGATATTAACATTGCTTTCTCTAGAAATCAGTAGGAATCACTATGGATTATATTTTTGCCAGCCAAAAAAAAGGCATTAGCATTTTTTAATTGAAAGTTCTTTTGTGTCAGGCTTGCTTATTTGGCAGCTAAATATAATTTTTATTATCTTCAAAATTGCACCAGTGTGTGGCAACAGAAAATATTATTCACTATTATACTATTCTGTCAACTCTTTGCAGTGAAATACATTGAATCCTGTTTCTCCCTGATCAAACTAACATTGCATTTTTAGATCACTAGCAGTCAGCAGTAGAGTTCCAATCAACAATAAGGGATCAGAGATAGTCCTCAATGGGAAGCCTGGAGAGCTGTAACAAGGTTGTCTTGTTTTCTAAACCACTTCCTAAATATTAACTTTATTAATAGGGGTAGAATATTTCTTTCAAAGTTAAGCATAGCATACAGAGCAGAGGACAGAAACAGAACAGGGACTGGCTTGGTATTAATGCAAGACTTGGGACCCAGATCTCAGTTCAGTCTGTCTCTGCCACAGACTTTCTTTGTAACCTTGAGCAGATCACTTAATATTTCTGTCTCTCAATTCCCTATTTGTTAAATGAGGATAATATCTTCTGTCTTTCTGATGTACTTAAGTTGTAAGCTCTTCAGTACAGGAATTGTCTTTGACTATGCATGTTCAGGAAATGGCAAAATTGTAACCTATATTGGTCAGGGCCTGTAAGAAAAACTGAAATACAAATAATGAGAACAAGTCAGATTTGGGGTTTTTTCAACTTTGTGGATAAATTTTATTTTTTGTTTTCATGTTTGAAGGCAGAGAGTAACTTGTGTTTGCTTCAGTGTATTCCTGGCTATAGGGATATACACTAGCTTTGGGATTTAGAATATACTCTAATTTTTGATGACATATTAAAATACAGATGATTGGAATTATATAGTAGTTCCATCTGCATAACAGATATACCCAAGTAAATCAATCAGGATGGGCATCTTTTACCTTTTTAAGAGAGATACTACTTTGAATTTTATAGCAAGATAGAGACACTGCATAAAAACTGAGCTGTTATGTGAATTAGCAGAGCTGTATAGTCTTGGAGTGCAACAAAGTATAACAGCAACTCAAGCCACTCTCCTTTTCTCAGTGGGATTAGTTAGTGTCTAAGGTGCTTTCTTAAGTGTAATTGATCAGAAATAATAAGTTTCTTTTTAAATGTTCATAAATAATATTACATAGTAAATTAGTACATGATTGCAGTATAATGCTAATTAATGCGTTTTGTATGGTACTCATTAAGCAATTGTAAATATGCTGCATACATTTTAAATTTATAAAAAAATAAGTGATCATGTCAGAGTTTCTTTTTTAAACTGCATATATACCACATTTTTATATTTTAAATTGACAGAATTTTAACAAATGAAACTGCAGGATAAATATACTGATAATACTGACCTTTTACAAGTTTTCCTGTCTTTGGCTTTTTAATCCATTTCAATTTACTGAACAGTGAAGAGACAGTACAAAGAGTTAAATGTTTACCATGAGAGAACAACATTGGTAATTACTTTGATTTCAGTTCCTTTTGATGTGTATTCAGGGGATGAAGAGGTCAATAATATTATGACCATGCAAATAGAAAAGGGTTCTTTTTGACCATATAAAAAAACAGCAAAGGATTATTAAAGCATTAACCTTGATTTTAATGGCCTTGGTTGAGTGGTGAGATCACAATTTGGATGAGCCTGATTATTTACTAAATACAATACATAAATGCAACGGGTTCTTAACACCCATTGCACTCTGGCATTATCGCATTACTGCCATCCTTTGTTGCCTTGCAGACAGGAATATGAAAGCAATCTGTCATGTAGTGAGACTGGCTCCAGAAGCATTTCTCTGATAAGAAGACCCCCTGCCCTTTGCTAGTGTCTGGTCCAGTAGGCTTAGCCATGCGCTTAATCCCCAGAAAGTGGTTCGATTATTGCTGACCAGCAATGGCAAGATAGTTTTTTTTTTCCCCTAGCTATCAACCTTCCATTAATTCCTTAAGCAGAAATGCGGTGCAATCTATATTTCCTTGGCATGTGTCACCCAGATGGTGCACTGCTCATGTTTTCAAATAACCATGCTCCAAAATAACATAGTTTGAATAATAAATTCCACAAATCCTTTCTGAGAAATAGAGGCACAATTCTCAAGAGCTGCATAAACTTTACGCATGATGCTGTAGCTCATCCACATTATGCAGAAAAGTATATATTCTGTTACAAAACGGATATTTTTGGCTGCATTCATTGATTGGGGGTTGAAATTCATTCTTTCTTAAATATTGTGAACTATCTTTAATATTTGATGATGTATCTTAAACAGTAGGCTTAACTCCTTGGTCAGAATCACAGAACTTGTCATTTTATATGGCTGGGCTTAAATCCTTATGTGTAGGTCGATGCTGTCAAGCAACCATGACTGTACATTTTGGTATTGATTGGAGTCATTGCTGTAAATTCCTTTTAAACTTACATTCCTTTCCTTTCCAATCCCCTCCCCATAAATAAAACTGAATGTGAATATGTCTGTTTCTATAAAGAGAGATATTTCTTATATTTAGATATATATTTAAATGCAGCCTATATATACCTATATGAACATAGAGGAACACAGTCATCTGTGAATATATAAATCTCAGCAGACATGTATAGTAATTACACCTAAATCCTTCAAATGTATTGTTTTATAACTTTTAAGTATTTTCTGAATTCTTTTTTCTGCTAGATTTCTTATGTTGACATACCTGGACCAGAAAATAGGAGGATGAAACGTCACCTGGCAATAAATTGTATGCAAGATATGATCATTTCCTGGTGGTCGGCTACTAATGATGGAGCATGGCCTTGGTCTCCTATGTCCAGTGAAAGGAACAGAGCCAACTTATTGCTTTTAAGCTGTGCACGTGGCAGAATGGAGGTAGAGTTCTGAATGGTATCTGCTCATCTCTTGCTTGATTTTCAGATTTGCTAATAAACAAAAATATTCAATTCAAATTCACACTTGGGGCTAAAAATAATGGCTAATTTTAAGATAACAGACAAGCGTATAAGTCACTGAAAAAGCAGTTCCTATCCAGATCTACATTCCACTCTTGTTGTGCATATAAACACTGAAGCACTTTTGTTCAGAGACATATTTTTTGCCCTGGGAGGTACCTGTACACCATGCATACATCCTAACTTTCCTTCCACTCTGTGTCACTGGTATAAAGGATATTGTATGCACTTTTCACTATTCAGTTCTTATCAACCATCTTGGCTAAAAATTGAGCTTCTGCATTTTGTTCCAGACTGGCTGTAGGCCAAGTACACATTCCACCAATTTACCTATTCTACTCTTTTTCTTCTTCTGTATCTCTGAACCATTTTAGTTTATTTTTATTATTTTTCTCCATTTTGGTCCAGGCTCTGTCTATTGGAATAGGACTGAGGGCTCTCCTGGCATGTGCAATATATCTTCTCTAGCTAAATGAGACTCCTTTTTCTCCTTGCTTTGACCATGCCTTGCTATCATCTGTTAGCGTAGCTTCCCCTGGTCACTTGATTTCAATAAAGTCTTTCTGGTACCAGGGTTATGCTTGACATGCAAGATCCTTTCTCTCATCTCATTTATGAGAGTCTCAGATCCGTAGGAAACATGCTAGGTGCAAATCATTCCATTTCTGGGCTCAGAAGGACTGTGCTTGGAAGCAAACCAAGCATCACACCCCATTCTGGAAAATCCATCCTGTTGATGTCTAAAAAGCAAACGAACAAATTCCAAGGCACTCTTTGGCTTTCTGACTCTAGTGGCTAGCTATCAGAGAATTGATGATCTGGCATAAAGGATTTTAGCACTAGTGTCAGAAGGTCTATCAAAGCACATGCCTCAGCAGCTTCCTGATCATCCCATTTCATCCACCATTCCAGCAGCTCTACAATGCCACCTCATTTCATTGCACCAAGTAACCTACTCTCTAGCTTGAGCCAGAGTCCACTGGCTCACGCCATGGGTCAACGTGCCAGCTGGGTGAACATGCCAGTTTTTCTTGGCCCTCTTGTACTTGGTGCCATGAAATATTTCTCTGCACAAGACTTCCATTCTAGTCATCAGAGCAACTCTGTTCTAGAACTAGACTTCCATTCTAGTCACCAGAACCAGTAGTTGAAGTTTCCTTTTCTGACTTTTTTTTTTTTTTTTTTTTTACTTAAAGGATGATTGCAGCCCCAGGTCAACCTACCCTTGTGCTCCCCATGACCATGGAATCCTTTCTGGAGTAGACATTGGATCTCTGGACCTGCCCTTCATGTTTCTTAGTTTCTGGTCCAATGTCAACAAGACACTGTGTGGTTCTTCTGGCCATTGGCCCTAGATTCAAGAGACAATTCCAGACACAGATCCTGCCACCTGGGAATCATACATCTCAACATTGCAAGCTTTCCTTATCCAGACCCCAGGGCTTGTTTCCAGAATGGAGGGACTCTCCAGATCCAGCTTCCAGTGGGGATTCTCCTTATTACTTTAAGAGCTGTTCTAGAACCAAGGGAAATTATCTAGATCCACTTACCTGGCATCTCAGCCTGGATGTTGGATGGCGGTCAGTGATAGCATAAGCCTGCGCATCTCCTGTTAGAGGTATTCTCATCCATAGCAGGAAGACTCTACTGAATTATGTTACCTGACTTAAACCAGGTTTTGACTGGTGTCACATGATATTGTTGTCTCTTCTCTGCCCAAGACCTCCATTCTAGCCATTTTAAAATACCTTCTAGAGCTGAGTTGTCATGACCTCACCTCTGTCACAGGGTACCTGCCAGCTTTCACAGCTCACCACCCTCCTGTGGAGGATCTTTCTGTCTTTTCCTAAATACCTGCATTTAAGTTCCTAAAGGCTTAACTGAGCTACTCCTAGTAGATTGTATATCTGGCCCTTGCTGCCCTGATGAGTCCACTATTTGAAAAAAGGCCACCTGGTCACTGCAGCATCCTTCTTGGTGGCGTTTATTGGCATAGAGCATGAGGAGTAGCAGTATGGGTAATGCTAGAGTCTCTAGGCTCCAGTGCTTGAGGTGCATTTACATTTAAAATGGAATATGGATTTGGACAGTGCTTCTTGCAGCACTTGTTACTGGTCAGTAATTCACTTCTCTTTGCACTTTATGTAAAAAGAGCCATATGATTGGTCAGAGCTCCAGTATGAAACTGAAGAAAGTCTCTGGGTTAGGGTCAGAGGAGAGAGCAACAAGGGTGATGTCATGGAGGATGAAGTGAATAAAGCTTTCCTCAAACAGGTAGCGGAAGTTTCCCAATCACAAGCCCTGTTCTCATGGGGGATATTAGTCACCCTGACATCTGCTAGGAGAGCAATACAGCAGTGTGCAGGCAATCCAGGAAGGTTTTGGAGAGTGTTGAGAACAACTTCCTGGTGCAAATGTTGGAGCAGTCAACTAGGGACCATGCTCGTCTTGACCTGATGCTCACAAACAGCATACTCCTGCCAATGTAGCCTAGGATACCATTAGCCTTCTTGGCAATAAGGGTAATGGTATCCTAGGCTGTTGGCTCAAATTCAGTTATTGTCCACTGTAACCCCCAGGTCCTTTTCTGCAGAGCTCAGTATTGCCACCATATGAAAAATCATAAGATGAACTCTTAAAAATCAGGAGATTTGGTGCATAAATCATGAGATGTTATTTTTTAAGTGTGTGTGTTAGGGGGGTGGGGCGTTATTTGTGAAGGTGTAGGGGGCTGTAGGTGTGTGGGGAGGTGGGGTTTGGAGCCCAGGGAGGTGGGGTTCCTGCACACCCTGGCAGGATGCAGGGTAGTGTGGGTCAGGAGTGAGGGGCAGCAGTGTGGCAGGAAGCCACCTTTGTTTCTCCCCAAAATCTCTGTGCTGTGACAATTTGATTAGGATGGACCCAGCAAAGGAGACACACCCTATATCTTTAGGTAACCTGAGCTGGCTACATTCCTGAGGGAGGTGGGAAACCTGCTCCCTCTGCCTACATGACTGGTATCAGCTACCTGGGTGAGGGGCTTCTACCTGGTGGGCTAGAGTCTGCCCAGCAACTAGTGATGTATTTCAAATTGGTTGGCCGACAGCCAACAGGTGCTGGCCTCCATTGGACCAGTGAATGAGTTCACAGGGGCTATATAAGTTAAGACTGCCCAGGAGAAGGGGGCAGCAGCCATGCAGGAGACTCAGTCTTAGAGAGCCATTGGTTACCTAAAGAGATAGGGTAAAGGTGTGTCTCCTTTGCTGGGCCCATCCTAATCAAGTTGTCACAGCACAGATTTTAGGGAGAAACAAAGGTGGCTTCCTGACACAAGCAGCAAGATTAGGGGGTTGTGGCTTGGGAGTGAGGCACATATACACAGACATAGACACACAGACACACAGATGGGTCAGGTCACAGGTTGTGTGACAGAGCTGCAGGTGCTCGTCCAGAGGCGCAGGGGCCAGAGGTGGCTCTGTGCACATCCCCAGGGGAGGCATGAGGGGCATGTGCTCCCTGGATTTGTGCATGGGGCAGAGGTGGGCTAGGGCTCGGCACCCTGCTGCCTTTGCCCTCGGAGCCGTGCAACATCATGTGTGCCTCCTGCTGCCCGCTGAGCAGACAGGGGATGCACAGTGCAGCCATCATGTGGCTCCCAGGGCAAAAGCAGCAGGGCGCAGAGCCTGAGCCCAGAGTGGGCAGCCTGCTTCTGTCCCATGAACAAATCCAGAGGGCACATGCCTCCAATGCCTCCCCAAGGGTGTGCACAGTGGCAGGGAGCCTTCTCCACACCTCTGGATGAGCTGCCCGCAGCTCTGTTGCATGACCTGTTCCAGCCCTGGGGCCCCATTTACCCCAGCCTCACTACTTCCCTCACCATGGGGGCCTCAATATGCCCCCTCCTTGTCCCTTACCTCTACCCCTGCCCCTTTCCCTCCACAGACTTACCCCAGGGAGCTGGGCACTCTCTACACATGCCAGAATAAAAAATCCTGAGATTTGAGGCTTCTATCCCAACATCATTAGTCAGAGTTGATCTGACTTGGAAATCGCAAGTCTCACAATTTGTTGCAAGAGTTGGCATTACTGAGAGCTGCTGGCCAGCCAGTCAGCCTCCAGCCTGTATCAGTGCATGAGATTCTTCCATTCTGAGTGCAGGGCTTTGTACTTGTCCTCGCTGAGCCTCATGAGACTACTTTTGGTCCAGTTCTCCAATCTGTCTAGGTCACTCTGCGTCCTAGCCCCACCCTCCAGCATATATACTACTTCCTCCAGCTTAGTGTCATCTGCAGACTTGCTGAGGGTGCACTCTATGCCCTTTCAGTAACTGATGAAGATATTGAACAAAACTGGCCCCAGGACTGGCCCCTGGGGCACTCCGCTTGATACCAGATGCCAATTAGACATTGAGCCATTGGTTACTACTCCCTGAGCCTGATGTTCCAGCCAGTTTTCTATCCATCTTACAGTCCATTCATTTAGCCCATACTTCCTTAGCTTGCCTGTGAGATGTTTCATAGATTCTAGGGTTGGAAGGGGCCTCAGTGGGCCATTTAGTCTGACCCCCTGCCCCTGGCAAGCAAGAAAAGGGTCACCAAACCTGGGTCATGTGATTCCAGCCAGGTGCCTGTCCAGTCTCCTCTTGAAGACCCCTAAGGATGGGGCAAGCTCCACCTCCCTTAGGAAGCCCATTCCAGATCCTGGCAACCCTGACCATGAAGAACTCACCAGTAGCTTATGGCCATTGTTCCTTGTTGTTCCAAAGGGTCCCCTGGTAAATAGATCATCGCCTACTTCATGTTGCTCTCCCTTTATGAATTTGTACACCGCCACAAGGTCCCCTCTCAACCTTCTCTTGGAGAGGCTGAAAAGGTTAAGGTCCCTTAGCCTTTCCTTGTAAGGCCTTCCCTGCAGGCCACCAATCAGATGAATGGCTTTTCTTTGGACCTGTCCAGGTTGTCCGCATTCCACTTGAACTGCAGTGTCCAGAACTGGACACGGTACTCCAGCTGCAGCCTGACCATTGCCATGTAGAGAGGGAGAATCACCTCCCTGGACCTGTTTGTGAAGCATCTACAGATGCATGACAAAGTGCAATCTGCTCTGCCAACTACTTCATCACATTGACGACTCATGTTCATCTGGAGTCGACAGTGACTCCAAGATCTCTTTCTGCCTCAGTGGTGCTGAGAAGGTCATCCCCCAGCCTATAGGTATGATAGCAGTTTTTTCTGCCTAGATGCAGCACCTTGCACTTGTCCTTATTGAATTGTGTCCTGTTGCTCTCTGCCCACTTCCCCAACCTCTCGAGGGCAGCCTGGATCTGGTTTCTCCACTCCAAGGTGTTAGCTTCACCCCATATTTTTGTGTCATCTGCAAATTTGGACAGGGTGCTTCCCACCCCCTTGTCCAGATCACTGATGAAGATGTTGAACAGCACTGGCCCCAGAACTGAGCCCTGAGGGACTCCACTGCATGCATTTATCCAGGTTGACACTGACCCATCCACCACCACCCTCTGAGTACCACCCCGAGCCAGTTTGCTACCTATTCTACCATATAATCATCCAAGGCAAATCTCCTCAGTTTATTAATAAGGATGGTATGGGATACCATGTCAAAGGCCTTCTTGAAGTCCAGATGGATAACATCCACCTCAACTCCTGCATCTAAACATTTGGTGGCCTTGTCAGAAAAAGAAACTACGTTAGTCAGGCAGGACCTGCCTGCTATAAACCCATGTTGGTTACCCCTCCACATCACATTAGCCAGCGGGCTCCCACAGATGTGTTCCTTGATAATTTTTTCTAGAATTTTCCCTGGGATAGAGGTAAGGCTCACTGGTCTATAACTCCCAGGATCCTCCTTCCTTCCCTTCTTAAAGATTGGGATGACATTGGCCCTCTTCCAGTCCTCCGGGACCTGACCAGAGCACCGTGAGTGCTCATATATCCTTGCTAGTAGTTCCATTGTGGGAGACCATATCAAAAGCATTGCTAAAATCAAGGTACACCACATCCACCAGTCTCCCCACATCCACAGAGCCAGCTATCTCATCATAGAAGGCAATCAGGTTGGTCAGGCATGACTTGCCCTTGGTGAATCCATGCTGACTGTTCCTAATCACTTCTTCTCCTAGTGCTTAGAAATAGATTTCTTGAGGATCTGCTCCATGATTTTTCTGGGGGCTGAGGTGAGGCTGACTGGTCTGTAGTTCCCTGGATCCTCCTTTTTCCCTTTCTTATATATTGGCACTCTCTTTGCAATTTTCCAATCACTGGGACCTCTCCTGATAGGCATGAGTTTTCAAAGATGATGGCCAGGAGCTCTGTAATCACATCAGCCAACTCCCTCAGCACCCTCAGGTGCGTCCCATCTAGCTCCATGGACTTACATATGTCCAGCTTTTCTAAATAGTCCCTAACATGTTCTTTTACCATTGTTGGCTGCTCATTTCCTCCCAAAGCTGTGCTGCCAGGTGCAGTAGTCTGGGAGCTGACCTTGCCTGTGAAGACTGAGGTGAAAAAGGCACTGAGCACTTCAGCCTTTTCTGCATCCTCTGGCACTAGGTTGCCTCCCCCATTTAGTAATGGACCCATACTTCCCCTGATATTCCTCTTGTTATTGAGACAGTTGTAGAAACCCTTCTTGTTACCCTTCATGTCCCTTTTTAGCTGCAACTCCAATCATGCTTTGACCTTCCCTGCATGCCCAAGCAATACTTTTATACTCCTCCCTAGTTGTTTGTCCAAGTTTCCACTTCTTATAAGCTTGCTTTTTGTGATTTAGTTTACTGAAGAGCTTCCTGCTAAGCCAAGCTGGCCTTCTGCCATACTCACTAGTCTTCCTGCACATTGGGACGGTTTGTTCCTGCATTCTCAGTAAGGCTTCTTTAAAGTACAGCTAGGTCTCCAGGGCTCCTCCCCCCCTCAGCTTGGCTTCCCTAGGGATCCTTCCCATGAGTGCATGGAGCAAGTCAAAGTCTGCTTTTCTGAAGTCCAGAGTCCTTATTCTGCTGCTCTCCATCCTTCCTTTCCTCAGGCACCTGAACACAATTATCTTGTGGTCGCTGCTGCCCAAATTGCCATCTACTAATACATTCCCCGCCAAGTACTTCCAGTTCACTTACAGATCCTCCGGGGAAGCATGCTGGGGGTGCCCCCCACGCCCTCCTGGCGCAGTGATCCACCTTGGGGAGACCCAGGAGGCACCAGTGACCGAGCAGGGGAGGTGTAGGGGGGTCCTCCTGGCACACTCCCCAGCAGACCTGGAGGTGGACTGGAAGTGATTCTGGTCCACTTCTGGGTCTGCTGCTGAGTGCACTGAGGAGCCCCCTGCGCTCCTGTGGGATTCTTCATCCACCCCAGCATTGCAGTGTTCACGAGCTGCCTGCTACCTAAAGGTATGTAGAAAAAGCATTTAAAGCTATCTCTGTGTCCAAATCTCCAAATATTTCTGAATCTCTCCAAATCTATTTGGAGGGTTCCAATTCGATTCAGAGAGATTAAAGTGTCCTCTGATTCAATTCAGATTCGGAGATTTGGCCACCGAATTGGGCCGAATCAAATCAGGGACTGAAGCTTTGCACAGCCCCACTGTCTATATTCTTTCTAAAGCAGTTATATGCCAAAGAATATACACAAGCATAGTTATGGCTTCTTTGACTCATCCTTGTTTTTCTTTCCATATATGCAAACATACTTACTGTTGTCAAGTCCTGGGCCAGCTTTTGCTATAATGCATCAAAAATAAGAGTGTACCTTTCTGTTTCACCAGCTAAAAAGGTTGTCCATTCCTTTTCAGCCTCTTCCTCTATGGCCTCTTTGATTCCCATATTGCATTTCCCATCTTCTAATCTCTCCAGAACACAGCTGCTAACTTTATCTTCCTTGCCTGTTGATTAGATCATTTTTTTCTGAATCCCTTCTTTGGCTTCCCAGTATTGTATTTAAAGTTCTGTATCGGGTTTAAATATCTTATGCTCCATTTTCATACTTCATGGCTTCAGTGTTTAATTTCACCTGATTGACATGTTAAATTTTATTTCTTATCCTGACATCACTTAACATCGCTCTGCCAATGATGCCATCATTCCCATTACCTTTGTTTTTTTCTCGTATCTCTGTACCTTCTTCCTTGTTGTCTGTGTCTGATATGGCCTCCTAATCTAGGGACCTAATCTCTCTCTATTTGTTTAGTTTCTTTCTGAAAACACTCCTTATAGATAGAAGATCTGTGCAAAAATAACCTGTTAGATTAATGTTTTATGCATTAAAGTTTATATGCAAAAATGGATTTCTAAATTACCACCATCCCCTCGATCTGCTGGTACACCTTTCTTAAATTGTAACGTGGTCAAGGCTAGGACTGCCTTTTTTGGGTCTTGAATAGACCCCAGAATATCACCAGAGCTGGACACAGCAAAGATAAACATGTTTGCTGTCACTTCAGAGTTAAGATCATAGCCTATATTATATTATAAAGATAAGAAAATGTTTTTTAAAAGTAAACTTGCCAGATTTAGCCGTCCAGCTGCTTTGCCTTTGTGTTGCATCCCACCCCTGCTCCTTTGACTGTATCTGGTCTATTTCAAATGCAGGCTCTTTGTGGCAAGACTCTTCTTTCATGCAGTATGGGGCCAGTAAAACATTGGGCACATACTATTAGCAATAGTATGAATGTTCAAGGATGCTATTTAATCTATTTTCTTGTAGCAGTAGTGCTGCTGTTTTGCTTTTGAAAACAAACAGAGGTGGGTATCTTGAAGAAATCATTTAAAACTCTTTGTTATGAACAAATAAAATCCAATGTAAGATCATCCTTAGATTAAATGTTTTTGGGAAACACATGTTAAAGTCAACAACAAGGATTCTATTCTGCAAACATGAATTAATAAGGAAGAGAGGTGCCAATGTTCAGATGCTGTGATGCTTTGCATTTATCTTGCTGTGTTTATTTTCACTGCAGCTGCAGCTTGTGAGAATCATTGAAATTACTTTTCATTCCTGTGGAAAAATAATTTGCCTAAGAGAGACCATTACATTTTTTCTCTCAAGAGAAAGTCTTTAATAGCTATTGCTTCTGAGTTATTGTCTCTCAAACTTGTGAAATAAATATAGTCAATGTTTTAAGAGTGAGCTACCCTGCAATTATTGCAATATTCAGAAACATGTATGCTGTATGTAAAGAAATAACTGAAACACCTAACACAGAGATGAAGCAAAGAATGTAAAATTCTTGATGACACATTGGGTTAAAAGCTCAGTGAATAATATAAAGCAAAGATTATGGTGATAAATTTCAAAGAAAATAAATGGTAAATGGAGATGCAAATAAATAAGATTGCCTGTGGAACTGTAAATACAGTGTAACACCTAAATCTGTGGTTTAAGTTCCTATTTAAAAGCAGTTCAAAACCAGAAGTTTTTTCCCTTCCTAATGGTGCCTGTTGTCTATGAGGACATTTTACCCTAGAGTGCATTACATTTCCCACTCAACATTTCTAATTAAAATGTTTGTTGTTTTTTGGAGCCTGATGGTGTGAAATTAAACTAGCGGTTTTTTAACATCCATAAAGTAAATCAAACATTTTGTCTCATCTGAAAGAGTGACAGTTCAGTCACAGAGAGCTTATTTCTGTGTTTTCTTTGTTTTCCTTTTTATCTTTTCGGTAAGCCAATTTTCTGCTTAGAATCTACTGTTTAAAACTCTTATTTGGTTCAGTATGTGGGCTTTATCCTTTCTTAGTACTCTGTGCAAAATGCTGCAATTACTTGAGTGTTCAAAAGTTTTCACCAAGAAGTGTACTACTACTACTTTCAAACATCAAAGTGAGAGAAAAATCTTTTAACTAACATAACTAAGGCACTCCAGTTACTAAGATTAAATTCTGTAACTCTGAATGTTATGATTTTTGAATTAGGATTTTAGAAGTTAGAGCATATAGTTCTTCTCATTCTGCTGATTACTTAATGCAGCGCAGAGGCTACTATCATAGGAAAAAAGGATTGAAATGAACAACACGGGTGCATGACTGCTGCTTTAATAGGGAGAACATGCATAAATTACAGTGCAAACCATTTTAAAATACACTTACTACAGTTTGTGGTGCAGTGCTTACAAAACCAAAATAGAGTACTTCTTGACAGAAAATAATTGGTTCTGCTTTATGAAAATTACTCTAGACATCTCCTTTTGGAGTCACAAGCCAAAATTGTATGGTCCTGGGGACTATAGCAAAAGCTAAACTTTATTTGGGTTTGTTGCCTTTATTTCTCTGCCCTGTTATGTTACAGCTGTTTCTGTAAGGGAGATATTGCCCTGTTTGCCCTCTCAGATTCTTATAGTTGTCCTGACTACTTCCACTGAGCTTCATCTCAGGAATGAGATGAAGTCAGGGACCTCACCTCATTCCTGACTTCCTATCCCTACACAGATATTGCCTTCCTTTGTTAGAGAAGTTAGGACTCAGACTGTTGACGTGACTGAAATTTCCCTTTTGGTTTGCAGAGGGTCCATGACACTACTATTGATATTAAACAATCCCAGTCAGATGGATTGCTGGAATATTACAGTGTACTTAATTTTTTGGTAAGACCATTTACAAGGCAGACAATATATAGTTATTGTAGTACAGTAGTATAGTCAAATGTTTTGGCTCTCTGTGTGCCAGATAGGATCCTACATGCCTGGATTGGGCCCGCACAGCTTGGCAGGCCCCTGCATGCCGAGATTGGGCTGCACACTGCCCCTGCACACCTGATCTAGTGCACAGGCCATGGGCCACAGGTCTGCACATGTGCCCGGGGGGGTGTTCCATGGGTCAGATGAAATGTTGCCACAGGCCACATCTGGCAGGTTGAGCACCCCTGCTGTAGGTATCATCAAGGTTCTGTAAACTATGGGCTTCATATTAGAATTCCCATGGCTGTTTTTCAAAAGCCTAGATAAGTGTCTAGACTTCTTGACATGCTTTTGAAGCAACATGTCTGTGATTTAGTTACCTAGTCAGTGGTATAAAAGTTATCATCAAGAGGCATTTCTGACTGAGAAATTGAGGCCTCACTTCTAAGATTAAAAAGGATGTGCTAGAAGTTGCCCACCAAATCTTTATAGTGCCAAGGCAAATGATTTTTGGTAAAGATGGAAACCACAACAAACAGGTCTTTCTGGGCTTGGTAATGTTTTCTGTCTTCAAGGTATGCCAAGCCACACATCTATCCCAATCTTGAGAGATATGTTCTCATTGTTCTTATCTACATATAGTGCACATTGTACCTTCAAGAAAAGCTTTCTTGAGTCCCAACTTCTTAAATTACAATTCAATCAGAATGTATTTTTTGAAAAGAATTCCAGAAATTGTAGATTGTTCTCAAAACAAATAGTGGGAGTTATAGAACTTGAATTATAGCCTCAAGTTCCTATTCCTTGTTTTGAGAACCATTTCCAATGTCTGGAATTACACTACAATGAATTACCCTGCCATATTCTGGATCACCTTTCTAGGGGCCTTCTTACAAAATTCTGTAAGGTTAGGAAGCTTAGAGTATAATGGCAGGTGGAAACAGTACTCTGGAAGGCCAGATTATATTTCCTCCTAATTTAAAGTAACTAGTGGAGTTTTACCCCACTTTTTCATCTAAGACCAAATTTTTTATTGTATTCAATTCTGCTACATGACTTTAAAATGATTAGATGACTGTTGCATGTATCCCTATTTTGTTTTCTCAAGTTTGTCACCAGTGTCTATGACAATCACTCCTCTGCATTGCCTGTGTTTCCTTCTTTACCATCTGAATCTTCAGGGAGAGCCTCTTTCACAATTAAGAGGTTAAAATGGTGCTTTCAGTGTTCTGCCTTGTAAGAGCCAGAAGATTCTGAGAATCATCATGTCTTTCTATTGCATGCGAGGAGAGGTCCAAAAAAGAATGTAGTTGCACAACAAAAAGATGTAAAAGAATAATGCACAGTATTGAAATCTCCTGTAAGAAGACAGAAATTTGAGTCCCAGTAGGTCACAAAAATCATTTCATTAAAGTTAGGAAGGCTTTGAAGGCTTGCTTGTGCAAGATTTCTATTTCACATATTTGAAAGGCTACCTTGGTCTCTGTACTTGGAAAAATTGCATTACAGAGATCCATGGTCACGATAATCCTTTGTCCACCCTGACCTTTTTTATAGGTCCCCTTAGTGTGCAATTATTAAGATACACATTTCCATTACTTTTAATGTCAGATGATTGCATGGTAACCATTAACACTTCCCATTTAGTCAGCATAAATGTTTAGCTAAATTAGAGGCCAGCTATAGGCAGGGAGCAAAAGTTTTGCTACCTGTACAACTGCAATATTTTTTCCAAAGTTTCCCTGCTCAAGAGTATGGTACAATGCCATTGTCTGAAACCCACTTAGAGACATGAGTATATTGGCTTTATCTCCTTGATCTCCTTGAGAATGTTGTCACTATTCTTGAGTCTCTATATATGGGAATCTGTAGTGACAATTTCATGAAGACAGCTAGACTGCCTACTAGTAACAATTTTTTTCTGAATATATTGCCCCTAAAGAACCATACTCACCTTCCACTTGAATGGGTCATTCTTTGGAATGTTTAGTGTTCCAGACAGTTTGGCAGAAATGTGATGGTGTGGGGCCTTTTTTAGATAAGTTCTCAGCAAGATACAGTGCCTGTGTCATGGTTTGCCAGATGTACCGTGTTACAGTTTGATCCATGGTGTTGTGGCGTTGCCTCCTGCACTGGGTCCCACCTGCTGTGCTGCGGAGGTGGCTCCTACCTGAAGCCAGTCTGGCCTGGCTGCAGCCCTGCACTCCTCTGTGGGCACAGAAATCTGGGGGGCATGTGCCCTCCCCCGACTCCCCCAATGAGTTTTCTATGTTCCCCCCCCCCACTTCTCTGGAGGGAACTGCCTTCCACCACCCTCCTTAGCTGCCACGTCCGTGTGTACATGTGATCATACATGTGGTGCCCTCTGCCCCCTGCATCCCACTCCCCCCAGCCCCAAGCATCCCCTTGCAGGGTATAACTCTGCTAGCCTGCCAGGGGAAATCTGTGGTTTCCTAAATCCATTATTTTTTCCTTTAAAGGAGAAAACCTCATTTTTCCATAGCAATTTGAAAACCCAGATCCCTGGTGATATCTTACATTCTGATATGTCAGCATTTGGTAAAAATATAATTTTCTTTCCCCCTACCATGAAGGACAAAAGACTAAGTGCTCATCTGAGTTAAACTCATAAACTTTGGCATAGTCATTTACAAACTTCATTTAACTAAGCTACAGCATGTTCTATTTCTATATTTTGAGATCCAAATGAAATTTCCAAATTTTCTTTTCTCTCCCAGGTTCATGATCTACTTAGTGACTTTAGTAGTGTTATCTGGACACTTTTACCTTTAGGAACTCCAAAATTATGGACAGGTCAGCAGCATTAGAATATGGTAGATGGGTTAAATGGGTGTAACTGAGAACAGAGTTTGGCTCACTTCAAATTTTTCCTCTGTTTGTTTTGGCATGAAAAATACAAACAAGTTTATCACTGTTCTGATTGATATCTATCCTCTCATTTTTCTAGATGGATTTTTTTTGCTTAACCTTTTGTGTCTCTCAGCCAAAGAAAACCTCTTCCTAAAGCAGACTTGTTATTTAACTTCTGTCAATATTTCTTCCATAGCTTCCCTGTTCAAGAGCATTGTGCAATGCCATTGTCTGAAACACATTCAGAGACATAAGTGTGTTTGACTCAACAACATTCTTTTCTGGGTACATCCCAACTTCCCAGGCTATATATATTTTTCAGTTCCTTAGCCATTGCCTTTCTTGCATGATATTTCTGTGCTCTGCCTCTAGTTCATTTAACCTGCAAGTTCCTAAAGTTGGGCGTTCTTCTCCGCTATCACATATTCATTTATTCTGAATCTAAGCCACCAGTGTCATCAACAAACCTCTCCTATTTACTCATCTTTTAGTGAACAGTACACATTTTGAAGTGTGGTCTATTTTTACCACTGCAGTTTATATAATGGACAGTAATGTTTTTTCTCACAACACCCCAGAGCAAACAAGCAAAAATTTTTGGCTCTTGATATACTGGGTAACATCTACTCCCAAGGTTCAGTTTGTGTTTGTTTAAAAACAAATACTCAAGTCTTCTTGGCTTTCAGTGAGAAACTTGTTTCCCAGGTTCCTTCTCTGATATGAGAACATTAGAAGAACCACCTTGTCTTGCATCTTAGAATGATAGAAAATTAGGGTTAGAGCCAACCCTCTGCTCAAAGATGAATTATCCCCAACTGTATCATCCCAGCCAATGCTTTGTCTAGCTGGGTCTTAAAAATCTCTAAGGGTGGACAGTCCACAACCTCTCTAGGTAACCTATTCCAGTGTTTTAATACCCTTCTAGTGAGAGTTTTTCCTAATATCCAACCTAAACTTCCCTTGCTGCAACTTGAGATCGTTGCTGTGTCATCTGCCATCACTGAGAAGAGTCTAGCTCCATCCTCTTTGGAACCACCCGTCAGGTAGCTGAAGGCTGTTTTTAAATCTTCTCTTCTGCTGACTTGCTAAGAATGCTTCATGAACCAATAATGTTCAGATTATGTGATGTTTTACTTTTACCTTCCTTTTTAATCCTACTTTTAAAGGATTATTATCCTTTAAAAAGAAATATGGTTTAAAAATGTTACTGTAAAATGGCCAATTTGCCTGGCTTATTGAGCTGTGAGAATATGGTATGGCTTTTACAGATTAAATCAGGGCTGTCAAACTGGCAGCCCACAGGCTTCATGTTGTCCCCCAGGGTTTCACCTGCAGCCTATGGGCTCCCAGTATGAACACCACACCCCCTATCATTCTCCTGCTACTGTCACCAGACTCTCCAGGTTCCCATCCCTTCTCAAGCTTCTGGTATCGTCCCTGGCTGCCCACAAGGCTGAGGGAACCTGGATCTGGGAGTCTGGAGGGATCTAGGGACTCCATGCAGTGCAGAACACTGGGGAAGGGGGTCATGCAGCACGGCATGCAGCATGAGACTGTCATGGCACAGCATGTAGCCCAGGGGGATGGCTGGGGTCCTGGGGCCTCTGTCCACCCAGAAGATGAACATAAATCATTAACCTTTCATCATATGGAATTCATATACAGTAAAATCTCTGTTATCTGGTATTTCACTTACCAGAACACCTTATTAACCAGAATTTTGGCACTGTGCCATGCCACACTGAAAGCAGTGGGATGCACACAACACCACCCTATGCTGCTTTGCCTCCTGCTGCAGCGTTGAAAGCAGCAGGACACACATTGTGCCTTGTTGCACTGCTTTGCCTCCTGCTGGGGGGGGAGAAGCTTGCACACGGCAGCAGCCGCCGCTACCCACCACCCAGTGCTGCTGCCACTCTGTGCATGGCTGCCGCCACCCCCTTCCTAATCCCCAACCCCCTCCCCGCCAGCTCTGCATCCAGCCGAAAACCCTGTTCCTCAGGTAACTGGCACTTTTAGCTTACCAGCACCCCCTATTCCCCACTCATGCCGGATAACAGGGATTTTACTGCATTTGCTTTGTAGAAGTTAGTAGTAGTATATTTTAAAAACTATCAGTTTGAAAAAGAATTGTCACAAACCATTATAAAAATATTCTGGATTTTTTTTTCAGGTTTTAAGTTACATTCGTACAGAATGGGATCCACTGGATGCTAGCTTTAGCGCTAATCAGTCTTACCAAGTGCACACAGTAGAGCATTCCATCTCCGCAGACAAAGAGCCTATGGCTGATAGCTGCACTTACGAATATGTTAAGAACAAAATACAGTGTGTGGCAGTCACCAGAATACCTCTGAGATCAAAGGCCATCAGCTGTTGCAGAAACATTGCAGAAGACAAACTGATCCTTGGCTGTGAAGATTCTTCCATAATTCTGTACAAAATCCACCAAAGAGTGACTCTGTTAGCTCAGGCAGAAGTATTGCCTGCCTTAATAAGCTGCCATCCCAGTGGTGCCATATTTCTTGTTGGCAGCTCTCAAGGGGAACTGCAGCTTTTTGACACAGCACTATCACCAATTAAAATGCAGCTTTTGTCAGAAGAGTGTTCACCCATGGCAACTTTGCAATTCAGCAAACAATTTGATGTGTCAAGTAGTCTCATCCAGATGCAGTGGGCAGCTCCTCAAGTTGCATTCCACAGCATTGATGGCACAGATGTTCATGATATTCTATTACTTAGATTTGACAATGGACCTATAGGAGTACTTCAGTTTAAATTCGGTAAGTCAGTGTGTGAGTGCATTGCATGTTATGGTATGTGGTAATATCCAGATCTCAATCTTCTCTTATTTTGAAGGATAGCACTCAATTAAGTCTCAGAAACCCAGGTGCTCCAAAATATGTAGGTACCTAATTCCTAAATAGTATACAAGATCCGGGCTAAAGTTGACTTGTTTCACATAAATTTAATGTTCCCTCATATGTCTAATAAAATGTTAACTTGGTCTAAGACTGACACTTATAAATGCTACCCCAGTACAAGTAAAAAATAATTTCCATAGCTGAAAATTATTTATGTATGTCAGAATTACTTAGTTATGGCTATAGAAACATAATTGTCCACATTAAAAATCCTGCTTTTTTGTTTCATCCATGAATGGTATGTATTTGTGTCTCTCACATTACAGTGGGTCTTGCCAAACATTTTATCAATATTTCTGCTTGTCATGTTGAGAGATATGATTATACCTGCCACAAACCTTTCTAATGTTCTTGAGTCCAGTATGTGTGGGCATTTATAGACGTGCTCTGAGGGAGTAATTACCATGCTCCAGCAGACTCAATTAATCAAGTCTGCTTTGAAGCATTGAAGTAGCCTTTCTGCACGTGTATAGAAGCCCTGTGAACATTGCATTTAATTTCTTCAAGTCTCTTCATAAGAAGAAATGTTTTATACATTTTGGGAAAATTTAGTCAATAAAATAACATACTCAGATTTGTGAGCCAAAATGGAATTAGTGACAATAACAATATTTACCATATTTACTTGAATACAAGACAAGGTTTTTGGGCCCCCCCCCGCCAATCAACATGGGTGGAAAAGTTCCTCATCTTACATTCACATATCAGGGAACCTCATTAAATACACTGTCTATCTTTGAACTGCTGCTAAGTAATGGAAACCGACTGTAACCCTTATTTTTCATTTATAGGCTGCGTGTCTGAGTCTCTGCGCACCGCCTCTCTCTACTCCCCCACCACCCCTGCTGCAGCCACCTGGAGCCCACACCCAGGCTGCCCGGTGGGCCTCTGCACTGCCACCTCTGCCCCAGCCTTCTCCTGTCTATGCATAGATGAACAATCCCAAGTCTGGCAACAGCCATCCTCCCACCTCTATTACTTTGTACAGTTCAGATCTAGCCAAACTCTCTCTTTTGGCATTCCAAAAGAACACACATATTTCCCTCTGTATTTTTTCTGCCTGCTACCATGTCAGAGGGAATACAATTCCCACATACAGAGTAATCAGCAGTAGCACAGCCTTAACTGCCACTGCTTTTCTGACAAACGACTTCTTCCAGACCATAACCAAAATATTTGATGGATCTTGCTGATACCCTTTCCCATGCTGCGTTACCTTTTCCCTGGGCATCCATCAGGATCCCTAGCACTCTAATTTCACTCTCTCTTATTTAAAGGCCCAGCTTCTTCAAGACCCTCTAGTTCCCCACTGGCATTATGGTGCTTTTTGATCTATTTAGTCTAGTCCCTATCACTTCTCCACACACTGATGTATGCTTTACATCCTTTCAATCAAAAGTCTGTCTTTAACTACTATGTTTATATCATCTATGTATAATACAAATTTAACCTCTCCCCCACCCAGTATCTTTACTCCACTTATGACCTTGTCTTTTCTTATTGTTTGTGCTAATGGTTCCATGCCACACACAAATAGTAGTGGTGACAGGGGGCACCCTTGCCTCACTCCTGTATGGATTTTAAAGGTTCCACTTAGATGTCCATTAATTTGGACTTGAGTCTCCACTTCTCTGTACAATAGCCTTATCCAACATACAGTTTTCTCTGGGAATCCCATTTTTCCTAGCACTTTGGATATGTAATCATAATCCACTCTGTCATATGCTTTTTCTCAATCTAGGTTTGGTATAACTGTTTGTTTTCCTCTCTTGGTTTGGGACAGTGTATCTCTGTTCACTCTGATTGCTTTGGAGATCCCTCTATCTGGTACTGCGTATACTTCATCTTCATGTGTTATCTTCTGGAGGTTTTTCCTCATCCTCAAAGCCAGCATCATGGCTATTAATTTATAGTTCATATTAGGGAGTGTAATTGGTCCCCAGTTTTTCAGGAGTTCCTTGTCCCCTTTCTTGAAAAATAAGATCACAACACCTCTTGTAAAATCTTTCCCTGCCTCCCCTGTTTCCACTATTTCCTTGAAAACGTCCACTATATCCCTACCTACCAATAAATAGAACTTCTTGTAAAATTCCATGGGTAGTCCATCTGGCGATTTCCCTCTTTTAAAGGTTTTTAAGCAGTCCTAGGGTTCCTTTAAAGTTATCTTTTCTTCCATCTTCTTTGCTTCCTCCTCCTCTTCTACTTTCTCATCAGTCTTCTCCAGCAAATTCTTCATCTTCCTATTTCCTTCTTCTGATCTGGTTCTTCATATAAACTTCTCATTGCCTCCAACACCTCTTCCTGCTTCTCCAGCCAGGTATCAGCTTCTTCCCACACTGCTTTTAATTCTCTTTTTGCCATCTTCACTCTAGCCAAAAAGTATCAGGACCACTCTTTGTTTTCTCCCATGTCTTCTTCAATGCTTATGCTAAAAACATTTTCTCTCTCATCTTTCTTTTAAACCAGTATTATATCTCTTGCCTTGTTTCTTCTAGTTCTTCTCATGCCCATCCTCCTTCCGTGGCTTCCGTTAGCAGCTCTTGCATCTTTCTTTGTAGCTCTCTGCTCTTTGGTTCTTTTCCCCACAATTCTTTGGCCTTCCTTCCTGAAGAATTCTCCCATCCTCTTCTTTACCATCATCCACCATTCTTTGGAATTCTTAAAATATTTCTTCAGTGTTCTCTACCCCTTATACTGTCTTGTGTATGCTTGACATATCTCTTCATCTTGTAACAGTCTCATATTTAACTTCCACATTCCCCCTCCCTTACAGGGCTCCTACTAAGACTCAGTTCTGCCTTCAGCAACCAGTGATCACTAATTGCTACAGATGTGGTTTCTTTCTTCCTTATCTCTCTTTCTTTTGATACAAACATAAAGTCGGTTCTTGATAGTTTCTTTCTGCTGGGGTCAGTATTAGTGAAAACTTTCTTCCCTGCCCACACCTCTGTTAGTGACTCTTCTTTAATTATATTTGTTAACACCCTGGATGAACTGTCTAAAGTTCCAACTCCTCCTTCTCCTGTTCTTTCACCCACTTCTATTGTGTAATTGAAGTCCCCTGCTATTATCTGCAGTCTCCTTCCAAACACATAAACGTCTAGCTTTCTAAGCAGAGCCTTCTTCCTCTCCCACTCTGGTGGTGCATATACATTGAAAGCTTCTAATTCTGCTCCCCTGATTGATATTATCATTTACTGCAGTTTGCCACTGATATCTTCTACATGCTATGCATTCACTTCTGGATTCTTGAATAATATTGCCACTCCAGCCACTCTGTTCTCATTTGTCCCTGACCATCAAGATCACCTCCAGCTCTTCTCAAAATGTTTGTAATCCATCCCCCAGTATACCACATTCTTGTAGGCAGATTATTTCTGCCTTCACTTGATTTAACAATGGTTTGACCTGTTCCTATCTTTTCCTTGGAAAGACAATCGTGGCATTTATTTAAGCTATAATCAGCGCAGCTGTGCTTATGTTAAACTGAGTGCACCTGTCCCTTTAAGGGTCATCTGTGCTGCTGCTCATCATGGATGACTCCACTTTCCACCCCCACCCTCCCTGCTTGCCTGTTGCTCTTGCAAGCTGCCTGACCGCTTTTGCAGCTAGGAAGACTTCTGTTTTCCCAGCTTCCTGCCACTTCCCACCATCTGCTCTACAATCTAGGCTGGAGTCCAGGGGAGTTAATACCAAGAAGCTGTTCTCTGGCTCGGACTCCACCTCACCTCCCTCTTTATCAGGTTTCTTTTTCCTGACTTTCTGTCCCTGCACGTTCTTCTTTTTCCCTGCCTGTGTCTCTGGCTCTTTTCCTTGCTTCATCTCCAGTTCTGTTGTCTGCCAGATTTCTTTCTTCTTCCCTTCCCCTACTGCCACGTCTTTTGATCCTTTGTTTGCTGTTCCCTCCTCCCCTTCTGTTTTGTTTCCAGTTCTCTTGTGCAGCCTCTATACAGAGATTCCACTTTCCCCTGTCTCAGTTTCTCCTCCCTGTGGAGTCCTCTCTAGCATTTCTATCTCAGTCTCTTCCCCCTCCTCTTCTTCACTGTCTCTTTCCAATTCTTGTGGTTCCTTGGCAAGTCTGACCTTGGTTGCAAAAGCTGTTGGGCACCTATGATACAAGTGTCCCTCCTCCCCACAAACAGTGCATTCTATGAACTCCTGGCACTCTGCTGATCTGTGCCCCATCCCTCATACCTGTAACACACTAGGAGGGGACAGTATGCATCCAGGTGTCCTTCCTTCCTGCATCTACTACGTTGTTTCAGTTGCCTATAGTATATTATAAAACCACAATGTGGCCCTATCTGGACTACCAACAGGAGGCCACCTGGGCTCCATTCATTTGGTTTCAACACCACTCGAGCCCTCCAAGACCTTGTCCAAATACTATATTTGTCCCTCACTTTCTCTACCTTCAGAACTCTTTGCACATATTTTTCCAGACACCTTTCTACATCTTTTGCCTCTAATGTGTCCATATACATTCGGACAATAATCACTCTTTCCCTTGACTGGTCTGCTGCTACAGACTTTAACCTTTTAATTCCTCCCACCCCACCCCTTTCTCTGCATATTTCTCCCAAAATTTGCTATGCCCTTCTTTGTGCCAGTAACTCAGTTGCCATGTCTTTTGGTTGGAGGAAGCAATCATGCTGCTGTGACATTCCACCTGCACTCCCAGTATCTCAAACAGTACCTTCCCCACAGAATCATATCTGTTCATCATTGATCCCTTCTGCACCACTTCACCAATTAATGTTGTCCTTATCCATAGTCTCCACTCTGGAACAGCATCCCACAATATCTGTTCTGTATCTTCCCACTATGCCACTCCTGGTGAGTCAACCTTTCGTCGCACTCCCGAATGATCCTCCAGCTGGTCCCGCTCTGTCTTCTGCTCTCCTCTGCTCTTCTCATCCCTCTGGCTTCTTCTCTCTCACTGCTGCTTTCTTTGACACTGCTTTTGTTTCTGTCTCCTCTGGTGCTCCTCCCTTCTTTGCCACAGCCTCTGTTGCTGTCTGCTGTTGCTTCTGCCTTCACCTTCTCTGTCTTCTTGTCTCTCCACTTTTCCACCTTTATCCACTCTACCTCTGTCTCCAGACCTTTGTTTCTGCTCTTCCTTTCTGTTTCTATGTCCCGGCTATCACCACTGCCATTTGGGTTTCCCTCCTTTACTCCTGTCATCCTGATGCTCTGTTGATCTTTTTCTGCCCTTGGGGCATTAATCATGTTCTTTACTGATTGCTTCATCTTAGCCAAAAGATCAAGATGCTGACAACTAACCCAAAGGTAGGTTAGTGCAACCCGAGTTAGGTATGTGCTGATGCCCATTGCTTGTAGTCCCCCTCAGCACTGACTCTTTTTAAGTCATGGTGAGCCACTACATTGCATACATTTTTATTTCCTGTATACTCCCACAGATGAGCTGCACCTTTTATTTTCCATTTCCATTCATTCCTTTTTCTTTACCAGCCTTACATGTCTGGAAGAGATCACCAAATGGGGCCCCAAACAGTTCACCCAGAATCCCTGTCACATCCCCCTCTCTCAGCCTATCACATATAATTAGTGTGGCCCTGCCATCCATGAAGTAAAGCCAGACCAAGTTACCCCATGCCTCATCAATGTATAAATTTTTGGAGGATCCCAGAATTCATGACAAGAACACCTGGTTCCAGTCATGGGGGGAGGGAGCTAATTAGCACATGGATCCTTGTGTGGGCTATCTGGTATACACACACAGACACATACTGAGCAGTGCTAGCTGTGAGGTCATCATGCCTTGAAACACTATAGACTTTGGTGGGGCCCAGCCCAATGAACTATATGGTAAATGATGAGCCTTTTGGCTTTGGTCTAATATACCTAGCTTGAGGCCTGTCTGCCATGGATTTGGGGAGTATTCAAAGTCCCAGACTGATGGGTCTGAGAGAGAGGAGACTTGCCTGGTGAAGTCTCAATTGTTCAAGCCACCTACCCAGACTTGAACAATTGAACTCAGCTTGGAATTCATAACTAATTCAGCCTTAAGTAAAAAAACAGCTGGTATCCCCTCTAAGTAGGTGCTAAAGTATTACTTAAAAGTGTGTTTATGGAGTATCTGTGCTAAAAGTTTCAGCAGTTTCAATAAAGATAAAATATACCAATTCTGGATGAACTAATCTATGGGTACTTGTGACAAAAAGGAGCAAATTCCTGTGGCCCTATCTCAGTACTGACCAGCTCCTTTTGTCTATGGGCAAACCTCCCACCTTATTTTCCTGCCACACTTTATTGTAAATCAATCCTGATTTTGATTAGGTGGGAGGCTGCCCTTCAGGCTCTCTGATGTCCATGGACAATACCTGTATGCTCCAGCCTTCCCTTGACGTGTCCCATGCCTTGCAGATAACACACTCAGTTTGGTAGATCTCTGGCTTGAGGCCAGGCCAAACTCAGTACACAGTTAAGCCTCTAACATACTGCCCTGTTGTGAGCCACACTCACACCATCCTGTCTCACCGGGGCCTCTTTCACTATGCCTGCTCTTACTAGACTTCTTTCACACTGCCCATCCTGGGTCCCATTAACCTTGCCCTGCTCCCTTGAGTGACCCCAGAAGGCCATCAGGCTGGACTCTACACTCCTTGATGCAACCTTTTGGGTCTCTCCCACGACCCTCATCTGAGGGTGGCTGGGCAATTGGCCCAGAATTTGGCTAACTTCACCCTTAGCCCCTCACCAGGCTCCTTAGCCCTTCTCTCAGGCTAACTTCTTCAATGCCCTCTCCTCAGGGCCTCTCAACTATGCTACCTCACCAGGGCATGGGGGACAAGCACCCCCATAGGCTCAGGTGTCCCTACTCAGCATGCCTAGCCCACGACTCTCATTAATAACTCACCAGATGGCACCCCTACCCACCTTTCACCAGGGAGGTAACTGGCCTGGCATTTCTTGGGGACCCCCTCAGCACAAGGAGTCCTACCAGGCCACCCTGTGCAGTTTCCAGTATGCCCAGGACCATGGCACCTTCTCGTTCCCTGTAGCCTCACCCTTACCTCCAAGATGTTCCAGGAGCAGTAGCCCCACTGAGTGATTTTATTCCCAGGATGGCTGATAACAAATTGCCTCCTCAGCCCTGAGAGCTGGGCTCTAAACTGGCCACCCTTTTCAAACGCCTGCTGGCTGCCTGCTCCAGCCCTGAGAGTGATGGGGCACTGAAGCTGCTCCATCACAATATAATATGCAATTTGCTACAGCCATGTTTATTTTAAGGTCAGTTTTTTTCAAATTTGTTCCTCATGTCCATGTGCACAGGGAAAGCAGGGTCTGATAGTAAGGAGTAGCAATAGGGCTGCAGGGGGAACAAGTTGCAGGGGGAAAGAAGCTATTTGACGCCCCTGAGATTTATTTTCCCTACCATAGCAGTGGTAAGTTTATAAATTCAAGAAAAACCTCCAATAATCAGATTCTACACCTGCAAAATTATATCAAATTTATAAATTTTCCATGTACAGAATCTAATTATTGGGGGGTAGTCTTATAATCAGGATCATCTTATATTTGAGTAAATACAGTAGTATTAATAAGGGTCTCTTTATCATTCAATCTCAGGACTGCTTTACAAAGGCAGAAAGACATTATTAACCCCATTTTACAGATGGGAAAATTAAAGCACAGAAAGGCTAAATTACTTTTACAAAATTATACAATGAGTCAATGTCTGAAGCAGGTATAGATCTCTATAGAGGTCTAATTTTCTACCAGCAACAAACAGAGTTAGCTCCATTCAAATGAAGAGTTACCAGTCCAAGGCAAGTGTAAGCAAGAAGAAAAAAACTAGGCCCAAATCTGCCTACTGCCAGTCCTTTGTTTTTATACAGATTGACATAAAGCTATATAGAACATATCTATATTAAGAAATTTCATTTGTCCCTGTAACAGGGGGCCTTCCCAGGGACAGTTGATGTTGGCCCACCCACCTGTCTCTGAGCTAACCACCTGCCTCTCTTGTCTGCCATGCCTTGATGATCAATGATTACAAAGTTACTCAGGCAAGAGGTTGCCCATTTAAGACCCTGATGACTAAGGGTGATATCTCCAGCTCTGAATCTTCCTCTACACTGGGGGTCCATGCCTTGCAGATAATATCCCAGTCAGCTAAGCTCACCTGTAATCTTTCACCCTCTATGACTGTGGTCCCCTCTCTGGGACCTTTGGACTCACTAGGCCGTGGCCTCACCTTTCAGCCCAGTTGGAATCCCAAGCCTCTTGCTCCAGGCATCCCTTGCTTGTGAGCCTCTGGCCCTTTTGAACCCCTCAGGTCCTGGCCCAAGTATAGGCCAGTTTGGTCACCAGGGAGGTTCATGGTCCTGGCATTTCCTAGGGCTGCCGCATGACTGGCAGTCCCACCAGGCCTCCCTACCCTGGCAGGGTGCAGTTTTAGGTCATGCCTAGGACCTGGGGCCTCCTCTATCCCCAGAGCCTCAGGCCATATACCTCCAAGATGTTCCTGAGCTGCAGCTCAGTTAGCTGATGTTTCTGTCATGGCAGCTAGCAGCAAACTGCTGCTTCACCCTTTATATATCCTGGGTCTCCAAATGGCCTGCTCCAGCCCTTAAAGTGGGAGGCACCAACAGTGCCCTGCCACAGTCCCCCTTCTGTCTGTACAGTAAGATGGAAGTGCTAATATGTGTGTCATGCAGGTGTTTTTACAACATCAGAAAAGTGTTACTAGGGTCAGCACAAATTCTAATTTGTTTTTTCTTTACTGACATAGTAGGTTTTTGACAAGTTTGTCATTTATATGCTTGTTTGCTGATTGATATTCAAATTACTAAAATAATGAAATTCTGAGTTTAAGAGACTACACTAAAAGTAATACAACCTTCAAGGTCAGTACACATTAGTAAGCTAATGCAGTGTAAAGTTTCAATAAACAAAATGTCAGATTTATCTATATTTTAATTGTTTGTAAGGGCTAAATAAGATTGTCAATGTTATCCAAAAATATTATTTAAAAAAGTATTTGCCTACTTGTTGTCAGATATTCAGCTCCACCATGTCCAATGGCAAGTTTAACAGTTGTAAAGGGCTACACAGAATGCTAATTAAGCCTCTACTTAATGTTTTTGTGCAAGTTGTCCATTAAAAAAGAAATAACCTCTAAATTACCTGGTTACCTGTCAAACAGAAGGCACTCTGCCCACGTTTACCTTGCTTTTTTCAGTCCTCCCTTGTGGGGCCTACTCACAACAGCTTTCCAGAAAGCATAGCTTTCACCTTCCTATCTCTACCACATTTATGTTCTTACTAAGGCAAACAGGCTCTCAGTGCAGGGATTTAGAGGCCTTTCTGCTAATTGCCAGCTTGTAAACTTAATTGGACTGTCTCCCTGGGCACTGTTCCTAAATCAATTAGGCAATGAGTTGGCTGTCACCTCTTTTTCCCAAGCAGGTCACCTAGAAGCGTGCCACCTAAGAGAAGTCAAGCATCCATATGGGAGGACATTGACCTCTGCAGTTTAAAGTTATCGCACTTTAAAATTCATTCTGTTTGTTATTATAAAATCCTTTCTATATGGAAGGCAAACTTTTCCATTCCCCATCCCCCATAGTCCATCACACAAGTCAGAATATAAAGTTCTCTCTTGCTTCTTTGTTATTTTAGTCTTCTCTCTTTCTCTTTCCCTCACTGCTTGCAACCTAAGAGGCTGACATAATGCACAGATTAGTCAGTCCTCATTGTTGAGATCAGCAGTTTTGGGACTCTGTTAATTAATAAATATGTTAATTAATAAATAATTCATACATAAATTATATTGAAAATACAGTATAGGTGTGTGGCTGAGAAAACACAGACCTTCATCACTAAAAACTTAAATTTGTCATTATTCTCCATGGTGCACATATGAAATGTAGCTTGTGTACTGTTCTGTATTAGGACACTTGTTACTATCAGAAATCTCTATAAACAGAAGATTTACTTTAAGATGCAGTTGAAGTCTATGAGAGTATGTATATACTTGAAATTAGGTTTGTGCTTAAGAACGTTATTGAATTAGGGCATGTAACAAGTATTTTCTTGTGTTTTGGCTCTAAGCATCCATAAATAGGGTGCCTTTGTGAACAGGTTTTTTGTACATGGTGTGTTGGAATGAGCAGATCTATACAAAACATAAAAAGGATAAAAATTCACAGCAGTGGTATAAACTCATCATGTTTGATCCAGTATATAAAATAACCTGCTTTTTAAAGAGTAATTTACTCTTTAATAAATAAGATAATTTTTTCTTTCTTTCTATGCATCTGAGTTTTGGCTCTGTACTTTATAACTGGATCCTGCACTGTGATTTTAACTTTTCTAGGCCCCAGGTGATCTTTGTGTTCAGGCTTGATCAAAGGAAGAATGCCAACATTCTCTAAGCTATTTTCCATAAAAAACAGTTAACAAACAATTTCAGAGAATTTAAACACATAGTTTTTAACTTCCTTTTTATGCTTTACCTATTTGGACAGTTTCCCTGAAGCTTCCACTACATTTTCTAGCATATTTCAGTCAGAACAGTAATCATTTCAAATTTGGCTCTAGAAAGACTGCCTATCATATTTTATAGTTTAATTAGCATTCAAATAAAAATATTTATCTTCTCATAACAATTAGCACCAAAATTACATACTTTGTGCAACACTGTAAGAACATGCTACCAGAACTATTAGATGTTATCACTAGCACAAATATAGATATACAAAAACATGTTTAACATAGCAATTAAAGTACCCAAAAGTTTCAATAAATTCAAGTTTAAATATAATGCAGAAGGCAACCATAGCTTTTTATGCTTAAAAATATGATTCTCTTCAAATAAATAAACCTTTTTGAAAGGCTGTGGAAGCATCAGCCATGAGTTACCAGATTTTCCAGGCCTGGTGTTTATCAGTGAGTTATGGTCATACATGTTCCCCAGCTTTCTTGCCGTCTTCCACTTCTTTGCTTATACATACTACACCCATAATTATATTTTGCAGAACGTTTTATGAGATATAATTTCTGCATATTGGCTTTGTTTTTCTACATGGTCAGAAGGTTTTCTCTCAACCATTCTTTGTCTTTTGGTTGCACTTCCGAGACTCAATATTTCCCAGCATCCTTGTACATTTTTCTTAAGTTTGAAAGACAATTTCAGAACCCCTGCATAAGTATAAAGTCAACATCGATTGACATTCTCCTTTAAATAGCTTTTATTGGCATTTTTCTTCCACCTAAGTAGATTTCAGAGTTCCTTTAGAAATACCCATATTTTCCTGCATGCTGTAGCCCCAAATAAGATATGCACCATGTACTGAGGAAGGCAGAATGAAGAATAAAATCGTTTTCCAGAGTTATGGCTACATAAGGCAGGGACAGAGCCTAATCTTCAGCTCACTCACCCTCCCTTTCCTACTCAGGCACAAGCTACAGTTTTAACCCTTTCACAGCTGAATTGTCAACAGCTCTTGGTTGCTCAGGCAAAAGGTGAAACTGCAGGTGTTGCTGAAGACTGGATTCCATGGACAGACCTAAGATTTTGAAAAGAACAAAAAACAGTCTGAAGGGCTGTGAAATTGGAGGAGAGAGACCAGGAGTAACTAACAGCAAAATTGCTGAACAAAGGATAGCTTGATTAGCAGATCATGAAGACCATTATAAAGCAGAAAGGATTAGTAAAGCTTATGAAGTAAAAAGTAATTACCAGGAATCAGTAGAATCTAATGAGCTATGAAGTCAATTGATTCCCTTAGCAGTGCCTGAATAAAGATGCTTCTGCTGCTGGTAGGCAGTTTGTTTTTAAACTTTGGATGAAACAGAAATCAAAGCAGGGTATGACCACACCACTGCACCTCCCCTGAATCTGCCACTGCTGGATTTTGCCTTTCTCTCCATGAATATATCACACTGGGGATAAGTTGCTGGAGGGAGAAGACAAGGAAAAGAAGTGACAGCCATCTTATAGCATGTTTATGCTTCTGTTCCATGCAGAAAATCAACCACCTTGCTTATGACACCCCCAATTTTTAGAAGGCTAATTTTTAAGGAAAAGTGTGTGTGGTATCTGAATAAACACAGTGTATCAGCAGTAGGCAACCACTGGCAAGCATGCCAGAGCATGGCACTTATAGTTAATTCAGAGGAAAGTAAAGCAACCCTGCAATAGTCTTAATTGCCATGCAATCAACTTTAATTGTTCAGATACAGTTCCTGAATTAACTCTTCTGTGTTGTTTAAGACTATGTTAGGAAAAGCTTCTCCTTCTGAGTGCTCTGAATCTGTTCCAAGAACCAATGACTTACTTGAGAGATCAATGTGGATTTTTTTTACTTCATGCCATTGTGACATTTGATGTAAGTGCATGTGTACAGATGCATACTTTATATCAGTATATAAAAAACCTCACACGTTCATCCCCACACATACACATACAATCAATGCCGTTCTATGTCTCATGTACTAATACTTCCCTATCTGAAATATACTCTGTGAAGATAAATTTATTAATATATATGAGGAGCTCAGATACTATAGAGATAACCATCTCAAAAGAGCCTATAAATTTACTGTTGAGTAGTTTTGTTGCTGATAAACATATACTACTTATGCACATGGTTGTATTTCACTGATGAGTTTTCTCCACAGTGTAAGACATAATGAGGCTAAACAATATGTGCTATGCAAACATATTTTTAAAAAATATTTTAACATAAAGCCCATTTATTTATTAAGACTTTAACAAAAGCAATAATGTTTAAACTGTACTGAAAAGTAGTCTATTATTGTTCTACACCCATATGATACAACCCTTGGCTTTCATCTTTACTATTACAGGTGTCATCCCAAGAGGACAGCTGAGTCTTCTGGACATCATCCACCAGTACATTCAGTATGATGAGATGCATGAGGCGATTAATGTCCTGAGTAGCATGAACTGGAACACTATGGGCCAACAGTGTTACATAAGCTTGAGTGCTATCGTAAATCACCTTTTTAGAAAAAAGTTGACAGCAGAGAGAGAAGGTTAGAATGTGATTATATTTTATTATAATTATGTTTTATATGGATTTATATGTTAAAATCTATATATGAGTTATGATAATATGTATTGACTTAAAAAAATTTTAAAGACTTTACATTTAAAAGTTCCAAACTAGTCAGAAGAGTTACCTTGCTAGTTTATAATATAGTCTATAAACAAGAGTCATTATTATATAAATATTTTCAATACAATTAGTCATAGATTGCATGCAGATTTTAATTCATATCAGTAATAAGGAAGGTTATACATTTCTAAAATATATTATACAATACGTAATATTAGAGAGAGAGAGAATGAATAATTAAAATATTTACTTCTGTATTACACTCATGTGTAAGGAGTCAGATACTTAACATTTGGAGCCAGCACAGAATTAAAGAGCAGCTTTGTCAAAGGGAGGGCACAAGAGCATTTACTGTTTTACTCGAATGCAAGATGAGGTTTTCCCCCCAATCAGCATGGGGACAAAGGCTCCTTGTCTTACATTCGCATATGAGGAAATCTTATTAAATACGTTGTCTATCATTAAACTGCTGCCAAAAGCAGCATGTGCTCATTAATCAAAATGAAGTTGGTTAAATGCAGACAACGCTGAGCATGATTATAAAACACATGGCCCATATTGGGCAAACACATCGTTGAGAACCTACCACAAGATAGTTTTTTGGAGAGTTTTGTTATATTTTGTTTCAAGTGCCAAGTAAGTTCCAGATTCAATTGGGCAAAGCCCAATAGTCACATTCAAAAATTCTACTGAACAGAGCTCAGTCGTCAAGTCTGTGTGGTTCCACCACTAGGGAAGTATCCTCCCTCCCAGACCCATTGGTCTGGGGCTTGGGATGCTCCCCAAATTACGTGCAAGCCCCAGGCCCAGAGGCCTTGGGGTTCAGATGCCCCCAGTCACTTGATCTTGATCTTTGTTTGATCTTAGTGAAAAGGATAGGTTGGAAGGCTTTTTACAAAAATATATTTTCTATATATATAAATAAAAATATACATATATGTATACCTCTACGCATCTATCTCATGACTGATATGGTTCACTCTAAACCACACCTTTATAGTCACACCATTCCTATTTTGTTACAGTAACCATACTATACTCTGTGTGTCCACATGCCCATCACCATGCCCTTTACCTGACACAGTCACACAAAGGGCTGCCTCAGTACCCCTTTTCTATCCCCCCACCAATTCCCTTCCTGTTTCCCGAGCCCTTTCGTTCATTATCTTAAGTAGGTTAGTACAGCCCATCTGAAGAAACTGTGCAGTAGCACGCATTGTGCCTTTCTTTCTCATTTCCAGTGATTCTTGTTTCTTCACCAGCCTTAAATGTCTGGCAAATATCACCAAACAGGACCCCAAACAACTCACCCAGAATCTCTCTGTCACCCCCTCTCTCAGCCTATCTCATACTTTTAGAGTGACTCTGCCCTCCATGAGGTAGAGCTGGCCCAGGTTGCTCTGAACCTCATCTGCATCTAAATTTTTGGAGGATCCCAAGACTCATGACAAGAACACCTAGTTCCAGCCATGTGTGGCAGGGCTAATTAACACATGGATCCTTTGTGGCAGATATCTGGAGTACACGCACATACTGAGCAGTGCTGAGCTGTGAGGTTACAATGGCTTGACTTTGGGGTCCAGCCCAGTGATCAGTATGGTAAACCCTGAGCCTTTTGGCTTTGGGCTAATATGTTGTATAGTTTGTACTACATATGAGTAGGTAAAAAGTGCTCCTTGAAAATGTGTTTATGGAGTACCTCTGCTAAGATTTGCAGCAGTTTCAAAAAATATAAAATACATCAATTCTAGCTGAGCTCAATTAAATTACTATAGGCATGTTTATTTTGAAGTCATTACTTTCAGATTTGCTTCTCACTTCCATGTGCTCAGGGACAGCAGGGTCTAACAGTTGAGGGGGGGAGGTGCAAGTGTCTGCAGGGGGAAGAAGTTGCAGAGCCGGAGGGCAGGGATGCCACCTGACTCTCCCAGATCTATTTTTCCTGCTGTAGCAATGAGAGGAGAACAAATTCAAGGCAAACTTCTGATAGTTAGATTCCATGCCTGGAAAATTATAACAAATTTATAAAGTTTCTATATATAGACTCTTATTTATTGGGGGTCATCTTATATTCAGGGTCATCTTATAGTAACATAAATATGGTAGTTTTGTTTGTAAGTGTTTGCAGAAGGGGCATTCTTTTGGTGTCACATTCAGTGGCTTTCTGTGTTGTGTTTTTCTGCTGCATCCATCAGGAGTGTCACATCTCTACTTACTGTAACCTTCCTATCCAGCACAGTCACTTCTGACATCCTCACATGAAAAGGTGAACTTAAGGCTCAGCCTCATCTCTGCTGGATTCCAGTGAGATACATTCCTACTGAATTGTTGTACACTATGGCGCATAAGAGATTCTAAGATTTAGAGTGTAACAATTGAGTAGGAAAATGTCATGCCAAGGCCCAGCAGGAGTGCAGCCAGGTACAAGGCACATCTTTGATGAGACGAAAGGAGGCTGCTAGTAGAGGTGGTGAGTCACAGCTCACCGAAAAAATGCATGCTATTCAGTTTGCTCTCAGGTCATCAGTTAGTTATCCCCGTTCTACATTATGAGATGAATGAAAGATTACCATAATCTTAACTCCACAAATGTACAATATTGAAGTCTTGGCTTAATAAAACACACTTTAAAAAAATCAGTGAAAAAGGCTGTTCTTAAAGCTATAGTATAAAATGTGTATATTATAAAAAAAATGTATGTTCCTATCCCCCTGCCTTAGACTGTTTTAACTTCAAACAGAATTTTATTCTAGACAGGATTTATTCTGTATGACTTGCAAATTTGACATGGTAATTTGTTTTCTTTTTATTAGTGAAACCCAGTCAGCCCTTTTATTTGTAGTAATGGGGTGGTTATCTTTGAGATCTTCATTTCTGCCTTCAACATCAAGCTGGGCTATCTAATGAATCTGTAACATTGCTAGTAGTTACTTGTATTCCATGTAGGTTGGAACATTTCTGAAGTACAAAACATGCTGTCAAGAAAACAGCAATGGCAAGAGAATATGGCTTGTTTTTGCAATAGCATTGTTGTATTCAATTTTAATCTAAATTGACTGCTGCTTTGAAAGAAAATACCTCTGAAGTCCACTTATCTTTCTGTCTAGATTTAAGATAATGCAAAACCTAATTTACTAACAGTTTGCCTATGTTCCTAACACTATACTATTAGAGTATTTAGTGCTATCACACCTTACAGAATAAAATGTAACTATGCTTAGACTTAAGAACTAGCATCACTAAATACAGAAATGGCTAGTTAATTAAAACATTAATAATGGCTAGTTAATAAATATTAATAACCATATATTAATGAGATTTTGTCTGCCTGATGAGCAGGGATCCTGGTTTTCTCTGATAAAAAAATCCCCAATTTTCAGTTAAAAAAAAGTAACCCAAAACCCACATTTTTTCATTTTCATTTTTTCAACAACCCCATTCTGCCAATCTTCTTTTCGGTAGACTAAGTAATCCTAGAAAAATAATTCTATAGTTAAGAAAGGAAAATTTATAGCAGGTCAGACCATTTTTAAAGAGAAAATGCTTCTGAAAAAAGAGCTTGATTCTCCAGTAGTTTTAAACCAATGTGATGGCACTGACTACTGTGGAGCTATTCTGAATTGCATCAGTGCAAGATAAAGGAACATCAGGCCCAAGGTTTGCTTTTGAACCTTTTTACAAAAATGAGGAAGTATTTGTTGAGGGGAGTTCCAGAGCCCTTAGGGCCATCACGAGAAAAACTTAGCTACCTGCTTGTCTCATGCACAATGGTACTACTTGAAAAAGCTATACGCTGTTGTTCTTTTTGTATGAGAAAAGAGAAAAGTTAACCAGGATTGATTTTAGTTGGACAAACTTGTTCAAACTCTGTTGCTCCTATGAGTCACTGTTTTAATTATGCTTTTCTGGCAGAGCTTTGTTTATTATAGATTTCTTCACTTCTGACAGCTTTCTGTTGCTCAAAATCATTGTCAGCTCTGCCTCAAGTGAAAGTTTATACACAGGTTTGTTTTTGTACCAGCTGTCATATATTAATTTTATCTGTCCTGCAACAAGCTTGCTTTTCATCTGTGTTTGAGAAATCTGACTGATTGCAAACATGAACAACCTGTTGTAATTGAAGCAGTTTCACTTGTTTCATTGCTGCTGTGTTTGAACTCCACAGCACAGCTTGAGGCAAGCCTTGGAACCTTTTATGCTCCACCAAGGCCCCTGTTGGATATGACTGTCTTGGAATATCGGGATCCAATCAGCAGATATGCAAGAAGGTTCTTCCACCACCTGCTCAGGTGAATGACAACTTCAACTTTTATTACCTGCATATTTCAGTACCCACCTACTTTAATGTGGTTAGCATTTTCCAGGAGGACCACCCCTGAAAAAATGCATTCATTGTCACAGTTTATTTAGCTTGCGCTTCTTTCCTTTCAAAAAGGGTATTATAAAGTGCTTCTTAGAGATCTTCTATCAACAGTACACTTAAAATGAATTAACCTTCCCTTTTAATTTGATAGAAAGAAGATTGCACACTTTTACAGAGATTTATGGGCAGGCCGTCCGTAGATTAGCAATTGGAACAGCTTACAAAGTGGGAGGAAGCATTGCGTTTTAATTGATGCTAAAAATGCAAATGAATTGTGTATGGTCCAAGACATTTTTGGCTCCAAGCCAGGGAAATCTGTCGTTTGTTCTTCTCACCTTCACATTTCTCATTTAGGAAATAATATCCCAGGTCATAACCTTAGTGTTAATGCTGTTGCTTAAATAATACAATCTTTGCTACAGTTCAAAACCCTAAGAAGAGCTTCAACCACTAAAATAAAAAGAAATGTTGCTGTGACTTGCAATTCACACAATGACTTTGAAAACATGTGAAAACCAAATTCAACTCGACATTCTGTAACCTTAATAATAGTCTTGAAAGTTTTCATCAATCATCAGTTAAAAAGTCCTGAATGTTTTTGAATTTCTTCAAATATTACATTATATCAGGTGACTCCCTGCAAACATTCACAAATAAAATTTATATTTTATTCAGTATTTTGCTTAGACACCTGTTAGTAGTTGAAGCAAGTCATTCATTGTCAAGGCTAAAATTTGTATCTTAAAGAGTGTTAAAAATATTTTGAGCAAGTAGGAGAGTAAGATTCACATACTTAAATGTGAAAGCACCAATTTGTCTTGGAATGATATAATTTTCCTGCAACAATTATGAATTGTCACATTATTTTGAAGTGAAATGTACCATATTTTGGATCTTAGTGAGAAATACGCAATATTTCCTTTAAAATGGGAAGTATGAAAAAGAATAGTCTTTAAGCTCACCTGGTATACAAGAAAGCATTGCTACATTTTTTTTGATTAAATGTTGTCAGGTTTGCACTAGAGAATGCTGTTTTAAACAACTGGATATTGTTATTAGAAATGATTATACTATTGCACACAAGTTGTGCCTTTGCTTCCTCTAAAGAGCAGTAAGGAGAAGGCATTATGATAGTGGCCAAACAGGAGTGCTTTGGGCCATTTTGCCTTCATGTTACAGATGCAGAAAGAATGCCTCTGAGCTTACTGAAAGGTGTGAATATAGTTTAAATCTGCTTGTGAAAGGTTTAGGCTCTCTGACTCAGAAACTTGCTTCTAAAAGTTATCAGGCATGCAGAGGCATGGGGCCCTGGCTAAGACTCAACCCTTGAGGCTGTTGAGTGTAGCTAGGTGCACTGAGCCAACACTCCTTCTCTTTACCAGCATTTGGGAAGCTTTAGTGTCAGTTTGTCGCCTGGGTGGGGAAGGGGATGGACTGGAGTCTCCAAGTGCATTCAGCCTCCCTCACAAGACAAGCCAGGATGCAGTCCTAAAGTGATCCTAATATAATAGCAGTCTGTGAAACAACTGCACGTTGTTTTGTTGTCTCCCAGTTGTCAATAGCCTTTGTATTCAACAGAATCAAAGTGATATGATCATGTGCTTGCTGCGGAGCAGATGGTAATGCTTAAAGCTTATCTGGGAAGACATAATCTAGGTACAAAATGAAATGTTTAAAAATGGGTGCTTTATCTGATAGAAAGCAACAAGCTCTGGTGTCCAGAGCTGATATTTATTTTATTAAAGTGCTTCTTTCTTAATTGGTGATTATTTCCCACTTTCTTTTAGATGTTTTATTACATGGCTAGAAATCATTTGAATGTAGGCTCAACCAAAAGTGTATTGGGGATTTAAAGAAACTCTGTTAAAAACCAACTTGATCACTGAGGATTTAGGAGTATGTCCCACTTCTGCAGGGGGCATATCAGGACAATGCCTTTTAATCCTTACAGGCACAAAGAGGCCAACCACCCTGCTTCCCACCTCCCACTGTATTAAGGTGCAGCTTATTTTAAATATTTTCAGGTTTGCTGTAAGTGTTTAATGGATCTGTTTGCAATGTTGTTCTATTACTGAAATTATGTGTTATGGGTGGCCAAACATAGCAATCAAAGGAGCATGACAATGCTAATGTGTTGCAAACCATCCACCTTCGCACTTTCTGTGCCAGCCTAAGCCATTGCAAGGGGTATTTGGTTGTTCTTAGATGAGCATAAAAGGGTAAAAGTGAAGCTGAGCACTATGGATGATTTAAGACTCTGGAGACTATGAGGATCTGCTCCTCCAGCAAGAACTATAGAAAACACAGTGCTTCCCAGGGTGCTCAGATATGCAGTATAGGCATAGCCAATGTCTTGACCCCATCCTTCCTGAGACATTGTAGGGTCCATAGCAACTCCTATGGGCTTCAGAAAGGCTAAGTGAGAAGCGTGTGCATCTGCGTGTGTGTGTGTGTGTGTGTGTGTGTGATGCGAAAGCAGGAAGCAAATATAGAAAGTAGGAAAACAGCAAATAACTGGGAAGCAGGGGAGGATTAGAATTAGTAATTCAGGTAGAAAGTGTCAGGGATGGGGACATGAGCAAAAGACGAGAACAAAGTGCAGCAGACTAGGGCAGACAAGGATGGAGGTGCATTCACAGGCTTCAAAAGGCATAGAAGAAGCAGAGAAAGAACTGAGGAGAACAGAGGAAGGATGGAAGCCACCATGGGTGGTATAGTGTATATTTATGGGACCAGCAGAGGCACATGGACACAAGGACAGCCTTTTTTGCACAATAAAAGCCTGAAGCACTTTAAACATTTCTGCATATAAAATTGAATGTCATTCTTGTAAACAAAGCCTCCCCAACTACAGCCTTCCTTTGATTGCCCCACCAATTTGCCTCAAGCTTTTTCTGAAGGGACCTGCTGTCTTTGGAGAGAGCATAGTTCAGTCTACATGCTGAGGCAACTCTGGGCTGCCTGCTAAGTCTGACAAAAAGGTGCCAGTTAGTATAATAGATTTTTATTTATGAATGCCTGCTTTAACTGGAATCTTGATTGGAATCACCCTTTTCCACCAAACAGCCCACACAGTGATAATGAATTTGCATCACTCTTGGCATGTCTATACACCATAACGCAGTGCTGCACTTAGACACCCCATGCTCATATTCACTAGCTTTGACACTGGAAGCAGTATAGTCAAAGAATCATAGAAAATTAGGGTTGGAAGGGAAAGAGGTCATCTAGTCCAGCTCCCTGCTCAAAGCAAGACTATCCCCAACTATATTATCCCAGCCAAGGCTTTGTCTAGGCAGGTCTTGAAAACCTGTAAGGATAGAGATTCCACCCTGGGTAGCCTGCCCCAGTGCTTTACTACCCTCCTAGTGAGAGTTTTTCTTAATATCTAACCTAAACTTCCCTTGCTGTGACTTGAGACCATTGTTCCTTCTTCTGTCATCTGCCAACACTAAGAACAGTTTAGCTCCATCCTGTTTGGAACCACCCGTCAGGTAGTTGAAGGCTATTACTAAATCCTCCCTTAGTCTTCCCTTCTTCAGATGAAATAAGTTCAGTTCCCTCAGCCTCTAAGTCCCCAGCCCTCTAACCATTTTTGTTGCCCTCTGCTGGATTCTCTCCAATTTGTACAACAATTTTTGTTGTAGTGGGGAGCCCAAAACTGAACACAGTACTCTAGATGTGGCCTCACCAGTGTCAGATAGAGGTGAATAATCACTTCCCTTGATCTGCTGGCAACACACTTACAGTGCAGCCCCATATGCCATCAGCGTTCTTGGCAACAAGGGCACATTGTTGACTCATATTCAGCTTATTGACCACTGTAATCCCCAGGTCCTTTTCTGTGGAGCTGCTGCTTAACCAGCGAGTCCCCAGCTTGTACTAATGCACAGGATTGTTCCATCATAAGTGTAGGACTTTGTATTTGTCCTTATTGAACTTCATGACATTTCTTTTGGTCAAATCCTCCAATTTATCTAGGTCTCTCTGAATCTTATGTCTACCCTTCAGTGTATCTACTGCTCCACTCAGCTTGGTGCCATCTGCAGACTTGCAGACATCTCATCTTCCAGATCATTTATTAGAAAATGTTAAGACTCATAGAAGAAAAATGACAAACCCATAAAGGAAATACAGTGTGTCTGAGTGAGGGACTAACATAAGTGGGGTGGGGGTGAGGAAGAGAACGCATCCAAGTTACATAATTACGATGTTAGTCAGCTAAGTCTGGGGGTGGGAGGTAATGTGGGGAAAGGGGAGGGAGGGGGGTCACAACACTGAGAGAGAAAGAGGATAGATGCAAACAAACCCATAGAAAAATTGAACAAAACCGGCCCCAGAATCAACCCCTGGGGCACTGCACTTGATAACAGCTATCAAGTAGACATTGAGCTATTGATTGCTACCCTTTGAGCCCAATGGTCCAAACAGTTTTCTATCCACCTTACAGTCCATTCATCCAACCCATGCTTCCTTAGCTTGCTGGGAAGAATGCTGTGGGAAACCACATCAATAGCCTTGCTGAAATCAACCTATATCACATCCACTGCTCTCCCTGCATCCACAGAGCCAGTCATCTCATCATAGAAGGCAGTCGGGTTGATCAGGCTTGACTTGCCCTTGTTGAATCCATGCTGACTATTTCTAATCCCGTTCTTCTCTGTGTGCTCAGAAATAGATTCCTTGAGGACCTGCTTAATGATTTTTCCAGGGACTGAATTGAGGGTGACCAGTCTGTAGTTCCCCAGATCCAACTTCTTCCCTTTCTTAAAGACGGGCACTGTATTTGTCCTTTTCCAATCATCCAGGACCTCGCCAAATTGCCATGAGTTTTCAAAGGTAAAGGCCAATGGCTCTGCAATCACATTGCTGAACTGCCTCAGCACCCTTGGGTACATCGAATCCAGACCTGTGAAATTGTACAAATTCAGCTTTTCTAAATAGTCCCTAACCTGTTCTTTCACTACTGTCAGCTGCTCACCTCCTCCACAAACTGCTGCAAAGCACAGTAGTCTGGTAACTAATCTTGTCTGTTAAGACTAAGATGAAAAAGGCATTGCATACTTCAGCCTTTTCTGCGTAATCTGCCACTAGGTTGCCTCCCCCATTCAGTAAGGGATCCACACTTCCCCTGATATCCCTCTTATTGCTGACATACTTGTAAAAATCCTTCTTGTTACTCTTCATGTCCCTTGCTAGCTGCAACTCCAGTTGTACTTTGGCCTTCCTGATTTCATCCTTGCAAGCCCAAATAATACTGTTTTACTTCTGTCTAGTAGTCTGTTCAAGTTTCCACTTCTTGTAAGCTGCCTTTGTGTGTTAGCTCATTAAAGAGTTCTCTGCTAAGCCAAGCTGGTCTTCTGCCATACTTGCTAGTTTTCCTGTGCATTGGGATACTTCATTCCTGCACTTTTAGTAAGATATTTTCAAAGTACAACCAGCTCTCCTGGGCTCCTTTCCCCCTCAGACTGGCCTCCCAGGGAATCCTGCCCAGCAGTTCCCTGAGTATGTTTGCTTTTCTGAAGTCCAGGGTCCTTACTCTGCTGCTCTTCTTCTTTTCTTCAGGATCCTGAACTCAATCATCTCATGATCACTGCTACCCAAGTTGCTTCCCACTTGCACATTCCCCATCAATTCTTCCCTGTTTGTGAGCAGTAGGTCAAAAAGAGCATGGATCCTAGTTGGCCTCTCCAACACCTGCACCAGAAAGTTATCCCCAGCACTCTTCAAAAACTTCCTGTATTGCCTGTGCACTGCTGATTGCCCTCCCAGCAGATGTTAGGGTGATCCCCCATGAGAACCAGGACCTGTGATCTAGAAACTTCCACTAGCTGTTTCAAGAAAGCCTTATTTACCTCATCCTTCTGGTCTGGTGGTCTGTAGCAGATACCCACCATGACATCACCCTTGTTGCTCTCCCCTCTCATCCTGACCAAGAGACTTTCAACAAACCTATCTCCAATTTCATACTGGAGCTCTGAGCAGTCATACAGCTTTTACATAAAGAGCAACTCCTGCTCTTCTGCTCTGCCTGCCTTCCTCAACAGTTTACCCCCATCCATGACAATGCTTCAGTTATGGGAGCTATCCCACCAATGTGCTGTTATTCCAAACGCAGCATAGTTAAGTTATTGTGCAAGGACTTCTAATTCTTCCTGCTTGTTTCCCAGGCTCCATGCATTCATGTACAGACATCTGAGGTAACTAGCTGATCGCCCTACTTTCTCAGGAAGAATGAGAAGGCATCCCCTGTTTTCCCCTCCTGCTTGTGCTTCCTTCAAGTCACCCACTTCCCCACTTACCTCAGGGCTTTGGTCTCCATCCCCTGGCAAACCTAGTTTAAAGCCCTCTTCATTAGGGTAGCAAGCCTGTCTGTGAAAATTCTCTTCCCTCTCCTTAATCTTTAATGAGCAATCCTTGGTGGAACAACATCCCATGATTGAAGAAGACAAAGCCCTGCTGGCAACACCATCTGTACAGCCATGCATTGATTTGCAGGATGTATCTATCCACTTCTGCCCTAGCCCGCCCTCTTGACTGGAAGGATTGAGGAAAATGCCACCTGAGTCCTGTCCCCTTCACCCTTGCACCCAGAGCCCTGTAGTCACTTTTGATCTGTTCAGGGCCCTCCCTGGAAGTATCATTGGTGGTCACATGGATGAGCAGCATGGAGGAGTAGTTAGAGGGCCAGATGAGTTTCAGCAATCTTTCTGTGACTTCTCTGATTCAGGCTCCGAGCAAGCAGCAGACCTCCTGAGACAACTGTTCACACTGACAGATGGATGCCTTCATCCCCCACAGAAGAGAGTCGCCAGCCACCACCACCCATTGCTTCCTGTCGATGGCAATAGTCTCAGTCCTCCTAACCTTGGGAAGGCCTGGCCTGCAGAGCTGTCTGAAATTTTGGCAGCTGTTTTGTTTCGGAGATGTTTTGGCCCATTTCAGCACCCGAAACACCAGATTCAAAACTAAACAGAAGGCTCCAAAACATCTCTGAATCTAAATGAAACCATCCAAAACATTTCAGATGTTTCAGAGCCAGGCTTGCAGGGAAATAAACTTAAAAGAGGGAGGGGAAAGACGGGCAGAAGGACTGCTGTAATATTGACATCTGTAGCTGGCCAGTATCTGTGAGCTGTCCTTAAGGTCCCTTCCAATCCCTGTGTTCTGGGGGAGAGACACCAGCCTGCTGTCATCCCACACCCCTCCTCCCTTGAGAGGAATCTGGCACAGCCCCATAGCCCTCCCACCTGTCAGCCAGAGCCCGGCACTGCTCAGGCCCAGGGGTCCCAGCTCCCATACAGCGCATGATGCCCTGCTGAGCCACACTGCACCTGTGCCATGGGGCAGCTGCCACATGGGTGCGAAGCGGTGGGGGGATCCATCCCTGCTGCCCCCCATTGCTCCATGCTGTGCATGGGGGCTCTGCCATGTGTACCCAGAGTCCCCAGTCACCACTGCTGCAGCCAGTGAGTGCAGGGCTTTTTTTTTTCTTTTAATAAGTGCCGGGACTAGGCTGGGACTTGGTAGGCAATGGGGTCACGCAGGGCAGCCATGGGGACATCTCCCATGGTTCCCTCCACCTGGGGAGAGGCAAGCACAGCTGGAGGAGCAGCAAGAGAACCTACAGCCACCTGGATGCGCCTGCTTCTCCCTGGCCAATCCAAATCTCCAAAGCAGCACTGAAACTCCGCAACAGATTCAGCTGAATTTAAACCTTTCCCTTAGCCCAGGAAGTCTGCTGCTTCCCAGGGGGCAACATCCGAGACATTGCGGAGAAGATCCCTAAGCTCCTCTGGCCCACAGACCACTATCACATGCTCCTTATTCACGTGGGCACCAATGACACGGCTCGCAGCGCTCCCAACCGTGTCATGAGGCGCTAGAGGGATTTGGGAACGGATGGTCTGGGGGCACAGGTGGTGTTCTCTTCGATCCTCCCAGTCTCAGGGTATGGGCTGAGGAGGCAGAGGAGGATCCAGGTAGTTAACCAAAGACTGCGGCGCTGGTTAGGGAAGGCTTTGGCTTTCACGACCACAGCCTGCTCTATGACAAGAGAGGCAGTGAGCTGCTGGGAAGAAATGGCCTCCACTGCTCTCCATTGGGGAGGAGGCTCTTCTCAGCCAAACTGGCTGACCTGCTCCACTGGGCTTTAAACTAAACCCACTGGGGGATGGGGGGACTACCGCCACTGTTGGCCCGCTGAGCAACCCTTGCAAAGCCAGCAGGCCAAGGCACTTAAGGGAGCCCACCCCTGCCCCAGCCCTGGTACAATCTGTGGGCAAGGCAAGAGCCCCCAAGGGGACACGTGCGTGTCTGTACACAAATGCCAGGAGCTTGGGGAACAAGCGGGAGGAACTCATACTCCTGCATAATGCAAATAATTATGATGTCATCGGGATAACAGAGACCTGGTGGGACTCCACCCATGACTGCACCACAGGTATAGGTGGCTATACCCTGTACAGGAGGGATCGAGTAGATAAAAGGAGTGGAGGTGTAGCTCTCTATGTTAAGGAAAGCTGATGTTGGCATCCAGGGTGGATGACTGGAAACCCTCTGGGTTAAAATCTGTGGGGAACACAGCACAGGGGACACAATGGTAGGAGTCTACTACAGACCTCCCACCCAAAGTCAAGAGCTTGACCAGGAGTTCGCCCAGGAACTGGCTGAGGCTGCATGCTCCAGGACCATGGTTGTCATGGGTGACTTCAATTCCCCGGACATCTCGTGGGAGGATCACTCAGCAAAATCTGAGCGGTCGCAAAACTTCCTATCATGCATGGATGACCTCTACCTGAATCAAGAAGTCTACAGGCCAATGAAAAGTAAAGCGCTGCTCGACCTGGTACTCGTTACTAGGGATGACCTAATTGGCGACCTAGTGATTGATGGAAAGCTGGGTGACAGCGACCACAAGCTGCTCACCTTCACCATCCGCCGTAAAGCTGGCAAGTCAGTCAGCAACACAGAAGTCCTTGACTTCAGGAAAGCCGACTCTGACAAGCTCAGGAGGCTTGTCAGTGAGGCCCTAAGGGACCACGACTCCAGGGGGAGGGGAGTTCAGGAAGACTGGTTGCTCCTCAAGGGAGCAATCCTTAAGGCATAAGCTAATTGTATTCCATCTCGGAGGAAAGGCAGCAAGAGGGCACAGCAGCCCCCCACCTCTCCAGGGACCTAGCAGACCTCCTGAGGCTAAAAAGAAAGGCTTACAAAGGACGGAGGATGGGATTCACCTCCAAGGAGGATTATTCTGCACTGGTCCGGTCCTGCAGGGAGCAAACCAGGAACACCAAGGCTGCAACTGAACTCCAACTAGCTTCGAGCATCAAGGACAATACAAAGTCCTTTTTCAGATATGTGGGGAGCCGGAGAAAAAGGAAGGGCAACATTGGACCCCTGACAACTGACGCCCAGGAAAAAGCCAACCTATAAAATGGGTACTTTGCGTCAGTCTTTCATCAGTCCTATGGGACAACCATGTCTGCTACAGGACAGGGAGGTCCAGGTGAGGGTGATCCCCTGCCCTCCATAAATGCCGACCTCGTGAAGGAACATCTTGAGAGTCTGGATACCTTCAAGTCAGGTGGCCCTGACAATCTACACCCCAGGGTACTCAAGGAGCTGGCGAGCATCATAGCCCACCCCTGGCACGGATCTTTGAAAAATCCTGGTGCTCTGGTGTAGTGCCCAAAGACTGGAATAAGGCCAATGTGGTGTCTATCTTCAAGAAAGGAAGGAAAGTGGATCTGGCAAACTATAGGCCCATCAGCCTTCTATCCCGGGGAAGGTCTTAGAAAAGTTTATTAAAGAGGCCATCCTTAATGGACTGGCCGACACCAACATCCTGAGGGATAGTCAGCATGGGTTTATTGTGGGTAGGTCTTGCTTGACCGATCTCATTTCCTTCTAAGAGCAGGTCACCTGGACAAGGGAAAAGAGATTGATGTCATATATCTTAACTTCAAAAAAGCTTTCCATCTGGTATCCCATGATCACCTCTTGGCGAAACTGGCCAATTGTGGCCTTGGGTCCACTACAATCCGTTGGCTGGGAAATTGGCTCCATGGTCGGACCCAGAGGGTGGTAATTGAGTGAAGTCAATTGTCATGGTGCCCTGTGACCAGTGGGGTCCCCCAAGGCTCTGTCCTGGACCCATATTGTTCAACATCTTCATTAATGAAATGTGGACACTGGAGTCAGAAGCGGACTGGCCAAGTTAACCGATAACACCAAACTTTGGGGCAAAGCATCCACAGCAGAAGACAGGCAAGTGATCCAGACTGACCTGGACAGGCTCAGCAAATGGGCGGATGAGAACCTGATGGTGTTTAACACTGAAAAATGCAAGGCTCTCCACCTTGGGAGGAAAAACCTGCAGCGTCCTTATAGGCTCGGCAATGCTACGTTGACCAGCACTACAGAAGAAAGAGACTTGGGGGTCATCATTGACCACAAGATGAACATGAGCCTGCAATGCGATGCTGTGACTAGTAAAAGTGACCAAAATGCTGGCTTGCATCCATAGATGCTTCTCAAGCAAATCCCGAGAGTTCATTCTCCCCTTATACTCGGCAAATCCTGGGACATCATTCTCCCCTTATACTCGGCTAGCATCTGGGAAAGGTGGCAGCCTGCCAGATCACCCACTCATGCTGATGATGTGTCCACTGACCGATGCTGCTTTCTCACCCCTCAACCATGCTGCTGCCCCATTCCTCAGCTCGCTGCTGCCCTATCCCCTAAACCATACTGCACTGCTTTTGATCAGAGGAATGGGCCAGGGGTTGCAGCAGCAGTGCACTGGTGGATGAGACAGCACACCTGTGGGGAATTGCATGGGAGATGGCAGTAGTGAGAATGGAGGTTCAGGCAGCAGCTATAATTGCTGGATTTCAGGCACAGTGGGCAAGTGGGATAGGGGATGAGGGATAGGCAGCAAGGGCACAGGTATGGGGAGGCAAGTAAGGAGGGGAACAAGGTGTGGGGGTCAGGCTGCCTGCCCCTGCTGTGACTGGGGACAAATTTAAGGTGACCCTCCAATAATTATATCCTATACATGACAATTACAACATCATCTTGGATTTAGGTAAATAAGGTACTCCCTTTATAGACAAATTCTACTCCTGTGGACATACAGGCAAACCTGATTAATTTCCATGGCAGTTGCATTTGACAGCATTATGGATCTCTACCAGATTGAAAAATGCATAAAACTCACAGAAGACACGCTCCTTAGTCCTGCAGTATATTATCATTAATGTTTACATATCATGGCAACACTAGGTATTAGGACCATTACAATCCTATGCCTGCCAAAGTCAAGCTGTTTTAATGAAAAAAAAAGGAAAAAAAAGAAGGAAAAAAATATGTTCCTGGACATACAAGACCTTATTTTTGCCACCCTCTCCCATTATCTTACAGAAACAAAGAGCTCTTCCTACTGTCCCTCACCCATTTAGCAGCCTGCAAGGGATAGAAGATAATAATCAGGAATACTGAAAGGTTGCCTTGTGTACCAGTGCGCTCTGGATGTGTAAGGGACCCTAGTTGCCACCTGGTTAGGTGGGGTACTGATCCATCCCCCATTTATAAAAGACTGCACTGGGCCACATTCCTTTTCCCTGACCTGGCCTTTTAATTCAGAGAGCTTGTCTTTGTTCCTCCCTTACATGGGATTGGTCACTAGCAATTGTGCCAAGCTGAAATGTTACATTTGTGTGTGTAGGGTGCCTTGCCCTCCTAGAAGATTTGTCCACTTCTTTGCTAAATTCTTCCTCTGACTCTATTCTGCCAGTTGCATCTTGAATTGAATGTTGGGAAAAGTGCACGTGGTTCTCCTAAGAAGACTATTTAAATTGTAATTGCAGCGGGGTGGTATTTACAGTGAAACTGCCGTGGGAGGCTAATTTTCATTTTCAGCCCCAGGCTGAACACAACAGCTTATGAATGCTTGCAGGGTTTATAAGTACACATTTGATCAGATCTTCAGTTTATTTTCAAGAGAAGGAAATGCATTCCTTATAATTGCAGCATAACTTTGTAGTATAAGGTAACTTATTTTCACTCCAGAATTTTTTTTTTGGTAGAATCAGTTTCTAAGATCCACAATGCCCTTGAACCTAAAAGGAGTGTCTACAGTATGCATATAACACAGCTACAAATATAAAGAAACTTCTTTAAAATGGACATTTACAAACTCAAAAACACACTGCAGCCAAACAGGTTAGAAGAACCAATTGGAAATGTTGACCCACTAGAGTGTGATTTGTGCCAACTCTGTAGGTGAATTTGCCTTCACTACCAGCTCATGGAATGTTTGTCTCTGAACCTGAGTGACAGAGATAGACAGATATGTTTTGAATAAACTGAAGTAAGGGTGTGTATGCATGTAAAATAAATAAGATGTTTTCATACATTAGGAAATATGACAGGTACGACTTATGAATGCTTGAATGGAGCAAAGTGAAGCCATGAGTCAGCAGTACAGTATCATTCCTAACGAATGAAAATTATAATTCCATTCCGCTCTGCATTCTGCATTAATAAATGCAAGAAAATATTAGTGACATCATCCTTAACCAAGGAAGTGACACTAGTGATTTGGTATATCACAAGAAACATCCAAGAGGTCTTGTAATATTTTTAATTAAGTTCCTAAACTTTACAAATGTAACGAAGAATTTAGGCGAAAATAGTTAGTCATTCCATACATATCTGAGTAGTAGCTCCATTGGTACATGACCTCATGTGTTTGCAGTGCTGGTGAGAAAATGTCTTTTGATAGCTTTTCACCTGTGATAAAGATGACTTGAAATTTCTTTTTGTATATAAAAAACCTGATTTTGCATATTCCTGATTTAGGGTCTGTACTTGCAATGCACTGATATTTTCAAGTCATATTGATTTCAGTGGAGGTTGAAGATCAACAATATGCAGGACTGAGCCTTTAGTTTTTGTAACAGATAGAGGAAGATGATTCTATTAAAATTATATCTTGCAATTGGAAATCTACTTTGTTCTAATAGCCATCTACTTCAATCCTGAAGCCCATGTTCTCTGGTACTTTCAGTGCTGTCACACTTTTATATTTCCAGATGTGACTAGTGATTTGGGTATCTTCATTCTTAGAAGCCTGAAGGTCTTGGCATTGGCACAATGCTGCACTAACATGGCCTCTGGCAGCAAGCAGAAGTCTTCATCTCCACCTGCAGCAGTTTGCCTGCAGAACAGATATGGAGCTCTAGCAACACAGGGCATGAGCGACATGTGCCCTGGCGGCTGGGGGGGCATGGTGGCACTGGCAGCAGTGGGAGCATGACAGTGGTAAGCAGTGAGCTCCTGCAGACACTGCCAGTGCTGTTGGCAGCGAGGGGGGGAGGGTGCTGTGAGAGGACCAGAGGTCAGCAACCACCTGTAGATGCCACTGGTAGTGTCAGCAGTGGCCAGTGGCAATCGCTGACTGCCTGCAGATGCCACCAGCAGTGTTGGCAGTGAGGAGAGGGGTGGTAAGTGAGGACCACCTGCAGGCACCACTGACAGTGTTGGCAGCGCTTTTTCATAGTGGGTGCACTGTCACACTCGGGGTGCACATGCACCCGCATGCAACTCCCTACGCATTGCCAATGACAGAGGGGAAGGAGCATGTTCCATCAGCAGAAGAGGCCAGGCCAGTAGGGTTGTGCAAAACGGCTATGTCTTGTTTCATTTTCGGATTCGTCCATTTCAGAGGACAGCAATTTGTTTCGGTATTTCGAATCACTGTTCCAGTTCATAGATTTCATGGACATTAGGGCTGGAAGGAACCTCGGAAGATCATCGAGTCCAGCCCCCCACCCGAAGGCCAGGAAGTCAGCTGGGGTCATAGGATCCCAGCAAGATAAACATTCAATTTACTCCTGAAGGTGTTCAGTGTAGGTGCTTGAACCACCTCCGATGGCAGGCTGTTCCAGACCTTGGGGGCTCAGACAGTAAAGAAATTCTTCCTTATGTTCAGCCTGAAACGGTCTTGCAGTACTTTATAACTGTTCGACCTTGTCATCCTTTGGGGCACTCTGGTGAACAAATGTTCTCCCAGAAACTGGTCATCACCCCTGATAAACTTATAGGTGGCCATCAGATCACCCCGAGCCTGTGCTTTTCCAGGCTAAAGAGCCCCATGGCTCTCAGCCTGTCGTTGTAAGGTCTGTTTTCCTGACCTCTGATCATGTGCATGGCTCTTCTCTGCACTCTCTCAAGCTTCTCCATGTCCTTTTTGAATTGTGGAGCCCAAAATTGGATGCAGTACTCCAGCTGCGGCCTCACCAAGTATAAGGGGTGTATAAGGGGAGTTGGGGAATGGGGCAGCAGCATGGTTGAGGGGTGAGAAAGCAGCATCGGTCAGTGGATACATCATCAGCATGAGTGGGTGATCTGGCAGGCTGCCACCTTTCCCAGACCCTAGCCCTGGCCTCTGACCTGAACTCACTGCCTTACTGCAGACTCTGTGGCTTAAAGCAGTATAGGCTAGCCCAGCTGCTCTGGTTCTGGCTCCAGGCCGAGATCAGGACCAGGCAGAAATAAAGTGCTGGTACTTGAATCCAAAATGAGGCTTGTTTTCCCCCTGACTGATGGAGGGAAAAATTTAGTTGTATTCAAGTAAATATGGAATATTAGTAGCAACATTTGGTCTAGTTAAATTACCACCTTCTAGAACAGTGGTTTTCAACCTTTTTAGACTCGAGGCACCTCTCATTAGCCTTGAAGCACCTCTTGTTAGACCTCAGGCGCCCCTCATAAAATACCATTTCTTCATTTTCAGTCATTTTTGACTATGGAAGAATAATCGAGCAATGTTTCTGTTGCAGCCCACAACAGGACTGAATGTTTTTAACACAAGGGGTTCCTTTTTGAAATCTCTGCATTTATTAAATCTCTGTGAAATCTTTTTGAAAAATGTCTGTGAATCATTGTTTACACAACTAACAGTGCAAACATCACATGGTGCTCTGTAGCACCCTTGAAAGGTGCAATCTAAGGCACCCCAAGGTACTGTGGCACTTTGGTTGAGAATCACTGTTCTAGAAAGTGTTTTACCAGGTACACTTTTTATGCCATTTTCTAAAAGTCAGTAGAACCCTGGGTTTTCATATTTGCACTGCATTCATAAATTTTGGTCACTGATTGAAACACACATGAAAAGATTGCCCTTGTCATGATTCCTGATCTGCTTTAGAAACAAGAAATAGTATTGCCAGCACAACTTAACTGGATTTTTATTTTTCCAGTTAGAAAGAGTAAATATCAATCCCAGGGAAAATTTATACTGGCTTTGTTCCAGTATTATTGCTAATGAATTTTCTTAAACCAGCACCACCAGAGGTTTCATTTTCAGTCATGTTGTTTGAAGTCCTGTGAATGACTCTGAGCTTTAATTCTCTGGTGGAGGTTGCAAAATAAGCAAAATTAGACAAAATATCAGGGGAAGAAATACAAAAAAGAAAAATGATTGACTTGCCCAAGTTTAAAAAAAAAAACTCCTATGGAGATGGACCAACCGAAATTTGTGTACTTTACAGAAGAAAAAATATTCAGGTGGATTCAGTATTGCACCTCATGGGTCTGAAGTGGGGAAGATAACAGAAGCTGCTCCGTGGGATTTGGGGGCATGCAATTCCTGAGGTTTAGGAGGTTGCCCTCAAGAAGCCTAGGGCAGCCCCAGGAGCTCATCTAATTTTGTCCAGCTTCCCACAGCCCCTAATAGGCTGTTTTATGGCTCAAAGTGTCCCACTACTCCTATTATGTGGTGGTATAGGAAAAAAATTGTTACATCAGTCTGATGCCACATAGGGAAACCCTTGTGCCAAGGCTGTTCCTCTTAGGCTAGTTAAGAAGGCTTTGGTCTCTTTTTACAGAGGCTGAGCCAGTTTGGTGACCATTGCTTAGTTTTGTTTTGCTATTTGGACAGTCTCTAAATCCAGCTCCAACATTGCTGTCCCTGGGCAGTTCATAGAAAGATTATTAATGTCTCCAAGATAAGTTTTGTGATAGTGAAAGGAGGAACTTGAAAAAACTTTTACAGGGAGATTTTGAAAGTTACAAAGAATGGCTACTTTCTTTCCTTATCAACGTTAATTACCAGCTAGTTATTGTTGCACCTGGTAACCAGTGTACCTTTGACCTGCGAGCCTGGGTCAGCATGACCGGCTTGGCGCAGAAGGGATAAATGACCGGACAGGTGGGGAGTAACGGCGAGTAGGAGTCAGGCGGCTTGAAGCGTATTGGTTGTATGAAAGGTTTATTGTACTTACACTACCGATGGTTGCAGCATAGGCAGGAGAGCTGGCTTGTTCAGTTACAGTGCATAAAACAGAACAATCTAAAGGGGTCCGTTGGTTCACGGGGTTCCTGAGCCGAGCCCTTGCTTTCTAACCTGGGGGCTAGGTGCGGCTGCCCGACTCAATAGTCCCAGAACTGGTCAACAGCTCATACACAGGGAGAAACTATAATGCACTTTTGATCAGCAAACTTCCGAGAGCTCTTTGACGAGAAGAATAGATGAACTGGTGAGGAACGAAGTACGCCAAAATGAAGATCGGTTGACGGGGAGAAGATGTCTGCAGGTGGCCAATCTGCTGACTGTCTCCTTGATGTGCGCGGATTCTCCGCTTAATGGCAGGAATCTGCTCTTAGTTATAGTCAGCGGTGACCAATCACTACATGCCAGTTGTGAATATTTACTGACCGCCAATTACGTTCTTACACCAGTGACCTAGATACATTATTCATCTGACCTACTTTACTGTACTCAGCGGGTTCAAAATGTCAGATGTGATTGGCACCTGCAATTCTTACCATTGCAGACAACAAGCTTCTTAAGTATGGAGAACAAACTTTTAAAAAACTCCAACTGCAGTGCTTCCCTCAGCAAAGAAATAAAGGCTACTAGTGCTGAGGGGTCTTTATGGCCTGCGTCCTTACTAAGTTATAATGGTCTTTTGCTTTGCTGGCATCGGCACTTTAACTGACAGGCTGAATTCAGACATGACAGTTATTACACGCATGGACAGAACACAAAATAGATATTTGTTTTTCATATTTCAAAGAAACAAAAGCCAAATTTTTCAAGATTATCACAGTTTTAGGAAGTCTTGTCCATTTTGCCGGTTGGAAAATGCTGCTATAATGAAATCCTTATTGGGAGGAAGTGTACGATTACTCTTCTTAACGGTCTTTTATCATACAGGAGCAACCTTTGCTAGTGGAGACAAATCTAGATGAAAGCTGCAGCCACACTGATGGGTGCATAACTCAGCAACAAACTTGCTAGGGGCAGATTTTTAAATATGGAATTAGATGCACTCAAGTTTGAAAATTTTGGCCTCATATGTTCTGGAAGAAGTGGCAGCACACAGATATAAACACCTTATCCATTGTTGGGCATGAGGGAGAACTGGACCTGTAACTTATGCAGAGTCAAGGGAAAAAAGTGCACACACCTTAACCTTAATGCCATATTTCCATCTGTTACAGTTTGAAATTGCTAAGATATCAGTTGTATACAATAGGGATTTATAATGGAGGCAGCAACTCATCCTTAACCATAGCTGTGATACTATACTGGGCCTCTATTAAAAAGCTGTCTTTGGTGTGTAGACATGCTGATATGTTTGCTCAATAAAATACAGCTTTCAAGACACACTATTAAGTTTACATGATCGCCAGAGTGAGAGGGCTAAAGCTGGAACAGAAGAAAAGCTGAAGAGAATTAGTGCAATAAAAGCTAGGATTTAACAGACAGGGTCGAGCAAAAGAAGTATGAAACAACAGGTGTCATTGGCTCTTATCAGCATTTTTAATTAACATCTGTTTTTAGCCCAGAGTACTTTGGAAGAGTATGTTAGAGTGTGTCTGTATTTAAAGATAAAGATAGACTGTTGAGAAGTTACTGAGTAGCAGGAGGAAAGGTTGTAGCGTTGTTTGTACGTGTATGTATGTCTGTGTCTGTGAGTTGGGAGACTGTTAGTTGCAGCTTATAGGAACCTGAAGGAAAACCACCATGATAAAATTGCAAGGTAGGAAGATATTGCTATGGCAACAAAATATTTTCTCTTGAAGGAGACAAGTATGATAAAACAAATTTAGTGTGGGAAATTCAAAGGAAATGCACATAAAAAGTGGGGGGGAATTAACTGTAGTTTTTAAAAAGACCTTTCTTAAAATGTAGTAATAATAATAATTATTATTATATAGTAATAATAATGGTGATTGTTGTTGTTACTTATACTCCCTTAGCATTTTCCATTGAAAATCTTAAAACATGTTACAAATATTTCTTAAGTGACGTGACATCACTATTAATAGGGAAGCGTTGTTCTTCCTAATGGTTGTCTTTGCCAGTAGCTAACTCTTACTTTATAGGAAAAAAACTTGAGAGGTTATGTGATTCTCAAAAATTTAAATATAGGAAATGTGTGACAAAACTGGTAATAGTATTCATTTTAGCCAAAAAACTGTCCTTCTACCCTGTCCATATTTACATTAGTTTAACTTTATGTTTAATTGCCAGGATTTTCCGAGTTAAGGTTCTCGTAGAAATGTTTACCTCTTGCATATAGGTATTCCAGATAAGGTTTTCTTATTATTACATGCTGTTCTGACCCAAACCACTATCCCATATTGGTTGGTGTATATTGTGATAAAAAATAAAAACACTGTTTTTGATGTTTTTAGAAAATATAGATCAGAAAATGGATTGCCTCCACTAAAACTGAATGAATACAGCATAGGATTGAGCAAATACAAAGACAATACAGAGAGAAAATTTGCAAAATATGATGTCATGTCATCTTTCAGACCAATGAATAATATGGTACGATAATTTTGGATTAGGGATGTCTTTTCCAGATTCACAGCACCTACAGACTTTCAGGGGATTACCTGGCCGCAGAGATGCATTATTTGGCTCCTTATATTAGCTTCTTTTAACAATTTGTTATGGGTTTTTTGTTTGTTCCATACCTATTTGTGTGAAGGGCATTAAATTCTTCATCTAAAAAAACTCTAATTCAATATGGACTGAGCTTAGTTTAGATATGTAATAACAAAAACTCTTGATTCTTAATGCCATAGATATATTTAAATTTTAATCTAAATCATTTGTCAATAATTTTTATGTGGGACCTCTGAGCACCACACAACAATTTTTCCAATATCCATCCAAATCCTTAAGATCCTAATTCATTAAAGTGCTTGAATACACCTACATTTAAGTACGTGCTAAAGTTCAGTTGAGAATGATGGATGATAGCATATACTTGAGTGTTGGCTGAAACTTGAGTCTTCAAAAATGCCTGGATCATAGTTATGCAGCATTAGAACTCCCACGTTCAATTTAGTCAAAGAATCAAACTGTTTGAATTTCTTTCTGGGAAGATAATAAGATATACTAGTTTTCCATTACAAAAACTGAATTTGGGAAGAAAAGTCAGTCATCCCAATTATGAGCTTATAAAATTATTTCATCCTTTGGGTGGATGACTACTGCCAGATAGAGGGCTTAAGTTTCAAGCTTTGTATATAAAACAGACTTGACCAATAAAAATGAAATTTATGATGAATCTCAGAGCCACAGCAGCTGACTTCCCCCCCCCCCCCACCTTGTACTCAAATCCAAGATGAGGCATTCCCCCCCATGGTGAATGGCCCAAAACCTCATCTTGGATTTAAATAAATATGGTAATAACTACTCATACAATATATGGCAAGTAATATCAACTCCCATAAAAAAATCACAGCTCTTTCTTTACCCATTAAGCTGGTAGTGCAAAAACAAAACTTTTATTAGCCTAAGTCTTTAAAGCCAACTTTAACAAGGTAGAGAATTTTGATGCTTTAAACATTCTCTAGCAACAAGAACACTCTCCGTTCTTAGGTATTTTTCATGTTTCTTTACACATGGTCATAGGCAGAAGAAGAAAAAAAATTGTGGGAAGGTGAGCATGTGCGCGCACATGCCGCCCCCACCATGGGAAAGTCTACGGGAGGAGGGGAAAGGGCCACAGGGAAGGAGTGGCATTGCCTAGTACAGTGCCAGCCCTGGGTGCCTCCCAGCCCCAGCTGCACTGGCCCCAGCGGCCCCCAGCCCTGGCTGCACTGGCCCCGGCCCAGGGGGGACTGGAGCGGGGCCAGCCTTGGCTGCACCACCAGGCCAAAGTGTCTGCACCTGCCTGCTCCTGCTGCTTCAAAAGCAGCAGGTGCCGCTATGTGCATCCTGACACTGGACGACCTGAGCAGTGAGGCACATGGCATTGCACTGTGCTTTCAAAGGAGTGATGGCAAAGCGCAGAGGCAAGGAGCAGAGCACAGCTTGTAGCTGCAGTCTTCCTTCCCCCTGCAAAGATTGCGGGCCACGTGCTCCACACCCCCTCCTGGCTGCCCAGTGCCGCATGTCTGGAGGAGCCACAGGGCTCCGATTGTCCCACAACCCAACCCGGCCAGGACCCAATTCACCATGAATGGGGCCCTGGCCAGGTAGAGTCATGGGGCAATCAGAGCATGGCAGTTTGTCCAGGGGCGCAGCACAGTGGAGCCAAGGGTGGGGTGGAGCTCCCTCTCCCCTCTTGGCTTCCTGTAGTGCACGAAGCGGTGGGAGCTGCTCATCCATGCCCCTGGATGAGCTGCCAGACTCCGACTGTCCTATGACCTGGCCCGGCCGGGGCTCCATTCACAGTGAATGGGGCCCTACCTGGGCCATGTCATGGGACAATCCAAACAGTACAGCAGGGAGTGGGGCAGGGGCAAGGGTGAATGATTCGTGCTCCTACCCCACTCTTTCCTGCACTGTGGGGGTCTCGAGCTTCCCCACTTCCCACCCCCCACCCCAAGCCCAGAATGATAAAGAAATATTGAAAGAAACTTACCTGCCTGTGTGTGGCTGAGCCAGCTGCAAGTGCACAGGGTATCTGAGTGTGCCTACTCCTCCCCCCTGCTGCAGCAGCCTGCTGCCAGGCTGCCCTAAGGCTATGCCTGCTGCTGCCCTCTGTTTGGCAGGGCGGAGCCCCATCAGCCTGCCCTTCCACCTCTTATGCACATGGTACAAAGATCAAATAACTGAGTTTTGTGCAGGTTTGATTCTCAGGGTTTAGGAAGGCAAAAAAATCCCATTCCTGTCTCCAGTCAACTTCTTCATAAAAGCTAAGTACAGACAGTCAAAAAGCCTGAGGCTGAATTGATTCAGGTTAGTCTAAGCTGTGTAGATTAAATTGATAAGCAAGTGAACAAACATTCACTTTTGATTCTGCAAATGCAACCACATGCCTGCAGTGGCTCAGGTCAGAAGTTGGGGGACACTAGAGCATGCCTCCCTGCTGGGCTGGAGCAGACAGCTTGGGTCAAGGCTAGTCCTTCCACCCTGTGACTGGGTTTGTGAGGGAGGTGCAAAGCATCCTGGGATGCTGGGGGACTATAAATTAACTTGAATTTGGAAGGAATCTGGGGCAGAGATTCAATCAACCGATTTAAACTAAATCAGTTAAGTCTGATGTTACTTCCATCCAGGTTTATCTAAAACTGGTTTCAGTCATTTTGAAAGTGGTTTGTGTGCACTGTACTTCTGTTGTGTTACAGATTTGAATCACTTTCCAATCACTTACACTGGTTTATGTGTAAGTTCTGTCCCTAGCCTAAAGGTAGGTTTCATAGACATTAGGGTCTGGAATGGACCTTGCAAGATTATCAAGTCCAGCCCCCCTGCCATAGGCAGGAAGTCTGCTGGGGTCAAATGATCCCAGCAAGATAAACATCCAAATGTTTTTTGAAGGAGTCCAGAGTAGTTGCTTCCACCTCTAGGGGGAGTCTGTTCCAGACCCTGGAGACTCGGACTGTAAAGAAGTTTTTCCTTATGTCCAGTCTAAATCAGCCTTCCAGAAGTTTGTGGCCATTAGAACTTTTTATCCCTTGGGGAACCTTGGTGAACATATCCTGGTGCACACCCCTTATGTACTTATAGGCTGTCACCAAGTCTCCCCTGAGCCTTCTCTTCTCCAGGCTGAAGTCTCATGTTTCTCAGCCTCTCCTCATATGGCTTGCTCTCTTGGCCCTTGATCATATGAGTGGCTCTCCTTTGGACCCTCTCAAGCTTATTTACCTCACTCATGAAGTGGGGGTCCCAAAACTGGATTCAGTACTCCAGCTGGCGCCTCATTAAGGCCACGTAAAGTGGGAGGATGACATCCCTAGTTTTGCTTAAGATGCATCAGTGGATGCATGGCAGAGTTTGGTTTGCTTTGTCAGCTGCAGGATCGCATTGGTGGCTCATGTTGAACCATAAGCTAGGAAGCTTGCCGGGGTTGTTTGAACCCAGTACTCTTTCCTGCTGTGGCAGAGGGTTGGACTTGATGATCTGCTCAGGTCCCTTCCAACCCTACCAACTATGAAACTATGTTCATCTTGTGGTCAGTCAATCCCCCAAGTCTCTTTTGGTCATGGTGCTAGCAAGTGTAGCACTGCCTGTGGCAGATAGCCACCTCTGTTTCTCCCCAAAAACTCTGCTCTGTAACAATTTGGGCCCTACAGAGGGTGCACACCTTACCCTATCTCTTTAAGTAAACTGAGCTGGATATATTCCTGAGGGAGGGGGGAAACCTGCTCCCTCTACCTATGTGACTGGCATCACATACCTGGGTGAGGGGCTTGGGCTCCCTGGTGGGCTAGAGAGTGCCAGTCTGCCCAGCAACCAGTGATGCATTTCAAATTGGTTGGCCTCTATTGGACCAGGTAAATAGGAACTATAAGGTCATAAGGACTATATGAGGATCATAGTTATGCAGCCATAAGGACTATATAAGTTAAGGACTGCCCAGAAGGAGGGGGCAGCAGCCATAAGGAAAACTCAGAGAGAGAGAGAGGAGCTGGACCATCTGAAACTTGCTCTCTCTCTCAAAACTCCTGATGAAGGAACTGCTTGCCTCCAGAGGCTATCTGCATCTGCCTCTGGATGATACTTGTGAGTAAGCTACCCGAGATCTAACCAGATGTATAGCTTACAGTAACTCACCAGTCCGTATCTGATGCCCAAATCCAGATTATTAATAAAGATGTTGAAGAGTACTGGCCTGAGTACGGAGCCCTGAGGTACCCCACTGGTCGCCTCATGCCGTATTGATTTGCTCCCATCAACTATTACTTTTTGGGCCCGACCCAGAGCCAGTTCCCCAGCCATCAGACCATGAGATGGTTGAGGCTGCAGTTCCCCAGTTTAACCATGAGGACATCACGGGAGACCAAGTCAGAGGCTTTCTTTAAATCCAGATATATGACTTCAGCCTCGTGTCCTTTGTCCAGGCAGTGTATCACCTGGTCATAGAAGGAGACAAGGTTGGTCAGGCAAGACCTTCCAGCAACATCTACTGTGCTTCTCCAAATGTGGATTTTGGTCAATGTTTCATACTCATGCACCTAGGGACCGTGTCCCCATCAACCTTCGGTCAACACTGCAACACCTTCCCTTCCCCAGTTCTAGAATTCCATAGCATCTAGTGGGGTTATGGACTCTCTGAATGGATTCTCAGTGCCCTATTGCATCCTGGACATTGTTACCTGCTCAGAGCTCAAAAAGTAAAAGGAGAATAGTAGAATATGTCTCTAAATGGTCACATAACAGCATATGATTGGCGAAATGATATCACTGGCATCCTACTACATGTGAAAACCTAGTATAAATTGGTTTTAAAGAATGGATAGCAGCCCTAGCTTAAATTTATAGCTGTGATTTTATAAGCTTTTGGTACAATTTTGTACACTTACTGGGATAAAAAAAAATGGTAAATTGCAATAAGCAGACATCCAGTGGTTTCTCCACCTTTGCCAAAATATTAGAAATACAGTGTATGCCATTTTTCAGACTATTCTCCTATCCATTCATATTGAAAATACACAAAGTTGATTCAGTAAAGCCAACCCCAGTCAAAAACTCTGTAAGTCTTGCTCTCAAAACCAGGAGACTGGGTTTTTAAATTATGAGATTCAAAAAATGGTATGTGATTTTCTTTCCCTTCACAGCACACTTGGCAGTTACATTTTCTTTCCAACCAACAGTGCTAGGTTATTCAAATGAAATCCTGTCATACTGAAATTAGTGCTTCTAAGATTTCTCCTTTTTTTAAATTAAATTTGAGCTGTATATAATCAAGTGTCTCCAGGATCTGATGGAACAAATAAAATATGAAGTATAATAAATTAATATAAAATAATGAATAAAACTACAAAAGAATTGACAACATTGTAGACAGAATAACTATTAAGTACTTCCTCATCACAGAATGGTGAAAGGAATTCTGTGGTCAGTAGTGTATTCTGTAGCTAAGGAGTTTAACAGCTACGCATTTTAATTGCCTCAAAATATACTGAAATTTCCCCGGAAGGTTAGTATAATTTCAGGGCTTGTCCTGCAAAGGTGCATTGAAAGGACATATTTGTAGACCTTTAGGCTAAGTTACTTATAGTTTGGTATTTTAGTAGCCCTTAAGAATTGTTAAGTTAGCATAAGGGGAGTAGTATCAGAAGGAACTAAGGGTGCTGTTACATGTTACAGTTTCCACATGCTAACTCTAAGGAATGTTAGGCAGTAATAAAGTTAGCACATGTTATATACAGTCTCAGATTAAGGGTTAATAGCCTCTCTAACCTGCATAGCTCTGACTTGCCACTAGAGGGCTGGCAAGCAGAGGTCTAGCTAGCTAGGAGCTGCCAGGTCTGCCTCATGGCTGCCCAGCTCTCCAGCAGCTCCCTGCCTTGTAGCATCCTGCTCATAAATATGCCTGGGTCTCTGTCAGTCTGGGGCAGTAGAATTCTAGATGATAGATTGTCCATGCATGCTGGGGGGCGGGGGCGGGAAGCAAAGCCACAGTTTGAGATTCAGCTGGCAAGGGACATAAAAGGCAGTAAAAGGGGAAGACCAGAGATTCCATAGGTCCTTTATGCAATGGGAAGGCAATCTAGTCACGGATGATGCAAAGAATGCTGAAATATGTAACACTTTTTTTGCTTCAGTTTTCACAAATAGGGGCACCTGTCAGACGACGAGTGCAGTTGACAGCAAAGATCGGGAGGAAAAAAACAGCATAGAGCAATGGCTGAATAGGTTAGGGATTACAGGTTAGAGAAGCTAGATGCTTTCCAGTTGGCAGGGCCAGATGGGATTTACCTGAGGGTATTGAAGGAATTGGCTGAGATAATTGGCCTGTCCCCTTTGAGAACTTGTAGAGGTTGGGTGAGGTCCTGGATAACTTAAAAAGGTCAAATAGCTGTAAGAAAGGGAAAAAGGAGGATCCAGGGAACTACAGATCTGCCAGCTTGATCACCATACCTGGAAAGATCATGGAGAAGGTCCTCAAAGAATCCACTGTGAAGAACCTAGAGGAGAACAAGGTAGTCAGGATCATCTAGCATGGATTCACCAAAAGCGAGTCGTTCCTGATCAACATGATTTCCTTCTATGCTGTGGATGGTGGGAGAGACGTGGATTGATGTACCTTGACTTTAGTAAGACTTCTGACACTCTCTCTCATGATCAAGCTAAGGAAATACAGACTAAATTAAAGTACTGTAAGACAGCAGTTCTTAACCAGGGGTTTGTGGTTTCCTGGGGAGCCATGAGCAGGTTTCAGGGGATCCATGTGCTTGGGGACTGGCTGGAGGGTGCCACCATGAACAAGTGCTGAGACATGGAGTGAGTGTGGCTGTCCTGCTCCACTGGGGCTATCCAAGATTGACCTCTGTGACAGGAGTGGGAAATCTCCACTTGCGCTCAGCTGGCAGCTGCTGCTTCTGCAGCCAGAGCCATTGTGCTTCATCTGAGGGACAAGGAGGTGGGAGAGCAGTGCTCGGGCACCAGCTGCTTTCAGGTGGGAGACTTGGGCTGGAGCCTCTCACCATCCAGAGCCTGGGATGTGCTCAGCGGGGACATGCAGAGCTGCATGGGCAGCAAGGACCTTATGAGGCTCCTTGCTTTTCTGTCTGTGTCTAAGTGAATCGCAAAGCATTTCACAAACTCCTGAGGAGAGCACAGCAAGTGCTCTCCTCAGCTAGCACTCACTCAAGCAAGTGCTAGCTGGGGCTGGAGAGCAGGGCTTTTTTCCCCTCCAGCATGCCAGTGTCCTCTGTGGGGAGCTGTGCAGAGACTGGGACTCTAGGGAGCCAGTGTGGGAGGCAGTGCTGTGGTATTCACATCCCATACATTTATATTGTTATCCCAGTGTGCGGGCTCTCTCTCTCTCTCCCTCCCTCCTCTTCCCAGCTTTGTCTCTCCTCACCCCACTGCAGGGAGGGTTCATTGCATTTCTCCACTTACTCAAGCCACCTCAACCTATGCCTGTTTCTGCTCAAAAACTTAGTGGAGGGTCCATAGAGCAGCATCATTTGACATAGTTATGTAAAAGGTAAACAGACCCCTGCAGCCATCAAGCCATAATGATCATGCCTGCTCCTGATTTTTTGGGAAGTGAGGGGTAGTGGGAAGTAGGCAGAATGTGACATAAGCAGGATCCAGATTTTCCATTTGCCATGGGAAAATGCAGATTTTCTCCTTTAAAGGAGAAAAATGTGGGAAACCATGGGTTTCCCTTTGTAGGCTGGCAGTATTCCAGCCTGCAAGGGGCTGCTTGGGGCTGGAGGGCGTGGGATGCAGGAGGCGCCACACACATGTGTGCACACATAGCATTCACATGGCTAGCAATACAGCCAGGCAGCAGTAGAAAGTAGCTCCCGCAGCTGCCTGCAGGTAAGTCTATGCGGGGAGGGCATAGACAATGTTTGCGGGGACAGGGGTGCGGGCAGGGAGCAGATTGAGGTGGTGGTGACCACGGTGAGAGAGAGAGATGGAGAAGGTTTGGGGGCTGAGGCTTGGGCTGGGGTTACTGCTCAGTTGGGGCAGAGCCTGGGGCTGAGGTTGGAATCAGCACCTGCAGGGCCCAGCAGGGGGAGCAGGATGGAGTCATGGGCAGTTTGTCTAAGGGGAAGTGGCAGGGGCTAGCTCACTGCCACTGCACACTACCAGGAAGGGATCAGGCTGCAGAGGCAACATGTTGGGCACCAGGAGGAGTATGTGCTCCTCCAGACTTATCTGCAGGATTGGGGAAGATGTGGGCTGCCCTGCTGCAGGATTTGGGGCTCCCTGCCCTGATGCCCTCCCCCTGGGGGTCTCCATGGCCCAGCAGGCGGGACCTGGCATGGGAGGGCAGAGGGGGATTGGGAGGCTTGATGCTACTATTGCCACCAGGACCCTCACGCCAGCCATGCTGCTATGGTGAGGTGCTCCCTGCCTGCCCAGTAGCAGCAGGCTGCCACAAATCCGTGCTGGGACTGCCACCCCCAGTGGCCTGCAGGGAGGGAGTGGGAGGGAGGTCTAAGAAGGACCAGGCTCCACACTTGACTCCAGCCACAGCAGCCACTGCAGCCAGGTGAACAGGGGCTGCCCCACCATGGCGCAGTTGATACAGGGGTACCGGTGGTGTTGGCAACACTGCCTTCTCATGCTGGGTCCCACCACAGAGGTCCCCGGGGGGAGGGCAGCCCCAAGCCCTGCAGCAGGGCAGCCTGCTTGGTGGGGCCTAGGAAGAAAAGGGTTGAGAATCTCTGCTGTAAGATAGATATGTAACTGATTGGATCATCTGTAGTCAATGAGTAGCCATCAGTGGCTGAATGAGATTGGGAGGTGTATCAAGTGTGGTTCCAAGGGATCTGTCCTGGGTCCAGTATTATTTAATATCTTTAATAATGATTTGCATGATGGGATCGAGTACACACTTAGCAAATGTGTGGACAACACCAAATTGGGTGGAGTTGCAGATGCTGGAGGGTAGGACTAGGATCCAGAATGCCCTGGATAGACTAGAGAAACGGTCTGCAATCAACCATATGAAATTCAACCAGGACAAGTGCACTTGGGACAGAAATGCAGACTGGGGAATGACTGACATAAGCTGAGTATGAGCCAACAGTGTGCTCTTTTAAAAAAAAAAAAGCCTATTGCATCAGCTGGGGTGTCACTTGCAAATAAAGGGAAATAATTCTTCTACTCTGTTCTGTGCTGGTGAGGCTGCATCCTGCCCAGAGCAGGGGGGCTGGACATGATGATCTCATAAGGTCCCTTCCAGCCCTAAACTTCTATGAATCTGTGTGTGAATCTGGAATACAGAGTTATTTAGTCTGAAGAAGAGAAGACTGAGGGGAGATATGGTAACAGTCTTCAAATACCTGAAGGGTGATTATAGAGAGGATGGAGATAGGCTTTTCTTTGTGGCTGTAGGGGACAGGACTAGAAGCAATGTCTTCCAAGTTGCAGCACAGGAAATTTAGGCTGAAGGAACTTTTTGACTGAGGGCGGCCAAGCATTGGAACAGGCTACCTAAAGAAATTGTGGAATCTCCATCGTTAGAAGTTTTCAGGAGAAGATTGGACAGGCACTTGGCTGGGATGTTTTAGTCAAGGATGCACTGAGCAGGGGACTACATGACCTTGCGAGTTCCCTTCCAGCCCTACTTTCCTATGATCCTATGATTATAAAGTATATCTAGATGTATTAATGATACATTATCTGTACTGCATTCTCATTTATTTGCTAGCCATATTCATTTTTGCAGAATTTTAATAAAATTTGCTTTGTGATCGCTCCATTAAAAAGTTTCCTTTTGCTTGAAGCAAAGGGGCTGTTTACATCTTCCTTTTTTACCCTAGTTCCTTGGGGGCAGGGGGGAAATGATGCATACAAACATGATTTCTTTTTTAAATTTAAAACCTGAGAGTGCTAAAGTTCTCGGCCAAGATTTAAAAGATGGCTGCTTAAAGCTAAATGCTTACATACAGTTACATGCATAAATAAGTGTTGGGTAATCACCAATGCCCACGGACCATGCAGGCTCCGCCTGCCAGTCGCCTAGTGTATCCTCACCTTTAAGTGGGGTGTCACACGCGTCTGTTTTTCCTGCCACGACTTTGATATTAACAGAGTTGGTTCAGATGTCCAACGCGCACAGTCCAATTATGAGTCTCACCGGCGTCACGTGGGTCCCGAGTTTGAGGGCTTCGTCACCCCTACACCCTCGCCCATTCCACTGGGATGTCCACATGTCCACTCAGATGATCCACAAAAGGAAAAATAAAAATCAAAACAAACACTATGACCAAGAGGGTTCCCTTGATTGGAGTGGCTGCTCCAGCCATTTGTAGCCATCTTCCAATACCACTTGCCCTCCGAGGGGTCGAACCCCCTTCTTGGCTTTTGAAGAGCCCCCTTGGAGGGCTTGATCAGTTTTCCTTATCACAGTTAAAGCTCACTGTTGAGCCGTGCCCCTATTACAGGGACTATGGTTCCCAGAGTCAAATACTGCCCTTCTATTAGGGTCTTTACGGTACCCAGCTCCGGTGGAGGGGGGGCTTTGGCCACTCCCGGTCGGTAAATAAACAGTTCTATGCCCCGCAGGGGCCAGCAGACTGTGTTCAAAAACCCCGCTGGGGCTTTGCCCTTTGCCAGAGGCTCCTACCAGCACTCAGCATTGCTCGCAGCATCCTTTGCAGCGTGCGCTGGTGTGCTGTACCTCCTCCACATCCTCCTTCCAGTTCCGCATTGCCCCCACTTGTCAGTCCCGGCCTCTCTTTTATGCCGGCGAAGGAAATACCGGCCCCTTCCTTCCCCACACACCTGGGCAAGGGGGATTTCTGCCTGGCTTCTTGGGGCTGCAGACCTGGGGCTACTGGCCCTCTGCTCAGTCTGGGAGCCAAGGAGCCTGCTGGCTCCTTCTCTCCCTCACAGTAAGTGGTCTGACATTCAAAATATTGAGCCCCAAGCAGTACCCAATAAGGCTGCTTATTCAGGTGGCAAGCAACCTATAATTTAAATTCTTGCCCCCATTCTCTAACTATTCTATACCCAGTATCTTATTTTAATAGCAGTAATGGTGTTTTAAAACACATAATTCTTCATTTTTACTTTTGTCTAATTTTAAAAGAAAAAATGCTGTAGATAAAGGCAGTGTTAATTTGAAAAATCATGCAAACAGTTTCCGTTCCAAAAATTGCTGATATAAGAACTTATGGGAAACTGCTTCTTTTATGAATAATAATATTATTGTGCTTAAGAAATGGGCAAAATGCCTAGAAAGTAAATGAAAGAATGAGCTATTAAATTGAAATATTAAATGAAATAACTGAATTAAAAGTGATCATGTAAACCCTGCAGTAAATGTTGAGAGTTATAGCTGATTGAACATATTTTCATCATCTGTTTTGTATGCTTAAATACAATTGCTTGATGTAAGTAAACACTTGATTGACATTCTGAATACTTAAACATTTGCATATGCATCACAGAATATTGAACAATTAAAACTTAATTTCAGTGGGATTGGATTGCATGTAAATAATTTTCAATATTCATTTTTCTATTGTTCTTACTTAGTACATTTTTAAATATTCAGTTTTATAATGCATATCATCCTTGATTGGATTTCTAGATGAGGAAGGCTGTAAGATTTCTTTAATTAAAAGGACTGGTTTTATAAATATTATTTGTGCCATAGCCCTCCTGCTACAGATTATTTTCTAAATGTTGTGTACCCTTATTGAAGACAAGAAAAAAATAATGCAGCAGCCCTCCTTTATCAGCCCAGCACCAGGAATATGCTTACATGGTCAATGGGCATGTCTAAGAAGGCTTGTTGGTTGTAACTAGTCCCTAAAGAAATGTTTCCACCTTTTCTTAGCGTATTACCCTCTCTATCTGTGTCTCACTCTCTCTCTGTTTTTTCCTCCCCTTTTGGTTCTTTTAACTGACCACACTGGATCTCCTACAAGATGCATGAATGAATTGTATGTATTTTGCAAATAAAAAAAAATCATTTTGTCCATTTTCAGAGGCATGAAATTCTGAGGGAAGGATGAGTTTTACTATCTTTTAATCACTGTGCTGGGTTTCATAGGACATACCTGACCAAATTCTGCCCACCAATGGAGCTGCAGAACTCCCAATTAAACTCAGTGATGAACTTCTTTCTCTGCTCACATCCAAATAAATGAATTTAGTTCACTGTATTTAAAGCCCCATGCTTTTTGAACACCATAATGTATAAATTTAAAGGCACAGATTAAACAGAGTACCTCCTTCTCCTCATTTAAATTGGTGCAGACCAAAAATAACCTCATTAATGACAATTAATGACAATACACTGATATAAAATGTAAGCAAGAATAAGAAACACAACTTTTATTGCTTTTGTTAGTTTGCCACATTGCTAACATATGGCAGGCAGCTTGGTCTACCACACCAGTCAAAATACTAGGAGATCTGGGTTCCATCAGCCTAAGTTGTCCTCTGTAAACCTTTTGCAAGTCACTTAATCTTCCCCTGCCACAGTTTCCTAGCTGCAAAATTGGTGTGATAATATCCGACTTTTTATCGTACTTGGGGAGTTACAGTGAGAAAGTGCTTATGTAAATGCATAGGAGTTGTATTATTTTTATTATATACGGTTTTACACTTGTTATTCTATGCCATCAACAGCTTCCAGTATAATCCTTTACTATTTGTCATATATAGGTAATCACAGTTTGAGAGTTCTAATCTAGAAGGTCATATTTCTGTTGGCAATAATTTTGACCAAACAAGTGGCTCAGCTTTGTGGTTTACAGGCAGATTTCCTTATCTCTCTTTTTCAAGAGACACCTAGGTCTTGATTACTAGAGTTATTTTGAAGCAAAGAGTAAATTACAGGATTTGGGAATATTCACTTAGGACTGATACATTTTTGGTACTACTTGAAAGAAAATAATATTGTGTCACGTAATTGCAATATAAGAACAAAAGGTGCATTATTTTTTATTTGAGGGAAGATACCTATAAAGAAGAGTGCTCAAAATAAGAGGTCTCCCTGTGACAAAACCCTATTGTAAAATTCACATTATTAGTTTGAAGGCACCATTACATATAATGCATCATACCAGGCACTCCCTAAATGTTCCTTTAAGATGAAAATACATTATTCTGTGTCAAAGAGACTTAACTAAATGTTTTCAAATAAAACTAATTTAAGAATGCCCAGAAAAATGCACATATTCTTCATTGATTTAATATTGTTTGCATAAGTAATACAAGCTTGTCACTTGCATTTGAAAACAGTACCTCATTTTAAAGAATGCTATTTGTAGTAATTTATGAAGTCTCTGCGACTGTTATTTCAGCTCTCTTGGTTTGTGAAGAGCATTTCTTTGGTAGACTTTTTTTCCCTCCGGTACAGCTCTGGAAATAATGAGCTGGCTTTACGGTTTTATGAATAGGGCCATAATGAAACTGAAGTATGTAGGTTGATTAAAGGAAAAAATTGAAATCATTGGGAGACAGAAAGAAACTGACAGCTTTAAGGCCATGGTTCCGTTCTGCAGGTCAATCAAAGGAAAAAGTTACTTTACATTTTTGGTTGCTAGTATTGCCTTGGCTGGAGCAGGTTTTTTTTTTTTTCAAATTGTTTCTTTAGTTGTTTCCAGATAAAAACAAAGCCATTGTGTAGACATCTTCTTGTTGGAGCATTGTACAGCATGTTTCACTGACCTATTGAAATTCCTTCTAAGAAAGGAGGACATGGTATTTTTTCTGTATGTGAAAAATCTGATAAGGAATAAAGAGTGTCATTTAGTTTGTAAGCAAAATTCATAAAAGATATGAGGGCAGTAATACTTATGCTACTATAATGTGTGTGTGCATTTCTCTTGGACGAAGCATTGCTTAAGAAGGAGCATTAAGCTTCAGTGTATTCTCATGAGGCAAGGATTTTTGGGGATATCTTTTGTTGGACCAACATGTCTGAAGGGTACTTTATGCCCCAAAATTTGTCCAACGGCTTGCCCAGCTATACAGCTAGTCCAATATAAGTTATCATTAAAAAAAAACCTTGCCTCTTGGATATTCTCTGGACCATCGTGACTACAACAACCCTCCAACTGTACTACATGTATTTTCATGTAATATCCTTTATACAAAGTGGGACACGGACGAGGCACTGCCTGGTAGGTGGTGATCAAATGGTTAACTTCAGCCTGACTTCTTCCCCCTGTCCCCCCTCCACCTTCCTCCTCCTCCTCCTTTTATGCAGGCACCCAAGGGAAGGACTGTAAATAAGTGCTTAGAGGGCACAGCAGGGAGATTGGCCTTAGGAAGGTAGGATTCCACCTTCCACCCAACCCCAGATGGTGTCAGATTCCATACCACCTGGGGTCACAGAAACCCCACACAAGAGAGTGTATTTCCCTTTCTGCTAGTGTTAATTTTTTTTCATTTCTTGTAACAAACGTCCTCTTTTGAGGAAAGGCCTTGCTTGTTGGCTTTATATTACCTTCTGCCGAGTCATTCCACCAGGATACTGAAGCACTACGGCCTTCCTAGGTAGAGCAACGCTTGGACCCAGGCTAGAAATATGTAATCATAGATGAGAGATGTTCTTGTTTAGAAGGCTCTCTTTATTATGATGTTACTCACACTATGAAATAGTCCCAGAACCTGTGCCCTAGTGGTCCGAGAACTCGGAATTAAATGTAGAATTCCAAACCCAGCACTGACTAGATTTCTCTTTGTAGGCAGGCAGGTCACCCTCTGCTTATGTTATCCCATCTATAAAAGGGGAATAATGAGGAAGATAGTGTGGATCCAGCTGCACTTTCCTTAAGGATCTCTCCTCTTCTCCCAAGCAGAAGAGAAACACTGGTCTCCTCTCCATGAGACCCTGCAGAGAACTCGGCATATTTGGAGGTCTGTGCATACAGAACTGGAAGGGATCCAGCACAATGCTAAACACCTTCCATTCCTACTTAAGTCAACTAGCTCTGATGTTGCTCGGTGATTGACAGGGCATTTGCTGATGTTTTGGGAAAACAATAATAACGCTTGGCATTTTTATATTTCATAGTTTTGAAATCTCTGTATTATCACAGAAATGTTCACCTGTCACCCTGTTGCATCACTTTTGGGGGAAAAGTAAAATAGCAGCAATACACCTCACATTTTTACCAGCTATCACTTCATTTGCACATTAACAGGTTGATGGATCTCCTAAATTTGTTGTCCTCAGCAAATGATACATTTCACCCTTTCTTGCAGGTATCGAAGATTTGAAAAGGCATTTCTGCTAGCTGTTGACATAGGTGCTCGTGACTTGTTTATGGTGAGTCATTCTTGTAGATGGCTTTGTGACTGCTGTTCTCAGGATGAGTTAGTTGTCAGCTTTTGTGCACATTCAAAAGGATCAGTGTCATTTGCAGTCTTAGACACATGCTGGAGAAGGCATTTTTATACTTGGCTTGCCCCTTGCCATCATGAAACTGGTCAATAGCAATCTATTATCTTTTGAGTCACTGACATTTTCCTTGCCATGGCCTAAAGACTGTTTTATGTTTTCCAGGAATTAATTTATATGTTTTTGAACTTTCCCCCTCTTCATGTGTCCTGATGTGGGTAGATGTCATCTTTCACTCTAATAAGCTTATATGTTTCTAATCCATTCCTTTAAGTGCAGCTGCAGAGGCCAGGATACAAGAGCAGACCATATCCTGGGGATCCTGAATGGTTCTGGTTTGCCTCTCAGGTTTGTGTGAAAAGTGACAAATTATGAATGCTTCTACAGGTACTTTTAAAACAACAAAGCTACAGCGTCAACCCAAGGGGTTTTACATTTTGTACACTCTGGCCCTCCCATTTAATTAGCTACAAAAGTAAAATTAACCAGCTCTTAAAAGACCTCTGCAGGAGGCTCTTGTTTTATAAGATCTTGCACCACAATGTCACAGCGAGGTCAGATGGACAAAAATCAGTAGTGCTTTCCTAGTCTCTCAGCATGTTGCTGCTGCACAGCTGATTTCATTGTTGTCAAAGAAACAATAAGAAAAGGGCTTGTTTAAAAAAAGCCTCTTTGAAAGTCTCATTTGTTTGACTCTTTTGCATAATGAAGACATTCTGTTGTTTAAATTAATCTTTGACACTAGATGTTAATATCATTTATCCTATTAAGTCACTTGCCCTGCTAGTTTGATCTTGATATTTAAATTGTATGTTAAATTACACAATTAAATCCTTCTTTTATGGGATATGAAAATTTCTTTCTAATTATATAAAAAGTTGTGTGAACCTTTTGATGTTTTTTCTCTAATCATCTGGCTTATTTCATCTAATTAGAAAGATGTGTATACTGCGATAAACTTTTCTAAGTATGCATCAAAGAATGTGATGGAAATGTCATACGTTTAGGAAATTCATTTCTTATTTTGTACTTATTTATATCCTCACCCCCTGATTTTTTTTTCCTCCTTTTTAATCTCTGTTTTCTCCTTTTCTTCCTCCTCCATCTCTTTTTAGCAGAGCCTTTTCAGTGGAAAACTTAAATGTAGCATAGCTGAGCTGAGAGTCGCAACTAATTTAGAGGCTTGGGAAAGAATCTTGCTTTCACTTCCACCATTCCATTGGGTCTGATTCTCTTCAGGTTTTGAGCAACAATTGATTGCAGTACTTAGGGCAGGGCAAATAAGGAGCTGATCATGCCTCCCTAATTCTCAGGTACCTAGTGGTGGTGCAAATGGCAGAGAAATAACTGCAATTTATGCTGTCATAAGGTCCCAAGTCAGAGAATTGAGGAGGTAAGCCTCATCCTGACATCTCCCCTTTAGTGCCCTGATGCTCCCCTAATGTATTGCTTGCCTTGTACTATGTCAGGAACAGAGATGCCATCATAAGAGGCAGTGGAGCTGATAGTAGGAAGCAGCTGAACTGCTGCAGGTAATGAAAAAGCAAAACAGTGCCACAGTGTTCCTCAGGAAAAGGAGCTTAAAAAAAAAAAAAAGAGTGAACTTATGGTGGAAGGCAGTCATACTCCTGTTAGCCTGCACTTTTCAAGTGGTCACTTATCAAGACTTGTTGGCCAGGTAGACATGCTCTGGGCTTCCAAAGAAGCCACAGAATACAGTAGAAAAATCTCCTTTTCAAAGGAGCATACAGATACAGTCAGTCTGAGGCTTCACCACCCCCTTTCTTTCTTTTCACTGCCAACTGACACAGACCCAGATCACCACTATTAGGAGAAATTTAGATACCTTCACAGCTGATTTATACAAGTATAATTCAGCTCATGGCTCACTTCCCATCCCCACTTTTTTTCCCCTTTCAGCAGTCTCTCACAAGATGTTGCTGAAATAGAAACTCTCCTCCATCCTAGTCCCCTGGACCATAAAGGAAAATCCTCTGCAACTCAAAGGCTGTGTCTACATGCTCAGTAGCATCTCATGTAGATGTGGCCTTGTAACAGGTCGCCCTCCCCAGCACCATCTTCTCTGGTAATCCACACCTTATGTGGTGCGCCCTTGGAGTCTTTCTTGAAGTTCTTATGTCCTGCCCTCTTCTCGCTTGCCACATCTTGATGGAAAATTATTATGATGATGTTCTTGCAAGCGGGAGACTGCCTATCATATTTTATTTTTTGTATGTTGGGGCCTTTCACCTACATGCGCCTGACCCCTGCTTTTCTCTAGCTAGGCCTCCCCATCTAAACCCACCAAACAGGGTTTGACTCAGAGGCTCTAGCCTTTTCTGGTGTCTTGAGGCTTGTGGCCCCCTTTCCTGCTCCAATCTGGAGCCTGGCCCCCTGGCCCAGAGGCCTGGCCACTGGCCCCACAACCAGGGGGCCACAAGGCCAGGTGACGGCCCCGAACTTGCGGTCTCCCAGTCCAACAAAAAAACCAATAAAATAAAATTGCACCCCAGGTGCACCAGAACTCCCCAGCCTTTTTAAAGTTGTGTCTTCAGGTGCCGGGGTCAGTGTGCCCCAAAAATCCTGCACCCCCACTAGCACTGGAGTTTATGTACCCCAAAAAACTTTGCCCTCACTGGCACCAGGGTCTCCACTCCATAGTGGGCCCCAAAAATGAGGCCTCCTGCTTCCACTCAGCCTCGCCCAAACCACCGGTATTATTCAATAACCAAAAGAAAACAAATAAACTCCCATCCATGGGCAATATCTACCACTCAAAAATGTGAGTAAGGAAAGCGGTATGTCAGCTTATAGTTGCAGGGTTTGTGCTTCAGCTCCCCACCATCGGTTCCAGTCCTTGCTGCAATGCGGCTGTCATCTCTCCAGGGCTTCTATAGTTCCTCTCTTCCTGGCTTTGGACTGCCCACCAAGCCTCTCCCTGGAGCTCTGAGATGCACTCCTTCCACCTTGGCTGCTGAGCTCCACTGCCACTCTGCCCAGGTTCTGGCCTCCCCCTTCTGGTCAGCTGACTAGCTGACCAGGTTTGGCCTTTAACCCCTTCCTCACCAGTACTCTGTGCCCAGAAAGTTCAGGCCTTAAAGGAGCAGACCTGTCTTCAAGTGACAGGGTGAGGGTTCCCTGTTACAGGCTTCTTAGTTGCAGAGGGTCTTCCTTTTAAGTGATGGCTTTTAGGTGACACTACTGCACAGTAGCATCGTATCATGGTTTTTGCCTTGCAGTGCTACTGCACAGTAGTATTGGGCTATTGTGCAGTCAGCATCTCATATAGACATGCCCAGAGGGAAGGGGTTTGTAGCAGTTATTGCTTGGTTCCAGCACAGAAAAGGTAATGCTAACCCATCTTGGATTTAAAGAAGCTCAGTTTCTTCACCCACAAGCTCAAGTTCAAGATAACAGTGATAGCCACTATCCTTCTGTCCCTAAAAAAAGAAGCCGATTTAAATCTTAGGCAGAAGGCAGGATAGATTTGCACCTTAAAGACTAAAACAGAGTTGCATAGCATAAACTTTTATAAGCAGCAGGCTTACTTCATCAGATGCCTGACCTCTCTCACATATTCCGACCATTGGGATATTTATTTTTGTATTGTCATTATACCTAGACTCTTTTCTGTGAGAAGCTCAGAACACTACTGTCATGAAGTGGGGCCTAGGAGTGGCCATGATCCCTCTAGCGCCCCCTACCGTGTCAAGGAGGTGATCCAGCACCTTCTTTTCTCGCCCACCATGTCTTGTTGGTATATGGTTCTAGAAGGGAGGCTGCCTCTTGTCACCCTGGACACTGTGCTATGCTTACACTTTCCCCCGTTCCGTATGGTGTAACCTGTGCACCCCAGCCTTATGGGCTATGCATGCCTCCTAACTCCCCTTTAGCACACCCCAAGCCTCGCAGCTCTTCTGGACGTTATCAGGTCCTTTTCTTTTCTGAGCCCTGCCCAGCACCCCTGGGCTTGTCACGCGCCCAGCGCCCCTTCTCTGGCACCCCTGGGCTTGTCACGCACCCAGCGCCCCTTCAACCCTTTGGAGTCCCCACCACTGTGGACCCCTCTGGGACCCTTTCCAGTCCGCACCCCTACTGGGGTTTCTATCAATTCCCAGTTGGGCTCAGGCGGCCTGAGCCTTACCTGGCCCCTTTGATCCTTCGGAGTCCCCACCACTGTGGAGTCCCTCTGGGATCCTTTCCAGTCCGCACCCCTCCTGGGGTTTCTATCAATAGTATACACCCCCCTCCCCCAGGGCTTCACTCAATACTTGCCCTCACCGGGGTTTCTCTCGGTACACGCCCTCTCATGGGGCTTCCCTCAAGTACGCACCCGCTCCTGGGGCTTCTCTCTGCCCTCTCCGGGCTCTCTGTAATCGGACTCACCCTCTCCGGGCTCGTCTCTCTAGTAGCACCCACCCTGGGCTTCTCTTCATGTGTGCCCCCCTTGGGCCTAACACGAGCTCCTCAGGCTTCCCACTGGTGCTCCTTGGGAGTGGGGCTCAGGTGGCCTTAGCTATGCCTGGCCCCAAAATCCTCTTTGCCCTTCTCAGGGCTGGGGTCTTGTACCCCAACTACAGTGCCCCTCCCCAGGGCTGGGGTGATAATACACCCTGTAATGTAGCACCACACTCCAGCACTGGGAGCACCCCCACTCTACTGGGGTGCTCCTAAATGAGGCCTCCTCCATTCCCTTATAGCCTCACCCGGTCCTCTGGTACAGTAACAAAACAGAACCATAAGCCAAACGGCTGTAACACAACAAGCCTCCTGGCTATAACACAGGATCTAAGCTCACTTGGCTCTCTAGCAATGGCCTCCCAGTCAGGGTTCTCTCCACCCTTACCATGGGGCAGCCCCTTGTGTGCTCTGCTCTGCTCTGCTCTGCTCTGCTCTGCTCTGCTCTGCTCTGCTCTGCTCTGCTCTGCTCTGCTCTGCTGCACCTCAGGCTGCCAGACAGGAACTGCTCAGTAGGCTCCGGCCTGGGCTGTTTATAAAGGCCCGGCCCTGCCCCTTTCTGGTCACCTGACCAGCACGGTTGCCCCAGTAACCATCACCTGAGCTGCCCTTGTGATGAGCAGCTGCCCTTATTCCTTCCTAGGAACAGGGCACCTGCATGACCCTGTGACAATTACCAATGCCAGCTTTCCTTCCGTTGGCCTCTTTGCCAACTTTCATGCAGCGGTGACAGTTCACCACAGAAGGAATTGTAGGTCTAAACTGGTTTGCAGATGTGTAACATTTCATCTACTAAAACATCTAGTAATGACACGTGGGGGCATAAGTACTCCAGCTACAGTTAGTTATCAACATTTCCCCTTTTTTCAGATGATTCACATAGCTGTTGCTATTTTCCAATTTAACGTCAAACCTAAACCTCTTTTGAGAGAGGCTCTCTAATACAGAAGACCAATAGACCTCTAGCTTTTTAACACATGGAACTATAGAACAGCCCCGGAACTTTTAGTTTGCTGAGAATCATAGTAGAATTTTCTACCTGTTCAGAAAATGTTGTAGGCACAATTCAATAGCAGAAGAAAAATAATTTACAATGCTTAACTTTGCATTTTCTTCCTTTTGTTGGTTTAAATTAGACCCTTTGGCCAAAATTCTAACCTTGCTTAGGCAGAAAACCATTAGGACTTTTACCCATGTAAATGAATGCAGAATTGGACCCACATTACTATTTGAATGTATTTTTAATGTGGTATTTGATAGACTTATGGATATTCCTCTCACCTTTTCAATCTGTCCAGGGCCTCTAGCACTCTTTCTCTACCAAATTTAAGCTACCTGTCCTCTCCCTTTACGTGACACATAAATCAGTCTCCTTTTAATAACACTGTTCCATGCTTTCTTTCTGTGTTGTTTGCTTTTTTGTTTTGTTTTGGTTTTTTGTTTTTTATTTTTTCAAACACTCTTCTTTACCTATGTTATATCAACACCTTTCTCCACAATCTCTCCTCCAGGGCCTGATTCTGATCTAACTGCTTGTTTATACAAGGATAATTCTAAACACTTTCAGGTAGTTTATTCGTGGTTTACCCCATCATATGAGAAATCAGAATTGGTCCCTTTATGCTGTCCTTGCTTTCTCTGAAGCTCCTAGTGCTTATTGGCCCAGATTCTCAAGGTATATAGGTGCATAACTCCTATTAATTTTAAAATACCTACATAGTATTTTCAGCATGTGTGGTAATATGCTGTGCCAAATCCTGGGCAACAAGGAGTGCTCATCCTCTCTGCTTTCAAATTCATTCTGAAATTTCTTGTTGCTAATCCACCTTCAATGAAGTGCTATTCCTGTTTTTAAAAAGTGAGTAGACCTCACATAAAGGTAACATTCATATTGTTGAAAATATTAGAAGTATAAGAGTCACAGCTGTGTCTCATGCACATTACTTAAGAGCCTGGAGGTTTGGGTCCCATCATACAAATAAAAGGGTCCTGGCAGATGCTATATTTATGGCACTGTTAATATATTATTCATGTCATAAATTGCAGTATGCCACACATTCCAGCAATTTGTAGCAATTTCTTATATAATGTAGAATATATTTGTGGCTGTTTTGTATGGGGCCATAAATTGAATCTGGCATGTGTCCCAGACCCAGGGCTACCCAGTCCCAATGCTGACAATAAATGGATTGTCACTATCAACCCAGGACAGCTCTGGGTCGCCCACCTGGCCAGATCTGCCCTGTCCCAATGCCAACGGTTAGCTAAACTGGTCCCTGCATGTTCACAGCCTTGCTCTGCAGCCTGCACGCAGAGTGCAGGGCAGGGTATTTAAAAGTGCTTCAGCCTGAGGAGCTGATGGCCTCAGTCTGTGCCAGGCACACTTGCAGCAACCATGCCAGGCACAGCAGACCTTTGTCATTGGGATTGGACAACCAAGACCTGGGGCTGCTCTTTGTCCTATTTCAATAATCATCTGAGCATCAAGATTGGGCATAGGGCAGCCCTGGGGTCTGGGACACAACTGCGCTCAGCCCAATCCTTGAGGACTGCCTCCTGTCCAATCCCAAACTGGGGCTACACATATCCAACATTGGGATTGATCTGGGATTGAACCAAGCATTGGTCATGGGGCAACCCCAGGGTCCAGGACATGGTCACCTGCTTCCTGATCCATAGGATCAGGTTGGGTGTAGTCCTGGTCCCAGTTCAGTTTCATGATTGGGTTCTAAAGAATTTTATGCCCCATCCCAAACAGCACACATCCTGCCACATGCATGACGTGTGGCATACCATGACACAGTTTTGAGGATGATGCATAAAATTACTCAGATCCCAGTTGTGCTATTATTTTAATGTTTGTCAGGGGCCTAAGAAGGAGAGTGTCTGCCATGAAGAATTACAATCTATGTACTGTCACAGTAGCAATGTGAATACATGAAATCTATCCTTTTTATTTTTGATTAACTTTTTATTAAGTTTTGACGGATAAGAAGAAAACTATACATACTATACTGTTAAGCATTTCCAATCTGATTTTACCTATCCTTAATACTTTCATAATTGTGTATCATGAATGTGTAACACAATATATAGGTCACTCATTTGTATTAACAATTCACAGTCCAACAGTATCTGTACATAAAAAAACAACTGCCTTTAGGCATTATTTGATACCTGTAGACATGCAGGACATCTGCTCCCATATACTGTAATTATAGCGCATCAGAGCAGACTTGATTAATTGAGCTTGCTGGAGCATGCTAATTAACGTGTTCTACCGGCATCAGTGTCTTGTGTATACAGTGTCCCTGTGCTTCAAAATGGCAGCAGGGGTGTTTTAAAGCTCCCCTGCCGTCATCTTGAAACACAGGACACTGAATACATCATATGCTTCAGGTGCTTTAATTAGAATGGCTCTTAAGAGACACTCTAAAGTGCCCCCACCTCCAGAGGATGTGTAAAGACACCCATTCTGTCGTCTTCTGGCAGAGATACTGAACCAAAGGAATAATACGTAGGGGAAAATGCAAGGAAATAAGAAAGAAGAGAAATAAGTAAGTCATTAAAAAAGGTACAGTGAGGGAACAGAGAGAGAAGGAATAAGAAGTGGGCAGAGAGGAAGGTTGCTGGAAAAGCTTATCTTGATCATTTCTATTATGAGTCATAATTGTGCAGCCTGCTTCAGACCTTCTTAACAAATTATCGTAGGGTTGTGGGAAAGGATGCATAAATTCAGTTGAGTCTATTTTTTCATTAAAAGGAGGTATCTGAAAGCAGAGGTGTATAGAGAAAGTTCTTAACCATAACTATACAGTATCACCAACATGATGCCATAATAATACACACATAGACACTGCTGTGAGGAGAGCTCTAAAGCTCCCAACTCCATGTCACACAAATCTATCAGTTATATCAACTCCCACAAAGTTCAGTACAAAACATAATATCACAAACAACAGCTACATTTATTGAACAATAACTGACCCAATCTTTGACAGAACAGATCAAGCCATAAATATGATTGTTAGCTTTAAATCCTTTTGTAGTGTGTTTCAGCTCTCAGCTGCTGAAAATTCAAAAGGCCAACCCCTTTAGCAAGGGTAGCAGAAACCTGAGGAACAGACATTTTATTAGTGGCAGATCTTGGGTGATACACTGATGAGGAAAGTGTAAGTTTTGAAGAAGTGTTAGAATTTTACGCAGAAATATCTTCTGGATACATGCATATCAGTATTTCAGAAGACTTCTGCTTACTGAGGGCCAGCATAGCCTAACTTGCAAGGATGAGTATAAAGAAGCTCCTGTAATTAATCAAATTGTGAAATCATAAAAATTCAGCCATTTTAACATAGACTTGATAGCCAGCAGATACAATTATGTATCATCACAGTTGATTCACATACGTAATATGATCTCTGAACTGGCAATCTTTGGATTGATTACATGAAAAACAAATCTATTACAATAATTATAATCAATTAAATTTGTTATTTTATTTTGCTATTATTCTTTGTGGTATACAGTGAGTTGCAGTAATTTATTTACAACTTTCAACTTTACAACTTTCACCAAAACAGTACAATAAAATGAACAATACAAATGATATATAGTAAAATAACAAACTTTATATAAATTATAATCTTGCTAGAAGCATACAACAAGATGATCCATTCTACCAGTTTACAGAAAATTAAAACAAAGCAATAGTGTATGATGAGATAAAAGAAAAGGTAAAATGAAGCACTGGGCATTAAAAACAAAAGTAGGTCACGGTTTGATTTTGGCCCTTATGCTTTGTGCAAGTAGTGCAAAAATTCCTAAGCTGTAAAGTGAGTGTGTTTTGGTTTTTCTTTTGGTTCATCTTCCTATTTCATTTTTGCCTAATTTAGTGCTTCATAAATTCCAAGAAAAATCCTGTTTTGTATAATTTGAATACTGAGTGCATGTATTGGGATCAGAAAGAATCTGGATTAATTAGCAGTGAAATTACATACATTTATTTAAGCTTAAAATAGTTTTTTTTTTAAATAGTCATTTTTCTGCATACTCTATAGCAATCTGTGTAAGCACACAAAAAGCCATTTATGCAGTTGATCCTGGATCTATCTTAAGAACTGAACCCCTGTTTACTGGCATTGTTCTATCATCTACAAGATTGAAAAAAAATACAAGATGTGAACAGGAAATTAATACAAATTGTAATTTTCATTGAAAAAATGTCAATTTAATTTGTTGAAAGTCCACTGAAAGGGGCTTTGATGTTCTCTGTAGTTTTCCCCCCCATCTTACTACATAAAACTGCTTAAAAGTGTAAAACATTTCAATTTAAGCTCTCTTAACATACCCAACATAAAGTTCACATTTATTAACATAAGTTTGCTATACATACAAATATCTGTAAGCTGAGACTTGTTCCACAGCAATTGGATTCTCAGCTATCTTGAGTAAAATGGTAATATCAACTTTTAACTTTTTAATCTTGATAAAAATCATAATGTTAGTGACTCAATACTATTTTTGACAGGCATATTATACCTATGAATAGAGAAAGTATAGAGTTCACAGCAAGTTCTTAACTTATTACTTTGCCCCAAGACACTTGCACATTCTTGTAAAAACCACACCTGTATTTGTGCTCAGAAAATGGTCCAGGCTTATCCAGGCTTCTCAGTTTCTGAAGGTCAACACCCTTTCATTCTAACATCATCCTTTTATCACTTGTTTTTCTGATGCTCACAATCTCTCCTACAAATATTATTTTGGTATACGCTTTACAGATGACCTCAAAAGATATGTTCTCTGCCCCAGCTGCTTGTATTTTAAATGTTGGATGTAACTAGTTGAGCCAGGGTAACAAGTAGTATAAAAGAGATGAGGAACTAATGATGGGTTTAAACAATATGATCATACGGTTACACATTGTGCCCATCTGGCCTCAAACATCTGGTCACATGCCACTAGGGCCCAGATGTTCAGTGGTGTTCACGTGTCCATCCCAGATGTTCCATCGAGTGGGTATTGCCCTCCGGTATAGTCTCCCCCCAATCTTTCCTGCCACGACTTTGGATCTTGTTTCAGTGGTGGGTGTCCGACCACTGGGAGTTTCTCGACGACGGGACATCTGTCTGGTGGTCTTCTGCGAGGCTCCATCTCCCTTCTGCCTCGCCCTTACACCCTACCTTGACGGGTTCCAGATGTCCTTCTGGCCAGGTCCCCACCTGTTGAGGCCCCAAGTGCACTTGCAGAGAAGGTCCTATCAGCCTGCAGGGACTAACCCCCAATATACTATCCACATCTCGCAGCCGCTTATCATTCCCTGAGGCTGTCAACCACCTTTAGGTTTAAACAACACTCAGGCTCCACACGCCCTGCACCGCAACCCCTCCACTAGTGGGAAATATAAAATACAAACAAAAAAAACCCACTGAGACATTGAGAGAGGCCTGCTGCCCCTTATCACCATCTCCTCTGGCCTAACTACCAATGCCGGTCCTCAGGTACCAAAGGTCCCTATTCAGCCCTATATGGGTCAGGGGTAGTCTGCAGGCTACTCCATACTCCTATTCCCTCGTTGCCCAGCCTGTGGGTATTCTGGACCCGCTATGGTCCTTTGCTGGACGCTTGTCCCCACATCACCCATCGGGTCAGCTCTATGCCACTGGGGCCCGTATTTCACAGGCCTTCATGCTGCTTGTGCCACCCATCTCCAACCTGGTGTGCCTCCTCGGGTCTTCGGGGGCCCTCAACAGTCCCACCTGGTCTGGCATCTTGGAGTATGCTGGACTTGCTGGCTCCTAGGCTGTAACCTCTGGCGTGGGGATCCTCCTGCTCCTCTCTGCCTTTCAGTCCAGGTCCCTGGTCATGGAGAGCTGTCTCTGGCTCCTCACTCCTTGTGCTGCTGCCGGCAGCGTCTTTCCCGTAGTGGGCTTTGCTGCGTTCTCCCCTGCTGGAAGAAGCAGCTTCCAGCCCTTTTTGCCCCCATAAGGGCTCAGGGAGAACCTTCCCAGCTGGAGCTGCCGTTGGTCTCCATCCACCCCCTCCTTCCTTGCCAGTGGCCTGTTTTATCTCCACTGGCCAGCTCTTGTGGCTGACGTCATCGGCCGGCCGCAACTGTATAAAGGCACGGCTAATGAGCCGCGCGGGTCCCACCTCCAGCCCTGGCTTCGCCGCAGATCCTGCTGCAGGTAAGAAGTTCCCATTTTCTTTTCTTTTACTTCTGTTTTCTTTTGAGGGTTTCTGACCCTGGGGCTCCCTCCTGGCTCTTTGGGGTCTTCCCTTCTGTTCCTCCCTGTGACACACATCTTTTTGCTTAATTTCAGCACTGTTTAAGAACCTAAAAATATTCTCATTGTGCTGCTACATGAGCCACAAAGAAGCTGTAAAAAGCATGTAGGAGTGGTTGTGTGTTGTTCCTCCTTCACGGGCAAAGACAACTGCATCCAGTGGGGAGGGAAGGAGGAAAGAAGAGAGAAAAGAAATGGGAAAGAAACAGGGAGGGAGAAAAGGAGAATAAAAAGAAGAAAAGAGAAAGGAAAGAGAAAGGAGGGGGATGGAGGCCAGATCACTTGGGTACATAGGTTACTTATAAGCCTGATCTTTGCCTTGAAAAATCTGCTACAGCTAGGGCAGGAAAACAGTGAGCACTGGGTACAAGAGGTTTTTGTTTTCCTGGCCATGCATTTATTCATTGCTTCTGCCGTGTGTTGGTGTTTGAAGGCCAGTGCTGTGTTCTGGATTGATGACATCTAGGATGTCTTCCAGGATGGATGGTTGCAAACAATTTGCTCCCACAACTCCGGGTTGATGCCGAACCTTGTTAGGGACACCTTTAAGGTATCCTTGTACCGCTTCATTGGTGCACCATGACAGTGTACTCCATTTGACACTTCATCATAGATTTTCTTCATTAGGTGAGTATTGGACATTCTTGAAAGGTGGCTGGCCCATCTTAGCTGCTCCAGTTTCAGTAGAGTGTGACTACTGGGGAGAGCTGATTGTCTGAGCGCCTCAGTGTCCAGAATCTTGTCCTGCCACTTGATCTTTAGTATCAAGTTTCTCCGCCTTGGGAGGAAAAACCTGCAGCATCCTTATAGGCTCGGCAGTGCTATACTGTCTAACACTACGGAAGAAAGAGACTTGGGGGTCATCATTGACCACAAGATGAACATGAGCCTGCATTGCAATGCTGCAGCTAGTAAAGCGACCAAAACGTTGGCTTGCATCCATAGATGCTTCTCAAGCAAATCCCAGGACGTCATTCTCCCCTTATATTCGGCCTTGGTGAGGCCACAGCTGGAGTACTGTGTCCGGTTTTGGGCCCCACAATTCAAAAAGGATGTGGAGAAGCTTGAGAGAGTCCAGAGAAGAGCCAAGTGCATGATCAGAGGTCAGGAAAATAGACCTTACGATGACAGACTGAGAACCATGGGGCTGTTTAGCCTGGAAAAGCGCAGGCTCAGGGGTGGTCTGATGGCCACCTATAAGTTTATCAGGGTGGCCACCAGCGTCTGTGGGTAGCCACGTTTGTTTACCAGAGTGCCCCAAGGGATGAGAAGGCCAAACGGTTATAAACTACTGCAAGACCATTTCAGGCTGGACATAAGGAAGAATTTCTTTACTGTCCAAGCCCCCAAGGTCTGGAATAGCCTGTTCAATAGTAGTTCAAGCACCTACACTGAACACCTTCAAGAGAATATTGGATGCTTATCTTGCTGGGATCCTATGACCCCAGCTGATTTCCTGCGCTTCGGGCAGGGGGCTGGACTCGATGATCTTCCGAGGTCCCTTCCAGCCCAAATGTCTATGAAATCTATGAAGTCTTTTGCAGGCAGCACAGGTGGAAGTGGTTTTGTTTCTTGACATGACACTTGTAGACAGTCCAGATTTTGCAGGTGTATGTAGCAGGGCACTGTTGGTGCCTGCCACTTTAAGAGCAGAGCCAAGCAGCTAGCAGGTACTTGATTGCAGCAGCCATTTTAGACCTCTGGCCACCTATATAAATAGAGCAGTTTCCTGCTGGCAAGCCGGGCAGTAACATTGCCTGGCTGCAAGGCTCCATGCAACGTCCTGGAGCTAAGGGCAAGAGCTGTAGGGGATGATTTGGAGGCACCTGGTCCTGGGTATGACCTAAAACTGTACCCTGCTAGTGGGGCTCTCAGTGGCGCGGGAGCCCCCAGGAAATACCAGGCCAGTTACCACCCCAGTGAAAGGTGGGTAGGGGTGCCTTAACCCCAGCCCTCACCTTCAGGGTGGGTCATGTAACATCGGTGGTAGTTGGGGCCAGGCACGGCTGCAGCCACCTGAGCCCTGTGGGGTACAAGACCCCGAGGAGAGGTAGTTGGGGCCAGGCACAGCTATGGCCACCTGAGCCCACCGGGAAAAGAAGCCCCATGGCCCCAGTGAGAGGGCAGAGATATGGAGCCCAAGTGAGGGGATTGGGATGAGGAGCCCCAGTGAGAGGGCAGAGATGAGAAGCCCCAGAGAGGAGGAAAACAGAGGGCTGGGAGCCCAGTATGGGTGTGTGAGTGTATAGAGTTGGCACAGGAGGGCCAGGGCAAACTTGGACCTGGTCGGGTAACTGGCTGGCTACTATCCTGGTGAGGGTCGCAGGAGAGACCCAAAAGACGGTACATCTGCCACCCAAGGTATGAGCTAGCTAAAACCTATGGCCTAAGAGGCCCACTCCAAAAGGGAGCAAGGCAGTATAAGTTTCCGATGCATGAAAGAGACCCTGTGAGAGGGGGTGGAGTATGTGAGGCCCTAGTGAGGGGAGGGCGGTATGAATGTGTGTGTCTGTGGCCTGACAATGAGGGCTAAGCTTGGTCTGGCTGTGGGCTGGGAGCACTGTGTCATCTGGATGCCATCTGCGAAGCTTGGGCAGTGGTGTAGGGGAGGAACAGAGCTGCAGATAGCGCTCCCTGGCATTAGGGTGGGAAACTAGCACTCTGGCTAGTTGGAGAGCTCCACTTTGCCACAGTGGAAAGGAGAATGATGGCTTTGTAAACCTTCAGTTTTGTCAACATTCCAATATCTCTGTGGTCCGAGGCTGACTTTTGGAGTCTGCCGAAGGCCACGCTAGCTTTCGCTAGCCTCGCGTTGACTTCATCATCGATGTGGACAGCACGGGAGAGCATGCTGCCTCGATAGACAGTCTTGTCAACCATTGACAGTTTTTGGCCTTTTACTGAGATGTGTGGTTCCTGGGGTGTTGTGCCAGGTGCAGGTTGAGACATGACTTCGGTCTTCTTCAAGTGTTGGTAAATGTGCAGTAAACAAGATGGGGATTCTGTTGACAATCCTTTTAATGGAACTCTTGCCATTTACTATCTATTTTTTTTGTAAAGCTTCTCCCCATGTTTCATTATGTAAAGAAGATTCTTGAAAATCTGCACTCTTATTTTCAGGTTAACAGAACCAGATTTTTAAAAGCACAAGAGAAAGGCACCCCACTCCCAAATCTCTCTGATCTGGTATGTGAGAGCAGAGCCTAACTTTATATGTCAATATTTGGAAGCTTTAGACGCATTCCAGAATCATTCAATTTAGAGCTGTTGTCTTGACAAGCTGATGGTATCAACTTTTAACAGTTTAATCTTGATAAATTCATAACTTTTGTGACTCCCTCTGTACTGACAACCTTGTTAGGCCTATATACAAAAGAAATATAGTGTTCACTGCAATTTCTTAACTCACTGCTTTGCCCTAAAACACTTGTACATTCTTGTTAAAGCACACCCCTCACTGCTCAGATGTTCCAGGCACATCCAGACTTTTGTTATTCTGAAAGTCAGCATGCCTTTATTATGCAGAATAGCTGTCCTTTAAAGCATTCCTTAAGCTTCTCCCTACCTTAGTGTCTTTCTGATGCCCAGTATTTCTTGCATTTCAGTACTGTTGTTAGTGCCACTTACCACAGGGAAGATGATCACCTAGCAGACAGGCCAGCTTTTCAAGCACTCCTAATTCTTTCCCTTTATACTTTTAAACAATAAAAAGTTAAGGCCACCACTTTATACTTTAAACAATAAAAAGTTAATACTACACAAGTGAAAGGGTCACAAGCATGTACATATGGAATTGAAGGCAGAAGGTGGTAAAACGAAGTAACCGTGCAAAAGGAGAGATTTTTTTTTTATAAAGTTAAATATGATTAAATGAAATTAGATGTGATTTTGTTCTCTAAATCTTGCTTCTGAAGCATAACTATTATCTTCCTTCCTTTTTTTCTCATGTCTGTTACTACCTACGTCCCGTATTTCTTTCCACCTTTTTGTCTTGTGTTCTGCTTCAAGAACTGGGTGAGATACAGCCCTGCCACTCATATCTCTCAGAGTCTGTCACCTCAAATAAAGGGTCAGTAAATTCAGATGTAGAAGGATCTTCACATCAGATGCTTTCTGAGTCTGAGATTTCAGTAGTTTTCCTTGTGGGACATTAGCTCAAGAAAATATTCCTTTCCCCTTATGTTCCTGCATCTAGTTAGAGTGCAGAATAATGATAAAAAATAAAGTGTGTCATTGGATTTGCATATTTCTTAGAAAAATAACAAGCTTATGTTTCTGCCATTTCTAATCCACTGATTCAGACTTTGCAGATAATATGGTGAAGACAAAGGAATTTTTTCTCTCACATGTAGCCATGGCATAAAATGATACTAGTAGCCATCTACAGGATACAAATCCAGCTGCTTGTTAAATCATTAAAAGATCCCTAATCCCAAAACAGAGAGGTCTGGTCCCTGACTTCATAATGTAGCAGGCAATGTGGGACCAATGGTATGGAAATAATATTCAGGTCTCAGATTTTTAATCCTAATCCAAACCTACCAGGTTCCAGGTTGTGACCTGTCCCATAAATTGAATATGTAGCAACCTGTGATTATCTCAAAGTCATGACAGTGGCCACAAAATCTTGTTAATTTAGACTTATCACTTATGGCAGGGGTGTCAAAAATACAGCCTGTAGCCCAGATCTGACCTGAAGAGCCCTGTCATTCAGACCATGGTGCTGTCCATGGGTCTCAGACTGGACTTTGCACACTGCATGAAGCACATACCTGCCCTGGCTCCACATGCTGCATGTAGCAGGTGTGCCAGCCCATTCTGCATGCCACATGCACTGTGCAGCACAAAATATGCACTGTGCTGCACACAGCATTCAGAGCTAGGGAGGGAGCACAGTGTGCACAGTGCACAGGGCCAGGGCCAGCAAACGCTGCATGTGGGGCTGGGACTGGCACATGCTGCATACAATGCATGGGGCAAGGGCCAGCATGCTCTGCATGCAGCACACAGGGCCAGTCTGGGGTGTGTATCACAGGGCACTTAGGTGCCTGCTCCTAAAAGAGCAAAAACTGCCTGTGAAGAGCCCAAAGAGCCAGACAGGAGCCCAGGCGCCGGTTGCCATGGCAGCCAGCTGATGAGGAAATTAGCCTGCACCAGCACCTGGTCAGCTTGCTGGAAGGATGGGGACTAGGAGGCAGTTCTCTGCTGGTGGCCAAGGGAGAAGGAGCCCTCCTAGAGCAAGGGAAGGGAAGAGGCCTGACTAAGTTCTTCTCCAGGTAATGTAAAAGGGCTGAGCACATCTTATGTAACTTGTGTTATGTTATAGCCCAGGGGCTTATGTTTTATTTGCCATTTTATAAGACTGCTGCTTTGGGTGAGGCTATTTGGGGAAGGAGGAGGCCTCATTGGGGGCCCATGGCCACGTGGGGACCCTGGTGCCAGAGAGAGCATGGCATTTGGGGTGCACAGAGCCCAGTGCCAGAGAGGGCGCAGAGACAGGGCTGCAGAGAGCCCAGTGAGGACAAGGGGCTGAATTATAATGAGGCCTAGTCAGGAGGATGCCAGTACCATCTGTGAGGCTTGGGGCATGGTAAAGGAGCGATTGGAGCCACGCATATAGCCCATAAGGCTAGGGTGCCCCCAAAAGACCCACTGTGAAACAGGACCTACAAGGCGTCCGGGAACCCACAGTGTTCAGAGAGTCCATCAAACCGTGTCCAAGAGGACTTAAAGGCAGCCTCTCTATTTTTATATTTTCCATCAAAGACATGGCGGGCGAGAACTAATCGTGCCCATTGGGCCAAATTGGCACAGTCAAGATCACGGCCTTCATTGAGGACCCCATCCCGTGACACCCGTGACAGTGTGCACTGAATGTGGTGCCCATGCCAGATTAGTCCTGCACAATGGATCTGGCAGGTAGGGCTTGTCTCTGGACCTAATCCATCTCCACAGACCTGCCCCACATGACTCATCCAAGTCTGGAGGGCCTGAAGAGTTTGACACCCCTGATCTACGGGGATGTTAAAGTTAGGCTGTGTGTGCTCGTACACGCTCTAATTAGAAAGCTGCAGCATTGCCATAGTGTCACTTGTATTAAACCCCACGCATTTAAAAACAGCTATGGTGGCACTTTAACTAAACCTCATCAAATGTGGTTTAGAGCAAGTGTCCTGCAGCCATTTTTAAATGCACAGGGGCTGAATACTTGTGATGCTGTGGCATTTTAATTAAAGCAGCTGCCCAGAAACTACTATAATAAACACCCCCTCACACTTCCAAGCAGATGTATAGGCAGCCTTAGAAAGCATTATTAGCCTCAATAGCTCCAGTATCATGGCAGCAAGGACCTTCATCTTCTCACTCAGAGGCAGATCCAGTGAGGATGCCATGGTATGGTCACACCCCATTTTGATTTCTGTTCCATCCAAAGTTTAAAACTAAATGCATGGTGGTAGCAACAGCATTTCTATTAAGCCTATATTGAGGAACTCAGCTGACATAATGACTCATTATAATCTATCTGATTCCTGCTAATCTTTCTTCACTCCATAAGTGTTAGAGGTGTGTAAAACAGGCCATATTCAATTTGGATTTGGCCCAGATCGGGGGACAGTGATTCAATTCATTGATTCAGATCACTGTCCTGATTCGATTTGGCCGAATTCGAGGCTGAAGATTAGATGCAATTCAGCCATAGACATAGCTTTAAATGTTTTTAAACATTTAAAGGTACCAGGCGTGGCTTACAAACACTGCGATGCTGGGGTGGATGGAGCATCCCACACAAGCATGGCGGCAAACCCAGACTTCCTGGTCTGTTTGGGAGCATGCTGGGGGGTCCCTCCCCACCTCCTGGCTTGGCAGTCGACCACAGGACCCTGGGTACTCCCCCCAGACTAACAGGAACCAGTCACCAGGGCGAGGGGAGGGTCCCCTGCATGCTCTGTGGCAGACCCAGAAGTGGACCAGAAGTGTTTCTGGTCCACTTCTGGGTCCACCACCAAGCACACTGGGGACTCCCCTCCCCACCCCCCCAGTGCTTCTGCACCCCCACACTCCCACGGGACACTCCATCTGCCAAAACATCGGAGCTGAAATTGGGCAGAATCTCTGCCAAATCTAATCAGCGACCGAAGCTTTGCAAAGCCCTAATAAGTGTTAACCCTCTCTCTTTTTTAATTGTCTAGCTCTACCACTAATCAAGTCATCTTTTCTTCTGAAATTTTCCTGTCTGCTACCTGCTTCTGGTAAATATTCCCCAATTTCACAGCCAAGAAGACTGTTTTTACTGTAGCTGTGCTCTTAATCGGGGATTGACAACCTGTGGCGCACAGGCAGAATTCGGCCTATGGAACCCTTTGATCAGGCCAGTGGATGTGAAGCCTTAGGAGTATTTGGCAGTGGGGGGATTCAGCAACGATCACCATTGCAGGGAGAAGTGGCAGTGGCAGGCACTTTCTCTATGCCACTGTGGGGAGAAGTGGCAGCAGTGGCAGGGTCCTAGTACCCACCCATCCTCTATGACCTGAACTACTTAAAAGGTTACTGAATGCTGCTCTAAGCCTTAATCAAATTGCAAAAAAAACTTGAGGAGACTGAAAAATCATACTAAAAACAGTTTAATGGAACTACCTGTTTAAAAGCACAAATGTTCTGCAACTATTATGAAAATAAAGATACATACAATGAACAAAAGAAGGTGTGCAGAAGAAAACTGAAAGAAACTTACTTGATTTGTTTGTAGGTAAGAAAAGTTTGCCAGTTCTAGAGCAAAATGATGATGATGAATTAGATATGAATAATAAGTATAAACTGAATGTATTTTCCAGTCACCATTATGCCTCTACTGGCAACCTGCTGATGTAACATTGCATGAACTCTTACTGAATGCACCCCAAAATTCAAAATATACTAGCCAAACCATTCAGAAGTGTGTGATGCACATTAAAAGCAACTGGAAAATGAAATAAATGAGTCATATTTATTTAAAATAATAGCAGAAGAAGCTATGAACATTTCAAATGTAGAACAAATGTCTGTTTGTGTGGACTATATCAAAAACTACGTCACCACTTGTGAAGTTTTCCTGGGCTTTTTACCTGTTTACGTCCTAACTGGTGCTGGTTTAGCAAAAACTATTTTAGGTCTCTTATGGGAAAAAAATTATCTAGATTTGACAAAATTAAGGAATCAATGTTATAATGGAGCCACTAATATGTCTAACCTCATGAACAGTGTACATGCTTACATAAAATCAGATTTCCAGATACTGAGTATAGTCACTGTGTATCTCTTACTCTGTATCTTGTCATATTACTATTTCACACCTGAAATTTAAAAAAAAAAAGCATCAGTTGTGTATAGGCATCAGCCAAATGAGCAAAATACCTCCCCTCTAACTTTACAGGTATTGCACAATTAACTGGTTAATTGTGCAGTTATGTGGAGACCAGTTACACATGCAAAGTTGCTATCACACAATAATAAGCTCCAACCAGCTATAAAGCCAGACCTTGAAAATATGCACTAACGTTATACCTGGTTGTTATTGAGCTTTACTTTGTACATGTAGCAGTGTCTCTCTCCCCTGCTGCTAGGAGCCCCATCAGTTGATGGGGCTCCCAGCCACAAGGGTGCACTATGCCCAGCGAAAAACCCTGAGCCTTAGGGATTATGGCAACCACGACCCCCAAGGTTCAGGGGTTTCATACCCTCCCTGCCCTGAGCCCTAGGGATCACAGCAGCCACAATCCCCAGGGGCTGGGGATCACAGCTGCTGTGATCCCAAGGGCTCCAAAGTGCAGAGAAGCCCTGGGGCTGGAGGATCACCTGGGCTCCCCTTGTACTGGCAATAAGGTGTGATTGGGATCTAATGCACAACCCCAGTCGTGCCTCCTGCTATGCACATGCAAGGGAAACAGACACTATCAATTCTGTGTGTCCAGAGAGTGAGTACAAACACCTGCCCTGTGTACAAAGTAAGTGGAGCAACATGACAGTATCGTGGTGTTCACTGAGTTCTGTAAAGCTAATATTGCAGTTCTGGAAGCAATGCAGACTGCCTGTGGCAAAGCTATCAGAGATCAAGCAAATATGCACTACAAAAACAAATGCAGTTTTGAATTTATCATCAACTTGATCCCTGAATCACTATTAGGAATCACCCTTCCATGTCCAAGGAGCTTCAGAAGGTGAATTCTGACACTGTGCTATGTTATTATAACCAACTAAAAGTAGCAGTTGAGTTGGTTGAAGATAAAAGGTTTAACTCTAAAGAAGAGTGCACAGAACTAGTTAATAACATTCAGTCAGTCTCAAGAAAACATGACACTGAGGTAAAATTACTTCAACTTGTAGCCCAGCATCAACACAGATGCAGTGTTTCATGTGGCAATGTTGAGGACTATTTTCAAATTAACACCTAGACCCCATTTTTGGACTCCATGATTCAAGAAATAACAGAGATTTACGTTGCATGGCAGCACTGTAACAAATCTAGGCATTCTAATACCTGCTTTTTTAAGTCAATATCCAACTACAAAACCTAACTGTATTTTAGAGATGTATGATGAAGACTTGTCAGAGGAAAAGATATTTCTAGCAGAATTTCAAATGTGGTAGAAGTGGGAAGGCATGGAGAAAACAAGAAGCGCCAAATACAGCCACTGATAGTCTAACAGTCCACAACAAGAAATGGTATTCAAACATTCATATTATACTCAAGTTGCCTGCACTTCCTGTATCTATGGCTACATCAGAAAAGTTTTTCTGCTCTCCAAGGAATTAAAACTTCTGCCTCAGTGGGAGAAAAAACAGATTTTGTTTTATAAATCTGAATAAGAGATGTACATTTAATTCTAATAATTTCATAATTAATGAAATGCTATCTTTTGATTATTTGATTTTTGTGCTTTTATACATAATATATAAAATATCAAATTAGTGTACATTCCAATAAAGTTATATTTGTTTTTACTTTGACCTTAAACTGAATAATATAGCCCTAAGCCCCTTGAGTTAATAAAGCTTCTAGTTTCTTTTTAATTGGAGAAAAATATGTGTTGAGTTATATGTGATGATGCACCACATCATCTGCACCCTCCTTTTCAAAATCCTACATCCGCCTGTGGGCACAGAGAATTCCCAGTGCATTGTGACAATCCGGGCATGTCTATATATGTATTTACATGCTGTAGTGCTAATGCGCTTTGAAAAGCACCTGGCGCTGCAACCCATTCAGTTGTATAAGCAGCGAAATGTGTATCAGTGTACAGAAAATGGTGACGGTCCACTTTTGAAGTAAAATACACTGAGGGTGTTTTAGGTCAAAAGTGCACTGCCACCATTTTAGCTGCACTGACACACATTTTGTCACGTATGCAACTGCAAGCAATGCAGCATGTCAAGTGCGTGTCAGCTTGCATGCAGAGCAGACTCAATTAATTGAGTCTGCGCCGACGTGCTGGATCTCCAATATGTCGCAGTGTGGAAAAGTATGTGTTTAAATGCCCTCCATTGTGAGGTACTAGCAAAATGAGCATTATTCTGTCTTAATGTACATTAACTAAAGAGCACAGGGCATTTACAAACATTCTGTGGGAGTTGGGTGTGGGGGAATTGCTTTTTAGAGCAGCTTTGAGAGTCACTCTAACTAAAGCGCCTGGAGTGTCTTATGTATCAGTGTCCCCACACTTTAAAATGACATCGGGGTGCTTTATTCAAAGTTCATCGAATGAAGTTTAGTTAAAGCACCCCTGCCACCATTTTGAAGTGCGGGGACACTGATAAATGAGACATGGGTGGCTGCTGGAGCATGGTAATTAATTGAGTCTGCTCCAATGTGCTAGAGTTACAACACGTTGGAGCAGTGTCCCTGCTCATGTATAGGCACCCATGGTTTTTAAATGATGTGAAATGTACATTAGCCTATTGTAATGCACATTAACTAAAAAGCATGGGCATTTGTATGCATGCATTCGCCGCAGCACCATGCACTTTTCAAAGGACCCAGCACTGCATCAGGTGCATTTGTATAAACAGCAAAAGGTGATTTAGTTCAAAAGCACACCACCATCATTTTCAGCACACTAATACGCATTTTGCTATTTATACAAATACATGCAACGCAGTACTGAGCACGGCGGCTCACGTGCTCCACAGACTCTATTAATAGACTCTGCTCCAGCATGTGGGAAAGGCATGTGTATAAATGTCCCATGTTTTTAGTGATGCTTTAATGCACATTAAAATAGACTACTGCACATTAAAGCGCACGTGTAGATGTGCCCTCTCTACATAAAATAAGTTGCCAGCACAACTTAACTGGAGAGTTACACAGGTAGAAATACTGTCATACCCCAAATACAATCTTCGGATCTAGGGACTTCCTGAAATTTAGGTCATATGTAAACAAAGAGCCACACAAAAGAAGATACTGCAAATCATATCCCAGCAAAAGTGCCTGCAATTTGTATTGCATCAAACATAAGCATAGGCATCAAAAATACTCTCAAAACATCCCAGTTAGGATTCATTTATCCAGGCAGTGCTGACAGCCTTTGTTTATCAGTTCATGGATGGTCGATGTTTTATGTATTGTTAACCAGAGACCTTATATTCAACAACATGAGTAAGATAATAAATTTGCATTTGGAAAGAATAAGAGAAAATTAAAATGTAACAGTAGGTTCATCAGTTCCATCTGTGTTTGTAATCTAAGCAATAAAAGAGCCTCTTTCTTGTTCAGATTCTCCTTTGTTACTTGTCCAAGATTCATTTTAGATTAATCTTTTTTTTGCTTTATTTCCAAAGGACATCCATTACCTTGCACTAGATAAGGGTGAATTGGCGCTAGCTGAAGTGGCAAAGAAAAAGGCTAATGACATTGATGCAGAATCAATAACTGCTGGAGTTGGTAAGAATTAATACTGTTTAAAAGGGACTTTTTGTTTTAATCAATACTTGTTCTATATCACCAACATGTTATACTTGTAGGGGGTTATTGGTTAATTCAAACTGTTTCCTTGGAAAAAGAGACGGTGTCTTTATTTGTGGGAAAGAAAAAACGCTTTTAAAACAGCACGACTGCTTCTGACTCAATTCTTACTTGTATGCACAGTGTAGAGGCTACAAAGTGAAATAGATTAACACACCTCCGTTGTACAGAAATCACGAAAGAGTTAATTTCATACAAGCAGAATTAAGACTAAAGGAACCTAACTCTGAAATTCTTATACAAACAAATATTAAAGGCCAGATGGTAGAGCTTACACAGCCTTCCAGGTATGTACTCCTACAAAGGAGTCCCAGTAAAGAGAATTACATTCATTTTGTGCATCCACTGGAAGAGTTTGGACAAAGTAAGTATTTGCCAAAATGGCCCCCTGTTCTGGAATTAAAGTAGTTTTGTTGCAATCAGTGGGACTTGGCATTTTAGTAAGGTGTGAGTAAGCCACAAATTGTATATCACAGGGTGCATCTACACATGCACGTTACTGCAGAATAGACTAATTAGCTCTTCAGTAAAGCATCACCATCTACACATGTGCTGGTGTTAGGGCATAGTAAATTTATTAACTGTGCTGTAAGATAGTATGGAGACGGTACTATTGTACAGCAGAGTATTTGTATGCACTGAAACACGTGTAGCTGGTAACAGGGGCTGGCTGCAGTACAAGGATGCTAAAGTGCAGGGGCTGCCTGCTCTTCTGCCCCAGCCAGCCCCAATGCTGCCCAATGCCGCTACCTGGAGTCCAGGGCTGACCTCCTGGGCCCCATACCAGGCCTCAGCTACTTTGTCTCAGCCTAAAATGCTGCAGTCCCAGGTGCACATGTAGACCCTGCACCTGGGAGCAGTTGATTCTGTCATGGACTATGTCAGAGTTTATTGCTCCATCTTAATTGTATGTGTAATTGCATATAATTGCACCCACAAAGTAGAAAACTAAGACCCTTTTTTCTTAATTACTTTAATGAGAAGTATTAAGATGTATATACTTTTCTGTTTGTTAACTCCATAGCAAGAGCCAGGAAGGAGAGATCTAGAGAAGATACTAGGCAAAAGTTGTACTGTAAAACAAAGTGAAAAGGGGTAGTAGCATTATGTGCATACTGGGCCCATCTACATAAAATGTTATAGTGACGTAGTATTGGTGGGCACTAATTATGACACTGCCACTACTGCGCAGTAGCAAGTAGCTCATTACTACTGCACAGTAGGGTCAGAAATGACCCATGTGCTGCTGGGACTGTGCAGTACCAACTGCACAGTCAGGGACATGTGTAGACGCACCTAGTATGTATTATATTGTTTTCCTTATTCCAGTGCGGCTCTGCATAGCAAAGGAAATCATCCCTTTCTGTGATCCTTGATCCTTTTTAATGAAATAGGACAGAAGGATGTGGAGCCCACCCCTGCCCCAGCCCTGGTACAATCTGTGGGCAAGGCAAGAGCCCCCAAGGGCACACTTGCCTGCCTGTACACTAATGCCAGGAGCCTGGGCAACA
>NW_017728943.1:39174254-39197654 GCF_001723895.1 Crocodylus porosus
GCAGGGGGCTGGACTCGATGATCTCCCGAGGTCCCTTCCAGCCCTAATGTCTATGAAATCTATGAAATCTATGATTAAAACACAGGATTAGAAATCAGAAAATCTGTAAGATCTAGGTCAGTTAATTTAAGAATAGACTGTCAAAATGAAAAACAAAGAACTTGGTATTTTCATCTACACCTGCCTAATTATGCAAGGAAATTACATTGTACACATGTGAGTCAAGTATATGTATGTGGTTAGTTCATTGTCCAAAGGGTGGTCTATACATTTGTGTATATATAAAGTGCTTGGCCATGTTGTATATTTCCATGCAGACATTATCACCAGCGTCATCATTCTTCCAGACCCCAGGTACATGAGGCCAAGCAGTGGCAGCAGTCACTCCTGTTTTGGGCTCCTTTATCCAGATTCCCATATACCATACTTCCACCTGTTTTCCCTGCTACTTACATTATTGTAGACAAGAATTCCCATTCTGGGACCTCTTATTCATTTACCATTTTTCACAGTGTATAAGTCGGTTTGAAGCCAACATATTTACCTTTAAATTTCCACTTCGACTTACACAGCATATCAATGCTTTTGACCTCCACCCCAGTGCTAGCCCAGCTTCAGCCTTGGCCGAACCCTGGCCTGGCCCTAACCCAACCCAACCCAACCTTCTTCACCTAGCACAAGATGGTGTCCCTGTTGCTGGAAGCTCTGGGGCCCAGGCTTGGCCTGACCGTGGCCTGTGGGCCTTCACATCACCATAGAGATACCACTTAGCTGCACACTGAGCCCAGTTCCCATGCTTTGCAAGTGGCGCTGCCACATCAGCCAAGTGCCAAACCTAGCCCCATCCTCTGCAGATAGTGCTGCCTGGGCTGCACCAGCTGTGCTGAGCCTGGCCCAATCCTCATCCCCTGCGAGTGGTGCTGCCTAGGCCACGCCAGCTGAGCCTAGGCAACACGCCAGCTGAGCCACACCAAGCCTGGCCTAGTCTTCTGCGAGTGGCACTGCCTGGGCCATGCCAAGCAAGCACCGAGCCTGGTCCTGTCCCTTGTGAACAACAGTCCGAGCTGCGCCAGCTGAGCACCGAGTCCAGGCCCATCCCCTGAGAGCGACGCTATGGCATGTGTCCATCCCCCAGGTGCCCGGGCCACAGTGAAATCACTCAGAGGCTAGTATAAGTTTACCCTATATTTCTGATCCAGAAGGTTATGTCAGCTTATATACTGGATCTATGAAAATCGTAACTTTTTGAATCAGAAAAATGGGGTCACTTTATACACCGCATCAACTTGTATACCATGAAATATGGTAGTCTGTTAGCTATGTGCACATGTACATTTGTTGTCACATAACTGGTAAAAGTTTAACCCTTACCGGCCATGTCTACATGAGTAGGAAAAAAATACTGCACAGTAGCGCGTCAGAGCGTGGACAGTGCTAATATGCTACTGTGCAGTAGCATAATTTGATAGATGTTCCCCGTCACTACTGCATGCTAGCCACAGTGCAGTAGCATCTCATGTAGATGCACTCAATCTCCTATATCTTAGTTTCATTATATGTAAATTAGAGTTATTAATACTCAGAGATTTTGTAAGGTTAAGTTTATGCCTGTAAGCATAGTGAAACTCTTGCACAGAATACTCTCTATAAGTGTAAATTATTATTATTGTAAAATAAACTTCTTCAATTTAAATGATAAAGTCAACCCTGCATCTAATGTAATCTTTAAATTATTGCCATTTTGTGATTAATTAATTTTTAAATACTTAAGTACATATTTCAAATATTTGATACGTTCATGGTCTCTTGGTTGAATTGTTGCTGAGCCTCAGCATATTTATTAGTAGAGCCCTAAGGGCCTGATTCAGCTTCTGTTGAAGTCGGTGGGAACCTTCTCATAAGTTTACCAGAAGCTGGATCTAGCACTAAATATTTAAAAACCAATTTTGTTCTTTTATTTCTGATTTTACACTCAACTTTTGCTTTATGCCACTTCAGTTTAAGAACCTATGAGAATTGTTAGTAAATGGGGTTTCATGTGGTATGGACATTGCTTAAAATGAAAGTAATATTGATTAACACATTATGTGCATATTACCATATGAATGCAACATTAACTTTGAGAAGTGAATCATGCTAACATCAAAAGTAAGGTTCAAGCAGTGATCCTCATTCTACCCCTTAGTGTGGACACTCAACAAGAGGATGTTTTATTAGCTGATCATGCAGTATTTGTTCATTAGTACACATATGAATTTAAGGAGTTTTAGACAATGGACAAATTATTGAACTTCTGTAACTTAAAAAGCGAAAGAGACTCACTGTAGACCTTCTACATGTAGTGACTGTTTATCCACGTGTTCTTATTGTACTGTAAGTGAAAACTAAACTGGAGGAGTTTACACTCCTTCTTGTCAGCATGGAGGTAGAGAAGGATCTTGGAGTCACTCTTGATTCCAAGATGAACATGGGTGCCAATGTGAGGATGCAGTCAGGAAGGCTAACTGCACCTTGTCATGCAACCATAGATGCATCACGAGCTGGTCCAAGGAGGTGATCCTCCCCCTCTATGTGACACTGGTCAGGCCACATTTGGAGTACTGCATCCAGTACTGGGTGCCGCACTTCATGAAGGATGTGGCCAGCTCCAAAGGAGGACCACTCACATGATCAGGGGGCAGCAGGGCAAGCCCTATGAGGAGAGGCTAAGGGACCTGAACCTATTCAGCCTGCACAAGAGAAGGCTGAGAGGGGATCTGGTGGCTGTCCAAAGGGGACCAGCAAGGAATGGGAGAGACCTTATTCCCCCAAGCACTACCACTAGTAACTAGGAATAACAGCCATAAGTTGGCTGAGTAGGTTCAGGCTAGACATCAGGAGGCACTACTTCACAGTCAGGGTGGCTAGGATCTGGAACCAACTTCCAAGGGAAGTAGTGCTGACTCCTACCCTGGGGGGCTTCAAAAGGAGGCTCGATAATCACCTAGCCAGGGTTGTTTGACCCCAGCATCCTTTCCTGCCCATGGCAGGGGGTTGGACTTGATGACCTGCTCAGGTCCCTTCTGACCCTACCTATTATGGAACTAGGAGCTGCTGCTGAATGAAACAAAGCTAAATCATTGAAGAATGTCTTGCATTTGAAAGTTTGTCTAACTTTATCCGAGTTATATAGTTGGTCCAATAAAAGATATCACGCCAAAAAATCCTTGCCTCTTCAATTTAGCTGTCATTTACTACAGAATAAGAGTGGATAGATGCTTGGTATGTTCTCATCTCCTTTTACTTTGCTTCCGTTGTTTGTCTACATCTATAGAAAGATCAATTATCAGCAGCCTCTAGGTATCACGATTTGTCTCATTTTCTGAGGAAGATTTCAAGGTCCAGTATAAATTCAGTGGAACCAGACTCTGTCTTCCCACTTCATTCCCACCACCCTGCCTCAACCCCAGGAGAGTTCCTCCACCTTCCCCCAATTCCACTCCAAGCATGCACCCATTCTTTGACAGAGGGGCTACATCTGTCACTTTTCTCCCACTCCAAAAAACTCCACACCTAACTCCTCCTCCTGCCCCCTATAAATCAAGTACAAAGACCAAAGAAACCTAACTAAAGAGTAAAAGAAAAAAGAAAGACCCTCTGTCCCCACCTCAGTTATCACCAAAGGGCAATGCCAAAGAACGCTCTTTAGAACAACATAATCATCATGCTACCTCATGCTAAGTAGTAAATGTTTTATCAATCTTGAACAAAGTAAGGGCCAAATACAGTATTGAAAAAAAGTCTGGATTTTTCTTTCCTTGGAGCTTTTTATATGATCGTGTAGGTATCCAGTAAAAAATTGTCAAAGTATACTACAGGCAACAAAAAGATCTGACAGATTCTGATGAAAACACTTAAGGAAATCTTGGACTTCTTCGGTATTTAAAGAGTATAGCCTAGGTACACCCGGGGGGGGTGCCCTGTCCTCCGATGACAGTGGTGATGGTCAGGCAGGGTGCTGAGGAAGGGGTCAGCTACTAGAGCAGCTTCCTCCTCTCTCTATAGAGGTAAGCCAAAACCAAATACTTAACTATGTACAATTTATTACAAGAATAAATACAGATTCTTAATATAAAACATAGAATATATACAAGGCTTAACATATAATACTATATATAATATTCCACAATTCGCATATAATACCAAATAACTTACAACCTATACAACACAATTAACACATGGGGATATTAACCTATATAACCCAAGTAACTTAACCATAATATTTCTTTAAACGGTTGCAGATAACAATACCAATATACAGTGAGACATTAAAACACACAAACCATATAAACCCCCTATCTATATAGCCCTTAACATGACAACCTCAAAATAGGAAGTGCACTCAACACCCCCCTGAGGGGTTTCCCTGAAGTCCCTCCCCTTTAGGGCCCTGGGATGTGGACATGCCTCTCCCGCAATGGAGGGTGGAGGCAGCAGACCCTCCTCACCCATGTCAACCTCCCCTGCAGGGCCCGCTTCCCCAGTAACTGATGCTTCCTCTCTGAAGAAGTCAAGGCTTGTCCCCTGGTAGCTGATCCTGTACAAGCCTCTCCCCAGTGGTGCCTTCAGCTCTCCTCGACAGCCTGGCACCCTGCACTGGGCACCCAGGGCTCTCTCTCTTTCTCTCGCAGTAGCCAAGCACTTGCAGGCTTCAACTACCCGGTCTCACACCAAAGGTTCTTCCCTTTCCCAGGCCCTGCTCTGGGCACCAGAGCTCTTTTAGTTAAAAGTAGAGCCGCACTGTAGGGCTTCGGTCACTTGGCCTAGGGCTGAGGCTAATGTGAGCAGCCGCAAGTTGCTTCCAAGGCAGTTGTCCGTGTGCTGACCTGCGCACCAGGTCAAGCCTGAGCATCTGTGAGCTTCTCCCAGGGCCAGCTCTCCATGTGCTGATCTGCATACCAACTGCCCAGCTGTTTGCTGGTTTCAAAGGCTCAAGCCGCCTCAAGCAGCTCCTAGAGCCTGATCCTTGTGCGCTGATTTACACACTGCTGAAGCTAAGGCAGGGTCCCGAGGATAGCCATCTCTGGAACTCCTCTCTCCTTGTCATCCCTCATCATCTCTCTCTAGCCTACTGAGCACGCTCCCCTTTTATACTCTTCAGGGGACCAACCCCTGAAGTTCTCCAGACCTGGCTTGTGCAGTTCCAATTCAGGTCCAGCTGCTCCTTGCCCCTTACCTTTGGAAAAGGGTGGGGCATTGCTTCCCTTGTGCTGCCTCCAGATTGGTGGGCGGGATCTACCAATCAAACAGCAGACCCTCAATCCTGGGACTCAACCCAAGCTCCAAAAAGGTAAGCTTGCTATAAGACATAAGAACATGGAAAGTTTCAGTGAGGGTTTTTAATAGGGGAAATAGTAACAGCTGAGCTCCCTGCTTTTTTCTGCCTGTGGTTTGTGTATAAATAAGCATTGCTAGATTAATTCAGTAAAAGGTTTTTAAGAAGTAGTATTCATAAGGGATTTTATATTTAAAATCCTATGAGAATGCATTTGGGGCATTATGAGATCAAAATAATGGCACCATATGCTTTTCAGAGAAGAAATAAAAAGTTCTCTTTTTTACCCAACTCCAGTATGAACTGGAGAGAGGCAACCATAAATTTTAAGGCTGCTTTTAATCTAACTCTGAATTGAAGTTAAATTCTGTTGGATTTTTGCCAGGACAGATCTTTAAGATCCTTAGCAAAACTCAGTGATTGTACTATTAAATTTGTACTGCAACATATTTAGTACAGCTCAGTTTATACTGTTTTGATAGTGTGGAAATAATACACTTAATTGTCATAATGATTACAAACAGGGCACGTCTACACGTGCTCATTTACTGCACAGCAACCAAAATTACTGCACAGTATGGATACACGTCTACACATGCATGACCACACTGCACAGTAAATATGGCATCGTGCAGGTATCAAATTTATGCCCAATTAGTTACTGTGCAGTAACGCACATGTAGATGCCTTACCACACAGTAACACTGTGTGGGTGGATTGATTTGGGACTAACTGTAGTCCCAAGTCAGTCCACACACAGCATTAATGTGCTTTAACATCTGCACATGTAGATACCAGCCTATTCCCACTTACTGCTCAGTAATTTACTGTGCAGTAAATTTAAGCTGGTGTTAATGCAGGTGTAGAGTTATAAACAGAATTTAACTTTGGTCCAGAGCTAAATTAAAAGCAACCTTGAAATCTATATCCTTATCTCTCTACAGCTCATAATGGAGACAGCTAGACTTTTTTTTGAATACCTGAAGTACAGAAAGGAACTCTTTTAAGATTTACTGGTGGAGGATTTTGTATTAATTCTTGTATGTAGCCTCCCAAAGCACAAAAAAATTAGTTTTGTCCACTGTAGGATAGCACATCTGCTCGACTCAACAGACTGTAGATCTCTAATGAAAACTTCAGTTATCAAGAACTGACATGGCACAACCTGTTAGGATATGCCGTAATTAATAATGATCACGGAGGTGAAGAACTCAGCCTTTCAAACATCATTGCACAATGAATACCCAATGAAGAGCATATGTAGTAAATGTCAAAAAGTTTCCCAAGGCCAACTTCCAACAAATTACATTAGAGACCAGCAAGATAAATTTATTTTAACCTTCAAATCAATAGCTTTCACCCAAAAGGGATTCATGTTGTGACAAGACAGATAAATGCTGCATAGTTCAAAGGCAAACTGTGAAGCCCTGTACTTCTACTTAGAAATTATATGTAAAATATTGGTAGCTCTAATGTTTAGGCGACATTTCTAACAGTGGTGCCCTAATCAAAACACTGGCATTGAGATAGCCCCTCTCTTCTGAAGAGCCCGCTGGTGCAGACCAACCCAGGAGTGGCTCATTCATGTTACATGAAAAACATTTGAGGGTTTTTTTAGCATTTTATCTCAGATGTATTTTAAGTATTTATGAAAATATTGTAACTTTAAACATGTCAGCAGAAATCTTAACAACTGTCATAAATATTTAATGTTTTGACATATCCATTAACTAACGTTCAAAATTTTGGAGCACTAAATATTTCATTTTATTGGAAACATGCATCTCAATCTGACCCTCAAGCATTATTTCATTTCTTGTTAGCTTTGATATTTTATTATATTAAGTGTTTGTAATCAGCTACAATAACATACAGGTACCAGTTTTTCTTCTCTCAGGGTGCGTTGTAGGATACTGGATAACCTGGCTTAGAAAAAAAACCATTCTCAAGCAATATTTTTAAAAAGTCCATTCTCAGGCAATTGCACCAATTCTGTTTGCATTTCAAGATCAAATTTAAAATTGCCTTTCTTGCGTCCATAATTATCCAAGGACTTGCTTTCACCTATCTAATACACATTTTTTTCCTCTGTCCCTCACAGTCCCACTGTTGCTGGTGGAGAACCTTTTCCTTTTGCAACCCTTGACCATCTGGAACAGCTTTCCTGTATCTATCTGCATCATTGTCCTTCCATTACATTTCAAATTTGAAACCTTACCCTTTTTCTTTCTGGTATCATTCCATTCTTCCTCTACTGCTGTTTATTGTTTCACCCTGTAAAATGTTTTGGGATATAGTATTACAAAAAGGTACTATCCAAAATAAGTTGTAAATATAATTACTCCAAATAAGATGTTTATGATGCTGAAGCTTCAGAACTCCAAGCACTTGATGTGCAGTTCTTTATGCCAAAATGTTTTGAAGATTTATGGCTTCCAACTTATATATATATAAGAGGACCACCTTTTCATTTGTTTAGATTCTCAGTTTAACTTATATATGTATAAGAGGACCACCTTTTCATTTGTTTAGATTCTCAGTTTAAGTCAGTCAGAAACCTCAGGAACTAGACCACTTGATTTGAGTTTGCAGTAATGAGACTTTTGTTCCCCAGGGAGCCCAGAAATGGCCATTTTAATCTAAACTAGTTCTTTAACATATGTTTGGCAGGAAACCTATGATAAGAAATGAATTTCAGCATATGAAATGTGAGAATATTGTGCCAGGTAATAGCTTCCCAAACTGCAGCATCTCTTTAAATATGAGGACCGTCCATTCACATTAATGTCGGTAGGAGAAAAGGGCTCTCAGTCCCATATTGTGTGCAGCTCTCTTACCTTTAGTTGTGAATCCTTCCTTTAACATTTTGATCCACCTTGGTTATTACTATGTATTTTTAAACCACTTTGTCAGTTGAGTAGCTGAATGTTCAGATCGACTGTGTTGTTTGGTTACTTATATTTCTTTTAAACATTAGCAAAAAATAAGGGCTTATGTTTTCAGAGGTTCTGGACATTAATTGCTTCCCTTCACATTCTCTCTTTGAGCTGCATAGTACCATTTATTTGTTTTACTTAAGACAGTTATGCCAAACTATTTTTGGCTCCACCTCACCTCTTTTCACTTTCTTGTGTTGTGATGTCAGTTTTGATCTATACCTTCCTACTGCTAGGCAGCTTTGCCTAAAGACATAATCCTAAGCCCCTAATAATTATAAGTACATCAAAGACCTAGCTGGCTTGCTTAGCTGCAGAGGGTCTACACAAGGCTCTATGTACCTTAACTTGAAAGAGATTTATAGTTTTCTGTCAAGTTTTTTAAATAATCATGGCATTCCTTGGGTTTTCTTCTTACTTATTGTGACATAATGTTGTCTGCTACAAAATGTGACTTAAAAAAGCACAAATACTAACCAACCTGAAGTACCCAATGAAATTAAGAGGCCATAGAACTTTTGTTCCTGTTTTAAAGTAAATTGATTCCCATTTCATTTGTAATACTTTTCAGCAGTATATTGCCAAATACTTGTTACAAATATCTATAGGAAATCTCAGACAGGCCAAACTGTTTTCATGCTATGTTAATGATATTTTGGATAGAGCAAAAAAATTAGCCATGGAAGAGTCAACTTTGGGATACTGAATTTTGGTGGATACAGCCATACATATATTACAGCTTACCTGTAAACAAAATTTCTAAATTCCAGTAGAAAGGAGCAGTTTTTCTGTATTCTTTATACATAAATCACTTCCTTTATGTTTAGCCTGTGTTGATCCTTCTTGCACACGATATGAGAACAAGATATATGAGGTCTTGGATTCCAGATATTTTCAATATACGTCTCTGGTACATTTCTGTAGGCTATAGTAAAGTGTGATGAAAACAGACAAAGTAAATGGACAACACTGAATTGACAATTGAACCATCTACTTTTTCAGCACCTGAGTAATTAGATAAATTGTGAAACTAAAAACAATATGCATAAATTCTGACTTCCTTTTAGGCAAAAAGGATACATTATTGTAAAGTCTTGGTCAATATTTGGATGCAAGGTCTTTGAGGAGATTTGAGGTTGTCCCAGGGGAAAGTGGGGGACAGAACGCCAAACAATGAACGGGGACCCCCTGGGGCGGGGAGCATGCGTCAAAAGAAAAAAAGATACAAAAATAACTCAAAATACTTACAGGCAGCAGGACCTGCGGCTCAGCTGGAGCAAGAAAGGAAATCCATGCGGGTCATAAGCTGCGCCTTTATCCAGCTGAAACCAGTCATCGGCAGTCACCGGCTGGCAGGGATAAGATGGACCACCGGGGAAGATGGCAGGGGGAGCAGAGCAGAGTTGGGGAAGATTCTGATGCCGGATGCCGTCCAGGATACCCCAAGGGAGAGAGAGCCAGCAGGAGTCTCTACACAACTGGGGAACAGTGTGGTGAGGAGACAGGGGAGCCAGAAGAGGCTCTCCGCACTGACAAAGACAGGATTGGCAGAGGGATGGGAGAGCCAAAGGAGGCTCCCCCTCCGGCTGGAGACAGAAGGGAGCAGCAAGGGGAGCTGTGGAGCAGAACAGCCAGAGGCTGGGTGTCAGCCCATAACATAAGAAGTAGCTGGATACGTGGGGAGATACCGCAGGATGCTGGAAGCTGGATGTTTCCAACAGCGGAGAAGGACAGCAGCGGCACATACCACACGGGGTGGAGTGAGAGGCGAAACAACCCCGGGCAAAGGGCCACGGTCTACACTGACCATACAACAGGCCAAACCTCACCAGGATCATAGGGAGTGAAGGTCGCTCTGTTACCCTAACAAACGGGCAGGGAAAAGGACCAGAAAGGTCCTTTCACACTTAGTTTGCATTAGGTTTTCCTTTTTTTAGTTTCCCCATTTTGGAGGGGCTGAGAGGGAGGGTGAGGCGATGCAGGCAGGATAGCATGGTATCATATTTTCTTTGGTCCTCCATCTTTTATTTGAGTGCAGCGTAAATTTAGAGTCCCAGGCAGGGACTGCTTGGAGACAGGAGGGATTGATTTTCTGAAACCTTACTACTGTCTGAGTTAGTTATCTCGGGAGGCAGGGCCTAGAACATGACAGGGCTACAAAGGCCATCAAGTTCCAGGGAGACATCATCGGGGGTACGGCCAAGAAGATCTGGTGACCCACCAGAGGTTGACGTGAGGTTGGGGTGTAGGGGAGGTGGAACCCCACTGATGACCGCCAGGTGGACTCCCCACTGCAGCAGAGTGCTGGCTGGTTGGCCCCCCCACTGGTATAACACTCAAAGTCGTGGCAGGAGAGATTGGGGGAGGCCACCCAGGTGATAAACGGCTGCCCACTGGCTTACGGAAGACCATAAGAAGCCCTCTACCAGCCACCTGGACCAAGGCAGCACGCGACTGAATGTTACAAGCCCAGCAGGTACAGATGTATTATAGACAAGAGTTGTAAGTGAATCAATACTATGTTTAGTGATATAGGCATTTGAATAGATGCTTTTTTTTGTAGCTGTATTAAAAAATGCATAAATTAAATTATATAACTTTATGTCCATTTCAGGTGTGATCCAAGTCCAAAGCCATTAAAAAATTCTCTAGTGTTTTTCACAAGTTATGGACTGTTAATGTTAATGACTAGGCAAAATTCCAGCTGAGGTAATTATATTTTGCCTACCTCTGGTATATTCTGTGTTCAGTTCCAATTAGAATTCAGTATTTTTTACTTCATATACAATAGTGCAGTGGTGCACTTACTGTTAAACAACTACACTCCTTTACTTCAGAAGTGGCTGCCTTTCAGAGCTCTATGAATTGGCACATGCATGTCTGTGCAGTGTAATATAAAAAGAAAATTGGCACTATATCCCACCCACAGAGTTTATTCATAATCCTTGCAGAAATGATCAGCAGATAAATTATGTGGGTAGTGAGTACAATTAGTGTGAATGTAAGTGCACAATAAACCATAATTATATATACTTTATATAATTATACTAATACTTTTGGGATCCTCAAGGCTGAAAATGACTTTCTACATAAAAAAAGATTTTATTAATGAAATAATTTTTCTTACCGTATTTTTTAATATTAGGGATACATAAAGTATTTAGACATGTAAACTAATGTCGTGTTTCAAAATACAAATTTGATGCCCCACATTTGGCATTTGTTTAAGTTTTGAGAAATGGTATAAAGGTAATATCAGAATAAGCTTAGGATGGCCGCCTGATTCATAAATGTCTTTGCTAAATGTGAACAATGCAGTTTATGCTCAAGATTACCCATAAAAGCTTCACCGTATGGTTCTCCCAAGTATATATTCTGTATATACAGAACTACAAGTAAGGTACAAAGGAAACAAATATTCTACACCTTAGACCTGTACTGATTCTGCTCATTGAAGTCAATTTAGAATAAGGCATGCATTTTTAATGGTGTAGGTAATCAACCATTGCAATAAGTATTAATTTCAAAGGAGGGGAAGTTGGCTAAAGTTAAATGCTTCTGAAGAGACCATTGGTAACAGCCTGGCCAAGGAAAAGAAACCAAATCATAAATGTCCATGCCTCCTTTTGCACATGCCCAGCGTGTGTGTCTGTGTACATGTGTGTTTATCTGTCTCCGTGTGCGTGTGTGCCTGTGTGTGCGTGTGTGTCTGTGTCTGTCTTTGTGTGGATCCGTGTCCGTGTGCAGAAAGTGAGAGTAGAGTGTGCACACCTGTGTCTGTGCGTGCCTGTGTGCATGTACATTTGGCCATACCGGGGGCGGGGAGCAGGGAGAAGAAGCAGGCATGTGGGGGAAAGGGCCCCTCTCCCCTGACCCCCCACAGCCCAGCTCCCATGGGGAGGGCTCCAATTTTGTGCTTGCCCAGGGCCCCAGTACTTATTAATCTGCCTCTGTACATGCCTTTGTAAAAGTGCTCATTTTTCTCTTCAGAGGGTATCATGGCATCTTCTCTCACACATGGTAACATCTTCCCCAAGCATATGGGGGGGTTCATCTTAATATTTTCACAGTGCATTCATTTATTTAGGAGGAATAGCAGACAAACATACTTTCATAGCTGGTAGTATGTTCTTTCTTCTGTTCACTCTGTGTAATGTAACATTATGTGACAGGATACAACACATCACAGGACCAACATATCAGCTGAGGAATTTGCAGAAGAGCTGTTTCTCTGGAACTCACAACTATAAAAATGTGAGGTTTTAAACAAAATAGCATTTACAAACAGCAATATCTGAAAAGGACTTTTTAATCTATTTCACACCAAGTGATTCAGACTCAACATTCTCTGCAATGATGAGTTAAAAAAGCATTCATCAGCCCTAGCTTGCAACACGTCAAAAGGGAAATGGAGTCTGTACTTCCCTTTGTGTTTGGAACTGTCAGTATTTTTTTAATCGAACAATTCAGTAATTTTTGTACTGATCAAACAGGACAATATTGAACCATTATATTTTAATTCAATTAATTACTTTATCTGCTTTCAGCAATGGCATTAAACAAAGATAATCTCCCAATCTCTGGGCCAGCAGCCATCTAGGATGTCATGGTACACTAATGGCATAGTGAAGGTCTTGCCTGTTTTCTCTTTTAGAGAACTAAGTGAAAGACTAGGGCTGCAATGGGTAAATATGCTAACCTTTCACCTCTGGAGATTAAAATCAAATATACACCAAAACAGAAAGGAGTCTGATGGTCTTAATTTAGTCCCTATTTGAATGTTTTCAGCCTAATAAAACCAGCACAAGCCATAGTTTTTCACTGCTATAAGTCTCTTCTCAAGAGATACCTAGTGTTGTTATAGCAAGAATGTAACTTATTAAAGCTATGAAGAGAAGCTTGACTAGCACTAGTAGTTTCTTTGTTCTTGTCAGTGTTATCAGGCTGTCACTTTCCTGAACTCCAAATTTGGTGTAAATCTGAAGGGGGAGAAAGAGAGAGTCTTACCAGCTGGCTGAAAAATTGTTCTGCAGTGCCCAAAGTAACAAACAGGAACACTGAGCGTCACACTTTGTGCACAGTGGATATTTCCTTCTCTAAACTAAGACTCCCGTCTCTACATATTGTAGTTCACCCTTTCAAAATGCCTTTCCCCAAATGTTCTACAGTGTTTGCTGAGGCTTTTCTGTTTTTAATCTCAGAGTCAGGTGAACATAGATAGCTATCAAGACCTCAAGAAAGAACAAGTCATCTTGCAGAAATAGAAGCACTTTTTTTTTTTGCATTCCCACATTCATCCTATATATTTCTCCTCACCATGTGTGTTGGCCAGACCTCCCTGTTCCCCAGAGTGGTTAGAAGTATTTGCCTTCTTTTATCGATATTCATTTTACAACATTTTCCAGTGCTGCCTTAAGGACAAGCTAACTCCTGAAAAGATGGTCCTGATTCACATTACATTTTAAATTAAATGAATTACAACTTTAAATTAAAACTTTAGCCTTAAATTTGGATCATGCTATTATTGCATAGCTTGTCTGTGTTATGAAATTACAAGATTTTTCAACATCATGATGAAAATATGCAATTACATCACACAGTGACACCCATAATTTCATTTTTGAATGGACAGAAAACAACCAATTTACTGCTTCTTTCTCTCTCATCATTAGGAAAAAAGATGGTGAGTTAAGACAAGAAAGCTGCTCCCTTTACTGTCTTTCAGCCACCATCATCTTCGTATTTACATAGTCCCTACCTGTACAGACATTACAAATCACCCTATATCCACACATGAGAGAAGCTATAATGTAATATAATGATTTTCTTGGCACAAGTTTGGGACAACCAGTGTTGCTTAACTACTGAAGAGTAATCAAGCAGATACTAGCCTGTACCTACAAGTTGGTGCAAGCTGTCTCCCATAGCCTGGTACCCCTTTAGGTCAAGGTATTCTTAAGGCAATAGGGATCAAAAGGTTGGCTACATAAATTACAAAGCTAAGCTGCTTAAAGAAGTTAATTTTGAGGCCACAGATCTTACAATACATTGGCCTCAATTGCACTTATTAATCAGTTAATTGGGAGAACACATGAGGAGGCTATGATTTTCACCAGGATACGATCATTAATTTATTTGTAGCATGGTGCTATCTGATTGCCTTGATTTACTGGATACATAACACCCATATATCGGAATGGCTTCTGCTCCTTGAGCAGCCATTCCATAGGCTCACAAGGAGTCACCTTTGCCTCCCTCTACCTTCTGATCCTACCTAGCTCCAGACTTTCAGTTCCCTACTCCCTAATCATTTCTCCTTGCCCCTTGAAGAGCACCTAACTCCCTCCCTCATATTAAATATGACTCCTTTTAAAATTAATTTATTTTTGATAAGGCGGTTGTATATGCTGATGAGGTAAAACAGAGTCAGAAACAGAGGTAAATATAGCTGTGAACAGATGGACTGTGAGTTCTAGAGACAGTAGGAAAAAAGCACAGGAGAGTATTTTCTGTAATCAGCATGCACTACAAAATATAACCGAGAAGGGTGAGAGCATTATAGTGGGAAGATGATTTTAAAAACAGAAGTGGCAGGCATGAGAACTCTTAGTGTTAGCCACTTATGGCCACTGACACATTCTGTGGGGCTTTACATGCTACAAGATTATTAAGAAATCTCTTGTTAGTATGGGAATTATTGTCAGTGTGGAATTAGATATCCTAGGCCAATGTGACTATAAGAAATTGCCTAACTATGAAATCAAGATATATCCCTTAATGCTGATTTCCTGGACAATTTCATTTAAACACACTTAGGAATGAATGTAATTTCCATTATAGTTACTATATGCAGTTGCTTTTACAGCTTGTTTTTGGCAGGTTCCCCCCCTTTGAAAAACTGATACAGATATTAAATTCTGCTCAGTTTCTAATCTGCCTAATTCTTCATTTCTCAAACCCAAAATATAGTTCCTACAAGATGTAGGTGTTGTACAGGGGGTTTTGGGGGAAGGGGGTTGGGTAAATATGCAAGCTTGTTTAAAAAAAAAAAGTATGTCTACAACTGTCTTAAGTTAAAACAGATCTTGCTGGGAGAGAGAGGCTTTCTCTCAACTGAGAGCTTTGTTCTGCGTGTGTGTGTTTTGTGTTCTCTGGGGGGAAGGTCTGAGGTTAAGGCAAGGGGGTGCGTCTACACATGCACTTTACTGCAGAGTAGATTAATTAGCTCCTTAGTAAAACATCACAGTCTACACGTGGCAATATTAGAGTGCGGTAAACTACTTAACAGGCCTGCGTGAAGCAGCTAGTATTCGCTTTGTATTCAGATTCGGCCGATTCGAGGGACAGTGATGAAATTCAGTGATTCGAATCACTGTCGGGAATAGATTTGGCCAAATCTGATTCAGAGATTCGGCCGCTGCTGAATCTCCAAATCGGACAGGCCCCATCCCCCACCCCATGGCTGCCCTGCCCGGCCCCAGCTTCCAGCTCTTAAAAAAAAAAAGCCTCTGAATCACCGGCTGCTGCCAGGTGGGGGGGAGGGGGGGGGCGATTCCCACAGCACCCCACTGCCCCACACTGCAGGGGGGGCTCTACCATGAGCCCCCTGACTCCCAACCAATCTCCCAGCCCCCAGCTCACATTACTCCTGTCCCAGGCACACATATAAATAGATGCCATCCGTGCCTGGGTGCAGTTGACTCCAGCTTGAAATGCTCCAAAGTTTATTATATCGCCTTAATGTCACGTGCAGATGCATCCAGGAAATAGCATTCCAGGATTGGTCCTACTCCATTCAGCTCCTGAATCATTGTTACATTGAGCTAACCATTTAATGTCACTTTGCTTTTGGTTTTCCCTTGAATGATATACACCTTTGTTAACCACTTCAGTTTTCTTGGATGGAAGTTATAAATAAACATGTACAGTAAAAGCTCTGTTATCAAAATATGCCGGTTAAGTGAGCGGCCCTGGCCGCCACGTCTCACACCATGTCTGGGGTGTCCCTCCACCCCTCCCGCAGCATCGCTGCCCCTCCTGCGGGCCCCACAGGACAGGGAGGTGGGCCCTGCATGGCTTTTTATGCCCCAAGGGTATGGGGGCTCAGCAGTGCAGGCTGCTTTGGCACAAGCCATAGCGGCTTGTTGAAACTGGAAGTGCCACAGTGGGCACTTCCAGTTTCACTTTATTTTATAAGCTGCCACGCTGGTTAGTGGAGCATGCTGGCTTGTAAGATGTCGGATAACAGAACTTTTACTGTAGTATTATTTGTTTTATGATAGGGTTGTAGTATTATTATACCTTTAATGGGCCAGACAATGTATGAGATGCAAGAATTGTCTGTGGTGTCTTTTACTAGAGCAACCATATAGTTGGGAGAATTATTGGACAATCCTTTGGGCATCATGTGACCATACAGGTCATGTAAACTGTTTACAGGGTGACCTGAAGAAGGGTACTTGCCTAAAGATCTTGTTCAATATCTCTCCACCCTATAGCTGGCCCAATAAAATATATCACATAAAATTCTTGCTTTATAGTATAATTGGACTGACTAGATAGTTATACCGCAAGTCTGAGCTAGGGTTTAATGTAGCAATAGGATGGCTGTGCAGTTTAGTGGATAAACTATTGGTCTGAGAATAAGACCTTGGTTTTGTTTTCCATTCTGCCCATGATATTCTGCATGATTCCAGGCAACCTATTTCTTCCATCCTTTGTAAGTATTTTGGGGCAAGAGCTAGTCTTTTAATCTGTATTTGTAGAGTACCTAGTATAATGGAGGCCTAATCATGGTTTAGGTTCACCCACAATACAAATAACACTTGGTATCAATAGTTCTATTCATGTTTATTTTGATTTTTTGGGTCCAGCCTTCCAAGCTTTTATTTTTTTGTATTTTCTTGTCACAGGCTAACCTTCTCGGTAGGTGAAACCTGGGAAGCCGGCAATCTTTAGTACACTGCTTCTTAATCACATTTACCACTAGGTGGCAGTGTGACCCTGAAGCATTACGTGTAACTGTGGTAATTTTAGGGTTAAACAACTGTGCAGCCTCATTTTACCTTAATTTTAACTTTTAGTTAAAAAAATTATAAACTGAAGGACAAAAATATGGCAAGGGGAAGGAATCAGTTTGGGCTGATTTGCAAATGAAAGGCTTGAGTCTGCATGGCTTTGAACACTAATCAGCATATGGCTGCAGTTGGTCCTTAAAGAGCAATTGCAGTAACAATAACAGAAAAACTGCTTCTGAACACACAAATCTGACTGTAGGTTTAGGAATCTAGGAAGTACCAGTAATACCATTATTTATTGTCAACCAATACGAGGGAAATCCATTCACTTAAATGCAAACTTCAAGCTATTACTACATATCAGTTCATAATGGCATCTTAGTCATATCAGGGCCCTAAATAAAAACTAAATCAACATTCCGACATTTCAAAATTTCCAGCAACACAGCTGTTCAAAAAAATTAAGCTTCAAAAATTAAATTGTGGAAAACTATTAAAATTTTCTGTCAAAACTGATTTTTTCCCACGGGTTTTTCCACATAATTTTATGATGTGTCAGGTAGGAGTAGTTCCTATGACATGACAACACTGATACATCATGAAATAATTTAAAAATAAAAATAAGAACAAAAACATAACATTTTCAAACAAAAACATTTCTGAAATGAAAAATATGCTTTTAAAATCTCTGGGATTTTTTCCCCTAAATTAGTTATTTCACAAAAGATTGCTTTTTTCACTTTTTCAAAACGGTATTTTTTCAATAGAAAAATGATTCGGTGAAAATCCCTTCCATATTTTATGGAATGGGGAAAGTCTTATATTGACTTCAGTGAGATTTTAATCAGGTTAGCATCAAGATATAGTAATTTGGGTTTCAGAAGGATCAAGATATTTTCTCAAGAGATCTTTTTGATTCAGCGTTGCCTCTCTTCTTCAGTAAAGTGAGAGGGATTGAGAGTATCACTTGACTTACCATTTTTAATACTTATAGATTAGGTATTTTATGCATCTGTACTATTATGGTAAACACTAGGCAGATTTTTGTTTAACTACTCCCAGTCTTCTATAGGGGTAAATAATATGCTATCCACCTCCAAATACCACAGGAGTTGTCTGTATTGTACATATTTATGTAGTATTATATTGATAAGTCTTAGCTATAACAAGATCGTTTTGGACAGTTTTTTCGTTAGAATTCTAAAAGTTTATCTGCTAATGTTTGCTTGTTTGTGAAAGATTTCCAAAGCCTTTTCATTCTGTCCTTTCACTTTGTATGCTCAGAGAAACTATTGGTGCTAATCCTACCCACGTCTTCATATTAGATGTTATTATTGATATGTGAGTATGAACACAGAGAAAAAAAGTTATGCTATTAGTAAGCGAGCACTTGTATTTACACTTAAACTTGATACAGTAATCTAATCTATATCCTAAACACAGAGAGCACATTTCTGTAAAATAGTATGCATTGAAAAAAATGGAATATATTCTTCTATTTATACTCTATTTCCTTTAATCTGTTCTTCTTTGAAAGTGCTGTGCTGTGGCTTGTATATCACTCCTTGTTTATTCGGATTATGCAGTTCTCAGTTTCTTTATCTCCCCTGAGAACTTACTCTACTACTGATGTACAACAGTGAAAGTTCATGCTAACTTTTTATTACTTATACTTTTTGTAACATTATTTTATTTTCACATGCATTCTGCTTGTTACAACAGTTACATGAAACTAATAAATAACACTAGAATGATAAAATCCTACTATTTGAAAACCATGAAATTATAGTAAGCATAAATAGAAAAGACATATTAGGTCAAAGGGCCCAGTTTCAAGTTTAGGCAAGGCTATTACCTACTGCTTTGACTAACCTCATTTTAAATGCTGCAGGGATAGACTTTCCACCACTTCCTTACAGTCTTAGTCCATTGACCTTGTGTTTTTTTCTTGATACAGTATGGATCCTCAGTTTTCATTTCCTTAATTGCACCAGATTTCTACTCCTTTGTACCAGATTAAATGTCCATATTTAAGTCTTGCCCAGCTCCTTAATTGCACCTCATTTCTACTTCTTTGTACTAGATTAAATGTCCATATTTAAGTCTTACCCAATGCTTGGACTGTTGGAAGGCATGGAGGGTCTGGGGTTTGTTTGTTTTTTACATGTTTATTTTCAGTTTGTTCATAGAGTTAAACATCAGAAATACAGAAAAATAAAGCATTGGCGAAGCTCCCATTCACTTCTGCGGAGCTAGGATTTCGCTGCAGGCTAGTCCCAACCTAGGCTTTGGGAATGGAAGTAACAGGCTCCAAGACTTTGGGAACAGGAGTTGCAGCTCTCACCACTTCTCAGCTTCAGGCTTCACTTCTACTTCCCTTCCCATACCAGACTGTCTAAGGGATTCTGGGCAATGTCTATTCATCTTCTGAAGGCAGCTTCCACCCAGTTCTTCTGCTGACAGATCTGTTTAAATAGACAGAAATAGAGCTCCTGCATTTCTAGAAATCTCATTGTAGAATAGAGCATAACAAGTACATTGCATTTTTATGATAAAATATGGCACTTATGCTACTGTTGTTGAAATATACCATCAGGCAAAGGTAGATCTAATCACAGAAGAAAGGAAGGTAGTATGGATTAGTAGCTCACAAACTGGAAAGATCACTCCATCTGTTCTGTTCTAATATTTTCTGATTATGTATTTTCTATTTACAACGTATTAAAATCTAGAAAGTGGGAAGGAACTTAAAACAAAGATAAAAAGTTAGGTTTTTTAAGAATGCCACATTTAAATGTTTTAAAAAATGTATACAAATGTCGACTCTCCCAAATCATCTCATGTTTTACAATAAATTACTCTCGTATGGGGAGGATGTCAAATGGAGCACACAAACTTCAAATGCTGATATGGGTGTATAGTCTTTTAAAGGCCTGTGGGCACTTGGCCTGTGTGTTGTTAGCTATTGGCATGTCTGTGCAACAAAGCACTTGAGAAAATGACTGACAGGCCATAAGTGCATATCAGACACAACCTGTGCTTATATCTGCTTCAGTGACTTTATTAGCCACACCCTTCTTGTAAATTGTAAACTGTCAGTTATGGTTCTATAGTGATGTTTAAAACAAGGCAAGTTCTAATACCTCAACTTCTTTTATGTCTTACTGCCTTAAGGTACATTTAGAAAATGCATCTATGTTTTGGTCTTATAAGGTAGGACTTATCAGGAGCCATTGAACAGTGAGTCTAATAAATGTGCAAAGTAATGACTGCAAGCTGGAGTTATACCAGTATCTTAATGACTGTGTGTGTAGACAGAAAGTGTATGCAAACGGTACTATGCAATGAATAATTTATATATGACATATATTTATATGTAGATTTGAACTATCTGTATCATTACATTTTACAGTGTAATTTACTGATGTATTACATCAATGTTACTAATTTGTATGCCTACATAAGAAAAAATTAAACATGGGTTTCCAAATAATGGAAACCCAACATAAATATAGAAATTTAAAAGATTGATACCTACCTCACTTTCATATTTTTTAAAATTAAATATCTTATTTCATATTTGAAAAGAATTGAAAGACATGTTAGGCCAAACAGTTTTGGCATGCCAAGACTCAAGTCCCACTGAACTCACTAGATCCTGGGCTTGCTTATGCCAAAGCTAAATTTAGTCTTTGCCTCTCATAAGGGGATTGCTGTGTGAACTAGGCTAAGGATGGAGTAGCCTGATTGAGACCATTAATGCCTTGCTGCATCACAACAAATACTCTGCTTATGTTAGGTATTTCCTTTTTATCTGTTTTGAGTGGGGGTGGGGAAGGCTGGTCCTAACTATTTTTTCTCATTAAAAAAAAAAGCTTCTTTTGATTAGTCTCTGCTTTATACACACACAAATTTCAATGCCTATGAATTTTTTACTTGATCAGGAAGTTGATTGAATTTGCTGCAAGGTTAAGTGTTAAAGGTTTCAGTCCTATGACCATGAATTATCAAATTAAATTCAGTACATTGCTTAAATTTTTAGCTGCAGTGCATTTAGTGTAATTGCTTTAGTAACTTGGGTGCTTAGTAACTACTACTATTCTGAATTTTAGTCTCTGAAGGACAGATCCCTGAAATAAGCCTTGAGGGGCACAGGTGGGCTGTTCCTTGGGTTTCACCTGTGGGGTCTCTGGGTATCTCTTCCAGTCTGACCACATCCTGAGTCCATGTCTGATGAGGCCTCCTCTGCTGACAAGTGAGAGAATTCAAACACCTGTAGTTTTGGATGTGTAAGCCCAAATCAGTTTTGAAACAACAAGAAAGGCTGAGAAAATGGTTCAGATTTCAGTCAGTTGTCAGCTAAATGTGTGCACTGGTCCATTAACTATCTGGCCAGGCATATCTTGACTGCTTAGCCTTTCCTTTTGTCTTTAGAAGGCAGCTGTATAATAGGAGGGCTTTAGTAAAAAATATTTTTATTGGGTAGATGGTGACAGTTATGAATAAACTTAACATTTCAAATATAATCCTAAATTAGTTTAAAAGTGCTTTCTTATTTTTTGTGAGACAAACTACTTGCACTCATTTCCAGTTTGCACACAATGTTAACTGTGTAAACCTTAAGGCTAAGAGACATTCTTTACTCATATGTGCTTCATAGAGTGGAGTCTTGTTATTTGTGTCTATTGTAATAAAAAAAATTAAAGTACTGAAAAATTACAAGTAGTGAAGGGAGCATTTCCACTGTTACTTGTTTCTACCACATTTGAGCACTGAGGAATTGAAGCTACCAAATCTTTTGCAGGGTAAATTCCTGAGTATCTAGCTTTTTACTGTTTGTTAGAGCATTTAAAAGATTTTCAGGTACCACACAGTCTTTGTGTTGTTAGATGGTTGGTGCCTTTTCATATATGCTGTTGCAATGAACTATGACAGCCTAGATTAGTTGTTACTGGGAGTAATTATTATAATTTGCATTTATAAAACACCTTTCATCTAAGGATGCTTCACGTATATTATTTAAACTTCACAAGATCCTGAGAGGTAGGTGTTATGCTTGTTGTTGTTATACCCCTTTTAACATAATGATTCTCCAAGGAAACAAGGTCAGTCTCTAACTTGATTGGTATCTGTTCTTATCACACTTAAATAGGATTCAGCCACCAGTGACATTGCAGGAATTTAGGGGTGACAGTGTAAGTGAATTTGCACTTTCTATGCAGCCCCTAACACAGCTTTTCCCTGAGTGCACAGCATGAGCTATCATGTCTGTTTCAGAAACACCTTTTAGGTTAGTTTTCCAACTTTTTGTAAGGCTTTTCCATCCTCAGATATGTTAAACAGCTGAGAAACCAGGAAAAAAAAGATAGACATGCCTCTATCTATGGGGAAGCACTGAGGCCCCAGAGGGGAGGGGAGCCAGGTGTCCCAAGAAGAGTGGTCGCTCCTTAAGGAGACGATCCTCCAAGCCCAAAGGGAGATAATCCCAACACAGATCAAAGGGAGGAGGAGGACGCAAAAGCCCCCATGGCTCACCAAAAGTATCTGGGAATGTCTTCTAGCTAAAAGGGAGGCGCACACCCAATGGAAGGGAGGGGCCATCACCAGGGGATTATACTGCAGTTGCTCGGGGATGCGGGGGGCGGTCAGGCAGGCCAAGGCACATATGGAACTGGGACTAGCTACCTGGATCAAGGACAACAAGAAGTCCTTTTTTAAATACATAGGGGGCAAAAAGAAGGTTCTGGGTAATGTGGGGCCCCTGCAGGACAAGCTAGGAAATTTGGTCATCACACCAGACGACAAAGCCAACATATTTAATGATTTCTTTGCCTCCACTTTCCTGAGCAGGGACCGGAACAGCCACCCCCCCTCTAGGCCCCCCTTAGACCCCAGGGGAGGCGCACCTAGGCCAAGGGTCAGTGAGGATCTAGTCAGGGAACTTCTGGAGAGACTGGATGTATTCAAATCAGCTGGTTCGGATGATCTCCACCCTTGAGTACTGAGGGAATTGGCTGAGGTCATTGCAGGACCCCTGGAATGGCTTTACAAGCACTCGTGGTGCTCTGGTGTGGTATCAGAGGACTGGAAGAGGGCCAATGTGGTTCCCATCTTCAAAAAGGGGAGGAAGGAG